>NW_026126525.1:11620000-12220000 GCF_943737965.1 Phodopus roborovskii
CTTGTCTTTTGAGACGGTCAGCTGCAGGTCACACCCTCAACTTCACCCCCAGTCTCTCTCACCAGCACTGGTGAGGGGCGTGCACTGCCAGGCCTGGCCTTTCACTAGGTACTGGGGATTTGAACTTGGGTCTGTGTGTTTACCTTCCCAGCCTTCATATTGTGTGTATTCATGAGAAAGGCCAACTGAAAACCTTTGGGAGAAAGACCAGGGACACAAGTCAGCATATCTGGCCTTTACACACAACAATACACATATACTCTCCCTTGTCGGAGCAGGGGAGAGTTCAGCTCCATGTATCTATAAAGGCGGGCGAGGGGGGGGGTAAAGGAAAGGGGGAGATTTTATAAGACAGAAATTACAGAAATAAACTTTCTGGTTTGCCTGTACTGCCTGGGAAGGTGGCTCAGTCAGATAAGGGTCTGCCATGCAAACCCAAGGACCCGAGTTTGGATCCTCAGCATCCATGTACTGCTGGAGGGGTGAAGACAGGCAGATCACTGAAGGCTGTGGTCAGCCAGGAACGGATGAGCTCCAAGTTCATTAAGAGATGCTGTTGCTCCTAAGTTTTGCAGGCAAATTGACAGAACTAAGAAAAAACAAACAAACAAACAAAAAACAAAAACAAAAAACATCTTCAGTGAGGTAACTCAGAAAGACAAATATAGTATTTACTCACTCATAAGTAGATACCAGACATAAAGCAAAAGATATTCAGCCTACAATCCACAACCCCAGAGAAGCTAGAACTCTCTTCCAGAAACAGATGAAAGCAGATGCAGAAATCCACAACTAACCATTGGGCCAAGTACAATCTGAGGCAGGAAAGAGCGATAATATGAACAAAGATGTGAAGACCATGATGGGAAATCCACAGAATCAGCTGACCTGAGCTAGTGAGAGACCAATGACTGTGGTCTGACAAATGGGGAACCTGCGTAAGACTAAACTAGACTGCCTTAATATAGGTGAGAATGGTGTGACTGGGACAATATATGAGGCCACTGGCAGTGTGTCCAAGACCTAACACTAATGCACAGACTGACTTAGTGGAGCCCTCTTAGTGGAGAGACACCTTGCCCAGCCTAGACAAAGGGGTGTGCGGGGTAGAGAGATGCCTTGGTCCTGCCTCAACGAAATGATGGGACAGACTTAGTAGACTTCCTAGGGGAGACCTTACCCCTCTCCAAGGAGCAGATGGGAGGTAGATGGGGGAGAAGGGGGATCAGGAGTAGAGGAGGGAGGGGGAACTGGAATTGGAATGTAAAAAATAAATTAATAAAAAATGTTAAAGAGAGAGGGGGAAGAGAAAGATGCTGTTGCAAGACGAACAGTGATGGTGCACACCTTTAATCCCAGTGCTCAGGAGGTGGAAACAGGTGGATCTTTGTGAGTTCAAGGCCAGCCTGATCTACAGAGTGAGTTCCAGGGCAGCCAGGGCCTCACAGAGAAACCCTGTCTCAAAAAACTAAAAAACAAAAATGTCATTGTTTTGGGGGGGCTGGAGAGATAGCTCAGTGGTTAAGAACACTATCTGGTCTTCCAGAGGTCCTGAGTTCAATTCCCAGCAACCACATGGTGGCTCACAACCATCTGTAACATACAGTTAGAGTGCTGATATATCTTTTTCCTTTGAGATATCTATCTATAAAGGGAAACATGAACTGAGAACAGATATTCAAAAGCCATTTAACTGGCAGTGGTGGCGCATACCTTTAATCCCAGCACTCTGGAGGCAGAGACAGGCGGATCTCAGAGTATGAGGCCAGTCTGGTCTACAGAGTGAGTTCCAGGACAGCCAGGACCACACAGAGACACCCTGTCTCAAGAAAAAAAACAAAACAAAACAAAAAAAAAACAAGTAAAATAAACAAATAAAACAATACAAAAAAGCCACTTTTCAGGTCTGAGAAACAAGAGAGGTCTAACTTACATTCTTTTAACATTAAGGTCAAGAAATAATCTCTCTCTTTTTAATGTCTAAGAATTAAAAAACAAAAACACACAAGCTATAAGTGGTTGCATGTTAATTGCAACACTGGGTGGGGGGAGGCAAAGGCAGGTCTCTATGAGTTCAAGGCCAGCCTGATCTACATATTGAGTCCAGAACAGCCAGGGCTACATAGTGAGACCTTGTCTCAAAAAATAAATAAATAAAATAAATAAAACCCTAGAACTACCACTAATGGCAGTAAACTTCAACTTCCTGGTATCAAGATGTAAAACTGGAGAAACAAAAGGAAGTCAGTGGGAACAGAGACTATGGGAGAAAGCAAAACCACCCCAGGGGAAAGGGAGGAAAAGGCAGTAGGGAACAAAGTCAGGTGAGGTAGTGCACGGCTTTTATCCCAGAGCAGTGAGCATCTGAGTTTGAGACCAGCCTGGTCTAAACAGAGTTTTAAGCTAGCTAGGACTACACAGTGAGATCCTGACTCAAAAAAACAAAAACTAAAACGAAACGAACAACAGAAACATAAGCCAGCATGGAAGCTAAGGCAGGGGGATCATGGATTTGAGGCAGATTCTGGGCTAATAATAAGAAAAAGGAAGGAACTCGGGAGTGAGGGGACAGACTAGAGACAGCCATGGCCTTTGGACACTGGCAGCCCAACCCCACAAACTTTAAAGAAAATAAGAGCCGCTTCTGTTTAAATTTTTACCTCAGTACATAGCGGGGAAATGTCATAACTACACACAAAACGGTGTAAAAATAGACAGGAAAATTCCTTTCTCTTTTCTCACCTCTTAATTAGGGATTTTTTTTTTTTTGGCCCAAGAAAATGGAAAGATCAAGATGAATGTCTACATATATGAATGAATCAGTAGTGATTGATTCCTAAAATTGTGATGGTTATCTAGTCTCTAAGTGCTAATATATGCATCTTTCTATTTAACTAATTCTCAGAGTAATGCACACCCCGTGACAACTCCTCTGTCAACTCAGGGCGGCTCAGGTCCATGTCATCGACCAGCTAGATAGATTCATTGTTGCAGACTCCTAGAGGCTTACTTTATCCCAGTTCACACAATATTGTTTCTTCTATTGCAGACATTTTACAGGACCACTCACTGTTCCAGTGCCAGACAAGCTTGGGGGGGGTGCTTTTGTTTGTTCATTTGTTTGAAATAGGGTCTCACTATGTGTCCCATCTGGCTGGCCTTTAACTCACAGAAGTCCCCTGGTCTCTACTTCCCAGGTGTTAGAATTAAAGGTGTGTGCCTTCAGACAGATTTGTGTTTTTCTGTTTGTTTGGTTTGGTCTATACTGCAATTTCACACCATTTCCAAGTATGCCAACTACATGCCTTCCTATTGTCTTCCTGCTTTGCTGTGAGTGTGTGTGTGTGTTTAGTATGCAGCTGTGCCACTAATCTGAAACCAAAAAACTAAAAATGCCCAAGTGTAGATTCCAGACTAGCTGCTTTCTAGTCTGCCACGTGACTCCTCAATCACCACGTGGTACTGTGCATACTTCTTCCCTTTGCACCCAATTACATCAAGTAGGGACAATGGTTCCCCTCATCATGCCATTGAAAGAAATACGACAGGGGACAGAGGCAGCTTATTGCTCGCAAAGTTAAGTGTGAAGATGAGAAGAAAATTATGGTTAAAAAATTATGGTAGGGAACATTTCAAACTGAAATTGGAGGGGGGGGGGGAGACCAGGGTATCTGGGCCTCTGTACATGTTAGGAGGCTGCCTGGGAAATTAAACTCAAACTGGGCAAAGGAAAACAGCAGAGAGGCTAGAGAGATGGCTCAGCTGTTAAAAGCACTGGCTGTTTCCCCAGAGAACCTCGATTTGACTCCCGGCACCTACATGGAGGTTCCCAGTGTCTCTAACTCCAAGTTCAAAGGGATACAATGTCTTCTTCTGACGGAAAGGAAAAACCTTACTCCTTACAAGCATCTGTAGGTCCCAGGCACATACTTGGCACGAAGACATACATGCAGGCAAAATAGCTATATATGTAAAGAAATCATCAATAAAAAAGAAAACGAGGCAAAGATGCTGATTTTAGACCTGGGTGCCAAGGCATGTACAGCCACCAACATCGTCACAGAGGTAATGGCTGAGCACTTGCCACATGTGACCCACAGACATCACACCTGGAGATCACTCCAGCAACCCATCACATGCAACCTGGTGGTGCGCAGCTTCTTGTTGGGAGAGTTCCTCAGCACTAACGGCCTTTACTTCAGGTAACTCAAGAATTTCCTTCGTTCTCAGAGTCTCCTTCCCTTTAAAGTCATGTACCACCCTCTCAGAACTGTCTGACACTATTTCCACAAATTTCAATTGCCAGGTGTCACGGGAAGTTCTTTTGTGTTTATAGTTTCTAAGTTTAAACTGACCATCACAGTATGTACTATGCAGCCATTGTGTATGGTTAAGACATAAGAAAATTATAAAAAATATGGTACAAAGAAGCTCCTTTTCTTCCTTAATGTCAACATCTTTTAGAACCGCAAGACAATTACCAAGCACAGGGAACGAACAATGGTACCACAACACTCACTCACTCCACTTCAGACCAAACTTGCCACTGATACCCTTTTTCTATGATTTGGTCCAGGACTCATATTACATTTAGTTGTTTCATACTTTCCTCCAATGTGTAACAATCCTTCCTGATAGATACAAACTTATTTGTAAGCCATTCAAAATCACAAAGCTTGACATAACACTTAAGAGAAAACATTATTTTGTAGCTCTCTTGCCAAAAATAAACTTATTCCAAGAAGCTAGCACATAAAGATAACTGGGATGTCCTATAAAACAGTGTGATCCTCTTCAGAAGCACCACTTCTGTGAGTTAATCCATGCATGTATGATGTAAACATGATCTTGTGCGTGTGCACAGGTGTGTTCATGAGTGAGTGCAGGTGCACATGTGCCACTGCACACACCCAGAGGACAGTCTCAAGCACTGCACCTTGCTTTCCACCTAGAGATGGTGGTCTTGCTGCTCAGTGTGTAACCCAGGATCCAGGGGATTCTCCTGCCTCTGCCTCCAATCCCAACACAGGAGCACTCGGGTTGCAAAGGAGCACCACCGCCTCCAGTTTCACGTGGGTTCTGGAGATCCAAACTCAGGTCACTGGGCCAGCTGCTTCACACACTGAGCCATTTCTAGCCATATTGTTTTCATTTGTATTTATTTGTTTACTTTTTAAGAGTTTCATGCTCTACCAACTGAGCTGCCCAGGCATATAACTTTTTAAAACTTGTGTGAGTTATCTTATGTGGATATGGTGCATGTATGTGTGAGCATGTGTGTTTGTGTGTAGTATCTTCAGTCATTCTCCACCTTTCTCCTTGAAGACAGGAGCCCCCTGGACCCGGTCTGGAGCACATTGGTTTGGCTACCCTGGTGGTTCAGTGAGCTCAGGGATCTGCTTGTCTTGACTGCTCCAGAATTGGGGTGCTTGATGTGGTAGAATGCCTGATTTAGAGGGTTCTTGTGCTTGCACTAAACCCTTTACACACTGAGCCACCTCCCCAGAACTGTAAATTATATTTGTAATGAGCATCCATATTTGATAAGACACCAAAGCTGTCTGCCTTTCCTGCAGTTCTAATTTACAGGTGGCTCCCACTTATCAACGGTCACTGTGAGGTAACTGCTCTAGCTGGCTAGCCTAGAGAGCAGATCTACTTTTTGAGGGAGAAAAGCCTGCTAATCCTCAATCGAGATGTTAAGCTACGTCTCTTTTATTCACTCTCCCTCAATCTGATGGGCAAGAGGACCTGCATCTCTTCTCCGGTCTCCTGACTCATGATTTTTCTGCTTCTACTGCACAGTAATACTGATTGCTAGCAACTTCCAGGACTGGAAAGCCCCCTTGTCCTGAGCCTGTGACACTTCTCTTCCTCTAATCCCCATTTCCTAGCTTGAGAACTGTTTTTGGAGTCCCTGGTTTTAGGGCATGTTTATAGGACTCCTGGCTTTCCAGAGTTCACTTAGAGACCCTGTACAGCAACAGCTGATAACCCCCACCCCCCACAAAACACTATGTTAGCCCTTAAAGACATCAGTCTGCTAACTGGACTGATCCTGGGCATCCTACCATTTTATTTTATTTTATAATATATACATACATATTTAAGATTTATTTATTATGTATACAGTGTTCTAGATGGTACCAGGTCTCATTACGGGTGGTTGAGAGCCACCATGTGGTTGTGAGCCACCATGTGGTCGCTGGGAATTGAACTCAGGGCCTCTTGGAAGAGCAGCCAGCGCTCTTAACCTCTGAGCCATCTCTCCAGCCCTATATTTTATATTTTAAACATAATCTCAAAAGGTTCTAGAAATGAGAAGGCTTGGGATGAGGAGAGGAAATAGCTAGACTGGGATCCTAAAAAGGGACTTGAAATGCAAGTGGCAAGAAGGGAAATGCAGTCATGTGTGCTCCTCCCCCATTGGCCACGGAAGGTCACATGGCCTCCTGCTACAGATTCCTGCAGTCTGGAGCTGACCTGCTGCACTCAACATCAGCTAGGGCTGACATCAGTTTCTGTCCCCCTCAGCCAAGTGTCAAGGACAGGTCTGTCACCTTTTCCCTTGTCCGTAGGCTGCTCTGGGAGTTTCTGCTGCTGGTCAGAGTGGAGGCACAGATGGGAAACATGACTGACAGAGACCATGTTTTAACCAGTGGCACCATAGTCATCTTAATTGCAAATTACAGGACCCAGACCTTCCCCAACTTTCCTCCATGCTTCTCCCGAAGACCCTCAGATTACTGTCTCAAACTGACTCGCATTTGCCCCCTGCTCCAACCTTCTCTTGTCAGGGAGGCCCCAGAATACCAGTTCTGGTCAGACCGGTGAGGTCACCCTTCCTTCCTTCCCATTGCAGCTGAGTAGAAAGGAATTCTCTCGCACTGTTCCCCTCTGCTGCCCTGCCCTGGCCCTGCTTTGTGTAAGTGGCTGTAAGTGACTAAGACAGTGCAGTACACTCCATGGTACACTGAAGACATCAAGCAACAACAGCCATGATTCTGGTCTCCATCCATCTACCTTGCCACTGCTGTCTACCCAGCCACCAACAGGTACAGATGCAAGGTCAGAGTGGGCAACAGACCCGGAGGGAGATGATTCTCTGACCAGACCTCCATCACTCAGCTCTCTCTGAGTTAAAACCCAGAGGTGGGAAGCTGGGGCCACAGAAAGAAAACAGAGTTGTGGATCTGAGGCAGAACAGGAAACAGGGAAATGATAGGACTCTTTTACTTTACTTAAAAAGAAATATACTCAGCTTCTTTAAAAAAAAAAAAAAAAAAAACTAAGCCTGTAGCTTTCCTAAAGATTTAAGAAGCTGTTTTTGTCATAAATACAAAAGCAAGTTAAAATTTAAATTTAATATAATATCTGCAATGACAAAAAAAGGTGTCCTTCCAATCCCCTTTTTACATTCCTGGGCATATCTCCTATGTTAATCAGGTCTGATTAACCTCTAGCTCAAACTGCAAACCACGTGTTCTGGAATGTTCCCTACAACATCTGAGTCAGAGCCTATTAAAATACTAGGAATTCCAATGCAATGTCTTACCTTGCACACATGGCTCTTCTAATATTCACAGGCAGGACTCATCCCTTGAAGCAGGATCCTCCAACTAGACCAGGGATAGTGTCACTCAGATCTGCTCCTCTCCCCTCTCTCTTCTCCGGGCATCGGAGGCAATACAGGGATGGCAATCAAGCTACTGTCCAAGCGCACCCCGTTAGCTGAATCCACGAGTTGTTTGTAATGCTGCTCACTGCTACTCTCTCACGTGTTTCTTGTCCTTAACAATAGCCATGTTGTTTCCCAACTTGGAAAATTAACATGAACATCGACATTGCCCTGGCAGTCATGTTCTGTTCTGGGTGGCCAACTGAAGGCCATGCACAGAGCTGCCTTTGTTGGGAGGAAAAATGCTCTCTCTGAAGCTTATGGTGACACTGAAGTTGTTTTGTGCTATACACTGTTCCTCAAATACATGCAAATGACAGCAAACTCCTTGGGAGGAGTGTAGAGGACACGGAGGAGTGGATCAGTCTAGCCAGCGAGGTTACAGAATTCGAACACTCCCTGTGTTTTCAACTGCTATTTTCCCTTCATGTTATGTGCATGGGTGTTTTGCTTGCATGTATGTATGTCTATGCACCATGTATGTGCCTGGTGCCCTCAGAGACCTGAAGAGGGTATTGGATCGCTTAGGACTGGAGTTAGAGACCATTGTGAGCCACTAAGGGGGTGCTGGGAATTGAACTTGAGGCCTCAGCATGAACAGCCAGGGCTCTTTAACCACTGAGCCATCTCTCCAGCTCTGTGTTCTGAGTTTTGGCATACGATTCTTTTGAAGTTACCTAAATTCTAAATTAATGTTCTTGTCTTCAGAATTACTTAAAAAATAAGTGGGGATGAAGAGATGGCTCAGCAGTTAAGAGCCCTGGTTGCTCTTCCAGAGGACCTGAGTTCAATTCCCAGCACCCACATGGTAGCTCACAACTGTCTGTAACTCCAGTTTCAAGGGAATCCAACACCCTCCTACATGCATATATGCAGGCAAAACATGGATGCACATAAAATAATAAGTGAACAGCTTAGGCATGTGTTAATTATATACTTACATAAATAGCTTGGCAGTAGATTTCATAAAAAGTGACATCCCAAGACAAGCGAGTCCGGTTATAGATAAAGCAATGTTGAGGTATTGTGCCTTCCCAGGCTAGAAAATAAAGAGCAAATAATAACTACTATTATAGCCACTGTTATATCTGATAATTTTCTCCTAAAAGGGTAGAGAAATATTCAGAAGGGAAACAGCCCAAACTCTTTTCATCTCAGACTCAATTGCCAAGAGAAACAAAAGCAAATAGCCTAATGAACATGTCACCTATAGCTTAACAGAGGAAAACACACAGCAAGGTTAACCCAGCCAGTAGGCGTTCAGTAAGAATGGGAGCAAGCTGGAGACAGCAGGCACCAGACCAGCACAAACTCATACGGCAAATCCAGCTCTCATAAACTGTTTATCAGGGATGAGGCCTTGACTCAGGGCACCAAACATTTCCCTGGCAAGTGAGAAGACTGGAGTTCACATTCCCAGAACACACATAAAAACCAGGCAGCCTGGCAGTGTCCCCATCATCACAGCACTTGGGATGCAGACACAGGGGCAAGCTGGATAATTAGCCAGAATTGATTGGCAAGCTCTGGAATCAGCAAGCGAACCTGCCTCAGTCCATAAAATGGAGTAATCCAGGGATCCAGGGAGACACTTCAGGCCTCCATATGCATACATACGCGTGCCCATTCACATGTGAACACACAAACAGCCTTTAAGATCTCTGATCGCTGAAGTCAAAAGCTGTTTCTCCTCTACCTTTCAGACACTGAAGAGCCTCTCATTAGCACCCAAGTCCAGCAGACGTCAGTGCTGTCTGTGTGAGCCCAAGTTTTGTTTCCATCCGTTCTAGCAAGGCAGGCTAACAAGGCAGGAAAGAAGACTCACAGTGGCCCTCTCAAGCATGGGGAGGTCAGTCAGACGGTGGTGGCCACCGAAAATGCCCTTTATTCGGTGCACATACTTGACGCTATGACGCCTGGGACAGCTCATATCAAACACCAAGAAATGCTATGAACATGAACCTTGGCAGATCTACCCCAGATACCAGATGGCATAGGCAGAATGCAGTGTTTGGAAAACAGTTTCTTATGTCTAATTACCAGGGGATTAAGCTTATGCTCAGAACAGTCTTATTCAAAATCCATCCTCACTCTGGGGCTCTTCTCAAAAGCAACAAAATGCACAATTTTCTCAGCGCCTTTAATGAACTTCTGTGTTTGCATGATTCATATCTAGTTTCTGTTTCCTTCACTGTGCTTACTCAGGGTCTGACAGACTCTTTGAACACAGCGTATAGGGCTTTTCCTGACTTCTGGGTCCGTATTTTAATGTCATTGTCTTAACAAGAATTGACCAACAGCTCCCGAAAGTGATTGAACTGCTTGATAAAAGGGCTGCAGGGATTGCAATACCCTACTAGGTTTAAGGAGCTGGGTTTGGGCATCACTGTTCTCAGTCCAGACATGTTATTTTAGACTTCTGGCAATCTCTCCCAGAGCAGTGAGTCAACCATCTTCTATAAACCTAAAACAGGATCTGTTACATCACACTGGTTTCTAATAAATGGAAATGTTATAGTTTCATTTCTAGCCCACTTTTCACTAACAGAACTGAAGAAAGTATCCTTGATATTAACATTAAGTGTGTGTGGGGGGGAGTTAGTATGCATTTCTGAAACTTACAGAATGGAGAGTTAATATTAGACTTAAATGACCTGCATTTCAGGGATCAACCATAGAGCCTACAGATACACCAGGCAGCTATGCTACCTCTGAGCTACAGTCTCAGCCCCAACATTTTAAAGTCTACATGGACTGAATCATTAGATAGCTCTCCTAAAGGATCAAATGGATCACACGGTATGCTAGTTTTCATGGACAACTTGGCACAGCCCAGAGTGACCCAGTAAGAGAGAACCTCAGCGGAAGGGTGGGACCCATCAGACTGGCCTGGGGTCATTATTGATGGATGTGAGGAGGTCCGAGTCCACTGTAGGCAGAACTATCCCTCAGACAGGTAGTCTTTGGATATATGAAAAAGTTATCGAGGAGCAGGCCAGTAAGCAGCATTCTTCCACGGTCTCTGCTTCAGGTCCTGCTTGAGTTCTGGCCTTGGCTTCCTTCAGGGATGGAGGGTGACATGTAAGCAGAAATAAGCCCCCCCCAAGAACAGAAGACTCACTAGGCCACACAGACTACACAATGTTTTAGAAGATGGAAATTAGATTCATTTTCTGAGATATTCCTTTTAAATTCAAGGAGACACTCTGACTAGGTAGACCTGGAATAAAAATAGAAAATAGCCCAATTTGAGAAATAACAACAACAACAAAAGGCAATAGTCCTGAAGGACAGATTATGTAGTTTAGGAGGCTGGATGGATGTCTCAGTGGTTAAGAGAACAAACATTTTTTTAGAGGACCTGAGTTTAAGTCCCACCACTGATACTGGGTGCTCAGGACCAGCTGTAAGTCCAGCTCCTGGTGCCTCTGAGGCACTTGCATGAACAGACACATGCCTAATACAGCCACACATGCAAATACATAATTAAAAAATAATAAATATGTTTTTAAAAACAAATATAGCTTAACCTTTTTTTTTTTCATTTTACTCAAAGAAAAGAGCAATAAGATACAATTTGCAGTGCAGAGAAAACGGTTAGGGAAACTTAGAGATGCTGGCATAAAGCAAAATTATATCATCTGTTGTTATCTTCAGCTGTGTTACAGCAAGCATCCTGGCAGCCGGTATACACTAAACATGGATTGCATGATTGGCTAGGTCCTCCTGTCCCATGTGGCAGTTACTAAGTGCATATGACTCGTGAGCAATTTGGCATGTGACTGGCTCCGTTTGAGCATTTAATAGTAAAGAATCAATAAAATATCATTTAATGCTGATTAGGCAGCAAAACAGTCTTCTATGTTTTGAATTACATTAACTATATTGCTTAAATTACTTTCAGCTATGTTTATTTTTTTTTTCAATGTGGCTACTAGAGATTTAAAGTCATGGGTGTAGTTTCCATTATTCCTGGATAAAGCTAGGCAAGGGCAGTCAATTCTATAAAATTAGAAGAAATAATCATTACATAATATGAATAGTAAGATGCCACTTTAAAAAAAGAAATCAGTGAGAGTCCAGTCATATTGGCACATGCCTATATTCTCAGCATTTGAAAGGCTCAGGCAAGAGGACAGTCACAACTTAAGCCAACCTGAGCTCCATAGCAAAAAAAGGAAATCATGAAGGCAAGACATGGAGATTTAAGGGACTCAGAACAGGAGATGAACGACCCAGTAAAGATCACAGCAAGCCTTTCTCGGGTGATGCCACAGACTGTCAGGTGAGAACAAGTCAGAACCCATCCTAAAGAGCTCTCCCACCAGACACAAGACACAGTGAGGCAAAAGTTACCAAATTACCAAATGCACAAAAAAGAATCTGGTTACAATGTCTCTAAGAATGCTAGGGCTGTGACATACATTTGAACTTGAGCAAACATTTACTAACTGCTGTAAAAGGGAGGCACTTGCGGCACTTTCCAGGAAACTAGATTACTGAGAGGAATTGGGGGGGGCACCTGCCAATCCTTAGGCTGGGCTTCCCTTAGCTGCAGGAAATTGGTCAAGGAAGTTTCAATACAGAAGCAGCCCCCTCCCAGCTCAGCATAGTTTCACATCTGTTACCTGAAGACCTGAAGTGAAGATTGCAATAACCCTTCCTTTGCATTTACACTGATGTCAGAGGGAAGGCAGGCACGGCCATTCCCATGTGGGGGACAACAATCTTCAACTTTTAGGTGGACACAGGATAACAGCAACCATCCTACAGAACACCTGGGTCATCCTCAGGGAGGAAGAGGGGCACTCATTTTTATTCTGTCTTTGCTCCTGCAATCTTTTCAGTGACATGGAACTTGCTTTATAGGCCAGGCTGGTCTTGAATTCACAGAGATCCACTTGCCTATACCTCCCAAGTGCTGCAATTAAAGGTGTGTGGGTGTGTGCCATCACTGCCCCAGCCTTAAGTTTAAAAAAAAAAAACTGGACTTGGACTCATAACATTTCTATGAATGATACATTTAATAGACTCAGAAAACTTAAGAGGAGCAGGAAGAGGACGGTTTTATAGTCCTTAACAGAAAATATACAAGCATGAACACTAAAAAGCATGCTCGCGTGTTTGTGCATGCTTGGCTCTAAAATTCAAAAAGAGATACACGCAAGTGCACAGGTATGGGGAGAGTATTTCAGATATGAAATTGAAAGCAAGATAATGTAATGTTAGATAAAGGTCACCTGTTAGCAAATAATCTATGTCTAATGTGCATGTCCCTTTGTGTAGTTATGTGTAGGGGAAAGATTAGCTGACTGGCACTGGGAAGGTCTTCCTGTGTCTGTGAGACTTGGAATTACACTGCCCCAAATCACCAGATAAAGGCATTTCTAGGTAAAGCCACCTGCCTATGGCTGCTTCTAGTTCCCAAATGCTTTCACATTCCAGTCACTGTCTTCACTACAGGAAATGGCAGAGGCACTGGCGTGAGGACAAAAAGGAAACTCTAGGAAGCAAGAAAACTACATGAGTCAAGAAGGGAAATTCCTGTTTCTGCACAAGGATGCTGGTCTATAAAATGCTCCTGGTACACTCTTGAGGTCCAGCCTTCTCACTGCTCTCTGCACAGAGTATCAAAGCCAAGCAGCAGCTGCCGCCGTGATGGACATGAAGGGCATGATGGCCATAGCCTTGGCTGTTATCATCGGTGCTACAACTGTTCAAGGTATATGATTCCTTTTGGTTCTGAGCCTATGCGTTCACTTTGTTATCTTTCAATGTCTTTCTCTAAAATACACAATTTCCTTAATTTCACACATTAGAAGTTCTCTCAAAAGCAGGAAATGTTGGAAATAATTACATAAAACAGTCATTTTAACTATAGATAATAAATGTTATAGGTTTCTTAATTTCCTGGCAATTATCTAGCAAGAGTCTTTAGAGTCAGCTCTCAATGTCTGTTCAGAGACTCTTATACATGATTATGTTGGTTTCCTGGGAAAATTAGCTTTTTAAGCACGACACCACTAATTTATTGTAACCAATACTTTCAAAATAAAAGGAAATTCTCTGTGGGGCAATGGTCATAGCAATGTCATATGTATTTGATCAATACTTTGCTTGAGGACAAGGATGTTTTAAGGACAGTATGGGTACTAACAACTCTCTGCAGGCATCCCCCAAAAGAATATTATCTCCAAAAAGAAACATTATGAACATTTCCCCGTAAGCTGAACCTAGAACTGTGTTTCCTGGAATATGATGGCTCCTATGTGATTATCACAGCAGATCTAGGCTAAGCAATATGGAGTCTATAAGACAACATCGTCATTTTTAGAACTTTCCATGCTCTTATAAAATAACAAATCTTTGTGGTTTCCCTGGGGGCATTTGTGAAGTCTGAAAGATTGTTTCATCTGTGAAAGGTAACATGATTTATGATACTTAGTTTTAATTTAGAATAATACAAAAGAAAATAGCCACTTTCTTCTCCGTGTCCTGTATGTTATGTAATTATCAAGTGCTGGGCTAGTGGCATACACACACAACAATGTAAGCTCAGCACTTATAGATGCTGAGATGAGGTAGGATAATACTAAGACATGGGGCCTGCTACATACTGCTTCAAGTTCAAGGTCACCCTGGGCTTTCCAGTGAAGCTGGAGACTAGCTTGGGTCAAACAGCAAGTGAGTCCTATCTGAAACCTAAATTAAATAACAAAAATCAACGAAGGAAATAACCAAGGATATAATAAACTAGCATAAAGCAGAGGGCAATATTACAGGGAGATTCAAGCTTAATTCCAATCAGCACAAATGAGATTAACAGAAATGTGTCGCTGTCCACTGCTGGGATTGTAAATGACAGCTAAGACTAACCAGCTCTGCTGTCTGTTCTAGGCTTCAGTATGTTCAAAGGGGGGCGCTGTCTTTGCATAGAGCCCTTAGCAAAAGCAGTCAAGATAGCAGACATTGAGACAGCCACCGTACTTTACCCAAGTAACCGCTGCAACAAAGTTGAAGTGATGTAAGTAATGGGCTTGCTGGAGGTGACAGAGGAGTGTTTTTGTTTTGTTGACACTTTCCCCTAAAGTTTAAGGCTTCTCTGTGTCTTCCGTAACAGTGTTACCCTGAAATCACAAAAAAGACAAAGATGCCTGGACCCCAAATCAAAGCAAGCCCGCCTCATACAGGTAGGTTCCCAGACTTTCAAGTCAGAATGTGACTTCATCCAGAAGAGTTCTGGAACACAGAAAACAGGCAACTGCAGGAAGACCCCATTACAGCCCTATCAAAATCTGCATGAGGCATCCTTTTTCTGCTATGTATTTTTACAAGTCAGCTCTTAATTACTGAGGAAACAAAACCACCCGGTAATAAAACTCTTCATTTTCTCATTACAGGCAATGAATGAAAAGAAATCTTTAAGGCGGCGAAACATGTGAAGTCCTGGGTGGGGTGGGGTGGGGGGGGGGAGGGAAGGACTGGAAACCAGGGCGTGTCTGACTGTGACTACTAAACATGAACTCTGAGACAGGAACCCAACCTTCTGTCTTGGAATATGTACCCATATATTACCAGGTTATAGAATCTCTAAGAGGTTTGATATGCCTAACTATTCTGCTTGGCCATGAAAATATTTATCTCAAAGTCATGTGTCTGAATGTGTGCACATTCTGCATTACCTTCTGTGGTTACAATGGACGCACTGTTACTGGAGTCCAGCCCAGTACTGGACTCAAAAGTGACTACGTGTGTAGTAAAACATTCCCTGAAGGATTTTTCATACAGATAAACATTCGTTTCCCCACATAGCCCGGGGCACAGAAACATCCAAGAAAATGTTTCTATATATCACCTTCTTTGTTTACTTCAAGACTACCATTCATGGAAATGCACTGCAGACATTTCTGGGCTGTGGGGACTGGAAAGAACACTAATGCATCCGTAGTCAGTTACACTGGTTCTCTCCCGAGGTGTTCTAGAGGAGTCAAGATGTATTTCCTGTACATTTCTTTTTATTTACTTTACCAGTGACAATAGCCTGGTACATTTTAAATGTAAATTGTTTTTATTCTGCCAAGGAAAATGTTGAAAAAAATCTATGCATGTCTATCAATCTGTTCTGCATGATTCTGCTCCTGAGAAAAATATGTACTTTGTAGTTTCCTTTATCATACTGTGAATGGTCGGGGGTGGCTAACTCTGGCTTTTTAAAAAAGAATAAAACTTGTGTTTCTCTAGTAAGCTACTATGAGTCTTATTAAATAATAAACAACTACATGCTTTTTAAGCATTGATATGCCTTTAGAGTTTTTTTTTTAACTTTATTTTAAAAGCACACAGCTACTTTTCATACAGAATTCTTTAGAAATATACTTCAGAGGGGAGGAGTTGGGGATGAGAAAAAATATGATAAAAAAGTATTATAAGGAAATCTCAAGTAAATAAAAAGAAATTATCTAATGTGGTGACACACACCTTTAACTCCAGCACTTGAAAGGCAGAGGCAGGAGGATCTCTTAGATTGAAGGCAGCCTGGTCTACATAGCAAGTTCAAGGACAGCCAGGACAACATAGATTACTCCTGTCTCAAAACATTAATGAATGAATGAGGGAGGGAGGGAAAAGGAAGGAAAAGAAATTAAAAAAAAAAAAACCACCATACTTTAATGGTAGTCATATAAAGGAAATCTATTCAACTGTACCTAGGATTAAGAGGGACTCTTCCTAATCCAATACATCCCTCCTTTCTACCTTATGCGAACCCCTTTCCATTGTGACTTTGCGTCCAGCCAAGATGGAGAAACCAATGGGAGATCTCTGGACTACAACAGCTGTGCCAACTCCACACTCTGCGCTCAGTTAGGATGCAAAGACATGATCAGGAAGAAAGTTAAAGCAGCAGCAGTGGCTTCCTGACACCCGTCTTGACTCGGATGGGTCATTTCTACCTAGTTCCCTTATATGCGTGTCCATTTTCCAATTGTGATTGTCAGTCCATAGCTTTGTAAACAGGAGATCACAACAAAACTGAATTGAAGTCTCTCTCTCTCTCTCTCTCTCTCTCTCTCTCTCACACACACACACACACCTGGCAACAGTACAAATGCACAACAACCAAAAATTAATTTAAAAATCAAACACATTAGTCCAAGGTATTTGTAGCAGTGTTTGCTTATGTTTCATTACAGGACATCACTGCAACCTTGGTTCTGAGAGCATAACATGTACACTGCACTGTGCATACCATGACACCATGAAGTGTAATGAATCCTGCCTGAAGTACTCAGATTGGAGACCACTGCATAGGCAACAAATTGAGGTGTTTTTTACTGTGCCTATGAAGGATCCTGCTATTATAGAAACATTATTGTTTAATTATAAAGAAAATACTTTTCATATTTTCATGCTATCATCACTCAGTATGTAAAAGTATCAAATTAGTGTTGGATTATATTAGAATATTTGTTTTTTTTTTTTTTTTAACTAAAGGACTGGGAATATAGCTCAATAGTAGAGCAATTGCCTAGGATGTGCAAGGCCCTAGGTTCAATCCCCAGCACTGAAAGATCATGGCTCTTTGGGTTGCTAATTTGAGAATCATTTAAAATAAATCAATTCATTTTAGCTGAGGATTAGGGAAGAATTTCCAACAATTTCTGAAATGCCCTAAACATACACGCCATGTTGTTTATATAACTATGCAAGGCCATGTCCTCAACACTGACAATTATGAAATAAAGCTATCCAGACTTGAAATGTACTGAAGATCTCCACTCCCTTCAGTCTCCAGCATCCATGAAGATGCAACTCCCTCCAGTATCAAACATCTAGCTAAGACTGAAAGCTTTATGTGAAAAGAACTACCACATATAGTCTCATTCAAATGCAAGTGCATCAAATTATTGTTTTAAATATATATTCTTTGTGATATATCATTAGCATTTGTTTGTATGCCTATTTTATGCAACCATGCATCTGGAGTCACATAAACATTTTATGGGCATAACGAAGTCACAGGTTGGGGTTGGAGCAATGGCTCAGAGGTTAAGAGCAGTGGCTGCTCTTCCGGTCCTGACTTCAATTCCCAGCAACCACATGATGGCTCACAACCATCTGTAATGGGGTCTGGTGCCCTCTTCGGGCATGCAGGGGTACATGCAGACAAACACATAATAAATAAATAATAAATACATAATAAATAAATCTTTAAAAAAGTCATAGCCACAGGTGTTTCAGAAGCCCTGCTCTGGTCTTCCTATGGACTCTTCAACTAACAATTAAATTCGTTTTTTTTTTTTTTCTTATGTCAAAATCTCTAACCATAGCACTCATATATAACTGCATATACATTTGGAAAACAAAAATATTACAGAATTATAATCTGGTGTCTACAGATTCGAGGGTGGTAGGGATTCAAGAGACTGAGGTAAAGAGGGCAATGGTGTCCGATGGACACAGGTCTCTGAGATAAAGAGCACAGGATGAGGGTGGGGCCAGGGCAGGGAGGGGCATCGGCACAGTGCTAGGAACGTACTTACTGCCAATTACCTTTACATTTTAAGTGGCCAAGGTAGCAAGTTATATGTGTATATTATCACAACAGAAAAGGCTAAATCAATCAGATAATGATAAAAAAAAATACAAAGAAAATGAGAAATATGCCATAGACTGTGGAATGTGCCCCAAAGACTCTCATTTGAACACTTGGTCTCAAGCTGGTGTCGCTGTCTTGAGGCACTGTAGAACCTTTTGGCCATGGGAACTCACTAGTGGATGCTGGGGCTCTAAGGGCAGGGGTTGAGCCCCAGAGGGGAGTCCACTTTAGCCAGGCTCTCTTCTTTGTCATCTAAGAAGATGTGAGCAAGCCCTACTACAAATTCCTGCCACCACAAACAACTCCGCCCTCCACTGTGGCTTCCCCAGGGTGGACTGCATCCTTTCAACTGTGCTCCAAAACAGACCCATCCCCAAGTGGTCCCTTGTCAGATACTTGGTCACAATCATAGGGAAGGTGACTAACACATACTGCCTCTAACAGGAATAGAAGATAAAAGCCTGGAAACTTTGGTTTACCGGGGAAATCTGAAGGCTAAGTTTTAAATACAGAGAACATGAAATACCAATTACTGACAGCCACTTAGAAATTCCAGGCTGTTCCTTCTAACTAACCAAGACAGTCCCCAAATACATGGAATACTTCTACAAAGTATGGTTTGAAATGGGAAGACTATACTTAACTATTTTGAATATTGAGTATGGTACCCTCTATGTCCATATAGAATTAACATATCTTTTTATCTACCGCATGAGGAGGTAAAGCCAGGTATTTATGTCTGTGCCTGTAATGCCAGCTGTGGGAACATTGAGGCTGGAGTACCACAAATTTGAGACAAGCTTGAGCTACATAGCAAGAGCCTGTCTCAAGAAAAATCCATAACTAGCCGGGCGGGCTTTGGTGGTGCATGTCTTTAATCCCAGCACTCAGAAGGCAAAGGTAGGTGGATCTCTGAGAGTTCAAGTCCAGCCTGGTCTACAGAACAAGTTCCAGGACAGACTCCAGGTGCCAAAGCAATACAGAGAAACCCTGACTCAAAAAAACAAACAAATAACAAAAATATTTTAAATGATTTTTTAAAAATCCATAACTAATAAACCTAAGTATATATGGTATGGTCAACACATTCTATGAATCATAAATAATACATACTCAAAAAATTACTCCTCTCTCTCTCCTCCCCACCTCTGGAGGGAGGATTGTAGTCACTTCTTGTCTTAGTTGCTAATTATTTTAAGATGCTGATAAGTAAGCTGGACAAGTCTGAAATCATAATTCGATCTAAAGTTTCATCTAAGTATAAAAAAAGCGTTTCCTGAAAGATGTGTGACACCAGCAGTGGCCCAAATGTCAGAGAAGACAGTAGGCTCCTGCTGCAGCTGAGAATGCCTTCCTTGGTAGACTCCGATCTTAGAGGGCCCAACAAAAGCTGCTCCAACACTTTCAGGGGTGAGGTACTACATGCCCAACAGTATTTTTATTTACTATTTATCGTATTCATTTTTAAAGATTTTAGTTTCTATTCCTCTTGTCATGCTTCCCTGGTTTTGCTGAGCCTTTTCTTTCTTGCCAATCAGATGTTTTCTTCTCTCTCTCATTCTCTTTTCCCTACTGTGACACTCTGTGCCATTGCCTTTTGTTTTCTCCCTTCGTTATATAACCTTGGTCTTTCTTTCGGTCTTCCTTCCTTCCTTTCTTTCTTTCTTCCCGTCTGTTTATTCCACTCACTATTCTCAGACTTTCCTCAAACCACATTTAACTTCATAGTACACACTATCTTTGCCATTTTGTTTCTGTGATCATTGGTGATGTATTAGTTGGCTTTAATCATTTTTAGTTTGCTTCAGAGCTTGCTTGGTTTGGAGGTATCACTGTTACAGTGGCTTGTTTTCTTCTGAGCAGCACTGGGTACTGAGCTTCATAAGTAGAAGGCTGTCTTAGCTATGGTTTCAATTGCTGTGAAGACACTATGACCATGGCAACTCCTAAAAAGGAAAGTATTTAATTGGGTGGGTTATAGTTTCTGAGGTTTAGTACATACTCATGATGTCAGGAACCATGGCAGCATGAAAGCAGACATGTACTGGAAAATAAGCTGAAAATGGAGAAGGAGCTATGTCTTGATCCCACAGGCAGTAGGAAGTGAACTGAGACATTGGGGTAGCGTAAGCACATTTAAGACCTCAAAGCCTAGCCCCACAGTGACACTTCCTCCAACAAGGCCATACATATTCCAACAACCTCTCTCTCTCTCTCTTTCTCTCTCTCTCTCTCACACACACACACACACACACCTGACAACAGTACAAAGCCACACCTTTAATAATGCCAATCTCTGTGAGCTTACGGGGACCAATTATATTCAAACATTGCACTCCCTGCCCCCATAAGCTTGTAACAATATCATAACACAAAATGTATTTAGTCCAACTTCAAAAGTTCCTATAGCCTACCACGGTCTCAACAATGTTTAAAAGTCCAAAGTTCAAAGTCTCTTCTGAGATTCATGCAATCTCAACTGTAATCCCCTATAAAGCCAAAATTAAAAAAGATCATATACCTCCCACATATAATGGTACAGAATATACATTGCCATTCCAAAACATAGGGAAGAGAGCACAGTGAAGAAATATTGGACCAAAGCAAGACCCAAAACAAGCTGGGCAAACTCCAAAACTCTGCATCTCCATGCCTGATGACAAAACACTCTTCAAATCTCCAATTCCTCTAAGTTTTGTTGACTATAACACACTTCTTTCTCTTGGGCTAGTTCTACTCCCTGTTATGGCTCTCCTTGGCTGAAGCTGCCAAGTTCTGCTACTTATTGGGGATGGAACATGGTCCCCTCATTCAATTACCTCTTCACCAACTTTCTGTTTTCAGTAGTTTCCTTCACTACCTAAGCTTGGCTGATCTGTGGATCTGTGGACCAGGCTGGCCTCCGACGCAGAGATCCACCAACCTCTGCCTTCCCAATGCTAGGATTAAAGGTGTGCCTTACCACGCCCTACCTTACCTTTTCACAAGTTAGAAATTTAGGTGGATGACACTTTGCCCTGAGGTCACCACTCCCTTTGTCCCATTTCTTAATCTGTTTATCTCCTTGAACACAGGGTTTAGCTCCATTCCACTTCCTGATGCTCCTTTTCTCCTTGAATTGTACATTTTGTATTTTTCCTTTCCCAGCTTTCTCCTTTTCATTATGAATCTGTATCAGAGTGATCACTAATAACCACATGACAGAGTCTGTATTAGACTGTTTTAAGTTTTCCTCTGCCAAAGGAATTAATTTAAAACTTTTCATTTTAGCCTCAGGCAAACTCTTTGGACAAAGGTGAAGAAGAGCAGTCACATTCTTCACCAAAATATCACAAGAACAATTTCTAGGCAACATACTAAAGTCCTTCCCCTCTGAAACACCTTGAGCCCCCTCTCCACCCCCAGTTCATATCACACTCAGCTCCACTGTCTTCCATGTTCCTACTCGGATGGCCCATTAAGCAGCACTTGAAGCTTTTCTAATCCACAGTCCCAAGGTCTGTGTTCTTTTAGACAAAAGTATGGCTAGGCCTATTTCAGAATTACTCCACACCTGGTACCAGCTTCTATCTTAGTTAGGGTTTCTATTGCTGTTAGGAGACACTATAACCACAGAAACTCTTATAAAGAAAAACATTTGAGGGGTGATAGCTTACAGTTCACAGGTTTCATCCATTATCACCATGATGCAACATGGTGGCATGCAAATAGACATGGTGCTGGAGAAGGAGCTGAGAGTCCTATATCTTGACCCACAGTCAATAGGAAGTGAACTAAGACACTGGACATGGCTTGAACATACATGAGACCCCAAAGCCCACCCCCAGAGTGTTATACTTCCTCCAACAAGGTCACACCTACTCCAACAAAGCTATACTTCCTAATAGAGCTATTCCCTATGGGAGTTATTTTCATTCAAACTACCACAGATGCTAACTAAGAAGATCCACAAATTAACTCTAAGACCTCTCTAAAAACATATTCACAAATCAAGAAACTAGATGCAAAAAAAAAAAAAAACAATTAAAATGGGGTACAGATTTAAACAGAATTAGAAATAAGAGGAAAATCAAATGGCTGAGAAACACTAAGAAATGTTCAATATCCTTAGCCACCAATGAAATGCAAATCAAAACTACCTTGAGATTTTACTTTACACCTGTCAAAATGGCTAAGATCAATAGCACATATGACAGTTCATGTTGGCAAGGGGAACATTCTCCATTGATGGTGGGAGTACAAACTTTTACAACCAATGTGGAAATCAATATGGTGGTTCTTCAGGAAGATGGGAATTGATCTGCCTCAGTATCCAGCTACACCACTCTTGTGCGTATACCTAAAGGATGCTTCATTCTATCACAAGGACACTTGCTCAACCTGCTCATTGCTACTCTGTACATAATAGCCAGCAACTGGAAACAACCTAGATGTTCTTCAACGGAAGAATGGATAAAGAAAGTGTGATACATTTACATTATGGAGTGTTACTCAGCTGTTAAATAATATAATGAAATTTTCAGGCAAATGGATGAAACTAGAAAAAATTCATACTGAGTGAGGTAATTCAGACTCAGAAAGATAAATAGTGTATGTATTCACTTATATGTGAATATTAGCTATCAAATAAATGATAACCAAACTACAATCCATAGACCCAGAGAAGTTAGGTGTGGAGAAAAGGACTAGGAGGGACACATAGATCTCCCTGGGAGGGGGAGATAGAATAGATTTTTATGGGTAGACTGGGAATGGGGTGGAGGGAAAGGATGGGTCAGGTGAGAAGGGGAAGAGAGATAAGGTTGAAGGAGACAATGTGGGCAGATATGCATAGAATTGAGGGGGCATTTAAGGGGTGATTATGGAGACCCAGTGCAGTGCAGAAGGCAATCCTAATGAAGCCTCCAAATAATGGGGAAGCAGGGCACCACCTGGACATCTCATGTCACCCAATGAAGTTTCCAGTACCAGGACTGGTTACATCCAATTGTTGGCCAAAGAGGTCCCATGGAAATACCCAAACAACCCATGCTATTGCCAAAAAGAATGGGTTGCTCTCTGCAAACTGACAGCAAGGTCCCGTCCTTGAAAGCAACACCCACACAACTCATTGAGCATGGAGAGGGTGCCTATGTAGAACCGTTACCCCCATGGTCAGTGTCTTTGCCATGGGAAGGTACGCAGAAGGCTAACAAAAGAGAGCCATAACCACCAACCCAACCATAAAACCTTTGATCTACACTCTGTCCTGCCTACAAAATATGCTAGGGCAATGGTGACACAAAGCTTGTGTGAGTAACCAACAAATGCCTGATTTGACTAAAGGCCCACTCCATGAGAAGGAACCCATACCTAATATTGCTTGGGTAACCAAGAACCAGAGACTAGATATCCCAGAGACCTAGGTGAAACCTAATACTACTGGTCTTTAAAAAAAAAAAAAAAAAAAAAAAAGACTCCAATTGATATTTTGCTCTCCTCAGATCTATGTCTTGCTCAGCCATCATCAGAGAGGTTTCCTCCTACAGTAGATGGAAACAAGTACAGAAACCCACAGCCAGACATTTCAGAGTGAAACCTTGGAACACACGTTCTAAAGGGGCTGCCTCCATCAAATCCCTCTCCGCAGAGTTCAGGGAACCTCAGAAAATCAGGCAGTAAGAGCTAGAGGAGATGAAGGACACCAGGCCCTCAAAATCATCTGAGAAAAGGCCATAGGGACTCATGAGACTGAAACAGTGAGCACAGGGCAGGTACAGGTCTGCACCAGGTGCTCTGAGCACATATTATAGCTTTCCGCATAGTATTTCATGGCACTCCTGCTATATGGCCGAATGGGTCTCTGAATCTCATGCCTTCTCTTGGGCTCTTTTCCTTCTGTCGATTTGCCTCGTCCAACTTTGATGTGATGGTTTTTGTTTGATCTTATTACATTTTATTGTTTTGTTTTGCTGTTATGTCTTAGAAGCCTGCTCTTTTCTAATGAGAGGTGGAAAGGGAGCGTATCCAGATGGGAGAACTAGAGGGAGAAGAAACTGTAATCAGGATATATTTTTTATAAAGGGGGAAACAAAAAGAAATGTCTGAGCTAAGTGACTCTCAGGTGAGAGCAGATCCAGGCAGAGGAACAGAACACAAGGTTCGTGGGCACAGCCACAGCGAGGAAGCCAGGAGTACTTCACTGTGGTGATACTATGGATTTATACTAACTAATTTTTAAAACACACAACCATCAACTTCCACAACAAACTTTAAAATTGTTCTGTTCTGTGCTGATTATGCGCTTTTCATTTATAAAATAATTAGCGTATGCATTATCAACTTGACTTCTGCAACAACCTTCAGAAATATGTTCACTCAACCTTGTAGTAAGAGATTTCTTGCTGGAAAGAGAACCTTCTCAAATTCACAGCTGTAGCTTCTTATTTTCTTAAAGTCCCTGTGGGACATGCACTCCTGTTGACCCTGGTCAGACAGAGCGGATGAGATAATTGTTTCTTCCTCGGGGACAGTTTTCTCGAGATAACCAGTGTTTGGCTTTATAGATTCATGTCAGTTTCCTTGCCAACAGAGGCGGATAACAAAGGTAACACTGAGAAGCCTTACACATGTGCTTGTAAGACTCTAGAATCTGTCTGCTGGGTTGAGACTGGAACCTTGCTATGGGACATCACTGACCGGTTTAAAACTGTCTAAGTCTTCAGTAAACTGAATAAGTAAAACAGCACAGCCTAGCACAGGTGACAACTGCAGTAAACGCTGGTCTTACTGAATGATTTTTAATAAATTCTAGCACTACACAGTTTACATGGATAACTAATATGGAAACCAGCCACATTTCGTACTCTGTATTCATGTATTGAGATTCTGGGGTTTTTCAAGACATCTTAAACCACAGCCTGCCTGGTTCTAGAAGGGAAGGAGAGACAGAAACAAAGTGGGGGGAGGGGCTGGAAAGAGTAGGGTGACCAGCACCCACCACCTGTTTTTGCCTAGCCTTGAGTTTGATCTCCTGCCATTTCAGCTACTATACAATAACCATGATCCTCTTGGCTTTCCCCTCTAGCTCTCTGATGCCCTCTGAATACCACAGTAATTTAAGCAAT
The DNA here is from genome assembly GCF_943737965.1 of Phodopus roborovskii. Taxonomy (NCBI): domain Eukaryota; kingdom Metazoa; phylum Chordata; class Mammalia; order Rodentia; family Cricetidae; genus Phodopus; species Phodopus roborovskii. The sequence goes on from NW_026126525.1 coordinate 11,645,382, forward strand.
CACCTTGCTAAATCGCCATAGCTTAATATCAAAGTTGGAAACTTCCTAGTCCTAAAGATGTTTTATGACCCAGGTAAATGCTGGCACAATTTGATTATGACACATTTTTTACTTTGTTCAATAGAAACAGTGGGTCTCACTCTGTATCCAAACTCACTGTGTACAAACAGACTGGCCTCAGACTCGTGGCAATCCCCCTGCCTTAGCATTCTGTGTCCTGGGAGTAAAGGGATGAATGACTACCACACGGCTAGGATGCATTTTTCTTGGTTCCTCTCTTCTAAGAAAGCACCAGGAATTTAAATAAAACCTTGCTCTTGTTGTTCCCCTGAGATAAGAACTTTGTAGCTTTATTATTATTATTATCATCATCATTATCATCATCAGTTTTTTTTGTTTGTTTGTTTTTTTTAGATAGGGTCTCATCCTGAAGCTCAGGCTGGCCTAGAACTCATTACATGCCCAAGCTGGCTTCAGATTCACAGTGGTCTACCTTCCTCAGCCTCCACAGAGATGCAATTACAGACATGTGCCACCTTACCCAGCATCACCATGTACTACATCTCTGGTGTGCAGAATGAGCTGTCCTTTTGGTTAATGACACATAAACTTCTACCCCTGCCCCACACATATGCACACTTGGGTTTTAACGTGAAGGACTCCTTGGCTTCCTTCCACCCAAATCAAGAGCATTAAATAACTCTGGTACCCTATCCCTTTTGCTCTTCCAAACCCAACACACACTGTATCCTGAGTTCTGTTTTTAAATGTGTGGTAGGATGAATCAATGGAAGTGGAAACTGAAACTAATGTGATCCCTGTCTCCCCACCCCCCCTTGGTTTCATTTCAGTTTTTCAAGGCAGGGTTTCTCTGTGTAACCCTAGCTGTCCTGGAACTCAATGTGTAGACCAGGCTGACGTCAGACTCAGCGATTCACCTGCCTCTGCCTCCCAGGTACTGGGATTAAAGGAGTGTGCCACCAGATCTGGTTCAAAAGTAAATTCTTTAACTCTTATTTTCTTTCAGGGTGAACCCAGAATGACAAATACTAGCAAAGAAAATGTACCAAAAGTCTTGAGAGTTTTTGACAGACAAAAATAAATTTTAAAAGTTATCACTTTCCTTTCTTTTTAATTCAAATACCTCATGCAGTGTTGGAACATTAGCATGAACTTGCCATCAGCTCAGTGCCACTAAGTACATTCACAATGGGGTGTCTATGGTCACTCAAATAAATACACATACCCACTCAAGAAGCTATTTGACTTTTGGCTTGCTCAACTTTGTCCAACGGGAAACCGTGAATATTTGACTCAATATTATTTTAGTTGATGGTATCTTAGATTTGCCTATACTTGGTGCAAAGTTTTTCTCCCTGCTTGTTGACTTTATGATAAATATTGTTGCTACTATAAATTATTTTATATAACATCTTAAAGTATTCGCTACTCATGCAGATGGCCCCCAGTATACTACCTTCTAGTCATCTCCAGGTAGACGTTATTTAAATGTGCTACTTTTGAGTTTTCTGTGGGATTTTATCATGTGTTAAGATTTTGTCTTCCTGAGTAGTTTGGAAAGAACAACGCCCCAATTCCCAAATATTGTCTATAAATGTTTGTTTTCATTTAAATGGACTTTGTTATATAAAATAAATTAAAAAAAAAAAGATTTTGTCTTCCTGTACCCCCTTCTGTTTAACCTTTAAGGTAGGACATGCAGTACACTAAAAAGGGGGTAGCCTTGCTTGGTTAAGTTCATTGTGTGCTATTATTTATCCTGGCTTACCAATACAAGCCCTTTCCTATGAGTAAATGCTACGTGAGTGAGGTCTCCACTACTGGTGCTAACATATCTACAGCGTGTGAACTCTACAGAAAAGCAAACACATGTCAACCCTGTGGTAACTGCATTATCCAGAGGACTTCCCACCTGGGGGCAGGGGGCAGGGCTATGGCACAGCTCAGAGGTAGAGTACTTGCCTAGCATGTCCAAGGGTCAAGTTTGAATCCCCAGCACCAAAAGAAAACCTAATCACTGCATGGTCTAAAAGCGTGGTTCTCAAAGCTGGATGGTGGTGGCGTATACCTTTAGTCCCAGCACTAGGTGGATCTTTGAATTCAAGGCCAACCTGGTTTACAGATCAAGTTCCAGGAGAGTCAGGGCTACACAGAGAAATCCTGTCTTGAAAAACCAAAACAGGAAAAACTGTTTTCAACCTTCCTAATGCTGTGACTCTTTGAAATGCAGTTCCTATTGTGGTGACCCCCCCCCCCCCGCAACCATAAAATTATTTCATTGCTACTTTGTAACTGTCTTTTGCTACAGCTATAAACTGCAATGTAAATATCTGGGGTGCAGGATATCCAGTATGTGACCCAGGATATCTCAACCCACAGGTTGAGAACCACTGGAATGAGCCACACAGATGCTACTGTCAGCCTTGCCAAACATGACTGTATCTGTCCTGCCTTTGTAAGCACTTCCGTTGCCCTGGACTAAGGCTGCCTGTGAATGAAGAGACAACTGTGTCACTAGAAAGCATGTGAGCAGTTCACCGGGTAAGTGCCAAGTCAGAACTCGGGAGGGGAATCTCTGCTGGCTCGGTGTCTCTGCTAACGCGGTCCTGCAGTACCGAGGGGAATCCCGTCTACAAGCGCTGGCTCTGTGCTTCTTCTAAGTGCTTTCATTTCTCAGAAAGCCCTGTTCTTTGGGTCTGTGTTCACAAACATTTAAGGACAGGCTGTTTTACTGTGTTTTACTTCTCTGGTCTGGTGGAGGAGCCAAAGCGATGAAGTGGAAACTGACACCAACTCCTTTAATTTACTTTCTTCCAAAGTGAGCCCTGAACAGTGAATTCTAGTAGATGTACCAAAAGCCTTGAGAGTTTTTGAAAGAAAAATAAAGAGTTACTACTCCCCCCCACTTTTTTTTTTCTTTCATCCAAATACCCCATGCAGGTAGGCAATGACTGGAACATTCACGGCAGGTTTGCTACAGATACACAAACTATAGCTGTTCTCCAACAATTTCCCATGTGGGTCATGTGCATGAGGTTTATGCTCCGATCAGGTTCCCATGCAAAACAAGAGAAGGAATCTTTGTTTTGCTTCTCTTCTGGCCAAGCAGAACATAGACTCCTAATTAACATTCCCAGGCATCCTGATCCTGGAACAGGTGTGGTCTGAATAACTATCTCAACCAGCCATCCCAGTCATTGGAAGACCCACACCAGCAAGGAATAAACTTTTAAATTTGCATCTTAGACTAGGCATGGTAGCACAGACCTTTGATTTCAGCATTGGGGAGGCAGAGGCAAGTGGATCTTTGAGTTCAAGGCCATCCTGGTCTACAAAGCTAGTTCCAGGACAGCCAGGGCTACACAGTGAGACTCTGTTTTGAAAAACCACCACCAACAAAAAATAATAATAATTTGTGTCTTAGTCTTTATCAGATTTGTTTGGCATAATTAACTCTCCAAGAGCATGCTGAGAATAAACTGGGGACAATGAGTGTTTGAAACCTGCAAAGCTGAACTCCAGGCCATAACAAGGGATCAATACCCCATGCCACTCATCAACCTTCCTGACTGGCTTGTCGGCTTCTTCTGTATTTGTGTTTTGGTGGCATGCCTATATTTGCTTATGCTTCCCCTCCTGGCCATTTAAGTACATCTCACTCTTGGTTTTCTTTGAGGTGAGCTCTACATAGTCCTGGCTGTCCTAGAACTCAGTAGGCCAGGCTAGCTTTAACTCAGAGAGATCCACCTGCTTCTGCCTCTGAAATGCTAGGATTAAAGGTATGCACCACCACACACATCCTGTAAGTATACCTCACTCTTTTTTTTTTTTTTTTTTTTTTTTCAAGGCAAGGTTTCTCTGTGTAACAGTCCTGGCTATCCTGGAACTCACTATGTAGACCAAGCTGGCTTCAAACTCACAAAGATCCACCTACCTCAGTCTCCAGAGTGCTGGGATTAAACGTGTGCATGTAAAGTACACCCCATTATTAAGACTCATCTGAAGCTGACCTTTTCTTCAGGTGTCTTCAAAGCATTTATGACACCATATATTCTCCCGGAAACTTCCAAATGATCTTTATTTTGATCATTTGACATTAACTTTGTAGTTGGTTGGTTTTGGGTTTTTTGTTTCTTATTTTAGATTTCAATATGTAGGAAGAAATAAATATTTTTCCCATCGCCACAAAAATTCCATGATACATATGCCAAACTTGCTATAATCTGTGTCAGAATTCAGTGTGAAGTGTCAAGAGGACTGCTTAAAAATACAAGTGTGTGCCTATCATGCGTCTCTTTATTGGGTAGCACATGCATGCAATGTTTTCATTCTAGCGTGAACTTCCGTGTAAAATAAATCTAACTTAAACCTTTCCTAGATGTTTAGTTCCAGAAACTCCAAAATAAACTCACAGTTGACTTCAGCCAAGTGAAGAGACAGAAGGGAAATCAGGAACTCAACCACAAATTTGCTCTTTGTAACCAAGCATTTCAGAGTGTGGGCTACAGAGATGCGGGTCCTGGGTCCTTCAAGGGATTCAGTGAGTAAAAGCTCCATGAGTGACTAACAGATACTTAATGCCAAGTAGTTCTTACTAAAACATTTTCTTCTTCATAAATGACTATTAGCCCATTTGCTATCTACCTCCAATCTGCTTTCTTTGTATCTTGCAAACCTGTACAATAAAAAAATAAAACTGTCACCATGTATCTTCTTTATTGTTTAATGCAACCCTGCTCAGCATCCCACCCATTCAGAGTTCACTCTAAAATCCTGACATTTCTATTCTGCAGAAGCAGATATGGAGGGGCTCCTCGTGGCACCCCCTCACAGACAACACCAAAGTCTCTTGGCTTCTGTCACCCCTGGCCTCATTTCCCTCCTTTCTGTCCTCCCAGATTCCCACAGCTGTCTGACTTGTTCACTTGAAAGCTTAGCTCTGTTCTAGTCCTTGGACTATACCAACCTAGGATCTAGCACTCTAGAAATTTCCAGCTTTCCCAAACAGCATCTCTCTTCCTGTTCTAGCAGGAGATAGAGTTCCTGTTATGCAGGTCCAGTTTGCAAACACAGGCTTCATTCTTGGCATCCAAGGCAGTTGTGAACCAGTACATGCTAGGTTCAACAGCCCTGGCCCAGGATGAATCACTGCCATGTCCTGGCCTGTCCCTGGGTCACTGTGCCCTCTGTGAAAGACGTCCAAAATAGTTTTCTAGGTTCTGAGTATCTGCTACCTCAGCCGATGCACTGAAAGGGATGCCCCCATCCAGTGGGTGTTACTTTCACCCTTGATCCCCTGTTGCCACACTCGCTAAGAAAACAATCAAGAAATCCATGACAGGGTCAGAACTGGGACAAGAGGACACCCTCTTCTGCCACTCGTGACCATCACCTGCACTCGGTATAAGACCTGATGTGAGGTTCCATAACTTCTGCTCTGAATGCCTATTCTAACCACACAGAAATTCATTAAGTTGTATATAGACTTTGGATCTGATTAATTAATGAAAATATCTGGTATGTGATTCTTTTATTTATTGCAATTTTTTATAATTGCAAGATAAATAAACAAATTTATTTTTTAAAAAAGCAAAAGTAAATAATGAAAATGCAACAAAAATCAAAGCCATGTTTGGGACTTGACTCAAATATTAGCTGTCTGTTTTACAAGAGGGGAAAGTGAGATTTAAAGCCATCTTCAAACATTCCACAGTGCACTGTTTCTCAAACAGCTCAAACAGCTTTGGAAAGTGAAACCTAACTCACTCGTTCACTTGTTAAAAATTAAAAGAAGCACAGAGGGAAATTCCAAACTCAGAACTCACAATAAACACCAATAACCTCGGTTTTGCAATAGGGGACTTCCCTTAAAGGATATTGAAGTCTTGCTGAGCCAACTCCAAAGCCATCCAATCAAGAGACAGGGAGGGAAACTCTGCAGATAAATACTGCACAGTAGCCCAGCATTTCACCAGGCATTTATCACTGCTGACATCCATCCCAAGCCAGCCAACAAGAAGCCACCACTGTCAGCATCATGAACACAAGTGCTGTCCTTGTTTTCTGCCTCATTCTGCTGAGTCTGAGTGGGACTCAAGGTAAGGAACACCAGGGCTGTTGAGTTATCCAAGTCAAAAAGATGACTGGGCTAATTCTAAACACGGTGTGTACCTACGGAAGAGAGGGAAACAGGCAGAGATGCCTCCTGCTTGCAGAACTATCTCGTGCTGGTTGAGGTCAGAGAAAACCAGAATACGAGAAAGGGAATGAAGAAGGGAAGGAAGGGAGGAAAGGGAGAGGTAGGGAGGGGAGAATCGTGAGAGGATAGAAGAGGAAGGGGAGAGATGGGGAAGGAGAGAGGGGTAAGACAGATGCCTCCCTAAGTAAGTCTAATCAATAACATGATCTATACCTAAGGACATGATTATTAACAAGTCGCATGCAGCTCCCTTCTTCATGATAATAAGCTATTTAGCCACTCACACCTACGACACGATGGGCTACATCTCTTCTCAGATTAAGTGACAATGTGGGGACATATTCTGCTAACCATTGCCTCACCTGTATTAAGTGCCTAAAATGAAGCAGTAGGCTAACCCTCCCTGCTCTGCCGGGATCTTCCTGCAGGGATCCCTCTCTCAAGAACAGTCCGCTGCTCTTGCATCAAATTCGATGACCGGCCAGTAAAACCGAGAGCCTTAGAAAAACTGGAAATTATTCCTGCAAGTCAATCCTGCCCACGTGTTGAGATCATGTGAGTAAAACCCTCCTGCTGCTAACTTCCCTTATGTAACCACATATTACACGTGGGATGGTAATCAGGTAAGACCAGCAAAAAGGCTCCTCTGTGGTGACTCTAACGAGTGGAACTGGGGTTCTAACGTGGGCCTGTATGGTTGGTCCTCTTGCATTGGCCTGATGTTAATCCACCTGTCTCCCTGTTTATTTCCACAGTGTCACAATGAAAAAGACTGAGGAGAAGAGATGCCTGAACCCAGAGTCTAAGGCCATCAAGAATTTATTGAAAGCAGTTAGCCAAAAAAGGTGGGCTTGCTGTTGCTCTTTGGGGAAATGGCAGTCTTAGGAAGTAACACCTGCACTGGCTTTGCTGTGGGATCTTTGCCACATGTCATGTGCCCCTCCCCACCTCCATTTACACAGACACTGAGGTGCCACCTCAGGCCGTCAATGCCTAATGTCTAGGAGTGACAAGTAGTCATTTCAGTCTCTGAGCAGTTATAACTGTCCAGGTAAAGCTGTCCAACTTTCCCCATTTCCTCACTAAAAACAGCTGCTGTGACCGATGGTGACTGCATAGCAGAGGGAAGGGCATCAAGCCTTTTCCCCCAAGGGTCTTTGGGTTCCCAGACTGAAGCCAGAATCTATTCCACTCAATATGTTGTCTTCTTCCTGCAGAGCTAAAAGAGCCTCTTAACCAGAGGGAAGCCAATCGCACAGTGCCGTGACCGACAGACAGGCAGCAGAGAGCCCACCTCTCCATCGCTTCTTTACACGTCGGCCTATGGCTAGCCCTTATTGTCCATAGTTCTCCTTAAAGGTGACCAACCATGGTCACATCAGCTGCTATCCTAGTGACATCAGGTCAATTCCTGCAGAATGATGGACAGCTCCTCATCCTGACACAACAGTAACTCCAGTGACTAGAGTTCCCAACTCTAGAAAGAGCTGGTCCTGAGTTCTCACACAAACAGCTGCAATGGCTCTCCTGGCGCTGTACTATATAAGCTACACTGAGGTGCTACACTCTTAGTCTTGTGTCAAGCCCTGCCTGCTCCTCAACCTCCCTATCTTAAGGTGTGTTAGCAGATCTCTTCAGTTACCTAGGTTCTTTTATTTTAAATACAGTCACAATAAGACTACCACCTGCCCGCTCCTAAGAACAAACTTTTACTTCATGGCTTACAGCCATCTTCCCAAGGCAACTTCATAACTCAGAATACTTACAGGAAGCTATAAATGTATGGAAATGTGTGTATAAGTATTATTTAATGAACAACTGTGCAAAGTAGAGTTCCTAGATGTATGTTTTGTACGATTTTCATTGTGTATGGAAGAATTTGTATAATTAAGTATGTCAATGAGGAATTAGAGAAGTTTATATAAACAAGTGGTTTTGAATGCTATACAACACAAAAGGTGTTGGATGGTTTTTAAAATAAAAATAATGTACTGTACTGAAAATAAAAGGTAATAAAGTAATAACAACTAATATGAGATTTGTTGTGGGTCATTTGACTGAATGATTTCAGAGGTTTATAGACTCAATGGCTTGGACAGGAAGTTGGGGTGGGGGTAGATAGAGGACAAATGAATCATAATTATCGCACTCCTCCTAAGTTCCTCAAGGCCCATCATGCAAGATTCCTATATGACTGGCAAGGCATGAGAATGACATGGGCACAGACCCTGTCCTGGTTAGTTTTTATTGTCAACTCCACACAACTGAGTCATCTGGGAAAAAGGGTGTCTCCACTGAGGGAATAGATAGATCAGACTGGCCTGTGGCCATGTCTGAGGGTGACTGTCTTGACTGACACTTGATATCAGAGGGCTTAGCCCACTCAGGGAAGTGTCACCCTGGGCCTCCATTGCATAAGAAAACTAGCTGAGCATGAGTCAGGGGAAGCAAACCAGAGTGCAAGCCAGTTAGCTGCTGCCTCCGTGATTTCTGCTCCAACTTCCTCCCATGGCTTCCCTCGGTGATAGACCGTGAGCTGAAAACAGGTGCTTAAGTAAACCCTTTCCTCCCTGAAGTTGCTTTTGGTGTTTAGCACAGCATCAGAAAGGGAAGCAGAACAGACTCCTAGATCCAAGACATCTCTGCCAGAATACTGCACAGGAAAACCTGCAATCAATTAATTTCTTTCCTAGCCCTGTGTCTTCACCTCTATTTTATAGACTTAACTGCACCATCATCCACTCAGTTTCCCAAAGGAGAAATCCACATTACCACTTCTTCCTCACCTCCTCTGTCCAATTAGTGACCAAGAAGATGCCTACAACACCATTAGCTGATAAATGATTAGTCTCTGGAATGTATGAAGATGACAAATTCTCCAGGAAGACCCAGCAGGGAAAGGCACCTGATGCCAAGCCCAAAGACCCAAGTTAAATCCCAGGACCCATAAGGACAGAACAAGTTGTCCTCTGACTGTCACACCCATACCATAGGATATGTGCACTCCCCACCTCAACCCACCACACACATGGTAAAAATGTTAAAGGAATTCTCATGGCTAAAATGGTTAAAATCAATTGCACAGAAGTAAAAAAGTAAGAAGCACAAGCCCCTAACACGAGCCTCGTTTTAATGAAGGAAACTGTTAATGAAGGATGTGCATACTCAGACCCTTAAAGACTTCATTCATATCACCAGACTGGCCAAAAAAAAAAATTAAATCTGTAATTCTGACAACAAGAAAATACAACAGTGAAGAAAGTCCTTTCACAGCTACTGAAAACAAGTAGTCACGACTTCCGGGGGAAATAGTCTGATATTCTGAAACTGAGTACCTGCATCCTGTAGGTTCTAGCAATTCTGTTACCATACAGTACAATAATCTATTGTCACCTAGGACACCCACAAAGCTATTCCAGCCATGCTGGCTACTCATCAGAATTAGATGCTAAAAGTCCACTGATGAAGACACCATACACTGGAATGGGCTAGAAATTTCCACCCTGCTGACTGGCCCCTCAAGGTGCTGAAAATTGCTGAGGCTGGAGAATGGTGAACAGTCCAACCTAGCTCTGGATTCTGCATGCAACACTACCAAGGCCGGGAAATATGTGCCCATTGATGCAATAGTTGCAAGTCTATTTGTGGTAACCAGAAGCCCTCTGATGAGATCTGAGGACCACTATGCAGGAGTAAATCATTGTCTGCTATTGTAAACCCAGTCAGAAGCCCATGCTAGGGATTCCACAGGTGCTAGTGGGCCTATCTATGCTCATTTTTGCTAAGTGGACATGATGTGTCCATCCAATTGCCTTCTAGTACTTTTATATCTGTGGATTATTACTACTGCCGGTTTTAGTGAGAAAAGCTGTTCTTTGCAATTGGTAGCAGTAACTGCAAATACTCATATCTGATTGAGTGATGAGGACGAGTAACAGTCAAGTAGTCAGCCAGACAGGGGCTACAGATGATCACGTGTGCATGTCAAAGCTCAGGGAAAGGGCTGGAAATGTAAGAGCAGAGAGGAGAAGGGTGATATGAAACACTGCACATGTCGGGTCTCTTTTTTATGATTGCACTTTTAAACTCACAGCAGCTAGGATTACCTGCAAGACATCTGCACAGCTGGGCCCTAAATATCCTGTCATGGGAGAGCTCATGCAACTCCAACCCCAACCTGGGGGATTCACATAGCATTAATGGTGAGGAGGCATTGCTTCAGCAGTGTAGTGTGGGGAGTAGATGAAGTGCATGTGTTATTAGACAGCGACACAGCCATGCCTCAGACCCATGAGAACTTGCAACGCTCTCCTTTGGTCCAGTACAAGTGTTTACATATGATTGGCAAGTGAGTGCAAGAATTAGTAACCCTCCTACTGGATGACCACTACCAGAGACTGTCCCCTACAGAGACCTCCCACAGAGACTGGCTAACCCCTCCTTCTGCACATGACAATACAGCTGAATTTCTGGGTTGCATAGTAGGTGGCCTCCATCAGAGAAACCACAGCCTACTCCCAGCTTTTCTGCTGTTTCTTCAGTGTCTATCATTTCTTCATTTCCTCATCACCCAGTAAGGTTTCCAGGACCAAGCCATGTGGGACACAGTGGTGCAACCACTAGTCAGATCATGTAAATATTCTAATGCAACACACTGGGCCATTAAAACAGACACACACACACACACACACACACACACTCACACACACATACATACTCTCACACACACACTAGATGGAAGGGCCAGTAAGAATAGGAGGAATAAAATGGGGCTGGAGAAATGGCTCAGTGGTTATAAGAGGACCCAGGTTCAAGTCCCAGCACCCACATGGCAGCTCACACCTGTCTGTAACTCCAAGATCTAACACTCTCACACAGATATACATGCAGGCAAAATACCAATACAAATGAAATAAAATAAAAAAAGAAAGGGTAATGGGGAAATATGAATATGATCAAAATATATAGATATATGAAATGTGGCAATGAAGTCCATCATTGATAATTAACACATGCTAATAAAGATTTTAAAACGAAAGCCTGAAAACTACCCAATGTCCACAAGGTGACAGCTGAGGCATGTCTACTCAGTGAAAACAAAGCACATTGAATGACTCTTAGCAACAGTCCTGCATAGATCTTGGTGGGCATGGTGGTGCACACCTGTGAGCACAGCTGCTTGAGAAGCTGAGTTGAGAGGACTGGAAGTTCGAGGCCAGACTGGCCAACTTAGTGAGATGCTGCCTCAAAATCAATCAATCAATCAATCAATCAAAAGGGCATCGCAGAACATTAGCCTACCATGTATGGTGCTTTGGGTTCTGCCTTTAGCTACAGAGATAAAGAAGGAGAATGTCACAGAAGGGCACATGCAGATGACTCCATTTCCCAAAGCTTTTGTTTGTGCTGCTTTTGTGGTTATAGTAGAAGTCAAACACAGAGCTTTGAACCTTGTGCATACCAGAAAGCAAAGAAATGACTAACTTAAAATACATAATTCTGAAGAGAGAAGAGAACACAAGCCACCAGGGACACATCCAGGAGTTCTGGACCAGTAGGGTTCTAGCCTGCCTCTGAGGTAGGTAGGTAACAGCTTGTACTCTAATCTGTATCTCCAATTTGCTGTTGCCTTCTTTTGGAAGGCATATTCCACACTAAAAAACAAACGGGCTGGAGAGATGACAGGTTGCTTACGAGGGCTAGCTGCTCTTCCAGAGGTCCCTGGTTTGGTTTCCACCACCTACATGGCACCTAATGATCGTCAGTAACTCCAGCGCCCTCTCTGGCCTCCTCAGGTATTTCACACAAGCAGTACACAGACATACAAGCAGGTAAAACACTCACATAAAAATCTTTTATAAAAACTTGGCAAGAAAAACAAACCCTGGAATATTACAAATTATGAAATGCCATCATGAACATCAAGCAACTTTACATAGCAAAACAAAGAATTAGAGAATTATCACATTCTAGTACATAATAAAAGAATGGCTTATGTCATCACCACAGAACCCCTTACTAGACCACAGTAAAACTGTGACACATGTATCAGAAGTCCTCTTTCCTGGCCTCATTTTTCCATTCTTCTTGCCCCCTAAATTTACAGAAAAGACCACTATCATCTTAGTACTTGGTGTTGCTACAACAAACAAAGAGTCAGTTACTTATAAAGAACAAAATCTGTTCCTTGCTTCTGGAGGCTGGGGCACTCATGTCAACATGCCTGAACTGGGAGGGCCTTCCTCCTGCTTCTCACACGGTTCCTTGCTCCCTCCAGTATTGCTTCCAAGTGGTGTTTAGTGTCAGTATAGATAAGACAACTGGGAGCCACATGTGTTTTGTTTATTTATACTGACCCCAGTCATTGGAAGACATAAGTTCCTCGGGATCTCAGTTCATTGCTATGTACACTCTATAGTGTAGCCTTGGGATGGCCAATGTGTCACCAGGCAAGAGCAATTTTTCACTTCTCCAGTATCATGGACCAGTATAGTTTATGCAGTCTGCAGTAACAAAAACATCAATATGAAGTGACAGATGCCATATTTTAGTCTGTGCTGAGATGCAAAAGCTGTAGATTTCCTGTATTTGCTTTGTTTTGTTTGTGTTTGTGTTTTTGAGACAGGATTTCTCTGTGTCGCAGTCCTTTCTGTCCTGGAACTCGCTCTGTAGATCAGGCTGGCCTCAAACATACAGAGATCTACTTGCCTCTGCCTCCTGAGTGCTGGGATTAAAGGCATGCACCACCATACCCAGGTCCTCTGTGTGCTTTATAATATATCTGGCATTAAAAGTAAACTACAGTGTTGATGGCAGACACACCAAACACAGAAAGATTTTCATGGCTTAATTCGTATCTGTTTAGCCAGATAACAACTGTACCTGCAACTGCATTTACTTTCTTCCAAGCTAAACCTACATGTGTGTCATTGTGTGTATTTTTCTGAAGTAAAATACACTTCTCTCTCTCCCTCTGTCAGATACCAATGTGTCATTTAAGTCCAGCTCTGCCATCACATTCCCAGAAAAGGAATTCTGAAATTTTCTCTACTTTATTTACAGTTGTTGTTTTTTCTTTTTTAAAATCCAAATAACAGATTGCCTGTTGTCTCTGTTTAACACACTGTTACAGTTGTTTCTTATGGCCTGGTATATAATAGGCATAAATATTTGTTGAATGCACACTTTGCTTTTGCACAGACAGACATTTAATCGTCTCTCAACAGCTCTCTGGAATGTGTCAGCAAACAGGTAGATGTCATGGTTAGGGTGTGTCTCTCCTAAAATTCAGCTGTTAATCACTGTGATGTCTTCAAAGCTGAGGCCTTGGCTTTGGAGATGTCATTTAGAGAGAGGTCATGTACCTAGATTGTAAGAAGCCTTGGTTTGCATCCTAATGCAATAAAATGAAACACATCCCCACCCCCCAAAAGGAGGAGGAGGAGGGGGAGGGAAGGTCTCAAAACAGAGGCAGAGATTTTCTTTTGTCCCCTCTGCCTGGTCTCAAATAATCATACAAAAGCTTATATCGATTATAGAATGCCCAACCGATTGTTCAGGCTTATTACTAATTAGCTCTTACAACTTAAATCAACCTATTTCTATTAATCTACATTTTGCCACATGGCTAGTGGCTTTGCCTGTTCTGTAGCACATCTTGTTCCTCTGGTGGCTGGCTGGATCTCTCCCTGACTCTGCCTTTCTTCTCGCTGAATCTCTACTTGGCTTTCCTGCTTAGCCTTATTCTGCCTGGTTATAGACCAAATCAGCTTTTTATTAACCAATGAAAGCAATAAGTATTCACATTGCACAGAAGTATCATCCCACAACATAGGTCCTTTAAGAGCAGGAATGAAGAGCAGAAGGTTTCTCCCACTGGGTCAAAAAGGTGCCCTTTGTAAAGGTTGTGTTTCTCTTGTGGGTTTGCATGTGTGTTAAGTGGCTGTAAAGGGTTTGACACAGGCCTTATCTCTCTTCCCTTCTGCCGGTGAGGAAGGAGGAAGGCCCTCCCAGTTCAGGCATGTTGAACACCAAGCACTAAGATGATAGTGGCCTTTTCTGTAAATTTAGGGGGCAAGAGGAGTGGAATCATGAGGCCAGGAAAGAGGACCTCTGATACATTCATCACAGTTTTACTGTGGTCTAGTAAGGGGTTCTGTGGTGATGACATAAGCCATTCTTTTATTATGTACTAGAATGTGATAATTCTCTAATTCTTTGTTTTGCTACATACATTTGCTTGATGTTCATGACAGTATCTCATTATTGCTAATATTCCAGAGTTGGTTGTTATTTTTCATTTTTTATAAAAAGAATATTCTCTGCCCCTTTCTCTTTCCCAAGCTCACATTATGGCTGTGTAGGTCATCTTGAAGGTGTCACATTGTTCTTTAGGTTCTGCTCTTTTTTCTTATTATTTTCTTTTTGGTCTCAGACTCAATAATTTCCATGATCTCATCTTCGAATATGTTGATTCTTTTTTCTTCTGATTACTCAAACCTGCCGCTGAAGACCTCTAGCGAGTTTTCATTTTGAGTTTTTGGGTTTTTGTGAGTTGTTGGCAACTGACCCTTGGGCCTCATGAATGCGCTTCCCTGCCAGCCTCTTCAGTTTGAAAACGTTTCAGGTCCCAGAGCTTTTAGTTCCTCTTTTTAATCTTCACCTCTTGTTATCTTTGTGTTGTTGTTGCTCTTTGCACTGGCTTCTTTAGCTCTATAAGCTCTATAACCACTGGTTTAAGACAAGTGATTGATATTTCTAGCTAATCAATCTATTCTTTAGTTCCCTGTCTGGAACCTCATTTGAACTTAATTAGCTCTTCAAAGTCTCCCATCTACATATACAGTCACATTCTGAAAACAGCAGCAGTTAAGTCTTCAACAAAAGGATTTGGGGGGCCATAATCCAGCTCATGTCATGAGTTGTATTCAAGAAAAAAAAAAAAAAAAAACAAAACCATGAGAGAAAGGCAACAAAATAAAGAGTACTTAACTAAAGTGAACTTTTTTCCACTCAAAACATGTAAATGATTGACATACATTTACAATGTCAATACAGTGGTCCCCTCATACTCCCAATTTCACTTTCCACAGGCTCAAACACCCAGCCACTACAAGGGTGAGAGACATCACTTTCACGTACCTCATTATATTGCTATAGCTGTAACTTTTCATCATACCTAGCTTACAAATTAAACCTTATCATAGGTACGTACATATAGAAAAATAGTTTACATATACAGGGTTTAGTATGACCCATAGTTTCAGGCATCTACTGAAGGCTTTGAAGTAGATCCACCATGGATCAGAAAAGACTCTGACCCTACTTGACAACTAATCTTAGAAAGGCTGATTATGTAAGTATGAAACCAAGACAAGCTAAAATGTAACTATGACATAAACTGGAGGGTTGGAACAATAGCTCAGTTGGTACAGTGCTTCCCACTTAAGCATGAGGACCTGAGTTCAAATCCCCAGAATCCATGTACAACAGCCCACAATATGGCTGGCTGATATCCATGGGATGCCTGCCTATGTCTGAAGAGAAAGAATGGAGGAGGAGAGGATGGGGTGGGATGTGGGCTGGAAAGGGGGGAAAGGAAAGGAAACGTTGGTTAGGATGAAAAGTAAGAAAATACATTTTAAAAATCAATTTAAAAAAAAAAGCCCATTGTAGTTTGTGCTTCTAATCCCCATCCTAATGAGGTGGAAACATAAATCTCAGCCAGTATAGCCTACTGGCATATTCTAGGAGAGTAAGAGTCTTTGTTTAAAAAAACATAAAACCAAGCTAGACAGCACCTGAGGAATGACAGTCAAAGCTGACCTCTGGGTTCTACATGCATGTACACCTGTACACACATGAATATACACACACACTGTGTGTGTGTGTCTCTGTCTCTCTGACTATCTCTGTCACACACACAGAGGCACACACACAACACAACTGGAAATAATCTCACACGCTAATTTTTGCATGGTAAATACATATAGAAGACTGAGAAAAAGACACATGTACATACCAGTTAAGGTTATTACAAAATTAGCCTTCTCTTTCTGGCAAGCAAATGTTACAGAAAATATTGAAAATTCTTATCATTTGTCTTTTTAATTTCAAAGAAGGGAAAGCTAAACACATTTGTTAGGAGACATGGTTTCAATGTGCTGCCCATGTTGGCCCTGAACCCTGGGGTTCCAGTAATCATCCCATCTCAGCCTCCTCAGTTGCTAGGACTACAGGTACACACCACCTCACACTGTGCCAGAAAGAAAAATCACTTAAGAGATAAGAGCATTATTGTATTACTGATACTAGAGAACCTAGCATTGAGAATAGTCTCTATATAAAGAGCCATTTTAAAATACATCATCTACATAAAAGCAATCTTTCTATAAAGTTCATTTGTGTGTGTGCATGTGTTTGTGAGTGTCATAAATCTCTGTAGCATGCTTTCTTGACTACAACTCTTCATTCCATCTTTAGAGATGCTTTACCCTTTATAGTGCCTGCTCCATTTTTAGAGTCCATCCTCACAATCCCTTCCCTTCTCTGTCTATTATTGTACAGTCACTTGCAGCTTCTGGATGGCTTCTCACTCTTCCTTTACTTTCTTACAGTTAGGACCTCCAGTTTTTCCCTCCAGATCGAATTCAAACAGCTACTTGAAGCTTTTCACAATAGATGGAGATTTCAATGCTCCCACTAATTGTGTACTATCCCTTTATGTTACATTTATGTCCTACAGTCATTATTTGTTTAATGCTGATTTGCCCCCAAATAAACTAGAAGCTCTTTGAGGGCAAAAATATTTGTGTCCTTAGAATCTAGAATCATAATAAAAGTTTTATGAATGCACTAGAGTGAATGATCAAAAGGGTAAATAAAACGTTTGTGAACATGGAATTTTCCAGCATAGAAGTTCACACCTATAATCCCAAGGCTCAGATGCTGAGTCTTAGGAAGTCAAGGCCATCCTCAATTGTGTGAAAAAAATTAGGTCAGGTGGCTACATGAGGCCATCTCTCCAAAACAAAAAAACAAACAACAACAACAAAACAAAAGTGGATTAATAAAATGGATTTTTCCCTTAGAGGCTTTTGTTTGTTTTGTTTCTTTAGATTTACATAATTTTATATATATGGGTGTTTTGTGTGCAGGCATGTCTGTGTACCACATGCATGCAATGCTTTAGAGGCCACAAAGGGTGACAGATCCTCTGGAACTGGAGTTATAGCCAATTATTAGCTACCATGTTGGGTCCTGGGAACTGAATTTATGTCTTCAGAAAGAGCAGCAAGGGCTCTTAACACTTCTCAGCCCCAGCCCTTGTAGAGTTATTTTTTAAACTTTTAAGTGAATCACTTAAAGTAAGTATGAATATATAAAACAGAAAAACATGCTTTCTCTTTTCGGGGTGATTTTCTTTGGCCTTGGAAGCAGATTTTTGTGATTATTATTACTGCATGTCATCAGATTGCAGTCTGGCTCCCCACAAGTCACAGAACAACACAACTGTGCTGTTGCCAGCATTGGATCACATCTGTCCTTGAAAAAATGCCCATCTAACCAGCCCTGGGGCCTTTATAAACCACAAAGCCAAGATAATAAGATTAAAGAAGGAAGATTTTGTTGCTTTTTGTTAGTGACCTGAATATGGAAAAAGTAGGATATGCTATCAATAAAGTTTTTTGTTGTTGTTGTTGTTGTTTTTTTTTTTTTTTTTTTTTTTTTTTAAGGAATGACTCCCTGACTGAGGGCAAAGGGCAAAGAATTCAGGATGCAAACTCATAGCTCGAGACTTTCGAGAAATACACCATTTTCAAGTTAGTATCCTTGAATGCTAGCAGAAACTTGTGAAGAGGGGAAGTCCACATAGCAGGCTATTCAAACAAACATATGAGTTTCAACTTAAGAGAAATGTACACCCCATGACAAGCCAAGCAAAGCCTCTGGTCTTTGCTACGACAGTCCACTGCTAACCTATTTAAACGAGCTACACAATAAACAGGTGGAAGGGTAGGCCAGATGGCACACACAGGGCCAACAAGCCTGCTGTGCCTGGCTGTTGGGGATTACACCACCACTGAGTTCCTCAGGGACACTGACTTGGAAAAGAAGAAATTTTGTTGTTGTCATCATCCAAGGGGAACTGTCTGTTGATTGCAACAGTCCTGATAATCCTTGGCTTTCTTCCCAGGCCTGTGAGAAACTCCAGCAACATCCTGTCTTACTTAGCAAGTTTCTATTTCTCCTAAAAAGCTGCCTATCCATAAGTGCAGTCTGTGGGTCTCTCTCTTCCTCCCAGTCTGCCCGGAACTTCCTCTGGAAGCTGGTGTGAATTTGTCAAAAAAAAAAAAAAAAGGGGGGGGGGGAGTCTGGAAAGCAAATGTCTTAAGAGGCCTGAACCCAAATGGTCTATCTTTATGCTTAAGGGCCCAGGCTAATCTGACAAGCATTAACCAACGAAGATATTCCCACTGCTCAGGAGGGCTCCTTAATGCTAGTGAGGAAGGAGCCCTTGCAAGGCAGCAGGAAGCCCGAGCTCTGGAGGTCACTGCCTCTGGGGAGCAGACCATCTGGGGCTCCAGGGCTCTGGGGCTCAGGGCATCCTGGGTTAAGATGTTCAGGGGCTCTAGCCAACCTCAACACTAGCTCCTCAGGGTCACCTCAGCCACCTCCGCCCTCCCAGGGATATTCCCAAGCCCTTTGTCCTCCATGCCCTGAGCTGGGCTTCTGGAGCCATTGCTCCCTCCCACCCTCACCAAGGCTCCAGAGAAAGCCATATACAGGGCTTCCAGGCGTCCTTCCAGTTGAGCCTCCACTCCACTTCTTTCTCAGGACAAATGGCCTCCTCAGGCCAGGACGCTGGGGCAGTGGGGACCAGGGCACACACTACCTTCCTCCCTAAAGTGCTTCTGGTCTTCAGCAGATGAGTGCAGGCAGCCCCGGCAGCTATACACGTACAATGAGCGAGCGTTGGGCGCTCCGGGTGGAGGAAAGTTCTGGAAGCAAACTGGCTAGGCATGCGCACTGTGCATAGCCACACTAGAAGAGGTCACAGAATCTGTGGCTCAAGATTGCAGTACTTGGCTGATGCCTGCTCTGCCCAACTGGGCTCTGGTCCCTGCTTGTTGCTTATGAACATCTATACTGAATACTTACTGTATTAGGCTTCGAGAGCATTCTTCCAGGAAAGATGCTGTGTTATCATCATGTTCAGACATGGATCTTTGCAAACCTTCCTCCCAATGAAAGGAGAGAATATAGAGTATCCCAGATAAGCTAACATTGCTTACTCTATCTGCTCAATGAGGACAGGTCATGGGGTGCCACGAGAACAGACTGTGGAGCTAAGTGACATCCCAAAATCGGGATGCTGAATAAGGTAAAATTATCGCACTGCAGGGTAAGCATGAAGAGTGGTCACATTACAGATGCGAAGAAGACTCGAGCAGTGAGTCAAGGCATGAGAAAGACTGATGCAATTAGAGTCTGGAAGAGTAAACTAGACAGCTCACGCTGAGCCTTCTTCCTCTTTATTCTAAGAAGTCTCCATCAGCTCTGCTAGAAAGATTAGCCACTGGCTCCGTGGTGGTGGTGTTTGACGGTGTGATCTCTGTGTATACACTTTGACAGTTTTGTACATGCTTGTACTGAATTGTAAGCATTTTCACCCACCGTTGCCCTCTCTCATCCCTTACTCCCATTGAAACCCTTCTTCCCAGAAATGCCCTTCCTACTTTGAACTCATTTCTTTTTTGACTCATAAACGTTAAACTAAGGGTGGGTGGGGCCTCCTGAGCCCCTCCCCTAGGTATGATGAAACGATTGACGAAGTTCTGCGTGTCCTGAGCAGGTAAACACAGTAGCGGTGAGTTCATGAGTGCAATGGGATGTCACAGTCCAGAAAACTAGCAGTACTCCTCCCCAACACTGGCTCTAACATTCCTTCTAGCCGCTCCTCTAGGATTGTCCCTGAACCTGGAGGCAGTTGCCAACTCTCCACCCTTTGACTAGTTACAAATCTCTGTTTGACTGCTACCCACTGGCAGTATATTCTTGCTATTAATCTTTTAACAACCATCTGTGAAACTGGCCGTTGTTTTCTTAGGTAAGAGAGCCAAGGCTGGCAGAAGCTATCTATACGCAACAATTATCAAGTAGTAAAACTGGTACCTGAACCAGAGTCCACCCTAGCTGCCATCATAGTCATTACCAGGACTAAGCATAACCAATGGCTATATGTATCAAAAGTCACCTCAGGTTTTTTTTTATAAAATAATTTTTGTTAATATTTTATTCAGGTATACTAATCCACAGAGAAATGAATAAAGATTGTGCATCGTGTAACATAAAATGCAGATATGTTATTCACTTATTCTAAAATATGCATTCTTTAGAGATAGGGGAAGAATAATTACTCCAAGGACAACCATCAATCTGGGAAGGCTAAAAAATTCTTAGATGTCAGCTGGGACACAAGATGTAGATCTACAACTCCAATACAGGAGAATGGCAAGTCCAAAGCCAGCCTGGGGTACAGAGTGAGATCTTGACCTTATTTAAAAAAACAAAACAAAACAAAAACAACAACAAAAAACTTTTACAATGATTAGTTCAACCGAAGTTTAACCTCACTTTATAAAATCCATTTCTTAGTATAATATATATGTATATATATATGTGTGTGTATATACACATATGTATATGTATTGCTAAACTGTTCAGATGACTTATTTTTACTGGAGGAATATGTCTAGTTTTTATCTTACAGGGACTTCAGAGTACCTTGGGGTGTGTTGCTTATGTATCTAACGGCTCTCCAGAACTGCCTACCATTCAGTCAAGTCAGCTGGCCTAGGGGATAATGAATAGAGAGAGAAGGGAGCTACAGAGAGAAGAGGAAATGTAATTTATGTGCTGTTGTTCATTTTGTTCAATGGTATTCTTCCAGGACAAGTTTAAAAGGAAACTACACTATCTAGTTCACTGAAACCCAGGTGTAGTCATCTCTAGAGGAGATAAAAAGCTGAAAGCCTAGATCCAGCCTATGTAGAGACAACATCTAGATGTATACATACTCAACTACAGCTCAGTATCATCTCTTAGCTGTCATCTTTCCCTGTTAGTGAGTGTACACAATGTGTGAAGTAGAGTCAAAGTTTCTAATACTTTTTGCCAGTCCTATCTTAATTAACTATTGTGTGAAGTAGAGCAAGAAAAAAAAATAGCTTTGCCAGTCTTATCCAGTGTTCAGTGGGATGATTGCCGTACTTTCATTATATTCTAATTACAGCCTTGCCTTGTCTGGACATGAAGTATCATAGGACTATATATAGCACCAACACTATATGTACTTTTATTTGCTCCTTTTTCTCAGTATTTTGAAATGGTCATTTTTGGCTCTGTTTGTTTGTCCTGTTTTTTTTTTTCCTTTCCTCCAGCTCTCATCCTGTCCCAGAGAATATTCTCTGAGGACACTTGATATTATTCTCTCCAGTTTTGGTTTCAACAGCTGCAAGAATTTCGAACAGGCAGAACATTCGAATAGCTACTTTTTAAAAAAATTATTTGCTGTTAAATGCTGTTTAAAATCTGTAGTCTCTTTAAACTCCTTAGAAAATACATATTAATGCATGTTCTCACTTCACAGTCACACCACCAGTGATGCAGACACTTGGTGAAATGTCTAGAACAGGTAGAGAGGAATGAAACAGCTAATGTAATGAGTAAAATGACAGCAAACTGTAGAAACAATGAGAAAAAGTGAATTTACCACAAGCAGAAAATAATCTAGTCCCTCAACAAATTAAGATGTCTGAGAAATAGGAGAAAAGACTAATTAGCCATATAATGTACAGACATATGTACACTACAAATACCAGAGTCACCCCCCTGAATTTTAATACATCTCCAATAGGAAGCACACCTCCTACCTTCATTGTACGACACTAATATATTCATTGGATAATCCATTCTGCATCCAGGTAGCAACTTTAGCTGTGCTAAAAGCAGGCACTAGTGGTTTCACATCCCTTCCTATAAACTATCCGTTTATGTGAAATGGAAATAAAGCATGAAGAAATTCCCTGGGATCTGAGAGTAGGGTTTTCCCCAGGACAATCGAGTCTGTGGTTAATTTAGTTCTTCTAGGTCAGCTGAGGAGATCAGCCAATCAGAGATGAGAAGGGAAAGGGACTTCCTAAATAAATATGATTCCCAGGAACATGTTCTCTAAAGACATTCTTCGACTTGAATCCGACACAGTGATTCAATAGAACTCTGCTCTGCCATGAAGTCAACTGTTCTTTTTCTCTTGGGTATCATTCTCCTGGACCAGTGTGGGGTTCAAGGTGAGGAGTTAGTATTGAGTTAGTAAATTCAGAGATGTGCATCACTGAGAACTCAGAAATCAGAGGCTGCCTCTGGCCCTTTTATATTCATGACTTTGTTTACCTTGAACAAATACCCTCCCTAGAAACTTCTTTAAAGTAGAAGTTTTGTAGTTAATGTATGATAGAAAAACCTATGCAAATAGATGCTGAGTCTATGGAAATACTAAAGGACAAAGACAATTATGTGTAAAAAGATTTTTCAGAGCAGTCAGGGTGAGAAAGGAAAAGAGTTGAAGTGGTATGTGGTTATTTAAGTAGAGCTTTCTGTCCATACCTACATCAACCCCATGCCCCTGAGGTCAGGTAATAAATGGTTGGGGAACCAGTCCTCGTAGTATAGATGGATTATGTGTATATGCCTAACTTCAATAGGGATTTAATTAAGTATTGTGGAAGTTTTCTGTTCTACCAGGTTGTGGAGTAAGGTAGTGGACTCCGAGTGATCTAAACTGTAATTCTTCCCCTGTTCCCTTTTGCTAAATGACTTTTCTTTAACCCTGGCTTCCTCATTTACAGAACAAAAATAATGTCTACCTTGAAACTCTGTGGTGATGATTTACACACACTCAGGGATGACAATAATGATTGGGTCAAATGCATCATTCTAATCAACCATACCAAGAGGGACATAGACCTAAACATGTGTATTATCTTTCCTACAGGAACCCTAGTCATAAGGAGTCATCGTTGCTCCTGCATCAGCACCAGCCGAGGCTCGATCCACTACAGGTCCTTAAGAGATCTCAAACAGTTTGCCCCCAGCCCTCATTGCAACAAAACTGAAATCATGTGAGTAAAAGCTTCCAACTCATGCATTTCCTTCTGAACTTGGTGGGAGTCTCACCTTCAGACTGCTTGCTCTCATGGGCAGTTGGATCCTCAATAAATCTGTCTGCTCTAATTTTTTTCTTATCCCCTCAAATAAGAAATTTCTGATAGACACTGAAAATGAAAGATGATATGCCTTTTAAATAATGAAGTGTTCCCAAGACTAACTTATCTTTTTAAGGCTATTTTGGATTGTAATTCAGAAAACATGTATTTGAATGTCAAAAATTGGCTTCCATGAATGCGCTCAAACTACACTGAGTGAAATTCTCAGTGAATTAATAAAACATAAATTTTAATAGATAAAAGGCAATACAATTGGGATTTTTTAAAAATGGGCTCCCAGATGCTTAACTGTTTAAGGCAGATTGTTGAAAAGAAAATAGTTGTAATTCTGCTCTCCTGGCCCCTCAGTACCTTCATCTCTTTCACGTGTGTGCTCCTGCTTATATGTGATGTGTACATGTATACATGCATACAAAAGTAAAGTCAATAAGGTTACACGTGATATCTCGTAGTTACTGCTTCTCTGTTAATTCAAGTTCCTAAGTTTCAATTTCCTGAAGGTAACTATGGAATAGTCCAGAAACAAATGGTTTGTAAGTTTTTAGAAATTTCACTATGGTACATTGTTGCAATTGCTTCATTTTGATATTACTTGTTGTTGCTGATATCTTATTTTAGTTTACACATTAGACTTTAAGTACATAGGCACCATCCAAGAGTGTAAGAACCTAGACATCTTCCTTTTGGGTAAGTTCTTATTTGTAATTTGAATTTTCTTTAACATATTAATAATGGACAGTTTCTCACACCAGTTAATTTTCTCTAATAACGCCATACTTGTAGGGTTTTTTGAGGAGAGGGACTAGAAATTGAACCCAGGACTTTGCATGGGCTATTCATATGCTATCCACTGAACACTACTCCTGAGCCCTAAGAATAACTTTAAATTTTTCAAGAGATGGCTGAGAGGTTAATTGCACTTGTTGCTGGGTTTTGTTGTTTGTTGGTTGATTTGTTGGTTTGGTTTGGTTTTCGTGACAGGGTTTCTCTGTGTAGTCCTGGCTGTCCTGGATTCACTCTGTAGACCAGGCTGGTCTCAAATTCAGAGATCTGTCTACCTCTGCCTCTGTGCTAGGATTAAAGGCATATGCCACCACCAGTCGGCATGCTCCCAAAAAAAGCACTTGAGTGTAGTTTGTATCACCCACGTTGGACAAGTTGCAGCCATCTGTAACTCCACCCCCAGGAGGTCCTGCACCCTCTTCTGGGCTCAGTGGGTAACTGTATACAAGTACACATATTCATACAGAGACACATGTAAATTAAAAGTAAAATCACATATTCACATAGAGACACACATAAATTAAAAGTAAAATAATTTTTAAGTCATTATTCTGTGTGTTCAAGTGCACATACCACAGCAGGACAACTTAGTGGAGTCAGTTCTCTCCTCTGTCCTTATTTGAGTTTCTGGGGGTTGAATTCACTCTCCAAGCCTAGGAGGCAAGTATACTTACCCACTGAGCCAACTCGCTGGCCCTAATAATGACTTTTAATGGCTAAATTGTTTTATGCCATATCGATATGCCATAATTTGCAGAGTCAATGCTCATTGCTAGAAATGTAGGTTATGTCAAAAATTTTACAATTGTCACACCATTACTGTTGCTAGCAATACTTTCTAGATATTAGAATTCTGTTTGTTTGTTTTGTGACAGAATCTTCTTATGTAGCCAAGGATAGCATCAACCTCAAGATTCTCTTACATCAGCTACCTGAGTACTGGAATTCCAGGCCCCCATTCCCAGCCTCTTGGAAATTAGAGTTGTGACATGAAAGGCTATGCATATGTAAGACCTTTGACACCTAAACCAAGGGAAGTCTATATGGAATAGCTATTATTCTCAAGTTGTCTAGAGAAATTAATATTAAAAAATGTGACTTCTCCTGAAAAGTCTGCTACAATTTCTGAAATCTTCCTGTTAATCTCAACACATTTTTTCTGTATTTTAAGTGGTTTCATTGGAAAACTCTCAGTATCTCCCCCCCCCACTATTTCTACTAAGAATTGTTAAATTGTTATTGGGGAGAAAGCTCACTGGTGTTTCTCTGGCAGCGCTACACTGAAGAGTGGTACTCAAACCTGTCTGAACCCAGATTCGGCAAATGTAAAGAAGCTGATAAAAGAATGGGAGAAACAGGTTGGTGATGGGGTGATGGGGGAAGACACACAATTTCCTTCTTTTGGAGAGTAACTGTAACTCATGGGGATATGGGTGTGTCCATTGAGGATACATTTCCATCCATTTGAATTGTATCAAATACTAAGAATTCAAAAGTAACAAACTATAGCAGACCATAATTAACAATGTATAAAAACCCAGACTTAGTGGGAGACATATAGGATAGTGTACACACAAGAATCTTGAAATTTATGAAGCAAAGAGTAATTGACTTGGCCAGGAAGTGGAACAGAGAGCATTAAGGTAGACTTCGCTGTATCAAGTGACCTTTGATTTAGATCTTAAAGGAGAAGGTATTTGCCAGGAAGGTAATTAAGCACAGTGTGGGTGGTAGTGGTTTCTCGAAGTTCGGTGCTTCTGATGTAATGCAGTTGGAATTTAAGTGAGGCAAACACAAGACTGAGATGGGAAAGAAACCAGGACAGAATGGGAAGAGCCCCAGCTGTTAAGCTTCGGGCAAGCACGCCCCTTTTCACCTTCAGCGCTTCTCAACCTTCCTAATGCTCCAACCCTTTAATACAGCTCCTCATGCTGTGGTGACCCCCAACGACAAAATTATGCTGTTGTCAATCCATAACTATAATTTGGCTATTGTTATGAATTGTAATGTAAGTATCTGATAAGCAACCCCCAAAGGAGTCTCAACCCCACAGGTTGAGAACCACCGGCTTATATGTAAGGTGGAAGATCAGTACCAGCCCCAGCGGGCTGCGCTTGTTTGGCACAGGTGGGTAATGAAGGAGGGTGAAGTGAAAACAGGGAAATGCCAGGAAGAAGAACAAACATGAGCAAAGAGGGAGCTGTGGTTGCTTCTCTGACATGGGGAGAATGGTTGGCATGGCTAGTCTCTTGAGAGAGCAGTGACTTATGGTGGTTCTGGGGAGAAGGAAGGACAGCTGGGAGGAGTTCAACCATCTGGAGCGAAAATGGCAACATTTGAAAGCATTGTCTTTTTCTCACTTTCTGCAGATCAGCCAAAAGAAGAAGCAAAAAAGGGGGAGAAAACAGCAAAAGAACAAGAAAACTGGAAAAGCTAAAAAACCCAAAGGTCCTCATGCAAAGACTCCCTAAGAGACCACTTTACCAACAAGTGCTCTGAGTTTAAATGGCTTTTAGAGGATACTGAAATGCCTTCGGTGGGGAGTGGGCTCTAGCACAAACTCATGAAGTTGGTTAGAAATATAAAGCATGATTTTAAAAGTATAACTAATGCCAGAAAGCTAATTGTCAAATCCAAATAGTAAGGGTTGCTAGAGACAAAAACTGTCTTTGTTATACTCAGCCAACAAAATTGTATCACGCTCTTGAGCAAGGTCATGATAATATCAGATCTGAACAAGTGTCCCTGGATGCTTAT
Source organism: Phodopus roborovskii (assembly GCF_943737965.1). Lineage (NCBI taxonomy): Eukaryota > Metazoa > Chordata > Mammalia > Rodentia > Cricetidae > Phodopus > Phodopus roborovskii. Next base: position 11,672,430 of record NW_026126525.1, read on the forward strand.
CCCATGCACAGCAGCTGTCTGGGCTTCCAGAGTCACACATTGCAGCATCCACAGGGTTCTGTATGCTGGCCATCAGCAGCTGCACATGGACCAGCCTATAGGCCCAGCATGCAGTATATCAAAGAGATCATGCTAATGGTTTTTGGGTTCCACAAGAGACATTGCCAGACATGGCTTTTAGAGTCTTCCATGTAGCTTTTGAGACCGTGTGATTTCATCATTGATTTGATCCCATATTCAAGGCTCATTTCCAGTTAGCTTCTTAAATAAAACCCTTCTAGAGGGCTGCAGTCATAGCTTAGTGGTAGAGCACCTGCCTTGCATAGACAAGGCCCTGGAGTTGATCACTAACAGTGCAAAAACTTAGTAATTAAAAAATTTTTTCTGGCTACTCAAATTCTCTGAAGTCTCTTTTTTCACTTGTTGCTCAGCATCTCATGAGTAAACACTTCGCTGTTACCTAATTATTTTTTGTGTGTTTTTCTCTTTCCAATAGGATTGCTTTTAGATCCCATGGGTTATTCCCATAAATCTTCCATGGTGCCTAAAACTTGATTCTGAATGATTTCTTAATTGCATGTGTTAGAGGTAGAAAGGCCATTAGACACCAGGCATTGACCAACCCTGGCTATTCTATGTTGCACAACTCTAACCCTTGATCTTTTTTTTTTCCCCACTTTCTCATCTGGCAATCCTAGAATTCACTATGCAGACAAGGCTAGCCTTGAACTCACATATATCTGCCTTCTAAATGCTGGGATTAAAGGTGTATACTACCTCCTTTTTTTTAAAACATATTTTTTTCTACTTAGCTTTCATATTATCTTCAGGCATCATCAATACACTAGCCATCATCAAAGTATAACCTTCCCTTTTGACAGGATGCTAACATCTTAAACACATGGGAATCACATGTTTAAGACATTTGTGGCTATTCCCAAACTGTTTACAAAATACATAGGACATCTTGAATCCCATAAGCTGACAACAAAAAGTGGCTTTATTGATCCTCAAGTGCCAGACCTTTCCCCATTCAAAAATTCTTCTATTGCCATTCCTGCTCAGCTCTGGTTCCCACAAATTAACGAAACAGCTGCCAACTCCTTTAATAAGTTCAGGGGGATATGAATTTCATTGTCACCTTCCCTCGTTTCAGGATGCCCAGAGTATTATCATGTCAATTGCCACATCTGAAAATCAGTGGTAAGCTGCCAAGGCAGGGACTGGGCTAGAGAAGTGGTCTGTGCTTGTAGAGGAGCCAGAGTTCCCAGCAACCACATTGGGGAACTCACAACCTCTTGGAACTCCAGCTCCAGGGGATCCAGTTCTTCCGGTCATTGAACAGATGTGCACAAGCCCACACTCAGGCATGACATACACATAACTTAAAAGCAAAATGAAATCTTTACAAAAATACGTTTTTAAAAAACCAAGAGCTACAGGAAACAGTAAATTCTGTTGGTGGAGACATGGACAGGGCCAAGTTAGCCTCTGCTGGGGTTGGAAACTGTCTTAGAGAGTAGGAGGTCCAGTGAGCTAAGTAGAAAAGAATGTCTCTGGCTAAAACTTCAGCCTCCATTCATGCACTTCCCCAAATCTGTCATCCCTCGCACTGCAGGTGGTTTTGAGTATTGCTGGTGGGAATCCTAGCCAAACACCAGCTTTTTCCAAGTAACATACTCTGAAAAAAAAAATCTAAAAATGTTTCTTAACTAGTTAGCCTATGGCCCTTGCACATGACAAGTGGGCAGTGTACATAACAACCAGCCAAATACTGTGTTTTCACTATGTAACCACAGTGGATATATAGCATATGCCTACAGTATAACTTCATAGATATACTCTAAGTAATCTTTGATCCAAGCAATATTGGCATATGTGCTTTGATGCTGTTTTGTGGAAGGACAGGGATTCAATAAAAGCTCACTCATAACAAAATAAACTTTTTAAAATGTCTTTATCTGCCCTTTAGTTGCTGTGTGCTTCAGAATAATTCTCCTGTGTTTTTTATTCATTTGTTTTTTGGCTTTCATCGCACGCTATTGATGTCAACTGAGATAAAGGCATGAAAGCACTTTAATGGGCTTCTCTAGGAAATAATACAGCACTGCTTGTTAGGTTTTCTATTGCTGTGATGAAACACCATGACCAAAAGCAACCTGGGAAGGAAAGGGTTCATTTCGCTTATACTCAATACCACACTATATCACTGAACACAGTCAAGACAGGAGTTCAAACAGGGTAGGAACCTAGGAGCTGGTACAATAGAGGCTACGGGGCTCTGCTTACTGCCTTTCTCACCATGGCTTGCCAAGTTTGCTATCCTATAGCACCCATGCCCACCACCCCTGTGGTGGCATCACCCACAATGGCCTGGGCTCTCCAATATAAATCACTAAGTAAATACCCTATAGCCCAATCTTATAAAATCATTTTCTCAGTTGAGGTTCCCTCCCCTCAGATGACTCTAGTTTGTGTCAAGTTGACATATTTAGCCAACACACTACCTTATAATAACATAGATTATATGAGATATATAGGGCTGGGCAGTGGTGGTGATGAGTCTTTAATCTCAACACCTGGGAGGCAGAGGGAGAGTGATCTCTGTAAGTTCGAGGCCAGCCTGGTTTACAGAGCAAATTTCAGGATAGCCAAGGCTACATAGAGAAACCTTGTCTGGAAAAACAAAACAAAAGAAGAAGAAATAAAAGTTATGTTGGGGCTGGAGAGAAGATGGCCAGGGGTTAGGAGCACTAGCTGCTCTTCCAGAGGACCTAGCTTCAGTTCCCAGCATCCTCATGACAGCTTATAACTGTCTATAACTGTTTTCTGTCAGCTTATTGGCCATATATGAATCCAATGATATTTTAACTACATTCTGCACCCTAAGGCACCACAGTCAGCAACCCACCACTCAGACCACAGACTGAAAGGATTTCTGGTCTCTCCAGGGGATGTGATTTCCTCTTCTGGCCTCTTGCAGTGAGGTATGCACATGGTGCATAGACATACACTCAAGCAAAGGGTCCATACACTTAAAATTAAACAAAAATACAAGGAAGTACATAACATTCAATTTATTCTCTAACTATCAAGAGTCAACACTATTTGCGTGAACAAACCAAAAATCTTTTCGCTACCCTAAAATCACATATGTTCAAGTAACATAAAGCCTTAAATAGGGATGGTGGAGAACACAAACCAGACCAGTTGAGTCGAGGGACCCAGGATTTACGAAATTATCTTCCAAAGGCCTCTCTGACTGTGCCCCTGCATGTCCTGAGCCTCTCTTTGCCGGCTTTGGGGCACAGAGTTCATTTCCTTTTCAGAGCCCAGGCAGGATCCCTGTTATTCTGGGATCCTGTCACCATAGTTGTGCTGGACGCTGGACCATGTCATGTTGACGTGGTTGTACTGGGAGTTGCACTTCCTATAATCCCTTCCCTGCGTATTCCTTGGGCTTAATTACCAGCCTGTGATTACCTCTTTGTAGGAGATAAAAACTCGAAGAGGTGGGCCCACTGGGACTGGGGGAAGTTAAGTAAGGACATTTACTTGAAGAGGATGTTGGAATCCTAACCCTTCCACCACGCTCCACTTCTCTTTTTCTTCCTGGAGACCATGTTTGAACAGTCCTTTGCCGCCATGAAGACTTCCATGATATACTATGTGTACCTCATGAGCTCAAAGCAACTGGGCAAAGAAACCACAGAGTGAAACCATAAGCTATACCCATCCTCCTTTTATGTTGACTGGATTGCATATTTATCCTAGTGATGGAAAGGCAATATAGTTACGACACTTGGACTAGAGCTATGCAGTGTGGGACCTCTAGGAAGGTTGATGGTAGACAGAAAACATCAGCCTGTACAACTGAGATAGCGAGAAGCCAGACTGGTAGGGTGTTTGGGCAGGAGTTAGCCACTAGTGGTATACATGTATTTCCCAAGGGCCTTTACCTATGAAGCCACAAGATGCTGAGAAAAGAGCAAAGACTTTTTAGATTTTAAGATTCTCTCTGCATTCATTTCCTCATCCAGGATCATTGTGAGAGACAGAATTTATATAGATCTTGGTATGTAGGAAGCCCACTCATCGCTGCCAGACCTGCCTCTCACCAAAGGCTATATGTATGGCCTCATGGACAAAGAGCTGTATGTAGATGAAAAACTATGTTGGAGAAATGAGACCTGAGTAGGTCTCTCTAGGGTCATTTTCATAGCTCCAATGCAGACTATTGTGGCCTTTTTCCTGGGTTACCATAGTGGTTTCCTATATTCTCTTCCTATGTTCTCTTGCTTCCCCACCACAGCCAGGATGATCTTTTTAAAATAATAATGCAAGGGCTGGAGAGATGGCTCAGAGGTTAAGAGTACTGTCTGCTCTTCCAGAGGTCCTGAGTTCAATTCCCAGCAACCACATGGTGGCTCACCGCCATCTCTAATGAGATCTGATGCCAACTTCTGGTGTGCAGGAATACATGTGGGCAGAACACTGTGTACATAATAAATCTTAAAAATTAAATTAAAAACATAGTAATTCAAAATACAATACTTGGATTAAAATCTTGGAATTTACAATGGGACCAAAGGTGTCACATGTAATCTCTGCTGGGCTCTGCCTGTCTCTCCATGTTCCTTCATGTATGAGGCTCAGCATTTTTGTCTCGGGCACACGGTGTTAGTTTCCTTCTCAAAGCCTTTTGAAGATTCTGCTTCTTCTAGGTTGGGCTGTTCCATCAACTTGGTGGGATGGGGATCTGCACCTCCTGGAGTCTTACCCTCTGTGTGCCTCTTAGGGAGAGCTAGCTGACAAGGGACTTGGTGGTCCAGAGTGATGGAAGAGTGCCAATAATCTTCAGCGAACTACTAGACAAACTGGAACTCACTGCCTCTCAGCTTGACTGGTCTCTTCCTGCACAGCTGGCTCATCTTCTCCATTGCTGGCCTTGTGCTAGGGGCACTCCCGAGTCCCCAGGAGAAGCAGATGATCTATGGAGCCTGATAGAGAAGCAGCAACTTCCCACAAACCTTAGCAACCCTTATTTGGCAACTGGGGGTCATCTTGAGTTTTCTCATAAGCTGAAATGTCCAGCTGGCCCAGAACTTTTGCTCCAGTCAATAATTCTTTCTTCAGTGCCCCGATGTTCCCAGTGGGATTCTCACTTCCCAACCTCCTCCCCTAATTCCCATAACAAACCCTTTGTTCCCACAATGTCTAATAGAGACTCTGTTCCCTTACTGATAGAATTTGTGTAAAAGCACTCTTCATCATTTAGGTTTCAGTGTATCTATTAGTGACCTTCCTAGAGCTGTGATAAAACACTATGACCAAAGGCAATGTATAAAGGAAGGGTTTATTTGGGGTTATGGTTCCTGAAGGGTTAGAGTCCATCATGGTGGCAGGCAGCAAGCAGATTGGGATGGCAAAAACTGCCAAGAGCTCACATCTTGAATCAAAACCAGGAAACTGAGAGTGAACAGAACAGTACGAGAGAGAGAGAGAGAGAGAGAGAGAGAGAGAGAGAGAGAGAGAGAGAGAGAGAGAGAATGGCAAGTGGCTTTGAAACATCAAACCCTGTCCCAAGTGACATAGTTCTCCAGCTCTCAGACAGCACCGCCAGCTGGGAACCAAACAGTCAAGCATCTGAGCCTATGGGGAAAGTCTCACTCAAACCCCTGTGTTTTGAGTGTTACTTGGGAGTCTCCTCCCCTCCTCATTTTCAATAAAACAGCCGCCCCCTCCCAGACCCTTACTAACACTGGTTTCTAGCATAGAGTGCCATTCCGTTCCTAAGGAGTGAATGAAACAAGAACACTTAGACTTTGTTATTGTTTTAAAAGAACTGGCTCACACGTTTGCAAACACACACACACACACACACACACACACACACACACACACTTCACACCTCACAAGCACGAATTGAACTGATGATTTATTATAAACCCATGACTGATACTACTAACTTCACTTAGTCATTTGTCAAGTGGTCATATGTCACACACGGAATTTTCTGAAGGAAAAGTGAGACTTTCACAAGTAGGAGCAACTGACACACACCCTCAGTCTTTTGCTTTCTGCATGTTGGTCACTTAATAATTGACAAAGCTACATATTATGTAAGACAGAGTTATCTGCTGGGCGGTGGTGGACCACACCTAAGGCAGAGGCAGGAGGATGTCTGTGAGTTCAAAGCCAGCCTGGTCTACAGAATGAGTGCCAGGACAGCGGGGGCTGTTACAGAGAAACCCTGTCTCAAAACAACAAAAAAACAAAACAAAACAAAAAAAATAGTGTTCTCTTTTCCTTTACAATACTGGGACATGGATTTAAAGTATTCCCCGCTAAGAAAATCATAGCGAATAATGTAATTATATTTTAAAATATAAAAAAGAAAAGAAATTCATAGTGAATAAAATATTAATAAAGCAACCTAGCTAGTAAAAGGGTTAAGGTATGCATATATTGTACGCATGTTCTAATTCCACCTTGCAGATGTACATCCCCTTCTTGCCTCTGAGGGTGTCTGCACTGCAGGGCACAGACACATGCACATAATTAAAAAGAAATCATTAGTAAAGTTATGTGATTATTTTTTACTCTCCACCCACATATACAAGGTTATATTGCTTGGCTACAGCAACCCTGTCTTCTTCACTGTGCACCTAGAGTATAGATCAGGCCCTGGATTTAGGAATTCCTGAAGAAGTTTCTAACCCATTTGAAATGTGCTTCACCTTAACCTTTCTCAAAGGCCTTTCCCAAACCTGTTCAACTCTTCTGCTCATGGTCCCCTACATGTGTAATCCTTTCCACCTTCAGCCTGGCCTATCCTTGGACTCTCCCCACCCCACCCCACCCCCCGTGCTTCACACCCCTCTGCCTGACTTCTGCTGTACATGACCCAAGCCCTGCTTTTTCAAACTGCATCCTGGGATGCCCCTGGCCACACTGAAGTCTGACTGACAAGTGCCTTCAAGTAGGAAGAACTGTTCTCCCATTCATTTCTTTTAACTGTTTTCCTATGCCAAGAAGCACAGTATCCCAAACAATTAACAAAAGACTTGTTATTTTCTTTTTTATTTAAGCTGGCAGGCTCTCAGTCAAGTAATTGGGAGAGATGGATGCGTGAGAAAATGGAAAGTTGTTCTGTGCCCACTGCTGACGTTAAGACTCAGAGCCTTGGGCATACTAGGCTTATGCTTTTCCACTGAGCTACAATCCATGCCCAGCAACAGGGCTCTTGGCAACTAAGCAGTCTAGACTTCATCTGTGAATAAGATTATGAACTGTAATAAGCTGATAAAGATTAGAGGAAATGTGTCTTAGTGTTCTATTGCTCTGCAAAAACACCATGACCACAGTAACACTTATGAAAGAAGGCATTTAATAGGGGCTTGATTACAGTTTCAGAGGTTTAGTACATTGTCATCATGTTTGGGGACCATGGCAGCACACAGGCAGACATGGTGCTGGAGAAGTAGTGGGAGAGAGGGAAAGGGGGAGGGGGAGGGGGAAAGAGAGAGAGAGAGAGAGAAACTGGGATTAGTTTAGGCTTTTTATTTGGGGGGGTGAATTCTAGACTTTGCTTCTCTGTGGAGCCCTGGCTGTCTTAGAATTCATTCTTTAGACCAGGCTGCCCTCAAACTCAGAGATCCAATTGTCTCTGCCTCCTGAGTGCTGAGTTTAGCCCACCCCCCAGTGACACCCCTCCTCCAACAAGGCCACCCCTCCTCCAACAAGGCCACCCCTCCTCCAACAAGGCCACCCCTCCTCCAACAAGGCCACCCCTCCTCCAACAAGGCCACACCTCCTAATCCTTCTCAGCAGTGCCACTCCCTGGTGACCAAGCATTCAAACAGCTGAGCCTATGGGGGCCGTTCTCATTCAAACTGCTTTGGGATGGGAATGGGGGTGGGGGTGGGGGTGGGGGTGGGAATGGGGGTTGGGGTGGGGGTGGGAATGGGGTGGGGGCGGGGGATTAGAGGCAAAGTTACAAGTGAGACACAACTATTTGCTTTCCTTAAAAGTCTTCCATAAGCCAGGTAAAGTGGCCCATGCATGTAATCCCAGAATGTAGGAGACAGAGTTGCCAAGTTTTCAAACTCAAAGCCAGTCTGGGATACACACCCAGACCCCTCTCAAAAATAAAAATAAATAAAAGTTGACTACACATATAATGAAATTTTATCCCTTGAATATATTATCATGTTTTCAAGGCTATTTTAATTTCAATTTTCAAAATAAGAAAATAATTGCTGGCATCACTATCTCCAGCACACTAGGCTTTGATCTTTTGTGTAGGATGGGACCAAGATGGCATGTTAATTTACTCTCACCTTTAAGTTTTTAAGTAGACATCCTGAACTTCCTTGGGAAAGAAACTAAGGATTAAAATCCATAAAGTGAGAGAATTACATAATAACTCATATGCTAGAAAGGAAAAAAGCTCTGGATCTGGTGTGTGTGTGTGTGTGTGTGTGTGTGTGTGTGTGTGTGTGTGTGTGTATGACTTTGCCTCAGAGGAGACATCTCTTTGCCTGGGGCCTTTGATAGGAGCATGCTGGTCTGGACATTAGTATGCCATGGCAGTTAAAATCAAGCTAACCAGAAAGTCTCTAGGGACTAGGAAGGGCATTGAAAAACAAGAACTCCTCCCCCTGTTAGAGATTTTAACAGAGTTTAGTTGGGTTCACTAAGATTTTGTGTGGATGTGTATGAGTGAGTTAGTATGTGCACATGTTTGTGGGCAGAAGTCAATGTTAGATGTCTTTCTCAATTCTTCTCCACTGTATTTCTTGTTTATGTTTGTTTTTCAAGACAGGGCTTCTCTTCATAATGGTCCTGGTTGTCCTGGAACACTTTGTAGACCAGGTTGGCCCAGCTGTATTTTTTATTGTAGTAGTATTTTGAGACAGGGTCTCTCTATACCTCTGGCTGTTGTGGCACTCACTGTGTAGACCAGGCTGGTTTTAAACTCACGGAGATCCACCTGTCCCTGCCTCCTGAGTGCTGGGATTAAAGGTGTGCACCACTGCACCTGGCTACATGGTGCTTCTCAGAATCATTAAAGATCTTTCAAAGTCAACTAAAATGTCACTACCCTAAATGTCGGCTGCAGACACAGGCCTTTCATCAGTAATGTCATATTATACACTTGATATGTTGTTTAAAGGACAGGTAGGTTAATTGTTCTTAAACACACACACAGCTCAAGGAAATGTTTGGAGGTGACGGCGTGTATAATGTTGACTGTGGAGATGAATCACAGACCTAAGAATATGTCCAAACTCTCCAACTTATATGCATTAAATATATACAATTTGTTATTTATCCCTTACCGCCAACAAAGTTGTACCTGTTTGGGCTTCTGTTTGTGACAGGGTCTCTCCTATCCCAGATAACCTAGAACTGAGTGTGTAGTCACAGGTGTGACTAATGTCCGGTTTATGTCAGGCTAGGGATGATATTCAGGGCCTCATGCATCCTAGGCCACTGAACTACATCATAGCACAGCCCGTGTGTGTGTGTGTGTGTGTGTGTGTGTGTGTGTGTGTGTGTGAGTGTGAGTGTGTGTGCGTGCATGCACATGCGTGTGTGCTTGCCTGTATGTGTATATATATACATATATATTTCTGTGTGCATGAATACAAGTGGGCGCCAGACCACAGCCTCAGGAGTAGTTCCTTGGGCACTGTTCACCTTGCTTTTGAGGCAGAGCATCTCATTGGCCTGGACCTTGCCGCATAGGCCAGACTACCTGGCTAGTGAGCAGCAAAGATCTATCTACCTCTTGTCCCTTCTCCCATGTCACCCTCTCCCCACACTCAATGGCACCTCAATGGCAGCTTTCTTTTTCTTTTTTAATGAGATTCTAGGGGTAGAACTCAGTCTTTATGCTCAAAAGACAAGCTAGTTAAGGACTGAACTAACGCCTCAGTCACAGCTTTTTTTTTGTTTGTTTGTTTGTTTGAAACAACTAATAGAGTACACAAAGAAAATACCTGTTTCTACTCTGAGCTTTCAGTGTAAAGATGGAGAAAACAAAATTATCCAGTGGGTTATTTTTTTGAGAAATTTTATTGTTTAAGGACCTGACGGCAATTTTTAATAAAATCAAAGAATGACATTGAGACAAGCCCGCATTAAGCCCAGGATTATAGGTTTGTCCTCAAGACAACCCCAATAGCTCTCTTTTCCCAGGAAAGAAAAAATAAATAACTAGATGGACTCATGGGTAACATTCACAATGGATACACAGTATATCGGGGACAGAAAAGAGCAGTGAAAAGTGAAGCTATGGACCAGTGAGATGGCTCAGCAGGTGACTGCTTGCCGGGCAACCCCAGTTTGATCCTAAAGTTAACTTTAGAAGACTGAAGTTCTTTATGCTGGTTTTCATGGGTGGTAATTTTGTCAAGCATAGCGTTTTTTCTTGTTAAAACAGAGCAAGGGCTCCCCCTAGTGGCTACTTTAACTGTTTCTTAAAGAAACCTGGCGTTTTTTGAATGATCTAGTGTTGATTTCTTTTTATGTATATGGTGTTTTGCCTGTGCCTATGCATGCACACCACGTGCATACAAAGTGCCTGCAAAAGGCAGAAGAGGGTGGCAGAAACCCTGGTTACAGACAATTGTGGGCAGACATGTGGGTGCTGGGAACTGAACCTAGGTCCTCTGCAAGTGCTCTTTAACTTTCGAGGCACCTCTCCAGCCCCTTCAGTGTTGGTTTTGATTGAGACTAGTGAAAATTCCAGTTGATTGTTCTTTGAGATAACTTAATTTTTTCTGTGTTTTTTTTTAGATTTATTTATTACATACATATTAATGTTTTGCCTGCAGGAATGTATGAATATCGTATGTATGCCTGGTGCCTGAGGAGACCAGAAGAGGGCATCAGATCCCCTGTGTGCCTGTGAGCCACCATACAGCTGTTGGGTACTGAGCCTCTCTCTCCTCTGCAAGAGGAGCAAGTTCTCTTAACTGTAGACCATCTCTCCAGACCCTGTTTTTGAGATACATTTTGTGTGCATCTAAAGTTTTTCAAACTACTGATTTGGCCAAAGAGATTGGTAATTGATAGCTGCTGGATGAAGAGGAGTCAGCTTCCTTTAAGGATGCAGTGCCTATGAAATTGACCATGGTGCAATGGAAGGGCCACACATCCCAATATATAAACAGCACAGACTGGACTTGAGGGAGGGAGGGAGAGAGGAGGGGAGAGAAAGGGAGGAGTGGGTCTGGGCAGAGTGGAAAGAGGTGAATATGATCAAAGCACATTGCAGGAAATTCTCAAAATATTGCTTTAATCATACAATTGAAGAACCAGAAGAAACTTAGCCATCCATCTGTTCATTCCACAAACACTAACTGACCAGGCTGGTCCCTACACTGCACATGCCTCCCATGTTCTCTATTGGGAGTACAGCAATGAGCAAAGAGCTGGAAGGACAGAGGCCATGGAAGGCATCTCAAATGGGCTGTCAGTGAGCAGACTTGAAATTGGGAAAACAAGACTTAATGGATTCAATGAGAGGACTTAGCATGTGGGAATCACATGTGAACAGGGCCTGAAAGGCCTTTACTCATTTGCTCCTCTGTAACACGTTACCTCCAACTAAGATGGTTACACACAACATTCACTTCCCACAGTTTGCTCCAGCATCAAGGCACCCACACACCTGGCATCTAGGGAGGGACCTCCTCTTCATTTATAGGTAGCTGTCTTCTTGTAGCATCACACTAGAACAGGCAGGGAACATGGAAAGAGGCCACCCAACAAAATGTTTATAGACTGGAAAACCTGTGACTAAACCCAGCTAAAACTAATGAGATAGTTACATAATGACAAAGACAAGGGAAATTATTACCAGGGGAAAATCTCATCCTATAAAATACCCCGCCTAAGGCCCTAGAGTCAACAATCATCAACAGTGGACCAGAACAAAATCACAGCATGTGTACATCACTCACCCAGAAAGCACCAGTTCTGGAGGTCCTGTAGCTGAGCAGGCATTGCTTGCTGTACCCTGTTTCACCAGCTGTGAAAACATCTCTGACAAGTGTGTGTCACTTACTGTCATCTTGGTTGCTTTGCAGAAGAAACCCCGAAGGCCACTTTCTCTTAAACCCTGATATCCATGAGTATCTTGCAGACAGCTGAGAAAAACCTTGGCATCTCTGTCTTCCTGCTGTGTCTGTCACCTTTGCTGTCTTAACCCTTGGCCCAGATATCCAACTCTGACATAACCATTTTCAAGTATTTGTCCAAGACTGCCACACTGAATTAACTAGGCCCAGCAGCTGTTGGCGCTGATGGGCTTCCTCTACCCAATTCTGTGGGGCGCAGAGGAAGCCCTGCGTGAATGTGTGCAGTTGACATAGCACAGCCATGTCAGAGACCCCAGTTCCTCAGTGTCAGAGAAATGGTAACGCCTTCCCTCCTGGGCTGAGTGCAAACGTTGATAATGTGTAGAGGAAAGGTCCAACAGCGCCTTCCCTCACCTCATCCCACCCCCCCCCATATTACAGCCCCAAGACTGCTTGCTGTCCTACAGAGCCAACTCCTACAGAGAATAACTAAACCTGCTTCCCTTTTCCGCTGCATGAAAAGCACTGCCTCCCCGTTCAGCTGTATATAATAAACACTCTGAGCTTTGGGCTGCTGCAGCGTTTCCGTCAGAGAGCCCAGCCCACCCAGTCGAACTCCTGTGTCTGAACATTTCTTTTCTTTCTTCTTTCACTGCCCCAGTAAGGTCAGCCCTAGAGCTGTCCTAGATGCCATACTACCTTTGTATTTTCAGGCCGCTGGAGTACCCTCAGCTCCCCAAGCCCATGACAAGGCCAGGGCCATTAGTTAAAAGTGACTCTCAGGGCTCGAGAGATGGTTCAGTGGTTAAGAGCACTCGCTGCTCTTTTAGAGGAGAGTCAGTGTTCAGTTCACAGAAACAAACAAAATTCTTGGGCTAAATCACCAACCACTAGGCTGCAAACATCAAGGTTAGAATACTTGCACGTGGAAGGAAAAAAATCCTTTGAAACTGTGCCCAGGAACAATGGACAGCTACCAAACTTTAGTGAAAGTCCTTTGCTAAGCCAGCAGTTCCATCATCATTTTAATCAGCTTTAACGTCCTTCTGCTCAAGGGCTCATGTCCCACTATAGGAGTGAGCCTGGCCAGCTCTCATTGCAACTGTTTCCATGCTGCTCTGAGACCCTGCCATTCAGAATCACCACGGAAGAGATGAGGAAGGAAGCTTTCTCCATAGAACACTAACTCCTTCCGAGAAGTCTTGCTCTACTTATGCTCAGCACTTTGCCCAGGTGGGATTATAGAGTTGTTTTGATTTGACCTGTAACATAGTGGCAGGAGGGCGACCTTGGCTGAAGATGGTCTGGGAAAGTGCTTAGGCTAAGCAGAATAATAACACCTTGATTCTTTTGTTAGTGTCAGACCAGTTACAATTAAGGGTTGCCTGGATTGAATGTTGCAATCCAGGCAAACCTGGCCCGGCCTCACCCACCTGTGCATGGCAGGTGTATGTACTCTAGCTCTTTAAAAGAAAGGCCCCGCCCACTTTCCATTCTCTTTCCACTCTTTCTTGATATCTTTACTGCTTCTGTCTCCCTCTTCTCTTCTGTCTTCTCTATGTGCGTCTCTTTACTCCCCCCCCCCATAAAATTTCTCGCTTAAGCTGTCTCCCTGGCCTATTTGTCCCACTACCACCACGGCCATCACCTCAATCACCCTCGCCTGCCAATGGAATCTGCCAAGGCTCCCCTCTCGCTTTATTCATCACATGGACTCCCAGCTTCCTTGACATCTGCAAACCTGAGCAATCACTCTTAGCCTCAGCTTTAAAGATAACAGTGTCCATTTTTAGAGGGATGCTGAGGATTAAAGAGAATTTAAGAGATGTGCTTGGACAGTATGGACACAGGGTGGGTGATAGCATGTTACTATATTAACACTGCCATTATTTATTCAGCCAGCCACCTCACAGTCACTGATGTACATGGTGGGGTTATAGAAACATTTTATTAACTCTGCCACTATTTCATTCACCCAGCCACTTGGAGAAACCTCTCCGCAAAGTACCAGATCTTAATTTAAAACTCTGAGAAGCATTCACAGAAGTTTTAACAATGGCTGAATTCTAAATACATATTAATTCACATTCTTTATCCAAACCAAGATGAATTGAAACAACCAAAAGAAAAACAAACTGATGGAGGTGAACATCTTTAGCCCCAGCACTTGGGAGGCAGAAACAGGCAGATCTCTGAGTTGGAGGCCAACCTAGTCTACAGAGGGAGTTCCAGTATGGCCAGGGCTACAGAGAAACCAGTCTCAAAAAACAAAAGCAAACAAACAACAATAAAACAAACTAATTTAACCTTCATCCCTGCTCTTCTGTGAGTCTCTAAGACAACTGTTTTCTAGACATATTCCTCATGGATATTTCTTACAACTTTAGTACAGTGTATTAGGCTTTTTCTTTTGGTCCACCAACCAGCTCCCAAGTCATAACATGGAGACTTAGTAGTAGTTTTGAATGTTGGCCTAGCTTAGGCTCATTTCTTTTAACTTAAGTTCTTTTAACTTAAATTAACCTGTTTCTCTTTTATTTTCTTTTTGCCTCATGGCTTTTTACCTTTTTGTAGTTCCCTGCTGACTCTCCGGCTGGCTGATGGCTGCCTGGTTCAGGTGTCTCCCTTGTCCTTCCCAGTCTTAATTTCTCCTCCTATTTAATCTCTCCGCCTGCCAGCCCCGCCTATCCTTTCTCCTGCCTAGATATTGGCTGCTCAGCTCTGTATTAGCTCAATCAGATGCTTTAGGCAGACAAAGTGAAACAGATGCAACACATCTTTACATAATTAAACACACATCCTTACATCATTAAACAAATGCAGCATAAACAAATGTAACACACCTTTACACAGTTAAAGTAATATTCTGCAGCATAAACAAATGTAACATATCTTTACCCAGTTTAAATAATATTCCATGACAGTCTAAAGAAAATAATTATCTCTTCTTCTATTTTTTTTTTTTTTTTGGTTTTTTTCAAGACTGTTTTTTTTTTTTTTTTTAAACAGCCCCTAGCTGTCCTGGAATTTGTTCTGTACACCATGCTGGCCTCAAACTCACAGAGACCATCCTGCCTCTGCCTCCTGAGTGCTGGGATCAAAGGCATACACCACCATGCCTGACTTTAATCCTCATTTCTAAAAAGATTTTTGTTTGTTTTAATTATGTATATGCATCTGTGTGTGGCTATGTGTGCTGTAAGCGTAGGTGCCGTTGAGAGCAACCTGGTACCAGATTTTAGTTCCTAGCCATCTCTCTAGCCTTCATTTTGCAATACAAGATCTCATGTATCACAGGCTTACCTCAAATTCCAGGTGCAGCTGAAGATGACCTGAGAGTCTTCACCCTCCCGCCTCCGCTTTGTAAGTAGTCGGCATACTTATGTCCCTTATTAATCCTTATCCATTGTGCCATCCTAAGAACTTTGCTAAGAGAGGTGGGGAGGACCTAGGAAGAACTGGAGGAGGGAAAAAAACATGATCAAATGTATCGTATAAAAATGATTTTCAGGGCTGGAGAGATGGCTCAGAGGTTAAGAACACTGACTCCTCCAGAGGTCCTGAGTTCAATTCCCAGCAACCACATGGTGGCTCACAACCATCTGTAATGAGATCTGGTGCTCTCTTCTGGTATGCAGACATACACACAGGCAGAACACGGTATACATAATAAATATAATCTTTTTTTTTAAAAAAAGAAAAGAATGGTCTCAATATTTTAAAAAAAAATGATTTTCAGCCGGGCGTTGGTGGCACACGACTTTAATCCCTGCACTCGAGAGGCAGAGGCAGGAGGATCTCTTTGACTTCAAGGCCAGCCTGGTCTACAGAGCGAGTCCCAGGACAGGCTCCAAAGCTACACCGGGAAACCCTATCTCCAAAACGCTCCCCTCCCAAAAAATTTATTTTCAATGAAAAAGAATGTTGAGATAATGAAGCCTGCTCATACATGTGGAAGAAACTTCCACAGCTTTAACTTTTCATTGTATTGAAAATATTTGGTGGTAGCAGTAGCGATTGCCCAACAGCAGGGGCCGGTAGCATGCAGACTCCAACAAAGCACTGCAAGTAGGGCGGTTAAGTTTGAGCCTTTGAGACTCCCGTAGCTCGGTACGGCTTGCCGAGCGTCCCACGTGCCGCTTCCGGTTACACACTGGGGAAACACGAGTCTAAGCTGCGGCCGGGACCGGCCGTGACTGACGGAGGGTTACGTTTTCCAAGAACTGCTCGCCAGGGAGCCCGTCTGCAGCCACCATGTCGGGCAGGAACAACAACAAGCTGCCCAGCAACCTGCCGCAGTTACAGAACCTGATCAAGCGCGACCCGCCGGCCTACGTCGAGGAGGTGGGACGGGGATGCGGCCCTGGGGTCCCCCCCCCAAGGCTTCCGGGGCGCTCGGGAAGGGAGAGGGTGTGGGGAAGGAACGTTCCTAAGGACGCCTCCAGCCGCTGGCAAACAAGCCGCCCTGCAGACCACACTGCCACTCAGACACCTTCAAACCTGCTGCCTGCGGGTCTGTGCATCCGCCCGCCGCGGGGCAGAGGGGCCAAGAGGCTGCGCCCAGCCGCCGGCCGCCTCGGATCAGAAACTCTCAAGTCCCTAACATGGATGAGTCCTGTTTAAAGGTGCTTTCCACAGACGGCCGCTCCCGAGCGCCCCAAGCCCTGCCAGGAAGAGCAGAGTTCTCAAATGCCTGGGCCACGGTCAAGCCAGAGTTGAAACTCATTGGGAGCCAGCCCGAGCTAGAGTTTTGAAAACGCTTTGGGAGAAGATCGAGGTCGGGAGTGATGTTAGGTCAGCGTTGTGAAGAACTTAGTTAGCACTTGAAGTGTGTGAAGTGAGCCGAAATGAAAGCGGTGACGTTGTGCTGTTAACCTGGTAGAGGATTCAGACACACGTTTGTCTCCAAAGCATCAGACCATCATCTCAGCCTGATGCCCCTAACTTCCTTCGACATTGTGACTTTTTTCCCCCAGAGGATAGCTCAGCTCAGCTTTTTGATTGTTCTCCCCCACTCTTTACATATGAGCATTTATACGAATGTTTTTTAATACTTGGAGTGGCCAAAAGAGAGTGCCAAACTAGTACAACAAAGTACCAGCAGGCAAGGCCTTCCAGTGCCCCAAGTCCCGTCATTCACAAAGAAGTCATTTAAGAACCCTTGCATTTCTTTTTTCTGTTGTTAGTTATCGTGCAGAGTGGCCGGTTTTATTTCATACTTCATTAAGTATGCACTGTGTTTTGTTATCTGTTCCCCTCCTACACTGCCCTTCCCAGTCCTCCCTGTCCCTCTCTTACTGGTCCCCTTCCTTTTCCTCTGCTCCTGTATTGGTGTATGTCACACATATTTCAGTTCCCTGTACCCTTTAAGAGCTCTTCTTCCTGGGGAGGTGCTCAGTGGTTAAGAGCACTGGCTGCTTTCCCAGAGGACCCAGGTTTGGTGCCTAACATCTTCTTGATGTTATAACCATCTGTAATTCCACTTTCAGGGCGGCCTACACCCCCTCTGGCCTCTGGATACCAGGCACATGTGTCCATACACATACATGTAGGCAAACACTCGGTACACATAAAGAAAATCTCTTCCCATATTCCCCTTTCTAACATGTCTTCAACATAATTTTATAACATAATTATGTTATCAACATAAATTTAAATCTAAAATTGAGCTTATGAGAGCAAACATTTCTTACCATAATGATTTCCTCCCAAGTCATGGTTTCATTGTTGCTCAAGACTGACAGAAAAAAAAATGTGTATATGTACCAAATTTTCATTGTACATTCTTCTGTTGATGAACACCTAGGCCGGTTCTGTTTCTTGGCTGTAGTAGGTAGTGCACCAATAAACATGGGTGTGTGGGTATAACTGTGGTGTTGGATTGGAGTCCTTTTGGTATATACTTAGGAGTGGTATAGCTGGGCCATGTAATAAAGTTCATGTAATAAAGATGGGAAAATAAGCCAGAGTCTGAGTTCCTGACTTTTGTTTATACCACACTGCTCAAGCTTCTGTCCTAAGGAACAGGTCTTCATGTGAGCCGTGTGATGCTAAAGACTTTTCAAAACTCATGTGGGAAGATGCAGAGAAGGAAAAAGGAATGTTTTAAGAGCTGCAGGTGTGACTCAGTAGAGGGTTTGCCTGCCATTCCCGAAGCCTTGGTTTTAATCCCAGGACCACCAAATAAAATGTGTTCTTATATACTTAGACCTTTTTCTCTGTGCCACTGGCAAATTGTGCCACCTTGTTATTCTGTACAACAGAGTGTGACAAACTCTGTTCTCTTTTTTCTTCCCCTACAGTTCCTCCAGCAGTATAATCACTATAAATCCAATATGGAGATTTTCAAGTTACAGCCAAATAAACCCAGCAAAGATCTGGCAGAGCTGGTGATGTTCATGGCACAGGTAAGAAAGTAATTCCTCAGTGAGACAGAGGTGTAAAAATACCACTACCCCATCCCATCCTTGTTGTGTCCAGCCTCTGGAAACTCAAATGTTTCCTAAAGCCTTCCCTTTTGTAGATCTTATTTTCTTCCTAAGATATGTTAGAGGATTTTGATGAATTTTAACACAGAACAAAAATCACAAAGGATTTTTTTAAAATTTGTCATACAGATAGGTTCTCAATTGTGCTGGATACATTTTAACAAAAATCAAAAAGAATTTTATTTTTTAATTCATCATACAGGCAGTTTTAACAAAAACTGCTGAAACCATGAAAGTCATAGAAAAATTGGCATACATGGAAAGCTGGTGATAGAAAGTCATCTGCCTTGTGCATTGGCTGTTCCCTGAGCATCCGAATGTGCAGCTGAAGGTGGGGGGGAAAGGCCGTACTGAGAACTCAGAGCTCTGTTTTGTTACAGATAGGCCACTGCTACCCGGAGCATCTCAGTAACTTCCCGCAGGAGCTGAAGGAGCTGCTCTCCTACAATCACACTGTCTTGGACCCGGATCTCCGAATGGTAGGCGAGTTAAAACGTCCTGTGCATGCAATCATAGTGGAGAAGGGAGCATCTTCCTGCCGAACGTCTTTCTGGTGCCTGGGGGAGGGCAGAGATGGGATGTACATGCTATGTTTTCTCATTTGATTAAGTTCATCTTTTAGCATGTTTCCTTTTCTTCCCCCTAGACATTTTGCAAAGCATTGATCTTGCTGAGAAATAAAAATCTCATCAATCCATCAAGTTTGCTAGAGCTCTTCTTCGAGCTTCTGCGATGCCATGACAAGCTCCTGCGGAAGGTAAAGAGTGAACATTTATTCTCTACATTCCTCTCTTCCTGATCTGGCCTAACAGAGTTTACAGAATCATGAACTTTGAGAGGGTGAGAGATACAGCTGGTCCTTCAGTAGGAGGAAACATAGTGCCATGCAGTTTAAATAGCAATAACAAGCATTTGCTGAGTGCCACTCTGGACTATTCATTAATCTCAGAGGCATCAAGTATGTTTATTCACAAAAGGCTAAAATAGAGACTGTTGAGATCTTTGTGGCTTATGAAACAAATTTCAGAAAGAAAAACTTTGAAGTTTATATTCATTAAGTTAATCCCTCATACCAAATAGTAAGTGACTGTTAATATTTGATTTGAGCATTTGTAGTTCTGGTCTAAGTTGTGAACTACAAATGATCCATGAGACCATGTTTTGGTCACATGCCAAAGGATCTAGGCAGTGACAACTATCAGTGACTCCAGCTCCAGGGGATCTGACACCTCTGGCCACCACGATAACTGCACTCATGTGCGCATACCCAACTGTGAACACACACAACTACATTAATTAAACTTAATAAAAACAAACATTTTTATATTCATTTATAGCACAAAAGAATCATTTTTATTTGTATGGGTGTTTTGCCTATGTGTACTGCATGCATTCACTGCCCACAGAAATCAGAAGAATGTGTCAGGTCTCCTAGAATGAGAGTTATAGAGACAGATGTGGGTGCTGGGAACTGAACTCAGGTCCTCTGCATGAGCAGCCAGTGCTCTTAACCTCGGAGCCATCTCTATGGCCCTCCGTGCTTTCTGTTTCTGGCGGTGCTGGAGATTGAATC
Source organism: Phodopus roborovskii (assembly GCF_943737965.1). NCBI lineage: Eukaryota > Metazoa > Chordata > Mammalia > Rodentia > Cricetidae > Phodopus > Phodopus roborovskii. The sequence goes on from NW_026126525.1 coordinate 11,692,583, forward strand.
CAGAGCCTTGCAGTGCGCTGTCTATTCATCACCCAGGGGTCATTTGGGTTGCTTCTCCTTTTTTGCCTGTTGTAAACAAAGGAGTTATGACCATGTAACAGGTAGGGGAATAGGTTTTCTTTTTCCTGGGGTAGACTTGTTCATTTGGTAACTCCACTTAGGACCCTGGGAGCAGCTTTACCTTTAGCTACTCTTGAGTGTTTGCTTCTTTAGATCTCATCTAGCAAAGAATGAAGTAGGAAAGTAAACTTGTCCTGAGCATTGGTGCTTTTCTCCAAGGTCAGACATGCTCATCAGTTTCACAGGTGCACTTTCTTTCCTCAGACTCTGTACACACATATTGTGACTGACATCAAGAACATAAACGCCAAACACAAGAACAATAAAGTGAATGTGGTAAGTGGCCTTCGCTTCCTGTGCTCCAGGCTTTGTGCCGTCTGTCTATCAAGTCCTCATCCCCCTTGTTCCCTAGGTGCTGCAGAATTTCATGTACACAATGCTGAGAGACAGCAACGCCACCGCAGCCAAGATGTCTTTGGATGTGATGATCGAACTCTACAGAAGGAACATCTGGTAACACGTACAGGATTTTTTCTCATGGGGAATAGACACACACACATTTGTTGTTTTCTTTTGTTTTTTTGAGACAGGGTTTCTCTGTATAACAACTCTGGCTGTCCTGGAACTCACTCTGTAGACCAGGTTGGCTTCGAATTCAGAGATCTGCCTGCCTCTGCTTCCCGAGTGCTAGGATTAAAAGGTGTGTGTCGTCACCACCGCCCAGCTCTATTTTCCTTTATAATGATTACAGAGCTCATAGATAAGTGTGGCTTTTTGTCTTTGTTTTAGTCTAATACACTTTAATATACTCTATTATACATTGAGGTTGAGTGTAGAATACAGAGGTTGGTGCTTTTGTCAGCTGAACGTGAGTTACTGTTACCTGGGAAGAGGACCTCAGTTGAGAAGATGCCTTCACCAGATGGTCTGCAGGACTTTATGATGCATTTTTTTAGTTGATGACGGATGTGGGAGGGTGTCATCCCTGGGCAGGTGGTCCTGAGTTGTTTAAGAAAGCAGGGTGAGTAATATGAGGAAAAAAGTCAATAAGCAGCATTCAGTGGCCTGTGCTTCAGCTCCTGTCCTGACCTCCTTCGGTGATGGAGTGTGAGCTGAAGTGAACCTTTTTATCAGCTGTGGTTGAGATTTCACTGAGTTTTTTAAATGCTTTTTAAAGTTTTTTTTTTTTTTAATTTTATTTTTTTGCACGTACCTTGGGTGTGTGTGTGTGTGTGTGTGTGTGTAAGTAAGTAAGTGTGCCCACGCTTGGCATCTGCTGTCTTCCTCAGGTGCTCTTTATTGTGTATGTTGAGACAAGGTCTCTCATTTGAACCCAGTTGAATTAGTTCAGCTAATCTGGCTAGCTGGCTTGCTGTGGGGATCACGTTTCTGCCAATAGACAGGCAGCTGTGCTCCCAACAGGAGTGCTGGGATCTGAACTCAGGCCCTCATACTTAACACAGGTGCTCTCCCTACTAACCATTCCTCTAACTCTGGGTTTGCAGTATTGTGTTTTTTCCCTTCTGAGTTTCCATTTTTGTTTCTTTTACAACAACAAAAGTGCTGAGTGGGTTCCTGTGGCACCAAATGTTCTTCACATTGATGACTTCAAGTTGTGTCCTCAGACTAAACTGGAATTTAGGAAGTTTTGTACCTGTGCTGACTCTGAGCAGCAGCTTGTCACTGTAAAATCCCAGAAGTGACCATCCTAATGTCAGAAGTACTCAGTATTTTATGCTGTTTTCTCTTCCAGGAATGATGCTAAAACTGTCAATGTTATCACAACCGCCTGTTTCTCCAAGATCACCAAGGTGAGCTGCAGGGCCGTGCAGGAGTGTGCTGAAGTGGGGCTGGGTGTGTCAGGAGGAGATGGCTGCCATTTCTACATCATGCCTTACAAATTCTGTAGTTCAGTTGACGCCTCCAAAGTGTGAGCCAGGAAAGTGACTCTGTAAAAAGAGACGCCACCAAACCCAACTGCATGATAGGGCAAAATAACAGCAGCAGTTTACTTTTTTTTCCCCTGTGATCCTGGCTTTTCTTCTGTTGGGCTCCGGCACAGTTGAAAGAAACAGACAATGTGTGACTTATAAGAAAGGCTGTGAGGCCCCTTTCTTGGGGATGTTGAAATTCTCAGTAGTCTTCCTTAAGAGAACTGTATAAAGTTTGGCGGATGTTTGTGTTTGTTTAAGTCACTGTTTATCAATAGATGCGAGTGTACGAAGGCACTGATTGGATGCTGCTGCCTCAGTGCCAGTGCCTTAACTGTGTGTGTTGTGAGACTAGAGGTCCTTCTGTCCTTGTCAAGGGGAGCGCTAACCTCTCCCTTCGTTTGACATGTGCCTGGCAGTCTTTTTTCTAATAAATGATTGACTTAGGGGTTTCTGGGGATGGAACCCAGGGCTTGGGCTAACTCTCAAGCATGTGCACTGCCATTGAGCTATGTCCCTCTCCTCCATCCTAGTTAAGGACGTTATTGCGTATTGTGAAATGGATTGCGTATTTGTAAAATGAAATATGCAATCATGAAAAAGGAGTGATTATCTTCCTCCCGCCCGCTGGGGTTCTTTTCTTCAGACATGTGCATGTGGGGAGGAAGTGTAGACAGAAGTCTGTTTGTTGTCAGCTGGGTATGTTGACTTGTTTCTTGTTGGTCTTTAGATACTAGTTGCTGCTTTGACATTCTTTCTCGGCAAAGATGAGGAAGAGAAACAGGACAGTGACTCAGAATCCGAGGTGAGTTGAATGCATATCCTCATGTGTTGCTCCTCAGAGTTCAGTCTGTCAGACCTTTAGATGTTTGAGTCAGAAGAAATAAGTGTCACATATATCCTTTTTTTTAAGTCCTGCCATGTTGAGACTTTAATTCAAAACATTTGCAATGTATTCCTTTTATTTATCTAGTAAGACTAAAATGTAAATCAGGAAAAAAAATTTAAAAAAATATAAATCAGATTCATTCAACCCTGATCTTAGTTCTGAGTTATTTCTACCTGTTCACATTTAAATTTAGAAGAAAAGAAAATGCTGGCAGTTATGAAGTAGTACAAATATTACGAAAGTAGGAAAGAGAGAATAATATTGCAGTGTCTTTAAAATCAAGATTGTGATTAAAAAAACTCTTAGAGAAGTAAGAAGTTCTTTTAAGAAAAAAAAAAAAAACAAAAAATATGCATATACATTCCGGGCGAGAGCGGTACCCCAGTGGTTTGAGCACTTGCTCTGACCTCTTGTAGAGGACCAGAGTCTGGTTCCTAGCACTCATCTTGGACAGTTTACAGCTATGTATAACTCCAGCTCCAATGGATTGAACACCCTCTTCTGTTCTCTGTAGGGATCTCCAGGGACGCCGGTGTGTACAGATACACACACAAACACAAATAATTTTAGTATTGTGGTAACTAGACCAGGGGGTAACATCTTACTATATTTCCTTGTAAAAACTTTGAGACTGTAGACAGAATAAAAGTTTTCTTGACTTTGGGTTATTTCTCTCGTAGTTCCTTCCTTCCAGGTAACTCATTTTGTTTCCAGTACATTTATTTGTCTGTACAGAAGGTCTGCATACATTTAGAAGCTATGTGCATAATATGTCCACATTGCAGTGTGCTTTGTGTCAGTGTATGCAGATGCAGTTTGTTTACATCTGGAATATTCCAGAATATGAATGTATTACACTGTAATAATTCTTCTATTGATGAATACATTTCCAGTTTCCTTCAAATAAAAGAAACGTGTCTGCATATCATACTGAAATGAAAAATAAATACTAAATCTAAGAATAAAAATCACCGAAGCAGGGAAAAATGTGTGCCCTCTTTTTGCACAGTGCATAGTTCCTGATTTTTAGAGTTGTAATTAGTAGGTGCATGCAAAAAGTCTAAGAACCAAAACCAAAGAGATGGCTCAGCAGATAAAGCTTGTGTGTAGTGATCCCAGCGTCCCAAGCTGCATCTGTAGAAGCCGTGTAAAGATGAGAGTAGAGAATCATTCTACAGAGTTGTCCCCTAATGGCTATACCAGCACTGTTTAATGCACACACGCATACACATGCACACACATGCATACACACACACACACACACACACTCACTCACTCACTCTGATGCTAACCAGGTTGTTTTATTAAACATCCCACCACCTGTAACTCCTGTTCCTGGGAACTCAAAGACCTGTAGCCTATGTGAGCACTGCGCTCACATCCGTATTCTCACACACATATACACAAGATGAAAAATTAAATGAATCTCTAGAACAAAACGGAATGCAGTTGAAGGTCAGTGCACTACCCCTGTGCAGATTTTCCTTGCTGCTGGTTTCCCAGTGTCCTTTGCTCTTCAGGATGAAGGACCTACAGCGAGGGACCTGCTGGTGCAGTACGCCACAGGGAAGAAGGGCTCCAAAAACAAGAAGAAGTTGGAAAAGGCGATGAAAGTGCTAAGGGTGAGGTTTGTGCCTGGAAACGGCAGTAGTAAGTGTAGAACTTGCATGGAGTTTGGAGTCAAGAGATAGTACTAAAAGCAAAAAGTATAATGAATGGTAAGCATTTCCGGTTTAGATGAATAAGTTATGTTTAGCTCTGACAAAACTGTGGTGAATAAATTTGATTAAATTTACCTTAGATAAGAGATCTTAGAAAACGTTTGGTATTTGGTGATGGTTATTCCAAGCATTGTTAGTTTGATCCCCATGGGGTGGGGGGAGGAAGAGAGTGTTATAGTTCATTTGTGGGTGGGGTTAGGATGTGTACATGTTTGTGCATGCATTTACACATTTTATAGCTGATATGCTTTCAAAGCTTTATTGTTGTTTGGTTGTTTGAGGCAGGCTTTCACTATGTAGCTAGCTCTGGCAGTCCTAGAACTTGTTCTATAGACCAGGCTGGCTCCAAACTCCAGAGAACCACCTTCCTCTGCCTTACAAGTGCTGGGATTAAAGGTGTGCACCATCATGCCTGGTTTCTCAAAGCTTAATTTTAAAAGGTGAAGACAAACTTTAGTTCTTTCAAATGAGAAGAGATTTTTAGAACAAGTTTTTGTTTTGTTTTCTCTTTTAAGCTAGTTTAGCGGGGCAAGGAAATAGCTCAGTGAGTAAGAACTCTTCTGTGCAAGCATACCCACCTGAGTTCAGGTATCTAGTACAAGCCAGGTGTGGCTGCGTACATCTGTAACCCTAGCTCTGACGTGAGAGGTCAGGTGGATTGTTGGAAATTGATAACCGGCCAGCCCTGCTAGAAAACAGTAAGTCTAGGTTCAATAAGAAACCCGGTCTCAGAGAGACAGAGCTGAGTGGTAGAGCACTCACATCTTCCCCTGTTGGGCACATGGTCTACAGTCAGTCTAGGACTGGCTAATGGCCTTCAGGGCTCAGGCACATAGACATAGAGCATGTCACAGGAGTTTGGAGCCAAGGGGTTTTGAATGGGTTTCTCTTCTCTTTCAGAAACAAAAGAAGAAGAAGAAACCAGAAGTGTTTAACTTTTCAGCTATTCATTTGATTCATGATCCCCAAGGTACCATAATTACTACTTCTGAGTTCCTTGTTGGCCTTGTCACTTCCTGTTTTCTTACCCATTTTAGACCAGTCTTATTTGAATCACTTAGGAAACTGGGTAAAGTGCAGATTCTGATTTATCAGGGCATGGGTGTGGCTTTGGAATCTGCACTTCCAAGAAAGTTATAGTAGATTGGCTGCTGGCAGCCTGCAGACCACACTCTCAGAAACAAACTATATCCATAGTCGCTGTGAAAGTTGATGCACAGTGTCTTGGGAACCTATATTTAGGAATATGTATATATACACATATATGCATGAAACAATTCATGGAAAGAGGCAGGAAAAGGTATATGGGAGGGTTTCAAGGGAGAAAAGTGAAGGGGGAAATGATATGATTATAACATCAAAAGATAATGATTTTAGAAATATATCTTAGGAATCCAGGGCTGAAGAGTTTCTCTGGCAGCTAAAGAGCACTGTCTGCTCTTGCAGAGAACCAAAGTTTAGTTCCTGGCACTCACATCAAATACTTCACCGTGCCATCCAACACCTTCTGGCCTCTGAGCATCTGCACACATGTGCACATACAAACATACACTTAAAAATAAATAAGTTCTCTTAAAAATGTTTAAAATCACCTTGAGTGTTGGCACTCAGGAGGCAGAGGCAGGCAGATCTCTGAATTCTACAGGCTAGCCTGATATACACAGTGAGTTTCAGGACAACTAAGGTTATATAGTGAGACCCTGTCTTAAAAAAAAACCTCGGGAGTCCTTAAGATGAATTTGGGGCACTGTATTTGATCTTTTCAGTGATGTAACTCCCCATGCCCTTTCCCTGTGCCTGTTAAATGCTGTCTGCAGCCACAAACCCACGGTTCCTGTGATTCTTTCCTTCCAGACTTTGCAGAAAAGCTTCTGAAGCAGCTAGAGAGCTGTAAGGAGAGATTTGAAGTGAAAATGATGCTCATGAACCTCATCTCCAGATTGGTGGGGATTCACGAGGTGCGAAACACACTTTTTCTCTTGATGGATGTCAGGAATAGAGGGAATTCAGGAAGTGTGAAATGTAGTTGGTAGATGTCGGGAGTGGAGTGGGCTTGGTAAAAGAAAGCAGTTATGTAGAACAGTGTCTTGGTTCTAATCCCCAAGCATTTGCACAGTTAGAATCAGCAGCTTTCCCTCTGAACGCAGCTGCTTTTATATACCACTGTTGCCTTTCCAATATAGATGCACATACTAATGTATGCACATTCAGTTCTCATGTAACCATTATGTGCTCTGTACTTCATACTTTCACGTACGTGTTCATGAGCCAGAATAAACTACGTACATCTCTTGCTTCTGGTTACCTTTCAGTGTGCCTAGCCTTCCTGGCATTTAACTTCCAGGTGTTTCTGGTAGTTGTATGTTTGCAAAGCTAGGATACCCGGGTATTTTGTATTGAGTTAGAGTGTAAGAGCTACTTGATGTGCGTATATCGTATGCATGTGGATACTCTTCAGAAAAGCTGCCTTTAGAAAAAGATTAGCAAAATTTTAGATCACAAAGTGATCCTTGGAATTGTTCTCTTGACTGCTTTGTTTTTTCCCTCTTACATGTATGGGGGTTTTGCCTGCATTTATTTTTATGAAGTGCATGTGTTCAGTGCCCACAGAAACCAGAATAGAGCATTGGACCCTCTGGGGCTGGAGTTAGTTACAGATGGTTGTGAGTCATCACATGGGTGCTGGAACATGTCCTCTGCAAGAGCAGCCAGTGCTCTTAACAGCTGAGCCAGCTCTGCAGCCCAGTTTTCTGACATGGTTGTCATGACTGGTTCTGCTCTGAGATTGTTGGACAGAGTGCAGTGTCCCTCCAGTGTGGTTGGATTAGGAGACAGTACAGTCAGGAGTGTCAGTTTGTGGCAATCTGATAATACCAGGGCCACTCAGATTTGCCCTGCTCTGTCCCCGGGGGCTTTAGGACCCTTGCTCTCCTTCTGTGAACACCAAGACAGAGCTCTGCAGCCCAGGCCAGGGTCAAAACTAGAAGAGTGTTGGGTTTTGTCTACCTTTCCCTACTTTATTCTACTCTTCCTCTCTCATAAGTAAGTTAGCAGGGTAGTGTTGGGGAAAAAATTCTTTTCCTAGGTTACTGCAGCATATTGAATTAGCCTGTGGTAAGGTTGCTTACTGAGACTAAAACAAGTCAAAAACATTCCCAGTACATTTATCTTGGTGATGAAATTACATGATGAAAAATGAAATTTTATGCTTAAATTTCATAAATATTAAAGTTGGTGTGTTCTTCTCTCCACAGCTTTTCCTCTTCAACTTCTACCCTTTTATGCAAAGGTTTCTGCAGCCCCACCAGAGAGGTAACCTGCCCGTGTGTCTGCTCCTTGCTGGCTGTAACCTAATAAGTGCTAGTCTTTTGTTCTAGCATCATTAGTGTGTGTTTTATATAGAGAAAAGAAAGGAAGATGGAAGGCTGACGTGGGAGGACCAGGAGGCACTATAGAGGACCTGGGTTCACTTCCTAGCACCTACATGGTGGGTCACATCCATCCATAACTCCAGTTAGGAGATCCAGTACCCTCTTCTGACCTCCACAGGCACCAGGCATGCATATAATGCACAAACACGAGTGCAGGGAAAATATCCATACATAAATAAATCATTTTAAAAAGTCTAGTTTCCACCTTTAACTGTAGTTTTGTGGTAACGGGACTCTATGTTACCGATCTCCATGGCCTTGTGTGCCTTCTCAGCTAGCAGTGACACAGGAGCCAGGAGAGATGGGTGCTTGTTTTGGCCAACAGGAAGGAAGTAAGTGAACATTTGAACATCTGACATGAGCCTAGCACCGTGCTGAGTGCTTTCTCTGCATCAGTAGATGAAACTCTTCAATGACCTTTGCAGTGAGAAAGTGACCACAGCATTGATGTGAATGGCAAGACAGTGTTTGCCTCTTTCCCAGAGGCCTCCTTTTGTTTTGGTTGGTGGTGGCTTTTGTTTGGCTTGTTTTTGTGTTTTGAGAAACTCTCACTATGCATGCTTGGCTAGCCTGGAACTCCCTGTGTAAACCAGGCTGGCCTTTAATTGCAGAGGTCCTCCTGCCACTGGCTTGCACCATGACACCGGTTTGGGTCTTGTTTGTTTTTGAAACAGGGTCACTGTAGCCCAGGCTGGCTAGAACTTCAACAAGCCTCTTGCATAGGCCTCTTGTGTGCTGTACTAACAGGCATGAGTCACATGCCTGGTCCAAAGGCCTCCTCCTTTCCATACACTGTGCTTCCCCTTGGAAGGGATGGTGTTCATACATACATATTTGTGTTTGTCCAACAGATGTTTATTTTGTGACTTACTTGGTTACTTTGGGGCTTGAGACCAGATTTGGTGTGTAGCGCCAGCTGGCCCCAGTCTCAAGGTCCTTCTGTCTCTAGGACCTCACTACTGTGTGTTAGGATTGTATGTGTGAGCTACCACACACAGCCTTCTTGCTGGTTTTTGTGACTGGGCAGAAGCCAAGGAGAGCAGTACGTCTGTTAGACACTAAGATCTGTGGTAACCATAAAGCAGAATCCTTACTCTCGCTGAATTTGTGCCCTAAAAGGAAGTCTATGCAGTACTGTGGATAATACTCAGGTCAAGGTTTAGAAGAGAAGAGCAGACTAAGGACAATATTAAGTATGGAGGCAGATCCTCTTTTAGGCTGTAGAATCTTGGAGGGCCTTCTTGATGAGGTAGAGTTGAAAGAGCCAAGAGGTGAGCCCTGCAGATAGGTAGAGGTTGTGTTCAGGTGGAGTAAGTTAAGTGACAGTCATGTGATAACTGAGTTTGCTTGCCGTGTTGCTGTAGTTCTTGGAGGCAGGTGATAATGTGTGCTCTTTCTTGTCTCTTGTGCGTTCAGAAGTCACGAAGATCCTTCTGTTCGCTGCACAAGCCTCTCATCACCTGGTGCCACCAGAGGTGAGAACTCACCCTGACCTTGGGACAGTAGTGCAGTGCAGTGTTGCCACCGGACCCATTGCATACGGTGTTGCCGCTGCTGGGCATATTAGGGTTTCTTCCCAGAGCTGCTGTCTCTCGTTTCTCTTTCTTTACATGAGCAGAGGAAGCCTAACTCCTAAGGGGATGTAACAGAAGTCGGCTGTACAGTTCACAGAAGGGAACAAGCTTAGGGTTCTGACTTTAATGACCAAGGTTTATGATTATTGTTTAAAGCTGCTAATTCTTTGATTAAAAGAACATTGGATTATCCTGTGTCAAAGCAGAGTTTTGTTTTGATTTAGTCATTGTTGAAAACAACGTAATAGAATACGTATAGTAAAAAACCAGAAGTAGCCAGGTGCCGGCTCTCAGGAGACAGAGGCATTGCGGATCTCTGTGAGGTCGAGGCCAGCCTGGTCTACAGAGTGAGTTCCAGGACAGCCAGGGCTGTGCCATAGAGAGATCCTGTCTCTGAAAAACCAAACAAAGCTAAGCAGAAGTGGGGGCTGGAGAGATAGCTCAGTGGTGAGAGAACTCACTACTCTTCAGAGACCCAAGCTTGGTTCCTAAGCCCAAGTGAGACAGCTCGCAATCTGCCTGAAATGAGCTGCAGCTGCTCTGGTGCCCTCCTCTGGCCTCTGAGGCCACCAGCACACACAGCATGCACACATGCAGATACACACTAAAATATTAAAGTTTTAAAAAAAGAAAGCAATGTTAAAGAACATTGTTCCCAACACTGGTGACCTTTTCCTTAAGTACAACCCAGAGAGCTGAGCTGGAGGTGCATGGCTCTCTCCCTCTCTTCCTTAGTTTTGATTCTCAGCTCCCATCCTGAAAGTAGAAGAATCCTCTGGAAGCAAGGACCCCTCTCCCGACTCACCACTTTTTGTTTCCAACTCAGATTATTCAATCATTGCTCATGACGGTGGCCAACAATTTCGTTACTGACAAGAACTCTGGGGAAGTCATGACCGTAGGGTATGTAAACATGTTTGGGTATAGTAAGTGTTTTTAATGTACCAACATGGACAGCAGAGCTGTAGGTGTGGCCTTCTCAGAAGGCTCTGTTTGATTTCATTGGTCAGAATTTTAAGGAGGGAACCAGATAAACAGTGCCTGTCCTTCTGATCAGCCATGTGATGTTTTGCAGTTTACTCTTGTGTGAATCTACTCACCACCTAAGTGTTTCTTTTCCTCCCACCATGAATTTTTCTTGCACTGGGACAAGTGATTTATTAATGAGTCACTCTAAAGAGAGTCTGGAGAAATTCAGTAGCCCTTGTGGTTAACTCAAAGTGTTGTCTAACCTAACACATTAAGGTGATATGCTAAACAGTTACTTTGTATCTCTCTTGCTATCTGTCGCTGGGATAACAGCCCTAAAGACCTTTAACCTTTCCCAGCAGTCTTCATGCCTTCTCTCCTTAGAGTGGGTGAGCAAGCGTTTCCATGATTTGTTGTACCCAACACTGGTCCTTGTTACACTGGTGGAGCAAGTGACTGACTGTCACGAGTAACAGCCTGTGAGGCTGTTCATTCTTTCTCTGCCACACTGCAGGTTTAGGGTTCTAACCCGTGTTCCTTTTTTTAACATAAAATTGCCCTTTTATTCTAAATTCATTTTTCCTTTTCCAGGATCAATGCTATAAAAGAGATAACAGCTCGGTGTCCTTTGGCCATGACTGAAGAACTTCTCCAGGACCTGGCTCAGTATAAGACACACAAAGATAAGAACGTAATGATGTCTGCCAGAACTCTGATTCATCTCTTCCGGACCCTGAACCCTCAGATGCTTCAGAAGAAGTTCCGGGTAGGCGAAGCGTGCTTAGGGTGGTCTGCAGATTGTGGTCTCAGAAAGTGAGGGCAATGCCTGCTGTCACACTAGTGATGCTGTGCATGACTCGTGTGGCTCTGTTTTTCAGGCTTAGGATGTAATTGGTTGAATTCCTTGGTCCCCAGCCCTTGCGGCAGACTTGTGTTCTGTGATGAGGGCTGGGTCTTAAGGGCCTGCTGGCTGTGGGCACACTGCAGTCCACAGTGTCAGACAGTGGCTGATGCACAGCCCAGCCAGGAGCCACCTCTTTCAGCAGAGAAGGATGTGTGTAACCCAAAGAGGTGGCACTCTTGAGACTTAGTCAGGACAGTTATTCTTTACAAAAGCCAGTTTCTCAGTTTATGTCAGATGGCATTGAGAAAGAAGTGAACTGTGTTCTGCTGGGATGGGGAGCGGTGGGGGATGGTTACGTTGTTGACCTGATGCGTAAGCAAGTTGTTCCTGTTATCTGACTATCTCTTTTTTTTTTTAATAGTAGTAGTATTTTAATAGTAGTAGTAGAGGGCCTTCTATCTCCGTTTTTTGTTTGTTTTTAAAGTGTTCTCACTCTAGCGGACCTTCCATAGTGAATGTTCCTTTTAATCTAAGCACCTTATTTTTAAATAATTTTCTCTTTTAGGGTAAACCTACTGAAGCCTCCATTGAAGCAAGAATACAAGAATATGGAGAGTTAGATGCTAAAGATTACATTCCAGGAGCAGAGGTTCTAGAGATTGAGAAAGAAGAGGATACAGAAAATGACGAAGGTTCATTTTCCTCCCCTTTGCCTTGCCTTTTGCTGGGGATTGAACCAGGTTCTCACTCATGCCACAGAAGATCTAGCCCTGAAGCTGCCTGGCAAGATCTGAGCGAATGGCAGCTCTATCTGTGAGTTCTCTTTCACACAGATGGATGGGAAAGCGCCAGTCTCAGCGGGGAGGAGGAAGATGGAGAATGGGTTGATGTGCACCACTCTTCCGATGAAGAGCAGCAAGAAATTGTAAGTCCATGTGACCTCTCGCAAGGGCATCACTTTGTTTGCCAGGATGCCTTGCTTCCTGGGCCGTGTTAAAGTTTAAATGACCTTGCTGTCACTTAGGCGGGTAGCCATTTATCCTTTCGGCTCTATGCTTTTCAAGGCCAAGAAGCTGGACAGCATGCCCATGGAGGAACGGAAAGCCAAAGCTGCAGCCATCAGCACGAGTCGGGTTTTAACTCAGGATGACTTCCAGAAAATCCGCATGGCCCAGATGAAGAAAGAAATGGATGCTGCCCCCGGGAAAGCCCAGAAAAGGAAATACGTTGAAATCGACAGTGATGAGGAGTCCAGGTGAAAAGGGCACATAGCCAGATCTGTATCTGCTTGCGTGGAGTGAAAGCATCAGGGAAAGGAGGTCACCGTTGTGTTGTATTGTTTTTATCCCTCACCACAGGGGTGAATTGCTCTCTCTGCGCGACATTGAACGCCTTCATAAAAAGCCCAAGTCTGACAAGGAGACAAGACTGGCAACTGCAATGGTGAGTGGGGCACACCATTCCTTCTTCTGTAAACAGAGATGAATAAAATGAACCATGAGCCCCAGTGTATAGGTATAAACTTCATGGCACGTGCTCAATGCACCATTATTAGGTGAGTGTTTTGTTTTAAGGCAGGCAAGATCTTAACATAACCCACAACCCAGGCTGGCCGAAAGCTTTAATTGAGGGTGACCTTTGAATTCCTGGCCCTCCTGCATCTACTCTCCAGGTGGTTTATAGACATGTGTTATGAGCACTTTCCTAATAGCCGGGTCCCACAGTCCCATCAGCCCCAAAATAACACACAGAGACGCTGTATTATGAAACTGTTGGCCGGTTACTAGCATTTCTTATTTTCTAACTCTGTCTCAAATATTAATCCATAAATACTAATATATGTATTTCTACATGGTCTTATCTTAACCAAGAACACCAGACTCTCATCCTTTCTTCCCAAGATCACATAGAGATTCCTACATTTCCCAGAATCCTCTACCTCTCCTAGTCCCACCTATCTTGCTTTCCTATTGGCCAACAGGGCTTTATTCATTAACCAATAAGAGAAACATGTTTACAGAATGCCATTTCTCATCAGACATGTGCTTCCATGCTTGGTTTATGCCAGGCTGGGGAAAGGACCCAGAGCCTGTGCCTACTAAGCAAGCATTCTACCAACTGAGCTACATCCCAGCCCCAATTAGGCGAGAGCTTCTATTGTTTTGTTTTGTTTGGTGTACTTTATGTTGTTGTTTTGAAACAGGGTCTCTCTATGTGGCTGTCTTGGAACTCTCCATGTAAACCAGGCTGCTGTCATCAAGCTCAGATGAGCCTGTGTCTGCTGGGAGTAAAGATATTCCCACTATATGTGGCTATTAGATGAGTTTTGACAACTGTGTAGTCATGTAACTACCACCCAAAACATAGTGTAGAGGATAGAAATGCAGATTATGAGCTCGTGATATTGGGATGCTGAGCACATTGTTAAAGCAATAGAGAAACATGCTCGCAGTCAGAGTCGGCCTGTGGCTCATGCTGCTGCCACTCACGTTTGTGCAGTGACCACCTTGTCCCTTCACTGCTGTGAAGCACTGTCCCACACTAGCTCCCCCTCACCTTTGCCGCTTTTGAATGGAGACCCATGTGGGCAGTTAGAACCCATGTGCTTTCTCCTCCACTCTTCCACACCCTGACGTCTTCCTTCCCCTTTTCCCACCATGCCAGCACCAGCTTGGCCTCTGGAATCTGGTGAATCTGGGTGTTTCCATTTATTTCACTGAGCCCAAGCTTTGTCTCTGTTGGATTGAGTCCTAGGAGTCCCATCTTGTGTCCTTGGCATCCAGCAGTGATGAGATAACTCCCGAGGTGTGTTGTTATTGAAGAAATACGAATCACTATTTGTTTTTTGCCAATAGGCAGGAAGGACAGACCGAAAGGAATTTGTGAGGAAGAAAACCAAAATAAATCCATTTTCCAGTTCTACAAATAAAGAGAAGAAAAAACAGAAGAACTTTATGATGATGCGATATAGCCAGAACGTCCGGTCAAAAACCAAGCGCTCCTTCCGGGAAAAGCAGGTGGGTTCAGTGTGGAGCCCGAGTGCTAACACAAGGCAGCTGTCTGCTCAACAAGAGGGTGCCTTCCGAGGACCACATGCCAAGTGTGCTTTGGGTTGCAGGGAGCCAGCAAGCGCTCTGAGGCTCGGGCCAGTTGGGGTGGGTAAGCCTCAAACCTGAGCTGATAGGGGTCTCCATGTGACCTGTGGGTGACCCTGGGTCATCTCTATAAGTAAGAGAAACAAGCTGAGTCCCCTCTGTGGTCCATTCCCATGCTATAGTAGTCTCTGGCCTGTGAATTAGATTGAATTGATACATGTTGTACATAGGACTTTTTCTAAAAGCCCTGCAGTGGTTGGGAAAAGCTCAGGAGAGCATCGCTCAGTACACAGTCCTGCTGTGTTGTGTTTCTATGTTTACCAGCCTTGGGGATTTCTGTCCATTGTCGCTTAGCTGGTATGCTTGCCCGTTTTGTTTTAAGATGGTCTTACTGTGTGCTTTATAATGGCTTGAACTTGCCCAGGCTGACTCTCCTCCAAGATTGATTTGCTTCAGCCACCTGGGTGCTGCTCTGCTTCCCGACTGCAGGCATGTACTGCATGCAAGGCCCTGTAGGCATGCTGCTCGGGTGGCTTGCTCATCTCATCGATGTGCTGTAGTAAACAGATTGTCACTGTGTGTTTTCCTCTTCTGGGAGCATGCCAGAGCTTACTAGGTATCATTCTGAAGCAACTGCAGAGAATCTGCAATTCAGGCTACACCATCCCTGAACCATCTTTCCTGGTAGCTAACCAACAACAACCTGCCAAGACTGAGTGTGGTGGCCAGCCCTCTGGGCAGCTATGTGACTGTGTGGGTGCTACCACCTAAACTCTATTTTTATTCTTTACTTGTGATCTCTGTTTAACACTGTAGATAATAGTGGTGGCGTTTCTAAATAAACACTCCCATCTTGGCACACAGTTGAATTGACTCAAGTCCTGCCCTTCTTCACATCGTGGAGTTGAGGCAATTGCGCAACCATACTGTTGGCAGCCTTGCTTCTTTGAGGTTTAATTTGGCATAGTGTATCACTCCCCACTTCCTGATTTGTAGAATGCCGGGTTTTAGCATGCTAGAGAAACTGGGCTTTGATCCTTAGCAGTGCTTTATTAAACATTTCCCTCAAAGATTAGACATTTTAAGACTAAACTAAGAATGACACATTCACGGCTGCTGGTTTAAGAATGTTTCTTCATCCTGCAGTTGTCTGGCTGCTTGAACTAACACATGAGTCAGCATTCCTGCATTGTTTCCTTGCCTTGCAGTTTCTTCAGGGTTTCCCCGTTCTAGAACATAACTCTTGTTCCTGACTTTCCATATTGTTTCAGCTACACTTAGACCGTCAGTGTTTAAAGTAAATGTGAGATATATCAAGTAAGCTGGGGAGTGGTGGTGCACGCCTTTACTCCCGATACTTGGAGGCAGAAGTAGGCAGATCTCTGTGAGTTCAAGGCCAGCCTGGTCTACGGAATGAGTTCCAGGACAACTAGGGCTACACAGAGAAACCCTGTCTCAAAAAACAAACAATAAGAAGCATCAAGTATTATTTTTAAGTAAAGATGATAAAATTAATTTTAGTAGTATGACCTGTTTTACCTAATATATGAAAGTATTTCTAACAGTTAATCAATGCAGACTTTTTTTTGAGATATTTTATATTTGTGGTAGCTAATTAAAATCCAGGGTCCTGTCTTACACAACACATCCAGTTTGAACAAGTAACTCTTTGTTCTGATTGGTTCTATTCCTATTTTAGTATGTGTGATGATTCAGCATTCATGCATGTGCCTCCTGTCAAATGCGCAGAGAGGCCCCAGGCAGCCTCTAAGAAAGACCAGTGCTTCTCCCTCTGTGGGTGTTTCACTGTCCTGAACCAGATGTAGAAGCCTTGCTATGGCACTCACAGGGAGGGAAGGGACTGTAGACATGCCTTCTTTCAGCTAACGACATTGGAAGGGGGAAGGAGCTGAGATGTGGGAAGACTCAAGTAGCTAGCAGGTACTGAGGTAGTGCTTGGCCTGCAGCTTAACTCCTCAGGGCTTCTCTGTGACACACAGGAGCAGGTCCTGTGAGTGAAGTGTAAACCGACAGCCAAGCCAGACCTCCTTAGCCAAACTGACTGAGATTCTTCCTTTTCTTCCATACTGTCCTAACAACTCCCTCCGCCTGCCTACAGAGAGATGCGAAGTCTCGGCAGGAAGCGTGGAGACTTTACATGCAGAGCTTTACAAGGTTTAGATGCAGAGCCAGGCCACATCTATCCTAGAATGGTTTTTATACTTTTGAGGCAGGGTTTCAAATGAGTATGAGCCCAGACTGGCCTTGAATTCCATCTTTGTGACTCAGCCTGCCAGGTGCTGAAGGTGTGAGTCAGGATACCTGACTCCCAAAAACGTCTTCTAAACAAAGCACAAGTTAACACACACCTTAGTAAGTAAGAGTCATGTTTGGGAATAAATGGAACGTTGTTCATCACACACTGGAGATGTGTACCTTAGCCTTGCTTGCCTTTTACTTCTTAAAACTCAGGCTTGTTCTTCATAGCCTTTAGTATTGTGGGTTGTCTGGGGAGGGTTAGAGATCTTGAGTGGACATCTGTACCTCTAAGTGCCGAGCAGAGAAGTGCTGGGTGCTACCCCCAAAGTCGGGGACAACACTATTTCTGTAGGAAACATGAGGTCACTGCAGATGTTAGGTCTGGTCTTTTTTTTTTTCCCTGGACCTTAAAGTCTACCTTCAAATTCTACCCTGTGCATCGTCATCACAGGATCGCCCATTTCCTGTGGCTGGAAGACAGTCGTGTCTGACTAGAACACACACACAGCACTGCTCTCATCTCGCCTGATGTGTTTCTGGCACAGAGTGACTAAAGTTAAAAAAAACTTAGAGCCTGGGTTGATGAGATGGCTCAGCAGATGACGTCCAGGGACCCATGAAGTGCAAAAAGAGAATCAGGTCCACAGGGTCCCTCCCGACCTCCACAGGGGAACCACGATGGGTGCACACACACCCCCCCCACACACACACACACATAATAATAAAAACAAAATCTTTTAAAATTAAGAGCCTGAGTTAACTAGGAAGAAATATTTGTCTTGATCCTAATTGCCAGACTTTTGACTCTGAATGCTAATGTCTTCAAGTGTGAGCCATTGAAAAGAAGTTATAGCCGTGGCGAATGGTGAGGTTGTCTTACTGGCTAGGCAGCAATCGGCGTTACCCACTGAGCCGTCTTGCTGACCTGGACTGGATCCCGAGGGAGATATTTCACTGTGTGATGTTTTGGGGTGGCTGTTGACACAGTGGTGCCTGTCTGGTAGGTTAATGACCTAGTTGGTGTGACTGTTGTCACTGTTGACATTTTCTTTCTCCTCTTGCAGCTGGCACTACGAGATGCACTTTTGAAGAAGAGGAAAAGAATGAAGTAACTGAGCAGCGAGTTATCCACCCACCTCCTGCCAAACGCTGTGTGCATCGACATGCCGAAAATTAGCAAACCTTTGCTTACATTAAAAAGCCAAGAAACACTATATTTTGGAAACCACAGTAACATTTGTAGCAATTTGGTATTTTTAATTTGGAGATGGGGCTGGTGAGAATTTGAAATGTAAATAGTCGTGACGTTAAAATCTCTTATCTAACTCCCAAGTGCCTCCTGATTGCTGCTGCATACATAGCTGAGTGAGCCAGACCACCCCTTGCTGAGGGCAGGTGTACATACTGTGTTTATAGTGAGCTGTAAATAGTCCCTATTCCTGGTCATTCGGGCTCCTGACTAACTGCAGGGATGGGAATTGTACATGCTCTTCAAACAGGACAGTGTTACAAGAGTAAGAAGGTCTTGCTTGTACAGGCTTGAACAGGCTCCTGCTGTACAGACTAGGTACACAATTGAGTGATACTTTTTTTGTTATGTAAAGAATTTTGGCTAAGATCTCATTTTTTAAATCTCCTTAAGTCTAAATAGTGATTTTGAAATGTCTATCAGGGTGCGGTGGCACACACCCATAATCCCAGCATTTCAGAAGCTAAGGCAGGAGGCTCATTGGTTTAGAACCAGCTTGGGGAATACTGGGTTATCGGGGCAGCCTGTGCTGCATAGTGAAACCCAATCCAGAAACACAGACAGTCTTAGAACTTTCCATTCCTGTTCTCTGCTGTCTGCTGCTGGGGATTTGTTGTTGTTTGGCTGTGCTGGGGATCAGCCCCAGGGCCTCGTGTTTCTCACTAAGTGGACTCTGCCTCTGAGCTTCAGGTCCAGCCCTGAGTGCCTGTCTACTCTTCACATTGGTTTGATCAGTCCCCTTCATTCTCAGCTCAGCCCATTGCTTGCCTTGTTCGAAACCAGCACTTAACACATTTTTAATGACAGATAGGTGTGTGAAGTGAACAGTCACGCTTGATCCCTGTGGGACCTGCTCTGCATGCAGGCTGCTGGATTTGGAAATAGTTTGGTGCCTTTTGCCTCCTATCTTAGGTAATCTTGTAACGAGAGGCTGTTGCATGTTTGGCTTAGAGGGAATTGGTAGCTGCTTCTAGTATTAGCTTCCCCTTCCCCCTCTTCATTGTTCTGAGTTCAACCTTGGTTCTCTATCCCCTGTCACTTTCCAGAATGGAGGCCTGGGTCACTGTTAGGGGATTGCCCAGCAGCTCATCCCGCACAGCTGTGGAGGAAGTGGCCAGTGCAGATCTGACTGTCCCCCTGAAGCCGCCCTCCACTCCTGCTGGGCTTCGTTGTCTGTCTGAAGTCAGCTGAGACACTCCCTCTGCTGTAGCTGTGCTCCTGCCCCTACCTCCCAGCTACTGGGGTTCAGGCACTGCCATCCATGCCCAGGTTCTGGGCTACGGGGGTCCTGCCCAGGCCTCGGCGGCGTATGAATCCAGAATACCAGCACATTCCCTGAATGACGTTAGCAAATTTCACTGGTAAAGAAGTGCCGCACACCTCTTCTCTGCCGCATCCCTACTGCTACATAGGTGTTTCCTGTAGTACAGAGAGCACAGCACGAGTGAACGCCTGATTTAACCCCTGCCTGCCTGCTTGCCTGCCAGGGCTGTCTGTAAATGTTGTACCACCTACCTCTCTGAGTAAATTGTGTGTTTTCCTTTCTCTTGTCCTTGTAATAGTTAAGTTGCTGTGTTTATTTTAACCACCGAGTCCTGTGTTTTGGCAGCTACTTTAAAATGCATGCGGAAGTCTGCGTATAAAGTACTGTGAGGTGCTTGTGACTGCACACAGTGTTTGTGTCACGTGGAAGGCAACACCATGTTCCGTTAGATACAGCTGTGCTTCATCGAGATCCAGTCACTTCACACTGTACCAGTCATCATCCCTGTGGCTGCCGCTGTTGCATCCCGATGCCCGTGGGGGCAGGGCAGTGCTGTAGAAAACTTGTTCTTGAGGCCTCTGGTTAAGTCAGATGGTGTTGGTATAATTTTTAAAGGTTGTAGTTAATACAGATTTTGTTTTTAATTTTCTGATCCATTGAAAATTGAAAATATATAGAGAGTATTGCATTGAAATTCTAGTTTAACTAAAATGTTTAATTGTTCTGGGTATTCTGTTTAAGTTTCACGTATGCTTCAACTATACATAGACAGTGGTGCTCCCACAGGTAGTATCCTCTCATTAATTTCTTGCGTGGTTGGAGTTCTGAGATTTAAGTAAGTTTAGCCAGGCATGGTGACATCACCTACAATCCCAGCATTTGGGACAATGAGGCAGGACAGGAAGTTGTTGTGAGTTTGAGGCATTCTGGGCTACATAGCAAGATAGCAAAACCATGCCTGGGGAAGAGTGGAGAGGTCCGGACTACAAGAAGGAAGTTGGCAGCACCTGGAACTCTAGGTCATTTTCACCTCTGTAAAGATGCAGAGACCACAGCTGTTCCTGCTCCGGTTCTGTTTGTGTGTTTTATCAGTCTAAGTGATTAAAGTATGAGAAGTATTTGTAGTATAATCCAGTATACATGTGGAGATTATAAAAAAAAAACCATACAGAAAATAAGCCAAATATTCGGGGTGGGGGTTGTTAGAATCATGTATAAAGTGTGCTTTCCTTCTACTTTCTGAGTCTTTCATGGTATATGTTTCCACTTACGTCATTGTGTAAGAGATAAAAAAGAGATGGGGAATAAAGCTTTATGGAGAATCATCCTTGTAAAATTTCTCTAATTAGAAGGAGGTCCCATGTCACTCCCCCCCACCCCCCACAGCAGGGGTGCTGGAATCAAACTGAGGACTCTGGTGCGGGAGCAGCGAGTGATCTAACACCGAGCTATACTTCAGGCCTGGACATCACCTTAAACCCCAAGGCACGCAGTGATTTCAAAACGTCCAGAGCTGTTTGTCTCCCCTTCCCTATTTTCCCCCAGGCTTCCTGGGGTCTGGAAACATCCTCTAGGACCTCTCTGAGTCTTGCCAGTAATTAATACACAATGTTGTTGAAAGTGCCATTAGCAGAGGCTGGATCTGTATTTGCCAGCCAGCACCCACGTGGGGGTTTACAGCTAGCTGTCTGTAACTCCAGGGGATCCCATACTGGACACGTGGTGCACACACATACGTGCAGACAAAACACATGTGTGAGAAAAAACTTAGTCTGTTTTTAAAGTACCATTAACATAGTTCTTAAGGGGGGAAATGCCTTACAGTTTGCAGAGTAAAAAAAATCATACACTTTAACTAAAACCCACTGAGATTTTTGTCATCAAAGAAAATGATCAGAAAATGGCAAGACTTGCAGTTTTTCCTTTGAACTTTGATATGAAAACATGCATTTGTGGTCATTTCACTGCAGCAACTAACACTAAATGACAATAGAGTCAACATCTCTACAGGACAGGCAGTATTGTACACTAGAGTCATGTGGAATACCGCCCACTTTCTCCCAGCTAGCAAGAAGTGACTTAGGAGGATTTGTTTTGATTCCCAGTTTGAAGGACTCGACCTTTGTGGAGGGAGGGCCATGGCAGTAGGCAGCTCCCTGGTCAGGTACCAGTGTATGACCAAGACATCTCATTTCCGAAGACCAGAAGGCAGAAGAAAAGCGAGCCTGAAGCCCCTGTTGCACATCCTCTGACCATCCCCCAGCCAATGAGTCTTCACACCCACCCACGCCAGCACAGTTAAGCCATTAAGTGATAATTGCTAGTGGACGAGATTTTAAGCTAAGGAACAAGCTGAGGTTGAAGGGATGGAAAGTTTAAAGGCCAGCCTGGACCACACAGGCACTAGCATCCAACCTTGGGAATGGGGCTTAGTAGCTGGTAAGAAAATACAGAAAACATTTTAAGCTGTTGTCATAACAGAAAAGTACAAGTACTGGGTGTGTGTGTGTAACGTAGCTCAGTCAAGTGCTTGTGTAGTATATGCAAATCCCTGGTTTCAATTCCTGTACCACATAGGCCAGGCATGGTTGTACATGCCTGTGGTATCAGCACCTCACAGCAAACCTCAGGGTTGCCTGGGAAACATGAGGCCCCATCTCAAAGTGCTACAGCACTGAGAACACCGAAGCTTGGTGAACGTTACAGTTCACATCACAGTATCCACCTCTGTTGGAAACATGCAACAGCTTAAAGCCTGTATCTTAGTGAACTCTTGGATGCTGTAGGTTGCCGGACACAGTGGTACACATTCAGCAACTTGCAGTCCCAGTGACAGAAGGTTCTGGGCCCCACTTGCAAATCCAAATCCAGATTGGTCTGTGAAGCAAGTTCCAGGTAGCATGGGCCTGTCTCCAGAGCAGACTCACCAAGGTTCTGTGTATGTGTGCACAGCTGGGGTTATTGAGAGTCTCTCACTGAAACTGGGGCTCACTGGTTGGCTATGCTAGGGTCCCTGGAATCTGCCTGCCTCTCACTCTCACCTGCCACCCCAGCTCTAGGAATACAGGCATGTGCCACCATGTGTCAGGGAAAGGGAATTGCTGGAGATTTAAACTCAGGTTTTCATCCTTAAGTAGCAAGTGCTTTCTTTACCCACTGAGCCACCCTACCCCTCAAGGCTCATAATGGCACAGAGCATAGTGTGTGTATGGGTGAGGACAGGGCATCTACATCAAGTCAGATGACAGTTTGGAAACATTAACCCTGAGTATAAAGACACTTAGCAATATCTAATTTCAATTTTTTAATGTGCAAGAGTAGACACATGTTTTTTTTTTTTATTTGTACAAACACATAAGAGAGTTCTTTGAATGCAAACAGAGTCCTGATAGAAAAGAATGGCACACTTTAAATGACAGTTTTCCCTTGAGGCATTTGTTTAAAACAGCCGTGTGAAAATGGTTGCTGAGTAAGAAGACTATGTCTGACTGGCCTTTCTGTCTCTGTTTTAGGCATTCTGGTAGTTTGCATTATACAAAGCATCCTTTGCAAAACCAGGAACAGCTCCAGTTTCGCCTCAGCAAGAGGCACTTGGGGCAGTCTGTTCCTAAATCAGCATCACAGGGGCCTTAGAAAGAAACTGGACCAAGGAGTAAAGCTGAAGGGCAAGATGGGTACTGCCATTCTGTGAAAAGTTGCAAAAGCAGGAGTTAAAGGAATCACTCAGGAAGCAGGTCAGGCAGGAGTAGACAATACAACTTCCTGTTTCAAGGACACTTGAACCTTCCTTTTTTTTTGAAAGACTAAAACATTTTGTAACTGTTATTTTAAATATAGAACACAATGAAACATTTACCAACTCTGTTATATATTGTGTTGTTCTTATTAAAGAATGAAAGCATAGAGACTAGCCTCATCCTACACACCTGCAATCCCAGTACACAGAGCTCGGGCGGGAGGAGCAGGCAGTTGGGGCCAGCCTGGGCTATGTATTATATAGCCTGTCTTAACAGGAATAAATTAATTATAAGGAAAGGAATTTGAGAGTGGAAATGAAGTTCTCACCATGACTCCTCCCTCAAGAGAACCGCTAACCTCAGAGTTGATGTCTGCCATTCCTGTAGCATGTGTGTATATGTGTTCAGCATGGTATTGTTCAGTATCTTAAAATTTTACATAAAGAATAACAATTTATACTGGTGCTGGCTGTAATTCAGCATTAGTTTCCGTGTTATATGTGGGGTGTGTGCTCATGGAGGCTAGAGGCCAACATCAGATGTCTTCCTCTTTCCACCATCTTTCTGAGACCGGGTTGCTTGCTCACTGATTTGATAAACAAGGTGTGCAGTTTAGCTCCATCTCAGCAAGAGGCAATTGAAGAGGACAGGTCTGGGATCCTCAGTCTCTGCCTCCGAGGTACTGGTTTCACCGGCCTGGCTTTTTACATGGGTGCCAAGATCCTTGGTCTCTTTCTCCCCCAACACTGGGATCACAGGCCTGGCTTTTTATGTGGCTTCTGGGATCCAAACTTGGGTCTTCATGCTTATACAGCAGGTGCTTTTCCGCCAGGGCCATCTTCCCCAGCCCCAGCATTAGCCTCTTCATAAATGCATTTTTCATTTTGTTAAGTGTTGCATTCATTATTCAGCATTCATAATTTATTATTTTGCTGACAAAAAGCAGTTACATGTTTCCAGTTTACAACTTTGTGGGCATCTCTGCCAATGCTACGGTCCGGTCTACAAAGAAATGATACACAGAGAAACAATATGCAGGTAAATGCTCTGTGATGTGCAGGGGAACGATCCATAGAGAAACCATCTGTGTGAGGCAAGAAAGAATCCGGTTCAGCACGACTCAGTAACCAGTACTGGTTCAAACTTCTAGAGTCCTGACAGGGCCAGTTTGTTCTTTAGGCATTTAAATACAGTACAATTTTGGTGACAACTATCTCAATCCCATGTGCACAATAAAGCTTAAGGTAACTTGGTTATATAGATACTGTAGGTCACCAAGCTCTAAAGCATATGTGACATCTCCCATACGGATGGGTCCTATTCACTGAGAAACTAAAGGTGTAGGGAGAGAAAGTCTGGGATTAACCTAATAGTCAGATGTAGCATGGCCCTACAGGTAGCAAAAGTCACCAGGCTCTTAACTCCTCTCCCAGACTTCTGGGTAAAAATGGGTATACATCCCTTCTGTTGAAGAGACAAGCGTGCTTAACATTCCTGGTTTCCTTGGTGCTTATCTGTGAGCAAAAAGGCCTCATGCCCTCTACAGAGCCATGAGTAATAAGCACTTTTGAATGTATCAAGAGTACATGTTCTTAGAGTTTTCTTTTTCCTTTATCCAAACTAGATAATGGACTGCAGATGTCTTTGCTACAAATGGAATTCCTTGGTTGGAAGGTCTGTGGTTCCTTGATATTGGATAATACTAAATTTTATTGTAGCCCCACACACAAGCCTGAGTTCCTAGTTTACTGCAGCCGTATCAACACAACGTTACTAGACTTCGAAACTGTAGACTTTTACCTGTGAAGTGATTGAATTTTTTAATAGGCAGTTCATTGGCCATTGGGGAGGGGAGATAATCACTTTTTTTGTTACTCAGTGTAACTCTTTAGAGCTTTTAATCTTTTTCTTTGTTTCTAATTGCTTTACACTCTTTCCTTTTTTGTTTTGTTTTTTTGTTGTGTTTGTTTGTTTGTTTGTTTGTTTGTTTTTCGAGACAGGGTTTCTCTGTGGTTTTGGAGGCTGTCCTGGAACTAGCTCTTGTAGACCAGGTTGGTCTCAAACTCACAGAGATCACCTGCTTCTGCCTTCCAAATGCTGGGATTAAAGGCATGCACCACCACTGCCCGGCCAATTTACACTCTTTCTTAAAGATCTATTTTTGTGTATGTGTGTTTGAGAATGTATATTCACATGTATGTGGATATGCCCAAGGAAGCCAAAAGATGTTAGACCCTTTGGAGCTGCAGTTACAGGCCTTTATGAGCTGCCCATCACAGTTGCTGAGATCTAAACCCTGGTCCTCACAATACAGCAACAAGCACCTTTAACCCCTGGATGCTCCTTTTTTTGTTTTTTTAAGAGTTATTTATTTATTATATGTACAGTGTTCTGCCTGAAGGCCGTAAGAGGGCACCAGATCTCATTATAGATGGTTGTGAGCCACCATGTGGTTGCTGAGAATTGAACTCAGGACCCTCTGGAAGAAGAGCTAGTGCTCTCAACCTCTGAGCCATATCTCCAGCCCCCTGGGTGCTACTTTTTGTCAGTTCCTGCAGATATCTCCACAGGTGGGATATAGTATATCTGTAATAAACCAAGTTCCTGTATAAAGTTTGGACCTGGAACTTTTCAAAACCATTCCCAAATCCACTCTTGATGGGGTTTCTTTCTTCTCACACATTTTACTATGAACAAGAAGAAAACAGGTGGCAACTTTAGCAAGAGTACCTCCTTCCTTGGTGTGCTAGCTAATTTTGTCAGTTGACACAAACTAGAGTCATTGGAGAGGAGGGAGCCTCAGCTGAGAACCTCCACAAGATGGGCTGTAGGCAAGGCTGTAGGGCATTTCTTAATTAGTGATTGATGCAGGAGGGCTCCGTGCTGTGGAGCAACCCTTCTATACATTGTGAATGTGTGTTATTCTCATTGGTTAATAAAAAGCTGACAGGCCGGTAGCCAGGCAAGAGGTATAGTCAGGACAGCCAGAAACAGAGGACTCTGGGAAGAAGAAGGCAGAGTCAAAGGAGATGCCAGCCACTGCTGAGGGAGTAGGACCTGTAGAAAATGAGGTAATAAGCCATGAGCCACGTGGCAGGGGGTAAATAAGAAATATGAGCTAATTTAAGTGTAAGAGTTAGCTGGTAACAAGCCTGAGCTATCAGCTGAGCGTTTATAAGTAATATTAAGCCTCTGAGGGGTTATTTGGGTCTGGACGGTGAGGACAGGAAATGTCCATACACAGCCCAGCCCTTTGTGGGTGTGGCCATCCCTGGGTTGGTGGTCCTAGCTTCTATAGGAAAGCAGGATAAGCAAGCCATGAGGAACAAGCCAGTAAGCAGCACCCCTCCATGGTCTCTGCATCAGCTCCTGCCTCTGGGTTCCTGCCCTGACTCCCTTCACTGATAGACTACAATGAGGAAGGGTAAGCCAAGTAAGCCCTTTCCTCCCCAACTTGCTTTTGGCCATGGTGTTTCATCACAGCAATAGAAACCCCAGCAAAGACACTGGAGAACAGTCTTCTCCCTGCATGACAAAGGAACCTTGACCTTTCGATTCTGATAACATCCTTACTTCTCTTGCAAGTTGCTGCTTCATCTCTTCTTCAAAGACATACTTCTGCTTTGAGGGAAGCAGTGATTGCAGGGGACGGGTCCTGATGTGGTTGTGGGTTCCTGAACTAGGGAGCTTCCCTCCAGAAACTCGATCCCAGGACTTATCAGACCTGAGTTGTGGGTTATTTATCTATCGCAGAAGAGTGATGACTTCTGCGTGTGGCTAAGGAATGGCCCCCAGTGTCTAGCTGCTTGCTATTCTGCTGCAGATGGGGCATTTGCTTCAGAACATCAGCTTAGTGGCATACAGGCCATACAGGTAGACAAATCAGAGGTAGTGATGGCTCCTACTGCAGGATGGGTAAGAAAGGATAACAGTAGTGTCTGAGAGATGGCTCTGAGGTGACCTGGGTTTGATTCCCAGCACCCGCATAGCAGCTCACAACCATCTACAACTCCAGTTCCATGGGATCTGAAGCCCTCATCTGACTGCTTCAGGCACTAGGCACACAAAAGGTGCACAAAAATACATGCAGGCATAAAATAATAAATTAATAAAATAATAAAAATAAAGACTCCAAGGTGACTTTACAAATTTAGTCTCTCGGATACTGGGGACACTTTAGAGGAGTCTAGAGAGCTTCGGGTTGGAGATTTGCTAAGGTAGACTTTGGATTCAAACAACCCAACACAGGAAGGCAAAGGCTCCCCAGCCTGTGGCCCAGAGCAGGTGACTTCCCTCTAAGCTCCGTCACCGGTGAAATATGAGTTAATAGGAGTTGTCATTTGGCTTGTATTGATATATAGGAGTCAGCAAAAAGAATAGCACACAGATGGTTATATTTTTGCTTTTTCTTGGGGGTTTTGAATAGAAGGAGTTCTGCCCTTCAGAGAGCTTTAAAATGAGAAAATGCAGAGTGAGCAGACAACGATGCCTTTCTATCACAGTAGGGCTTTAACTCCCTGGACCACCACAGCTCCCACTCTTGGCCCACGGAGGTGTGTGATGAGGCCTCAAGTTGTGAGTGAAAAGCAGGCTTGATCCAGCTAGGGCAGGAGGCCAGTGTCACTGCTCGGGTTCTTGGCGACGGGTGGGGCGACCTAGGGTAGGCTCCGCCTTCAGTGCTAGCACCGCCCCTATGCCGCCCCCTTCACTTCCCGGACCTGGTAAAGGCTCGGTGGCGGTGTGGTGGCCTCAGGAGTCCGAGCTATGGGCACCCGAGCCACCGTAGCTGCGAGCCATGGGGCACACCTGGCACTGGCTCTGCTGCTGCTGCCGGGGCCCTGGCTGTCGGCTGGAGTCCCCGGAGCTCCGCCACTCTTTAACGTTAGTCTGGACGCGGCCCCGGAGCAGCGCTGGCTGCCGATGCTGCAGCACTATGACCCGGAGTTCGTGCGCGCCGCGGTAGCGGAGGTCATCGGGTGAGCGCGGGACAGGTCCTGTGAACTTTCAGCCAGACTCTGCCCACCCCTTGGTGCTGCACCCGTGCCCTCCCCACTGGTCCATGCAGCTACCACAGGGTGGACACAGCAAGGCCGTTTAGGCTCTTAAGTTAGGGGGTCTCTGGTGGCAGGAGCGTCTCCCAGACATTTTCCGGGTCAGAGCGATGCACAAGGTGTCACTCAGTCGGCTAAACTGCGGAGTAGGGCATGGAGCCCATGAGCCTCCCCATCCTGGACCAGCCTGGCTGCCCTTTTTCTTCGGAATGCTTGGCACTGGGGATGGAGGCGAGCGCTCTGCTGTTGGGTGTTATTTCCGCCCTTATAATTTAATTTTGAAAGTTTCTGAGAGTTTGACCCTGCTCCGTTGAGTATATGGACAACACAAATTGCACTTGGTGGTTTTTTTGTTTGTTTGTTTTTTGTTTTGCTGTTGTTGTTGTTTGTGTTTGGCAGCGGAGGGGGTAGGGATGCAAGGAAAAGGATGGACCCTGGAGGAATGGGGAGCTAATGTGATATGGGTGTATTGTATGAAATTCCCAAATAACTAATAAGATTATTATGTTGGGAGAAAAAAAATTAAAGCCTCTCTGTGTAGCATAAGCTGGCCTTGCTTGTGAACCTCCTGCCTCAGCCTCCTGAGTAGCTGGGATTACTCTATGACCCTCGGCTTTGGACTCTGGGAATGGAACAGCAGGGTGCAGGGCTTCAGTTCTGGAAAAATCTAGACTGTTTATGTTCCTCTACCCTAGCACACACACACTTGCACCCTGCGTGCTCTGAGCAGGAGACATAAGCTTCGTGCTTTATCGTTTCTAGCCACAGGGTTCCCCAGTGGGTACTTGAGATGATCGGCGAGGTGGTGTCCAAGGTGGAGAGCTTCCTGCCCCAGCCCTTCACTGACGAGATCCACGGCATATGCAACTTCCTTAACCTCAGCCTGGCCGAGGGTATCTTGGTCAACCTGGCCTATGAGGCCTCTGCGTAAGTGCCTCATGGTAGGGTGGATTAAAGTCACCTGTCCGAAACTGTCACCCATAATGAGTGGGAGGCGGTATGTTTGCTGTGAGATAAAACAAGACAGTCTCTGCAGTTTGGAAACCATCTTAGGTCTGAGTCCCTGGAGAAATCTGAGCAGCATGTGTCTGTCAGGTGAACTTCCTGGGAGAAAACAGCCACTCTGCCCAAAACTTCGTTTTATCTTGCCATCAGTGTAGGGGGCGTCCCACTTTCCAGACTGCTCGAGGGTGGGACCATGGCTCTGCTGAGAAGAGTGCCTGTGGCGGATGCAGTGAGTGGACCAGAGTTCAGATGCCCGGTTGGGTATGGCCTCATGTGCCTGCAACCCAATCACTGGGGTGGGAGAGGAGAGGAGGGTCATGGTTTCAAGTTCAGAGGAGAGAGCCTGCTGTCTAAAAAGTAAAGTGGGGGGTTCAGTTCAATCCCTGAGCCAAGGTGGGAGGAGGGAACTGACTACTATTGCTTGTCCCCTGACCTCCAGAAGCACACCGTGGCACATGCGCTCTCCCCGCTCCCACACAGATAAAGACAAGGTGGACCCCTGAGTGCCTGCCGCGCTTACTATTTCCCACCCTGTGTGGACATCCAGTGGATGCCAATAGCCCCTGGCTGCCTTAAGATGAAGGAAAGGCAGCCAGGCATCAGTTGGGTACACCTTTAGTGCCAGCACGCAAGGCAGGCAGATCTCTGAGTTCAAGGCCAGACTAGGCTACAGAGCTAGAGCGAGGACAGCCAGAGATACACAGAAAAACCCTGTTTCCCTCAAAAAATAAGTAAGTAAAATAAGATTTTTTTTTTTTTAAACCCAGGCGTTGGTGGCACATGCCTTTAGTCCCAGCACACGGTAGGCAGAGGCAGGTGGCTCTCTGTGATGTCAAGGCCAGCCTGGTCTACAAAGCTAGTTCCAGGACAGGCTCCTAAGCAATACAGAGAAAAAAACAAAACAAACAAACAAAAGGGGTTTTTTTTGTTTTTTTTTGTGGGTTTTTGTTTGTTTGTTTGTTTGTTTGTTTTTTTGATGAATGAAGGGAAGTTTGTGGAATAACAATCTATTCTTTGGCAATTTTCCAGCCCCAAAAGAGCATCATTGAGGGGAAGACTCCTGTGTACTCTAGCCTGCTAAAGTCAAAGGGAACTAAGTTAATTGTGCCCTGTGTCTCAGGGAAAGGCATTTATTAAACTGTCTAGTTTTCTTTGTAAAGCACCTCAGAGTCAGGTGGGAAATGCTGGGCCCTGGCTTCTGAAGGCTGTGTGAGCTAACTATGCCCTACTGAATCTTTGTAGCCTCAGGTGGCCTAGGAGCACAGCCCTGGGGGGAAGGTGGCATCTTCTGGTTTGTGATGTAGAAACCAAGCCTCAGAGGGAACACTTGTCGGCTCTCTGGTGGCTGGTGAATTCCAAGACTGCCCACAGTGCCTCTCCTGAAACAGGCATATCCCCTGTGCGTCTGCGGGAGGAGCCACATTTAAAGACATGTACACTGGAAATGGTGGCGTACATCTTTAATCCTGGCACTCGGGACACAGGGGCAGGAGGACTCTGTGAGTTTGAGGCCAGCCTCCTCTAGATGGTGAGTTCCAGGACATGCCCAAAAAAGACTTGGCAATGGTGGTCCCCCGGGTGGTCCTCTTGCCACCTCTTAGAAAATACCAACTTTGAGAGCAGTCCCACAGACTTTAACCACTCACCATGTTACCTATGAGGTCAAGATCAGAAACCTTAGGAGTCAAAAATCACACCAAGCTTTCTTCTTTAAAAAAGCCAAGCAGTGAGGTACTACTGTCTTCCCCCTCCTAATTATAAAAGTAACAGTGAAACGTCACAAAAAATAAGTAGTACAGAAAACTTTATTTAAAAGATTTTTTTTATTCGCTCATTTAATTATTTATTTTGTAGGAAGGTTGCCCTCTCTGGCCTCAAGCTGTGTACAACAGGCTGGCCTCAGACTCACAGAGAACTACCTGCCTCTGCCTCCCGAATGCGGGGATTAAAAGCATGTGCCACCACCACCCAGCTCTGGAGTTCCTTTTAATTTAAGTGTGTGCATGTATGTGTTTGCCTTAACAATGCATAATATGAAAAAGACAACTTGGGTTAGCTTTGAAAAACATGTTAATAGGTAATGTACCAGCAAGCAGAGTTCAGAGGTCTGGCTGTGCTGAGCATACCCACAGGCTGTAGGGAAGATTAAACTCCGATCTGATTCATCTGTAGCAGCATCTTGTGTGCCGATGGCAGGGTCTAGATATATTGTGTCCGGTTGTGTCTTCCATCCATAGTTGAAGTTCTATATCCTTGTACAAGAGCATATTATAGCATATATATCAACAGTAAGGAAGAAAACCTGATGCTCTGAGGATTTGTTTCAAAAACAGAAATCTCACTCTTTGTTCCTGTTGTCTTCATTCTTGTTGGGATTTTCCCTTTGCTCAGATTCTGCACCAGTATCGTGGCCCAAGATTCCCAAGGCCACATTTACCACGGCCGGAACCTGGACTACCCTTTTGGAAATGCCTTGCGAAAGATGACAGTGGACGTGCAGTTCCTAAAGAATGGGCAGGTACACCCATGTGCACAGGATACAGAGATCAGGGACAGGTACAGCAAGATGCAGAGATGGGGGCAGGTACACACATGTGCACAAGATGCAGAGGTCAGCAGGGCTTCTGATCTGGGATAGGAACCATTTGCAGAGCCTTCCATCTTAGGTACTTCTCCCTGGAAGAGCCAAACACCAGGCTGGGGGAGTTGTCTCAGTGGATCACAAGGCACAGAGTCTGAATCTTCAAAACCAGGCAAAGCTGGACTTGGTATCAGGTGTCTGTGTGTTCCCAGTGTTCATGAGAGAGAGGCTAGCTGGCCTGCACAGACCACGGTGAACAAGAGAGCATCTTTAGGTGGAAGAGGTGGAAGGCAAGGATTGATTGAAATCATCCTCTGACCTCCATACATACACCATGGTGCATGCAGCCTCCCACCCCGGTTAACAGTAATCCTGAAACCATTAACTTCCTGTGGAAAACAAAAGCAGGAAAGATTTATATCAATTAAGGTCAATGAAGAAGGATGAGTCGTTGTTGGGGAGGGGTGGTAGGAATGCACTTAAAGAGACCAGTTTTCTTTGGGCACATTCTTTAGGGTTGTCTCTTAAGGTTTCTACTTCTGCAACAAAACACCATGACTAAAAAGCAAGTTGGGTAGGAAAGGTTTTATGCAGCTTACACTTCTACATTGCTGTTCATCACCCAAACAAAGGCAGGACAGGAATCTAAGCAGGGAAGGAACCCTGGAGGCAGGAGCTGATGCAGAGGGTATGGAGGATGCTGCTTACTGGCTTGCTCCCAATGGCTTGCTCAGCCTGCTTTCTTATAGAACCCAGGACCAGCATCCCAGGGATGATACCACCCACAGGGCAATGAAGCCTCCCTCATCAATCACTAATGCCTTACAGTTGGGTCTGATGGAGGCATTATGCTCAGTTTAGGTTCCCTCTTTTCAGATAACTAGTTTGCGTATCAAGTTGGCATAAGACTAGCCAGCACAGGGGGAGTGATCAGTCTTGCAAAGGTTATGTGTAATCTTCACCTTGTACTGCTCTCCCTGTTCAGGTGGCTTCTGTGATAGGGAAGGGCTTCACAGTGCCCAGGGACACCCAGCTTTAAAGTGGGGTAGTCATAGGTTTGCATTGTGCTTCTGTCTTCCTTTCCATTGAGGATTACTCAGTCCTGTTCTGCAAATTCCAGATCAAAGACATTAACATTTGCTTCTCCGAAATAGAAGTTATGATCAAATGAAGTTCTTGATGTAAAGCAGATTGGAAGTCTAGATAACCAGCGGCTAAATCTTGGAGCTGCAAACATGGCTTAGTGGTTAAGAGCACTGGCTGCTCTTACACAAGACCTGGGTTCAGTTCCCAGCACTCACATGGCACCTGAAACCTGTCCATAATTCCAGTTCCAAGGGATCTATGGGCCTCTTTTGACCTTCCTGCCATCAGGCACTCATGTGGTACATACAACCTAATATTTACTATTTTCACATGACTAGAAATATCTAGAGAGTAGCATGAATCAATATTGATTGACTATAAAGTGTGTGCTGTTGCCATGCAACAGAAAGGAGCTTGAGAAGTCACGTTTTGGCCTTAAGGAAGAGGTTTATATTCTCTGGTCTTTGCATTTTGTGCTTGATTCAGAAATAATAGAAATATATTGACTGAATACTTGTTTGGTCACCTGATAAATCCAAACTATACACAAATATCTAATGGAAGTTTCTCCTTTCTCAATTTCATTCATTTACTTTGACATTATCAACCGTTTTGCTTGTTTGTTTGTTTACTTCAGAAAAGCAATTTTAAGTGGCAACAGTGATAATACAAATACACAATTCTTTTTTAAGATATTTATTTTTATTTTGTTATTTATGTGTATGCCTGCAGGCCTGGGTGTTCATAGGTGTACCATGTATGTGCAAGTGCCATCAGGGACCAGAAGAGGGAGTTAGACTCCATGGAACTGGAGTTACAGATGGTTGTGAGCCATGGTATGGGTGCTGGGAACTGAACTCACATCCTTTGTTAGAACAGCAAGTGCTCTTAACTGCTGAACCATCTCTCCAGGCCCTAAAAGAGCTTTGTGGTCTTTTTATTTGTTTGGTTTTTTTTTTTTTTTTCAGTTGTTTCTTTGGAACTGCATTGTTGGGCTCTTTAGGCTCTTTATTTTTAATTGTGTGTGCATATGTATCTGAGTGTGAGTACAGTGGAGTCCCAGGCAGGTGAAAGCAGCCCATGTGGGTGTGAGACCTGAAGTCGGGTCCTTCGTGAGAGCAGTATATGCTTTTACTCACAGGACCAACCCTAGGGTTTTAATTGTGGGGCTAATGCACTCCCACTGCACTCCTGGGGATGGTGATAGGGAGCCTTCATGGAGGCACACAGAAAGTCTAGGAGGAAAGATCATTGAGAAAACTAAGGCCTTCTCCCTTAAAGTTGTCAACTAAGTTATTTTTCACAGTCAGATGAAGCAAATTTGAATAACTTGGTGAACAAGGTTATTAATATAATATTAAGTTTGACTTGGTTTTGTTATTTTGAAACAGAGTTTCTCTATGTAGCCTTGGCTGTCCTGAAACTCACTATGTAGACCAGACTGGCCTTGAACTTGAAGATATCTACCTGCTGGGTATTGGGATTCAAGGCATGCATCACCACGCTTAACTTTAATATTAAGTTTTCAAAATAAAAATATTACTGTGGGTCTATTTAATTTTTCAAAATCTAAAAATATTGGTTAGCCATTATATTTATGGTTGTGAGCCTAGCCTTTAACGGCTGAGCTATCCCTCCAGCCCTGGTTAGCCATTATAAACAATACAAACTATGTAATATGGATGCTTCTAGATGCTTCCAGGAACACAGCCTGAAGATCGTTGCTGATGGTGCCTCTCAACCTCTGCAGCTTGTAACTTGGTTTGCGGTGATGATATAGTGTTAAATGAAAGCTGGATGGAGGGTGATTTAGAAAGTGTGAACTTTAATCTGGCTGTTATCTATGAGCCATTCCAATGGTTTAATTGCTTTAATTCCACAGACCTCATAAATGTAGTGTTAACCATTTCCAGTCACACTCCATTTGCTACCTTCCCAATGGAAGTCTTCTGAGTGAATAGTGTTTCATAGACACACAGAATGCAACGGGATAGAAACAATGAGTTATGGTGAAATCTGCTAGTTCAGTATCATATTTTTAAGTTTTTCTTTTAGTAGTCTGACTTAGCATCCACTCTCCTGCTGTGCATAGTGTCACCCTAGGTGGTGGTATATAAGTCAACTGCAACTACTGTCACTCGTCTCCAAGTACCAGCAAGGTCCTCTGAAAAATACCACAGTCACAGCCATCACCTCATGCTTTGCCAAGCACATTCACTAAAAAAAGCAGTTTGGAGAGCCAGGTGTAATGCAGATGGATATCTGAGTTCAAGGCCAGCCTGGTCTACAGAGCAAGTTCCAGCATAGGCAGGGCTACACAGAGAAACCCTGTCTTGAAAAACAAAACAAAGAAGCAGTTTGGTTTTAGTTTAGGGAAAGGAAAGCTGCACAGCCTACCCACATCCATCTCATTTGCTGAATTCTGTCCATGGACCCCCCTCCGGACAAGGTTACAAACCCTTGTTCTAGAATGTGTTTCAGAGTTTCACTCTGTTATGTTGAAATCTCTGAGGGGGGAAAAATCCAGGAAGCTGGGTATGGTGGCATACACTTTTAATCCGGAACTCTGAAGGCAGAGGCAAGTAGATCTCTGTGAGTCTGGTCTACATAGCACGTTCCAGGCTAGCCAGGCCTATATAGTGAGGCAGTGTCTCAACAAACAACTCAGGGAGGTATAGGGGAACTAAGTGATTTCTGTTTGCACTCTGCTGGGTAGTAAATGACGCCTTTTTTTTTTTTCCTTGATTTCAGGTTGCATTCACCGGGACTACTTTTGTTGGCTATGTAGGGTTGTGGACAGGTCAAAGTCCACACAAGTTTACAGTTTCTGGAGATGAACGAGGTAATTTAAAAACGCCCGAGCATTTTAAAGCAAACCCTTGTTGAGGTCTTCTAAGTGCTTCCTTCACTCTCAACCAACAGAATGTGTGGAAGGAAACTTCCAGTGACTTCCACTCCACTCATGAGAGAAGACAGAGAGTCCTGTAAGCAATGAGGGGGACCTCAGTGGTACCTGAGGCTCCAAAGGAAGGAGTGAGGAACGGTCAGATGGAAGGTGCAGAGGCATGGGGGTTAGGTTGTTACTAGGGTCAAGGGTCAGGGAAGGCCTGACCCATGTCATCTCAGGTCTGCAGAGGTAAGGGGAAGTCATCTCCGTGGTCTGACAGCAACTACAAAGACGGCAAGTGTCACTGTTGGTGTATTTCAGAAATGGAATGGTCATTGTACTTATGGCAATAGCTATTACTATTGGAATAGTCCAGAAATAAAAAAAAAAAAAAAAAAAAAAAACACAGTTGGTGTAGTTACAGCAGGAAGTAAGAACACTGGAGATGTAGAGGAGACTGTGGCCATGTACAGGGCCATGATGAGCCCTGTTAACCAGAATAGAAGCCATAAGAGGGTTTCAGGCCAAAGAGTGAACAGACACCCCCTTTCTCTCTCTCTCTCTCTCTCTCTCTCTCTCTCTCTCTCTCTCTCTCTCACACACACACACACACACACACACACACACACAACATACACACTTTTGAAACAGTTTTTTACCATCTTTGGCTGCTCTGTAGAGACTGGACTCTGCTGTGTTAAGACAGAGTCAGAGGAACACTAGGGAGCTATTGAATTCATCTAGGTCCGTGATCCCGCCCACAGGAATCCTAGTGAAACTCTTGGATTTAACATGCACATACTCAAACATTTTCTCACTGAGACAGGCAGGACTGATCCTAGGGACCATACATGATGCAGGGTTGGAAAAAGGCTACAAAATGAAATGATAGCTAGCAGGTGGAAGAGACGCTTCCCAGGCTGATTACCTGGGACCTGGGCCAGTTTGCTGACAACTTCATGTCATTATCCAGACCT
The DNA here is from genome assembly GCF_943737965.1 of Phodopus roborovskii. Lineage (NCBI taxonomy): Eukaryota > Metazoa > Chordata > Mammalia > Rodentia > Cricetidae > Phodopus > Phodopus roborovskii. Next base: position 11,729,193 of record NW_026126525.1, read on the forward strand.
CAGGGTGACATTGTTCAGTTCCATAATATGTGGGAAGTCCTGGAAGAGGTGACCTCTTGACTCTTTCTCCAGAGGCCTGTTGCTAAGGAAGAGCAGAGTGTTCACATAACATTCTTCATCTGATAGGACCTGGATATTACTTCATTTGGATAGGCTTATTCATATATACATGTGTGTGTTGGGGTGGGGGGTAGGTGTTATTTTTTGTTTTGTTTTGTTTTTTGAGAGTTTCCCTGTGACAGGTCTGGCTGTCCTGGAACTCACTATGTAGTTGAGGCTGGCCTCACTCTTAGAGATCCACCTGCCTCTGTGTCCCAAGTGCTGGGATTAAAGGCGTGTGACACCATCTCCTGGCTCAGTATTCAGGTTTTTATACCCATGTATCTATTCAACACTTTCTCAATTTTCTGTTATGAACGAATCTGAGTCTCAGCTAGCATATCCAAACCATAGCGTGACAATGTTAAGAGGTTGTGTATGTGTGGGTATGTGTGTGATGTCTACAAATGTATGTATTCATTTAAACAGGCTTTGACTCCATCATGTTATAAATTAAGATGTTAGTTAAACTGATTATTGGAATATGAGCAATTTAAAGTAACTGAGTTAGTCTGTAACATACAAGTTTCATGAAATGCAGTCACATTTAAACTTATTAAACTTATTAAAGGTACATCAGAAAGACAAAGTTCACCACATTCTTCCCAATATTTGTCAAATAGCCTCCCTTGAAAAGAACAGAATTTAATTTTGCCTAAGACAATATTTTTGTTTGTTTATTTTTCAAGACAGGGTTTCTCTGTGGCTTTGGAGTCTGTCCTGGAACTAGCTCTTATAGACCAGGCTGGCCTCGAACTCACAGAGATCCGCTTGCCTTTTGCCTCCACGACTGGAATGCCTACGATACTTATTGGTAGAATGATTTTATCTAACACAATCACTATTGAATCAGGTAGAAAAGATTCTGTTTTCAAAACCTGAGGGAAGCTTGGCATGATGGCACACATCTTTATCCCAACTCTCTGGAGGCTGAGGCAGAGGAGTATCGCATTGGAAGTCTGCCTTGGGCTGCAAAAGACGGTCTTGTCTCAAAAAATAAAAGGAGAAGTCAGTGAATATCTGCATTTTTTGTTTATTACTGTATATATGTGTACTACTTTGACTTGTATGTAGATGTTTTTATGATTGGTTGACTCTCTGGCCCAGGGCCAGCCAGATGACTTAGTAGATCCCAGGATCTGAGTTTGATCCCCAGGACCCACATAGAGGAAGGTGAAAACTGACTCCTGTGGGCTGTCCTCTGACTCTCAAATACGTGCTGGGGTGCACACACATAACACACAATAGAAGTGAATGCGGAAATAAACGTTGTTTTACTTAATTGTTTTTTAATGTGAATGGTGTTCGGACCCTGAGCCACTTCTTTGCACACACAGATAAAGGCTGGTGGTGGGAGAATGCCATCGCTGCACTTTCTCTGGGACACTCTCCGATCAGCTGGCTTATCCGCAAAGTGAGTACTAGCGCTGAGTACGCCTCACCCAAGCTCATCTAGACAGAGGGGCCATGCTGCAGGGCTGTGTGTCCCTTAACAGGATTGATGTTTTCCCCCAAGAAGAAGAATAAGCAATGTTTTCCAGTGTTTCTGTTTTTCCATAGTAAACATTAATGAAAAAACTAGGTACTGACTAACAATGACAAGGGCAGATTTTAGTCAGTGATGTAGAGACAAGAGTCGGGGCGACCTGGCTCTGAGTTGTACAGAGGCTGCTATAAAGGAAGAACAGGGGAATGAAGAAGAGGTGAAGGGAGACTTAGAAGGGTCAGAGAAGACACACATGAAATAAATGTAAATAAAATAATAAAAATATCTCATCTCATACAAGGCCTTGCCAGGGCCTTGTCATATAACCTTTGGGGACACTCGCTTTTGAATTGCCCTTTCATTGACCCCTCTCCTAGCCCCATATGTCTGTGTGCCTAGGTAGGACTGTAACTGTGTCTTTCTCTCAAAGTGACAAGAGTGATTGTGAAGGCGGAGGGGCCGGGAGGTCCCCATGGCGGGGTGAGTCTAGAGAAGGGGCATGAAGGATGCAGGGAGCTGGGGAGTGATCCTCTCCACTGTGCGAGCCTCAGATCTTTGCATGCCTCCACAGACTGGTCTGGCTCCTCATCCAATGCCACGTGCCATTTCTCTATCCCAGGCCTTTGCCAGTTGAGTCCATTGACCTGGAACTCAGTTCCACATCCACTCCAAACCCTGTAGCCACCATCACAGTGAGTCCTGTTTGTCTCCTGCTACCTGAGCTACTGTGCTCTAGGAGAGGACGGGTCCCTTGTGGTTTCCATCATTATTTCATGGTGCCACTATTGCTTGGTTATGTCTTTGTGTCCTTGGAAAATTTGCTGAGAGCAAGAATGAGGTGTGCCCGTGGTCCCGCTGCCCCCCACCCCACCCCTCCAGCACATGGCCTCGTGCAGAGCAGTGAATCAACAGTGACTGTGGAAAGAACAAATGAATGGGGAGATGTGATTGGTCAAAAATCGTGCCGCCAACACTGGGGGAGCCAACTCTAGGACTAGCTGACAGTTCTGTCCTGCTGCTGTTGGCTGTCTGAGGGGTTTATCAGGGTTCCTCTCAGGAGCCCCAGCGACCACAGGAAAAGCCAGGAGATACAGGGTACAGTCACGGCTTAGCATCAGGAAGCTGTACTTTCCAGTGTGTGTCCTGCCACGCGGGCCTCTCCCTTGGATATGTTGCCAATCCTGGTTTGTCTTTTTGTTCAGACCCTGAGTGACTCAGAAAACTTTGAAGCCGCCGTTTACACTCTGGCCAAGACGCCCCTCATCGCTGATGTTTACTACATTGTTGGGGGTACCTCGCCCTCAGAGGGGGTGGTCATCACCCGGGACAGAGGTGGCCCAGCGGACATTTGGCCCCTTGACCCTCTGAGTGGAGCGTGAGTAGAATTGCAGTCTCTTTACCAAACCTTTATTTGCTGAAGTAGAAGCTATTTTTAATATTTCTTCTAAATGTCCCTGGATAAGGTGAGCTGACACACTCTATTGCAGGTGGTTCCGAGTTGAGACAAATTATGATCATTGGAAGCCTGTACCCAAGAGGGATGACCGAAGGTAGACTAATTTTGTTTGTGTTTTATTGTTTCATTGATACAGTCTTACACTGCAGCCCAGGCTAATATGGAACTCACTTTAAAACCTAGACTAACCACAAATTCAGAGTAATCCCCTTGCCTCAGCCATGAGCCTCCATATCCAGCCCTGTAGGTAGGCTTCCAATATTTTCCCATGGTCAGGAGACTGTCCCCTTCCTACAATAGGGGCCTATGGGTGCCATCTCCTTCCAGAAAATACACCTGCCCCTCACCAGGGTCTGGAAGGGTAGAGAGTACAGGGTGTGGAGGGGAACAGTGGGGAGGACCTCTTGGTAGTTGGGTGGAGGCTGGAAGGGTCGAGGAGCCCCGCATTCCATCATGAACCCTAGCAATGACTCTGTGGGGGCTACTAGGGTCATTTTTCCCTGTACCTGAAAGTGAATGGAAAGGGCTAAATAATGGGCTACTGCTATAAGCCTTTATTTGGAAGGATATCATTTCCCATAAATCAATCAGTCAGTTGCCCTGCTGATACAAGGGCTTGTGTTGCCCTTTCTAATGTGGAAATGCCAGTCATTTGGTTACAGGAAGTAGTATATCTCACAAATCTCTATTCCCCCATGGGTTTGGCAATAGCTGATTTCTGCAGCAATTTCCTGATTCTCTTGAGCACATGGGATAGAAGGAGGGAGGTCAGCTGAAAGAATCAGATGACTTGGGAAAGAAGGTTGGGTGCCAGAATCTACTTGGAAGGGACTGGGCCTTGCACTGTGCCTCTCAAAATGGCATCTGATGAGGGTCATTTTCCTTGCAGAACACCAGCCATCAAAGCCCTAAATGCCACAGGACAAGCACACATCAGCCTGGAGGCCCTTTTCCAGGTAACTCTGCTCCATGACTCTGCTCCATGCTCACCTTCTCTACTCCACTCCATGCTCACCTTCTCTAGGCTGTTGTTGTCCTAAGAGTATGAAGAAAGCTGCTTGAAATCAAGGAAAATGTTGCAGTAAAATTTCCATAAAAATTGAAAACATTTTAAAAGCCACTCCGTATTTTCTGAGTTTGGGTCTATAGGGTAGTGTAACCATCTTTATTTAAGCTTCTCTTCATAATAAAAGAAATAAGCACAGTTAGAATATGTGTTTGTTGTTTAAAACAGGAAGAATGGGAGATGGAGAGATGGTTCAGCTATTATGAGCAGTGACTGCTCTTCCAGGGGACCCAGGTTCAATTCCCAGCACTCACATGGCAGCTCACAGCTGTAACTCCAGTTCCATGGAATCTAACGCTCTCACACAGATATATATATATATATATACATATATATATATATATATATATAGGCAAAACACCAATGCACATGAAATATAAATAAATAAATAAATAAATTTAAAAAAGAGAGAGAATAAAGATTCAAAAATCTATAACAAGCATCCTGAGATATGTGAAAATGTTGAATGGTTATACTTTTTTTTACAAGCATTTATTCAGTGTGTGTGTGTGTGTGTGTGTGTGTACGCCCACAATCATGCCATACCATACACAAGGAGCTTAGAGGACAACTTATGGGAGTTGATTTTCTCCTTCTACCATGTGGGTCCCAGGGATTGAACTCAGGTCATTAGGCTTGGCACCAAGCCCCTTTACCAGATAAGCCATCTCGCAGGGCCAGTGGTTATAGTCTCCTTGTATGTATTCTACATGTGTCTCTTCTACTTTTTAATATTTTCATAATATGATATTTTCATATGCAGGTTTTATCTGTGTTTCCAGTTTATAACAAGTAAGTTCATGTTCAGGACAGCCTCTTCATTTTCCCCTAGAACAAATGTTTCTGTAACCAGGTAACCCGAATTTCAGACCAAAAGCTCTGGCACTAGCAGCCTCATTTTAGAGGGTTAGGGTTAGCTCAGCTGTCTGTCCTAATGTCAGTTAAATAGATGCACATTGAGGGAAGATGAAAAGATGTGCCAATCAGCTTGCTGGGAAGAGGAACAAATAAGGGGTCATGAGTCTGAGCTGGTCTTCCAGAAGATGGCCATTGGTTAGGTTAAATAGAGGAAGAATCAGGGAAAGTCTAAAGTAGGTCCCCCTGGTGACATTCTATCCCATTCGGGTTCTGCAGGGACTCTGAAGAAGTCTTTGACTCTTAAAGGGATAGGCTGGTTCTCAGGAGACATCCCCCTCCAGGTGCAGCCTGGCTGTCTTCTTATCCTGAGTACCAAGAGATGGGAAGGGCATCATATGGGAAGGCGATACACACTTAAGAATTGGCCTTGTTATTTCAGCTATACAATCTATACCACAGTAATGAGTGCTGCCGAGCCTGACAAGTACATGACTAGGGTCCGGAACCCCAGCTGAAGGTGAGCAAGGAGTGAGCGCCCAGGGCGGGCTGTGAAGGGTTTGACATTTGTTACTGCTTGCAGGGGACAGGGTAGCAAGTGCTTCTTACACACGATGGTGACTTCCCTACGAATTAAAAGTACATAGCATCTCCAGATAAACACTGATTATATGATGGGCAATCGTTAGGTGGTTTTTAAAGAGTTTACATGATGCTGAGATCTCATCTCTGCCCATTGCTGCCTAACAAACCCCTGCTCTCCGAGGCAAGTGTTGCCTCCTCACATATCAAGGAGCAGATATTTAGGAAGACCTGTGTGTCCCCAGAGCAATAGTGAGGCCTAGTGTTTCTGAGCATCACAAGGCAGATCCTGAAGGCAACAGACCCTCACAGAGTTTACCTCAAGGCACCACAGGGAAGAGGAAAGACATAGGGGACAAGGGCACCTGCCATCAGACCCCTAGGCTACTGCTCAGGTCTCTGGATTGTTCAGCCCAGCCTGAGGGTTTGGTCAGTCTTATATTTTGGAAATGTAAAAAGCATTACATTTTTAAAAATTTTTTTGTTTGAATTAAACATATGTGTTTTCTCTTCCCTACCAGGTGATGCTTGCTGAGGAGCTGCATTTAAAAGACTAAGACAGAGTTTAGTCTTTTGCCGAGAAGCTGCATTTAAAAGACTAAGATGTTTTCTTCTGCCTTGTGGGGGGATCTCTGGGCACACATCAGGGAAGGTGGAGAGCAGCCCATTGTCTTACATCTTCTCCACTCCTAGTCCTCTTGATTGTCCTTAACAACCCACCCTGCCTGGAACAACTCACAGCAGGTGTCCGAGGTCAGGCTCTATCCTGCTGGCCTCAGTTCCCCACGATTCTCTTCCTATTTCTGCCTTTCTACTGAAGAACTGAAGGGGTAAGACCACTGTCTTGTGGACAAGCCTGGGAAAAGTTTCCCCGAAGGCTGGACCATAGCAGAGTTTGCCTAACAAGTGCAAAGCCCTGGATTCCATCACCACAGAATAAAGAAATACATAAGTTTTCTCAGAAACGTGGATAACTATTATTTGAGTAGAATTTGTTTGAAGGTATGTCAGTCTTTGATTTCTTATTTCTGTATAATGACACTTTCACTTTTTATGAACTTCTAATGTATTTTTTATTAAAAAAAAAAAACCAACTACTTTCTTAGTACTTTTGAAAAGTATATGAAACCAAATAATTTCCTGTCATGTTTATCGTTTGTTAATAAAATGTCAAAAGATGTCAGGGAGAATAAAAACTTGCAAGCCCTCGAGTGTTGTGTTCTACCTGCTTACTCTGAAATCTTGTGCTTCTGTTTTTAAATATAGTTTATTATTTTATATTTCCTTCTAGGTATAGGAAAGGGAACTGAGTATGGATTTCTTTGTAAATATTCATAGGAGGTTTAATACCTATTTAATATACTCAGGCATCTTAGATTTGCTGAAGAATGATCTGGGAATGTAGATTAATAATCATGTCAGCGTCATCCATGGGGAAGGCAGGAGCGAGCGCGCACACACACACACACACACACACACACACACACACACACACACACCATTCCCCGTGTAGCTCTTGTGGGGCAGCCTGCTCACAGCAGCCGGCCTCTGGGGTCACCGCTCTGTTTCTGGGTTAAGGAGCTCAGGCATGCTAGGCTGGCTTGGGGAATGTACCTCTTAATCCACAAGAGTAAGAGGATCTAGGACTGGGGAAGGGGGTGTGTTCCCCACCTGGAGTGCCATGTCACACTCCTGTCCCCAGGCCTCATTTGACCCAGGTTGTTGGCCCAGAGCTTGAAGGTGGATGTTGTGAATGTCACTTGGCACTTGAAATGCACTGACCTCTGAGACGACAACACCAGGCAAGGTGGTATCATATCTGTTAGACCTGAAGCCAGCTCCATCCACCGAGCCTGAATACAGGAGGATGACCAGACGTATGGGTTAGGTGCCTGCCTTGTGCCTTGCAGTCATCAAGGCACCAAGAAGGTAAGGGGGGGGACTTCTGGCCTCTGGGACAGAAATGGACCATGAATCAGTAAATGAAGTTAATATGGGAAGGAAAGGTTTTCATCATGGACAACAGAGACAGAAACACAGCTCCCATCCATGTCCCACAGCAGCCTCAAGAGTTTTCTGTCTCCTAGGGACCTCCACCCAGACAAAACCAGGGTGTGTGGCTTCATTCAGGGACAGCCAGTATAAAATGGGTGGAGATTAAGTAAAGAGCATTTCTAACATAGACATTAAGCACAGGGGTTAATGGAGAGAGGCACTCAGGGAAGCAGCGAGACACACCCAAGCATGGCTGTGGCCGTCTGGGTGAGAGTCAAACTTAGGTGTCTTTACAGTGGGTTTACATTGGATCTTTGTGGTTTTCAACTTGCACCTCTGAGGTTTGCTAAAAATATGCCACCCACCCCCAACCCCAGCAGATACACACACACACACACACACACACACACACACACACACACACACACTTATTTTCAAAACATACTTTGGATTTATTTAATTTTGTATATATAACTGCTTTGCCTACATGTATGTGTATGCCATGTGCATGCTTAGTGCCCATGAGTGTCAGAAAAGGGTGCTAGATTCCCTGAAACTGGAGTTATGATTATAAGCTGCCATATAGATGCTGGGAATTGAACCCTGGTCCACTGAAAAAGCAACAAGTGCTCTAAAGCACTGAGCTGTCTCTCCAGTCCTAAACACACACACACACACACACACACACACACACACACACACACACACACACAAACACTGCTTTTCAACGCTGCCCAGAGTGTAGCTTGTAACAAGAGTATAAATAAAACATTTCCCTCAGTGAACAGAGCTGTGAGGTGGGTCTCTAACAAGCACTGTTCAGGCTTAGGGAAGAGCAGGGATGTGTTCAAGCTTCTGTGCCCCTTTGTTCTTACATAAGCATTTTATTTACCCTTGACCTGGGTAGGAATTCATGTATCATTCCAGCCCTAAGTAGGCACAGCTTGTTTGTTGTCTCCAACACCTTTGTGTGAGATGTCTGTGGGCAGCAGGGACTGTCTCACCAAATAGTGACTTCACCAAAGAAGTTCAGTTTCTTGAAGTCAGCAAGCCAGGCCCCAGGACCACGGACATTTTCTTGTCTCCTGCCTTTGCTTCCCTTTCCACGTCCCTGTCATTTTCTCTGTCTGTCTCTCCTGCTTCAGTTTTGTTTGGGGATGAAGGTGAGTTTGAAAACCTTGTTACATCATCAGCTCACAGGGAGCTGGAGGGGCTGCCCTTGGGTTTCCTGTTTTCAGGTGCTGGCAACCAACTTTCCTTCCATCTGTTAGGCTCAGTGAGTGAGCAGTGAAACACCTATATTAGAAAGAAAATGATAAGGCCTGGGTGACTTGACTGGCTAAGTCGAGTTCTAGAGAGGCAGGGACACTCTGTCACAGAGTGTCATAGCGTGGAAGTCACAGTGACCTCGGGTGTGGCAGCTGCCAGTCACTGCCACAGGAAGCCGGTTCAGTTTCGTGAAGCTTGTTCAACCTTGTTTTCCAGGACTCTCGTGTGTGTGTGTGTGTGTGTGTGTGTGTGTGTGTGTGTGTGTGTGTATGTGTGTGTGCATATGCATGCATATAGTGGAGGCTGAGGTAGGTACAAGCTGTCCTCTAAAAGCTCTTCAATCACAGTTTCCCTCTGAACCTAGCCCCCCCCATCCCGTGCAGTTAGGCACAGTCAGTAAACCCCACCATCCTCCAGTCCCCATTCTTGTCTCTATGGTAACAGGAAAGCACCTGTCACACCTGCCTTTTTACATGTGAGCTTGTGATCCAAGCTCAGGTCCCGCATGCTTCTACACTGAGCACTGTACCCATAGAGCCATCTCCCCAGCCTACAGGTTTGACTCGAGTTGTTTTTCTTGAAAAGTCTATTTTTGCTTTCTGTTTACTTTTTAATGACTTCATTTTCTCATGAGGACCCACATGTAATAGCTAATTTAGTTACAGTTCCTTTCTTACATTTTTCTTTCCATGTAAAAATTTTGAAACTATATCATTTGTTGATCTCAGTGATAAAGATTACTTTAAAAAAAAAAAAACCTAGAAGTTAAAAACGAAAGTTCACCTGTTAAACTAATAACTAGGCTCAATTCTGCTTAGCTTTTGAGATGAGATCCAACCAGACACATTTAAGATGGTATGGACATGAAGACAATGCAAATCTCATACTGTGGGTGGTGGCACATGCCTGTAATCACAGCACTCAGAAGCCTGAGTGTTGTAATTTTAAAAAGAAGCATGCAAGAGAAAGATGCCATGCAACAGAGCGCATGTGGAGGGTTTTTTGTTTTGTTTTTAAATTGGGGGAAAGTGGATGGGAAAGGGGGGAGGGGAGAGGGGAGACTGGATTAGCAGAAGAGACCGGAGAGAGGCAGAGACAAAGAGAGAAAGAGAGAGAAAGAAAAGGATGAGAGGCGGACAGGGCCCTTTTAAAAGGAACGTAGTGAATGTGCACAGGTGGTGCTCTTAGTGGCTGCAGCTGAGGGCGTGTCCTGTCAGAATCACAAGGACGGGCCAGTACAGATGCTTGAATACTAACACGGGGGAAGGAGGATTGTACTCCAGGTTAGCCTGGTACACAGGTCAAGACACAAAGAAGGGAGGGAGGGGGGAGGAAAGAAAGGAAAGAGGAGGAGGGAGTTGGGGGTTGGAGGGAGGGGAGCGCTCTCGCCCAGACCCATTCTTTAGTTTAAGAGTGGGGTGCACACCCTGGTCTTCACACACTCGCACTGTTTGAAGCAGACGAGAGCACAGTGGATGCACAGTTCTTTATGTGACTCACCTTGGGGACATTTTCAGCGCATTGCACACAGACTTGCCTGGCTCTTTGTCGTGTTGCATAGTATGCCACTGTTTTTATTGTTTTTATTATGCCAGAAATATTTGGTTGACTCTGAATGGAAATTACAAAAACACTTCTCATTTTATGGGGAGTCATATTTTGGGAGATTTTTCTAAGACAGCGCTCCACTATATAGACCAGGGTAGCCTCAACTTGTGGTTCTCCTGAGTGCTGGGATTACAGGCATACACCACCATGCTCAGCTCTGAACTTTTGAGGTTGTCATTAAAGAAAACGACTACTCTGCACTTTTCATGACAGTGGTACAGCTTTGACAAGTACTCCTGGTGTGTGTAGCCTTACCCACCCCATGACATCCCTGCAATGGAGTAACCCACGCTCAACACAGGGGAGGCCACGGGGCCCTAAGCAGGGATGCATGCAGCTCAGTAGCTCTGGTGCTATGTGGGCCGAACATCCCTTTATCCATGGTGACACGGTGTGTCACGGCATGGAGGACACCATGGCTCTCACCCCTCTTATTGGCCCATGGGAGTTATTACTTTTTTCCACACGGGAGCAGTGTTGCAAGGAGTGCTCTATAAGTTCACCTTTCCAGTTCGAACCTAGCCAGAACAGCAAAGCCATTTGTCTCTACGGATCCCACTACAGTTCTGTGCCTTGGGATCGCAGATGCAGACCTTCTTGTGTTTGTTCCCTCTTCTCTAGTCTCACTGTCTCCAGATTATTTTCCTCCATTTCTCAAATACCGGTGTGTGCATGTGCATGCCTGGGTGTGTGCAAGCATGTGTGCGTGCCTGGGCTTGTGCACGAATCAGTATGGATTCTAGTCCAAACCTCTCCTCTTCTATTCTGTGGTTAAATCGTTTTGATCAGCATCTAAGAAGCCAGGCATGGGTGGCACAGACCTGTAATCTCAGGCAAGAGGGTCACAAGTTTGAGTCCAGCCTGCAATATTTAACGTCTGAAAATGAAGGTAAAAGGGGGAGTTAGGATGTAGCTTGGTTGGTAGAGTGTTGGTCTAGCATGCATGAGGCCTGGCACCACACAAATGGATGTCATTGACACACACTTGTCATCCAGCACTCAGACAGCAAAGACAAGACAGTCAGAAGTTCAAGGTTATTCTCAGTTACACGGTGAGTTTGAGGTTAGCCTTGGATACATGACAGCCTGTCTCAGAACAGAACAAAATAAAAAAGTAAAAAGGTGCTGTGGATAAGGTAGAGTGTTTGTCTAGTATATTCCATGCCCCGAATTTAATTCCAGTGCCATAAAACAATAGCATCGCTGGGCGGTGGTGGCACACACCTTAAATCTCAGCATTCAGGAGGCAGAGGCAAGGGGAATCTCTGTGAATTTGAGGCCAGCCCAATCTATCTAGAGAGTTACCAGGACAGCCAGTGCTACATAGAGAAATCCTGTCGGAAAACAAAACAATCTTGCAGATGAGAGGAGAGCTATGGTTTGTAACGGGATGATGGAGAGTGTGAAAAACCTTTGAAACCTCAAAAAACTATGGCGTGTTTCTAGACCACGGAGGAAAAGCCAGTAAAGAGGGGAAACCGGAGGGAGAAAGGATGACAAACCCCTGGGTACCAAGCCCAGAGAGGAGCGGATGCTTTCATGGGGTTCATAAGCAGTTTGTCCATCTCCCTCTGACGATGCGCCTTCCTTCTGTCAGCAAACGCCTCACTTCCCCAGATCTGCTTGCTGTCTGTGACCTGCAGGAGCTCTGCACCTCAGCCATGGGAAGCCACTCCTCCAGCCAACATCACTTTGCTTTTCAGAACGCTGAGAAAGGTACTCGCTTCCCACTTCAGAGCGAGGCTTGGTGCCCAAAGTCCATGCATGCTACATGGGGCGGAGCTCCTAGGGGTGGAAGCAGAAAGCCATTGATTTGTCCTCAGGCCACCTCTTAGAAATATGCTCAGCAAACCATATGAGATGATAGAACTAAAATGTCCCTGGCAGTCGCTGTTGTCTCAGAGTTTATCCAGAGTGTACACAAGTGGATAAAACGGGGCTGGGCAAAGAGGGAAATGTAGAGGTCAGCGGGGAGGAAAAAGCTGATGCCCATTCATGGGATGAAATGGTTTAAAGTGAAGGAGGTGGAGAATTAAAGAGGGTGGAGCTGTTGAGGCTGGCAGAAGCCATTGCGGTCCAAATCTTGCAGGATTGTGTTTGTTTGTTTGTTTGGGGTCTTCAATGTACAGACAGTGTAGCTCTGGCTGCCAGCAACCTGCTATGGACCATGCTGGCCTCAAACTTGCCACAACTCTCTTGCCTCTGCCTCCCAGGGGCTGGTATTGGAGACATGTACCAACATGCCCAGCCTTCTGTAGGACTCTAAATTATTCCAAGGGCATGAAACAAAAGAATTCAGGATAAGGAGTTCTGTAACAATATTTTTAGCTCTCCAAAATAACCCTGGCTTCTGTAAAGAAAGGATTGAAAAGAAGGCAGAAAGAAATGAATTTTTAGAGCTACTAAAGCCATCTGTATTAGCTACTTTTTTGCATATACATGACCAAATACCTAACAGAACAAATTATTATTATTAACATTGACAGAGTCTCACTATGTCCTGGAATTCACTCTGTGGACCAGGCTGTACTGGGACTTATAGAGATCCGCCTGCCTCTGCCTCCCAAGTGCTGGGACACATGTGCTACCCCACCTGGCTGTCCCACACAGCTTCTTGTCAGTTAATCATTCTTTTGTTTAGCAAAGGACCCATAACACTAGCATACAGATGCAGTCACTCTGATTGTGCCAAAAAGAAGCAGGGAGGTGTTTCTTTAGGTGAAAAAATGAACTTTCTTGACTTAATAAAGTCAAAGAGCACAGACAGGGTCATTACTATTCCTGGTTTCAGGCATCCACCAAGTAACTGTAAATGTTTCCATTCGGATAGGGGTCTGAGGTGAAAACATTAAAAAGTGAAAATCTAATAAACTGCCAGGGGTTAGTAGCATCAATCACAGCAGAAATTTGGAGGTATGGTGAGATGGGCATAGAGGACAAACCTCTGACCAATGGTAAGAACGATGCTTCCTCCTGGCATTTCTGGGTAGGGACAACACCATTTTTTGATTGGACAAGGTCTGCACACTATCCTCTTTTGCTTCCTGCTCCATCTCTGGGAGTTCCTGCCCATGGAACTGTATCTTTGTCCATGTTACAGCCTTCAAGGCAGCAGCCCTGATCCAGAGATGGTACCGTCGCTACATGGCCCGCCTGGAGATGAGACGGCGATGTACCTGGAACATATTCCAGTCTATAGAGTATGCTGGACAGCAAGACCAGGTCAAGGTATGCTGGAATGCCAGCAGGGACGGGCAACTGCCTGCCAGCCCCAGAAGCAGGCGTGGTGCTAGAAGGTTCAGCTGATCAGGACCACTCCTAGATTCCCTTTCCCTTGTTTTTTTGTTTGTTTGTTGTTTTGTTTTGTTTTAAGCTAACCTTGTCTGGGTTTTCCACAGCTCCATGATTTCTTTAGCTACCTTGTGGATCACTTTACCCCCAGCAGCCACCACGAGAGTGAGTATGAGTTGCCATGTGACATGATCTGCTCTCTGAATATCACAGTGTCAGTGTGGGTGGGGCTACACAGAGGCTGGAATGGGGAATCTGGTCAGAGTTCAGGACTGAGTGAGATGGTTAGCAAGTGAGTGACAGGAAACTTTTAACCTGGGCTCTCCTATAGCATACCTGGAGACAAGAGTTTAAGTAAAAGGGGTTGGTTTATTAAATGGCGGGAAACACTGGAGGCGGGAGGGGGTGGATCAGGATCAGGATGGAGGGAGACACAGGAAATGGGAGAACAGATTGCTAGTCAGTAACTCATGGTTCCTGGGAAATGAACCTCCAGACACCAGGAGCTTGGGGCAATGTCAGCCTGGGAGTCCCCCGTTGAAGGCCTCCTGGAGAGAAGAATGGCTGGATGGTTGACTCTATAGCCTTTCTGGTCTGCCAGACCAGAGGTCCCCTGAAGTCCAGGAGGGAAACCCTGGGCCTAAACCTTCAGAGCCTGGCAGCTGGAGGAGGCTGCCATGCTGGGAATGGTCTGAGCCCTGCTGTGCCCACTGAATGAGGTAAATGGCTGAGAATCTGTTCTTCCTTGCCTTTGCTCTGGCCTTCCTCCTGCCTTCACAGGCCTCTGCATTTCTGGACTTTCTCTGGCCAACCTTTTGATTATTTAAAAAGGAAGGAAGAAAGAAAGATTTATTTTAAAACATGTGTAAATGTATTTATGCATGCGTGAGTGCAGGTGCCCAAGGAGGCCAGCAGAGGGCATCAGATCCCCCTGGAGCTGGCTTATAGGTCATTGTGAGATGCCAGAGTGCTAGGAGTCTAAGTCAGAACTTCTGGAAGAGCAACATTAGGAGCAAGCACTCCTAACTGCTGAGTCATCGTCTCTCCATCGCCTATTTCTGGTGAATTTTAAAAAGTAAATATAGACTAGATACCACGTAATGACTGTACTGTCACGGAAATAAAACCTTCCTCCTGTGTCCCTTACTGTCTCACTTTGGTTTCCCTGTCATACCCCGGGCTGGAGCCAGTGCCAGAGAGGCGGGGTCCCACTGCATTAATAGTCCCACGAGGTCTGTTCCTAAGCTGGCCCGCCTTTGCCTTCTGTGTCTGGACTAGGGGACTTCCTGAACCGCATGTTCACGGAGGACAGATTTGCTCAGGATGTGGAGACCGACAAGGGCGATGACTACGAATCCATAGAGGTGCCTGACAGCTACACTGGGCCACATCTCTCCTTCCCACTTCTTCCTGACCACGCCACTGCTCTGGTGGAAGCGTTCAGGCTGAGACAAGTAAGCCTAAGTGGAAATGCGGGTCCCTGCAGGCTCGCATTCACCAGTAAGGGCAGACCAAACCAGGCCAGAAGTATAGCCAGGCTCCTGAGGTTCATCCGCAAGTCTCTTAAGATTGTTCATTCAGCCTGCAGGCAGCCGGTGAGGGGTGCTGGGAGATTTCACACTGATCTGAGCACTGGGGCCGCAGCTGCCTTCCTGCAGCTGGCATTCTAGTTGTGTAGGAAGACAAGTAATAGACCAATGAGAGCTCTGGGAGAGTGGGCAGGGAAGACAGCCATTTTACAGTCAGGGAAGATGTCTGCCAAAGGTCCGGGGTGGTAAGGGATACACCTGAACTATCTGGTAACGGAATATTCTAGACAGAGGCAAGGGCAAAGGCCCTGAGAAAGGATCTTCGTGGACTGTTCAGGAACTTCGAGAAGGCCACTGTGGTTAGCAAGGAGTAGTCCAGGGGACCAGTAAGAGATGCAGTGGCAGAAGCCATGGCCTTCCAGTTTGCTCTTTAAAATAGCGGGACCCCACGACTCACATCTTTAACCTGGGTATTTGGGAGGCCGAGGCAGGCTGCTCTCTGTGAGTTCCAGGCTGGCTGGGTCTACAGAGTGAGTTCCAGGACAGCCAGAGATTCATAATGAGAACCTGCCTGGAGTCATAATAAAATCACAATGCTTGCTGAGGTTGAGACTGGCCTGCAGAGCCGTGAGAAGTGGCTCAGATCTGAGAGGCACATGGTTCACAATCCTTCCACTCTTTGACAAGGTGGAAGTGGTGTGGGAGTTGGGGTGCTATTTCTAAGCAAAGGCAGCAGGATCGGTCCCCACTATTAGCGAATGTGCGTTGATTCATACCATGCTACTCTAGATATGCACTGCTCCCAAGGGGCAAAGAAGAGTTTTACATACTAGACAGGAAAGAGGAGGTGACTCGATGTTTGCAGAAGGGACAAAGGGGAGGGAAGAAAAGTGGAAATGAAAATAGGGCTGAGTGGAAAGGATCCACGGTTTACTGAGTTCCTTTTGGGGTCTGGGGTGGCTGGGAATTCACCAGCAAAAGTGGGGCCACCGGTGTTGTCTTCTGTCCCTTTCCTTCTTCCCAGTAGCAGCTCCATGCTCGATACGTCTTGAGTCTTTTGTATGAGACCAGGAAGCACTTGGCCCAGCTGCCCAACATCAACAGGGTCTCAACCTGTTACAGCGAGGAGATCACAGTGTGTGGTAAGTGCCTGTGTGAGCTGCCTTGCCTGGCTAGACACAAACCAGAAAACACTGCCCTAGAGAGGGGCCAGGAGAAGGAGCTGGCAGTTCGAGCATGATGACATGTGAAGGGCATGTCAAAGTGTCTGTCCTTCAGCTGACCATTTACACACTTGTCCCACGTGTACTTAAAGGAGACAGGGTTCAGAGAAGCAATCCATAGTGACTCAAAGTGTGTGTTCCACACTGAGAGCAAAGTCACAGCAACAACCCCACCCAGCCTTTTGTATGAGCAGACGTTTTATTTCTTGGTACTTGAACAAGGCTTATGGAGTTATTCGTTCCATACACACACACACACACACACACACACACACACACACACACACACGCCTCCCACGGAGAACCCTAGTAGCCAGTCTTCTCCATGTGGACAGGAGCTCACACTCCAGCTGAGGGAGAAGCACATGGGGGAGGGGCGGGGGGTGGCTGTGAACTGTTCCGAGCGATAGGTCTTGCTCAGCCTACAGGGATTTGAAAGTTAAACATCGTTGTTTCAACATGTGAACAGATTTCTTATTACATCTGGATTTGGTAACTTCTCTTGAATAACCTCCCAACACTGGCCCAAAAGCAGCTTCTGACTTGAGTGGGGTGGGGTTCCCAGCTCTCACCCTTACCACCCTGCATTATCCTCTCCATCTTTGCTCCAGCAGCAACATGGATTGTTTACTGTTTTTGAGAATCATGAAAAGCAAAACAAAACCAAAAGAATCTAAGGTTGTCTGCATTGAGGTGAAATGAAAGTCATTGCCCCCAAACTAATAACCGTTGCTTTCTTCACTTGGTTGGGTTCTTCTAGGCACAGTATTTTTCTTGTTAAAGAAGGGTCAGTATGAACTAACATTCTTTTTCCTCTCAGGAGATTTACATGGCCAACTGGATGACTTAATATTTATCTTTTATAAGGTATGAACATTCAAATTAAGTTACTTTCTTGCTCTGAGGCTTAATTTAAAAGTTCAGATATGTCCTTTCCACTACACAAATGCTTAATCATTTGGATTTTGAAAAAATATCATACACACACACACACACACACACACACACACACACACATACATACAACACACACATTACATATAGCCTGCATGTATTTAAGTGTATCACATGCATGCAGTGCCCATGGAAGCCAGAAGGGGGCGCTGGATCCCTTGGAACTGAGTTACAGGTGGTCGTGAGCCTCTGTGTGGGTGTTGAGAATCAAACTTGGTTGGTCTAGAAAAGCAGCCAGTGCTTCTAACCTCTGAGCCATCTCTCCAGCCCCAATTGCTTGGGTTTTTAAAATATTATTTTAAATGATGTATATGTCTGTACAATACATGACATAAAAGTTTGCCTTGCTTTCAGTTCTAGTTTACTTCTGTAAAATTTACCCAAACATTATAATGATAAGCAGTTGGTGCCATAATTAAGCAAACTGATCTTCTATTTTTCCAAATAAAGACGAGTACTATGGAAGCAACCAAAGTTTGTTTTTTATATCACATTTAGCTATAAGGTAGAATGCAAAGTGCATATTCAATATTTTATTAGTACAATACTTGTATGTCTACTATAGTTCCAAATATCATATATATAACAAAAAGAATATATATATATATATATTTTAATTAATTTATTTATTTTGTATAGTGTTCCGCCTGCATGTGTCCCTGCAGGCCAGAAGAGGGCACCAGATCTCATTACAGATGGTTATGAGCCACCATGTGGTTGCTGGGAATTAAACTGACCACCTTGGGAAGAGCAGCCAGTGCTCTTAACCTCTGAGTCATCTCTCCAGCCCTATTTTTTAAAGTTTTTAAAAATATTGTCTCATGTGGACCAGATTGGCCTTCTAATTCTCTATGTAGCCTTGAACTCCTGATCCTTCCTGCCTCCACCTTCCAAGTGCTGGGATTACAGGGGTGTGCTAGCATGCTCAGCCTGGTACTGTCTTACTTAATGAGTCCATGGCAGTCATTATGACTATTGTTACTGTCATTATGTACCTGAAACTTAAAAATTACTTCCATGTCACAAGCCTAGCACCCTTTGCTCCATACTGCATGGCAACACTGTGCTCTGCGTCAAGTGTCAGTTTTGATGACCATCTCCTATCCTCCGCTCCTTTAGAAAGGAAATATAGCACAATGGAAAACATCTCCCCTTTGCTGGTGTTTCCCATTGGAGGAACCCGTGGATCACAGGATTGGTGCGTCTGACATAGCAGTCAGATGCCTGTTGCCTTAACCTCGTGTTCTCTTCCCTTCCTCCACTGCCTCTTTCTGGATTCCTCTTCGGATGGAAGAATGGTCTACCATCCCCAGAGAGGGCATACGTGTTCAACGGTGACTTCGTGGATCGAGGCAAGGACTCAGTAGAAGTCCTGATGGTCCTATTCGCCTTCATGTTGGTTTATCCCAAAGAGTTCCACCTTAACAGAGGGAACCATGAGGATCACCTGGTGAACTTACGGTACAGGCACAGGCACACCGGCTGTCGGGTGCTTGCTTTAGTTGTAAAAAGTTACTTGTCCAGCATTCTTGCTTCAGATGCCTTTTAAGCACAGTTTCCCTAGGCTAGGGCTGTAGCTCAGTGAAGGAGCACATGTCTAGCAAGCACAAAGCCCTGGGTTCAATTACCAGAAAAAATAAAGTTCTCTGATTTCTGAAAGAACACACAGTACATGATATGTTAAAATTCCACATTATTTTACTATTGTCATAAGAACATTATATTTTTAACGTATTAGTATTTTTAGCTTGTAAACAGTAAGGATTCACACAGATTGTAGTAAATCTAGAAAAAAAAGAATAGAATTTAAGAACCTCATAATTTTTCTACCCAGAAATAATGGCATAAGTGTAAAGTTTCTATCTCTATTTTACATATTCTAAGGGCACAGAAATAGAGTAGTATTTTTATATAATGTGGTCATGCTATGACTTCTGTCACTAAATGCACCTTTATGTGTGCTTTGTGTCCAGATACGGCTTCACCAAGGAAGTGATGCATAAATACAAGGTGCGCCCCTTTCAAAGTCAAACTTTCCCTTCCCTCAGACTGGGGCCTGGGAAGCTAAACATCTTGTTGGTATAATTTCAGATACATGGGAAGAAGATCCTAAGGACACTTCAAGATGTCTTCTGCTGGCTTCCACTGGCCACACTGGTGGATGAGAAAGTCCTGGTTCTGCATGGAGGGGTCTCAGACAGGACTGACTTGGAACTTCTGGCTAAATTAGACAGGCACAAGGTACTGATTCATGAGCCGATACAAATCTCACCTTCTGTCTAGTCACACTGTCAATGGAAAATAAATGTTACCTTGCATGGTGACTGGTGAGAATGTGGAGAAAGGGCAGGGGGTTCAGAGGGAGCAAGTGTGCGGTAATCCGTTAGTAATGTCTGCCATGAACACACAGGAGGGGAATGGCAGCCATGCTGTGTGTTTGCCATCCTTGATTTAGATAATGCTAATTATCTGTCCCTTAATACCGTCACCTGAAGAGCCTTTTATTTCCCAAATAATTCATATCCAAATCATCTTGAACTAAATCCAACCCATGTGTATTCAGCAGTATTTTTGGTTGACCATCTGCTCAGCAAGCAAATCTGAGTTTCTGTCCTGGGAGAAACAATGGGGAGACAGAGCTGGGAGGAGAAAGTCTTTGCCATTGTTCAAGTAAAATTGTGTTACCTGAGTAGGCAAAGCCCAGCCTGAGCAGTGAGGCAGAAAGGGTTAGAAATCATGCTTCTTCTGCTTAGAGTTTGTGACCGAGAACAAGCTAACTTCCTGTGACCTTGGATTAGGAGATATGAATAGACTAGGTTACTGGCATTGTGAAGATTAAATGTAACTATGTTAAATATGTTACATATGCCTATAAAATAGTACTTACACCTGGCTGAAGTGATAGTAAGATCCAAATGCCTGTGTTAAATGTTTATCTCTTTCTTGTGTAAATGAAGGTCTATTGCAACATCCCAAAGTCTTAGGGACTTGAAAATCTTTTTGTTTGTTTGTTTTTCTTTTTCCATACAGGATTTCTTTGTGTAGCCCTGACTGTCCTGGAACTCCCTCTATAGACCAGGCTGGACTTTAACTCACAGAGATCCACCTGCCTCTGCCTCCCAATGCCCAGCAGTAACTTGGAATCTTGCTTATTGGCCACAGGGCATAGCGATCCAAGATGGCTGCTTTCATTCCCATCATCCTGATCACATTCTACTCAATTAAAAAGAACAGAAGGAGCCAGGCAGTGGCACATGCCTTTGATCCCAGCACTTGGGAGGCAGAGGTAGGTGGGTCTCTGTGAGTTCGAGACCAGCCTGGTCTACAAGAGCCAGTTCAAGATAGCCTCTAAAGCTACCAAGAAACTCACCGACAAACAAACAAAAACCCTAAACAGAAGAAGGCAGCTTTTTGTGTTTTGTTGTTGTTGTTTGTTTTTGTTTTTGTTTTTTTAATGAGCATCCCCTGGCACCAAGTATTTATCTTCCTATCTAATTGAATTGACAAGAACTTAGTCAAATGGCTACATTTGCCTGAAAGAGAAGTTTGCAAACGCAGTCTTTAATTCAGGGAGCATGACCATTACTGAAGATTAGGGAGAGAGAGACGAAGACAGGACTAATTAGGGCAGCAACACAGACTTAGTTTGTTCTGTTGGCCTCCCAAACTTCATCAACACACAGGATCAGGCTCGTGACCAAGGGCTACATGGAGCTCATACAGTGCTTACATTGCCTCTGCCTCCCCAGTGCTGGGACTAAAAGCATGTGCCACCACCACCCGGCCCACACTTAATTTTTAAAATAAGATTTCTTTGGTTATTTTTTAATATGTTTCAGAGTTTTGCCTGCATGTATGTATGTGCACAATGAGTGTGCTTGCAGATGTTGGGTATTGGATCCCCTCAGACTGGAGTTTCAGATGTCTGTGAACCACCATGTGGGTGCTGGGAATTGAAACTGGGTCCCCTGCAAGAACAGCAAATGTTGACATGTCTCTCCAAGCCCCCATATTTAATTTTAGTTGGCCCTCCCAGCCATCTCCTCCTTCCTCCATATCCCTGCTCCTACCCCTACTTATCTTCAGAGTGTGGGGGCCTAGAACCTAAAGCCAGTTTTTGTTTGCCTGGCACCTGACCTTTTTTTTCCCCCCCCAGTTTTTTGAGACAGAGTTTCATCTGTGGCTTTGGAATCTGTCCTGGAACTTGCTCTGTAGACCAGGCTGGCCTCGAACTCATAGAGATCCACCTGTCTCTGCCTCCCAAGTGCTGGGACTAAAGGTGTATGCCACCAATGCCCGGTTGGCACCTAACTTTTTAAAGCTTGATATTTCACAAACTTTGAGCTCAAACCTTCTGTTGAGCTGTATTTCCATCTGGAGGTAGAGACAGCAAGCTGCAGGCAGGAGAGCCAATTATCTCGTGGAGAGAATCGTATGTGATGGTGAAAACTGAAGTGGGAGGAACTTTGGAAAGAGTGGAAGGAACAGTTTATTTTCATGCCTTAGCACATGCTAACTTCCTAACATTTGGTTGGCAAAGTCCTGTGGCGGGGCTGGCACAGTAGTCTGTAAAACCTAGGGAGCCCCTGGGTGGAGAGTTGGGGAGGGAGCTCCAGTCAGACTAACTGAATCAGTTCAGTGCAGGAAGTCTTGGTATCTCTGAGCCTCAGTTTCCTTGGCTGTCTGTAAATGATGCTCCCGTAGAGCTGGTAAGAACGGGGTTGACTTAGTAAACTGTGCGGAATAGCACCTCACCGGAAAGATGCAATACACTGGAACTGAAAGTCTCCCTAAGAACCGAAGTTAGAGACACTTCTAGGAGCAGATGAGAGGTGACAGGGTTGTCACTGATGGCTGGTTTTTGCTGTGAGAATGCAGTGAGAAGGGGCTGACTAGGAACCAGGTGATCTCAACCTCCTTCGAAACTGTTAGGAAAGGACTTGGAAGCACCTGTCCAAAGTCGTCACAGCCTCATTGTCTCTATGCAATGTGGACTCTTTCCAAGCCACATTTGTCCCTTTTTGTACATCGTTCCTGCATCTATTTGCGTGGGGAGGGAGTGGGATCCTCCCATTCTGTGCACACGAGCTCACAGATTTCTCAGTTGTGTGTGGTCTCCTGGAGGTGGCCTCCTTAGCCTTCCCGATAGCCTCAGGGAAGGTCGTCTTTGTGTATACTGTCATGCAGACCACCACGCAGGTCCCTGCATTCTTTCTATTTATTTTTCAAGTCGGTCCTAGCACCACGGTGACTGAGTCGGCGACGGCTCAAGCTGAAAAGGGCTTCAGCTTCCTCTCTCTCCCCTGTCCCTCTGCAGCAGGTAGGGTCACAGCATTTATGGTTACGGTTACGGTTACCTGTCCTGCGAGTTCCCTTTTCTCTGAGCTGCACAGCAGCCTATCAACCCACACAATCCAGGACTTGCAGCAGATGGCGCCAAACCCCTGCACAGCATAGATTATTTGTTTCCCTATGTGCCCTGTGTCAGAGGTACAACCTGTCTGAATATGTTTTATGCACTGGTTTTGACTTTGCATCGCTACTGTTCATTCACGGGTATTATTAAGTAAAAGAATGGTTCCTTAAAAATAGCGTGGTAATGCTGTGACTGTCCACCAGAAAACCTTGGCTATACATCTGATGGGGTAGACAGTGTGTACAGCATGGATGCACTACACACAGGGGTGACTCCCATAGCACAATTTTCCGCTGGAGATACAAAATGTTACTATGCAAAAATATGTTAAACATGAATAATTTAAGCATGAAACCCAACAAAAAAAAGACATAAGCCTGCCAATCACGTGTATGTTGTATGCAATTTCTGTTACAAGTTCTGAGGGTTGCTCTCAAGGTTGTGCTTTTCTAAGCCCAGGAGACCTGCATTGAATAGCAGGTTTGTGGACTGCAAAGCCTGCAAGGTTTAGGACTGACCTGGATGTGGAAATGGTAGTCTGAAAGGACTTAGCATTTCATTCTTGCAACTCTGTGTGTGTGTGTGTGTGCGCGCGCGCGCGCGCGCGCACCTATTTATTTATTTATTTATTTATTTATTTATTTATTTATTTATTTATTTGAACATGTTTAGATTGTTTCTACCCTGAGGTGCAAAGTGAGAAAGGAGAGTGAGAATCAGGAGGAGAAGAGGAAAGTCAACCAGACAAACTCTGGACAGAGACCCACTCCATGGTTCCTTCCCCAAAGCCGATCTCTGCCCTCTTCGCCTTGTCACCTGGGCTCTGGCCTTAAGGCCTCCAAAGCCTGTCGGTCCTGCAGCATTCCCTGCGGCTCAGTTGAGCAGTCCCGGCAGGTGCGGCGCTCTGTGGACCTGGAGCTGGAGCGATGCAGGCAGCAAGCGGGCTTCCCAGGGATCAAAGAGAAGGGGGAACCCTTGCCCTCAGCCCCTGACTGTGATGCTGATGCAGGAGAGGTACTGGAGCCCACTCAGGAGGAGTGGAAGCAGGTGAGTGTGGCTAACTGCTGCTTCTGAGAATATGTCTGTCATCTGAGGGACCAACACATCAAAACTCCTGTATGAATGTGGAAGGTTTCCCAAGGCCCCTCGGAAAGGATAAAAAAAGTGGGTACCTTGTGTGTGTGGGGGGGTGCTGCCAAGGTATGCCATTAAGCAAACATGCCACACAGAGTTAGTGCAAAAGGTTTATTGGGGGAGGGGAAGAGTGAAAGGCGTGTTGGAGTAGGACATGACAGGCAGACAGGCAGACAGACAGACAGACAGAGAGGGAAGAAACAAGTGGCTCAGTGGCTAAGAGCACTGTGGGTCACTCTTGTAGAGGACCCTGGGTTTGATTCCCAGCATGTGTAAGGTATCTCAAAACCATCTGTAACTCCAGTCCCAGGGAACCCAACAGTGTCTCTGGTCCCCCTGGCCAAATAAAACCTCAAAATATAAGTATGTGTCAAATATTGACTGCATAGAAATCCATTTCATTTCGTGTTACTTTTTCCTTCTCTTCCTCCCTCGCTGCTGCTTCCGCCCCCTCTGCCTTCCTGTTTTCCCTGCGAATGACTGAGTGGATGTGGACCTTGGTCTTCCTAGGTTGTCGATATTCTATGGAGTGATCCCATGGCTCAGGAGGGCTGCAAAGCCAACACTATCCGAGGAGGAGGCTGTTACTTCGGGCCTGATGTGACAGAAAAGTTGCTGGAGAAATACAAGCTGCAATTCCTGATTCGTTCACACGAATGCAAACCTGAAGGCTATGAGTTCTGCCACAACCGCAAGGTGTGTTGAGCCTCTGTTGGCATCCATGTTTGTGACTTAGAAGTGGTCTAAAGAGCTCCTCCCAGGAGCTGACAGTCAACTGTGCCTAGGATTTGCCCAAGGCAGCTAGGTCCTTTGTGTGTGTGTGTGTGTACGTGCATGTGTAGGGGTGTATGTGTGTGTGTGCATATGTGTGCATGTGTATGTGTGCGTGCGTATGCGTGTGTGTATGTGTGAACATGCATATGTGAGGGTATGTGTGTGTGTGTTTGTGCATGTGTGTCCATGTGTGTGTGTGTGTGGTCTGTATGTGTGTGCGCCTGTGTGTGTACATGCATGTGTGTGTATGTGTGTGTGCACGTTTGTGCGTTCATGGGGGTGCATTGTGAGTGTTCACATTTGCATATGTGCATGTGGAGACAGCAAGTCAGCATTGGGTACCCTCTTCAGTTGTTTACCACATTTGTTGAGCCAGGCCTCTCACTAAGTCTGGAACTCACCAATTCATTTAGACTGGCTGGCCAGTGAGCCCCAGGGGTCTATCTATCTCTACCTCTCCAGCACTGATATTACAGATGTGTGTACCACTAACCCAGCTTTTTATGTGGGTGCTGGGGAGCTGCCTTCAAGTCCTCATGTTCTATGCAGCAAGTAGTCTACCAAACAGAGCCATCTTCTCAGGTTTGACAATCCTTTACCTCCGAATTTTACCACTTTTTTGTTTTGTTTTGTTTTTGACAAGTGGTCGCTCTACGTAGCCCTGGCTATCCTGGAACTCATTATGTAGATCAGGTAGGCTTCGAACTCCCAAGCTTTGCCTACCTCTGCTTCCCAAGTCTTGGGATTAAAAGCATCACTACACCCAGCTTTTAAGTTTTTAAATTTGATTTGTAGTTACTGCTTCCCAAAAGCCTGAGAGAAAGAGACAGGTAAGACTCTTTTTGGTTGATGGACATCAGAGGCCAGTGTTTCTCCAGACGTATCTTTACCCCTAAGTCACATGATTTGCAGTCAATTACCCAAAACATCCCTGTGAGGCACTGGATTTTGGCACTGTCCAGGCAGATGTTTGGGATCTTGTGTGTTTGGGTATCTCCAAAATGCAATAATGTAAGACTCTGTGTTCCCAGAAACCTTTTTCTGTGGGAGAATAATGGATTCACAGCTAATGAATAGAAGAAACATTTGACTACATGGCTATCGTGTTACTTTGTTACAAGGCTCCAAGAACATTTTCTTTCCTATGTTCACTGTAAATCTTTTTTTAACTTTAATAAAGTTATTGCCTCATTTTATTCTGAGTTGAAAATATTTTAAATACAAATCAAATTAGTATTAAGACCATCAAGTAGGATTTCTTTGGAACAATTTTTAAGTTTTTCATTCTTTTTTTAAATTTATTTTTGACATTACGATCCTGGTTCCCCCTCCCTCCTCCCTATCCCACCTCCCATCATCTACTGAGTGAGGGTAAGGCCTCCTCTAGGATGTCAACTAAGTTTGTTCCTTCACCTAGTTGAGGCAACCAAGTGCCACCCCCCCACATGTCTAGGCTGAGCAAGGTATTTATTTCTCCGTAAAGAATAAACTCTACAAAGTCAGTTTATGCATTATACAACACCACTGTCACCTGTATTCAGGGTCCTAGTTCAGTCCTAGGCTAGCTTTCTCACTAGCTCAGGTCAGCTGACTCTGTGGGTTTCCCCATCATGGTCTTGACTCATTTGTTCATATGATCGATCCTCCCTCACTTTGAGGAGTGTACTCCACGAGATTGGTCTCATGGTTAGTTGTGGATTTCTGCATCTGCTTCTCTGTTTCTCGAAGAGGGTTCCTGAGGTTGTGGATTGTAGTCTGGTTATATTTTGCTTTATGTCTGGTATCCACTTATGAGTGAGTGCATGCTATAATTGTCTTTCTGGATCTGGGTTACCTCACTCAGGATTTTTATTTATTTGTTTGTTTGTTTCTAGTTCTGTCTATTTGTATGCCAATTTAAAGATGTCATTGTTTCTTACCCCTGAACTCCACTGTGTAAATATGCCATGTTTTTTATCCATTCTTCAGTTCAAGGGCATCTAGGCTGTTACGAATAATGTTGCTATGAACATAGTTGAGCAAATGTCCTTGTGATGTGAGTGTGCCTCCTTTTGGTATATGCCCAACAGTGGTGTTGCAGGGCCTTGGGGTAGATTGATTTCTAATTTTCTGAGAAATCACCATAGTGATTTCCACAGCAGCTGCACAAGTTTGCACTCCCACCAGCAATGGAAGAGTGTTCGCCTTTCTCCACATCCTGTCTAGCATAAGCTGTCATCAGTGTTTTTTATCTTATCTATTCTGATCCATGTAAGATGGAATCTCAGATTTTGATTTGCATATCTGTGATGACTAAGGATCCTGAGCACTTTGTTAAGTGTCTTTCAGCCATTTAAGATTCTTCTGTTGAGAATTCTCTATTCTGATCTGCATCCCATTTTTTAATTACTATTCTAACAGCATTGAGGACAGAGAGAGGGGTGTAGGGGGAGGAGGAAGGAGGAAAGGAAAAGATAAAAGAAGGAAGGGATGAAGGGAGGGAGGGGAAGAAGCTGAGGGTGAGAAGCAGCCCCACTGTGGCTTGAGGATGAAGGTTCTTCAGTGTGCATAAATTCTGCATCTCTTCTGTTTTCATTCAGGTGTTAACCATCTTTTCTGCCTCCAACTACTATGAAGTTGGCAGTAACAGAGGTGCCTATGTCAAACTGGGACCAGCCCTGACTCCCCATATTGTGCAGTATCAAGCTAACAAGACGACACACAGACTAACCATGAGGCAAAGGTAAGATTTTCGAAGCATGGTTAGCAGAAAAATAATTTTTCCAAGAGGTGGTGGTGCATGTCTTTAATCCCAGCACTCTGTGGGGCAGAGGCAGGCAGATCTCTGTGAATTTGAGGCCAGCCTGGTCTACAGACTGAGGTCCACGACAGACAGGGCTGTTACACAGAGAAACCCTGTCTGTCTCGAAAACCAAAACCAAAAGAAAGGGAGAGGGAGGAAGAGAGAGGAAGAAAGAATTTTAGTGCTTAGAAACATTAGGTGTCATTATATTTATTCAAGTTCTGTAGAACAAATTCAGAATTTACTAAATTTATATTTAAATCTAGAATAGACATTATACCAGAGTCCCTCCCTTGGTCTTCTTGTCGTTGTTTATTTTGTTGCTCAATTTCTTTTTTCTTATTGAGACTGAGTCTCACTGTGTGTAACCAGGAACTTGCTATGTAGACCAGCCTGGCCTTGAACTCATAGAGCTCCACTTGCCTCTATCTCCTGACTGGGATTAAAGGTTTATGCCCAGCACTGATTTCTTTTCTTTCTCTCTTTATCTTACTTTATTTCTTCCTTCTTTCCTTTTTTTTTTCTTTCTTTCTTTGTTCTTCTTTTTTGAGGCAGGGTCTCATGTAGTCCAGGCTGGCCTCAACCTCACCTAAG
This sequence comes from Phodopus roborovskii, assembly GCF_943737965.1. Lineage (NCBI taxonomy): Eukaryota > Metazoa > Chordata > Mammalia > Rodentia > Cricetidae > Phodopus > Phodopus roborovskii. The sequence goes on from NW_026126525.1 coordinate 11,757,306, forward strand.
ACAAGAATGACCTTTATTTTCTGTTCCTTCTGCCTCTGCCTCCCAAGAGCTGAGAATAGAAGCAGGTGCTATCATGCCTGTCTGGTTCCATTTTCTGTTATTATAATGAAAATATCAGATGCATGGCATTTACAAAGAAAGTGATCTTATTTAGCTTACAGCCTTGGAGGCTGGAGGAGTAAGATTGGGCAGCCTCTTGGTCTGTCCTTATTTGGTGAAGACCTAAGTGCAGATGGCATTTCATCAGGGCTAAGGACTCAGGGAAAGATCACAGCTTGAGATGGAAGGCAGGTGAGGGAGCAGCCTTAGGTTTCGCCTGTTTTAATAGCTCTCTCATAGAACTCAGTCAAGAGTCCTATGAGAACTGCTTTCTTTAATCTTGCACATGTGTGTGAATGTGTGTGTGTGTGTGTGTGTGTGTGTGAGAGAGAGAGAGAGAGAGAGAGAGAGAGAGAGAGAGAGAGATGACCTATGTACCTTGTTCTCAGCCCACCCACCAAAAGTCCCATCATCATTTTGTGGTCCAAGTCCCCAACACATGGACCTTTGGAGAACAACTCCCCAGTAAACTGTAGCTCCCTGCTTCTTGACACCCTCCGTACGTTCACTCTCCTGTCACTGATCCAGGTATCAGGCCACTACGTCCTTTCAATGTTATTCTATTTCCTGCTACCCAGGAAGGGTTTGTGTTACCCCAAGTCCTTCACCTGGGGAACTTGGCAAATAGATTCCAGAGCACAGGTCTGTTGACAGAAGGAAGCATGGGATAGAGTTTGACTGGTTCTGTTGAGATGCTTTGGAGTTCTAACCCTAGTTGAGAACTTAATATATGTTGAGAGTCATAAAGAATTTACATATGTCATCTCACCCTGAGTTTCTGACACGTGCCTATTTCATTTTATCAATTTTGTGTTGATGGATGAATTCACTAAGCCACAGAACTTAGCTAGCCTGAAGTGAGGTGGGCAGTGTGCTCCCCGGTGGTCTGATTGCCGTGTTCAGGGTTTGATAACTATTCATTATTGCCTCCCATGGAGAAGAGGGCCTTGGAGTAAATGAGTGCTTGCAGAGGTCCAGAGTCTACTGAACAGTCTTCTTTAATTATTCAAACTACACAAAAAATCCAAATAGACAAAGTTAGAGCAAATCAAGTGGGCAGAGATTTACAATATTAAAGATGTAGCATTGACTTTGAGGCCAATTCAGAAAGAAGTGTGACATAAAATGTAAACTTCCCACAGACAATCAACTCCCCTAAAAATCCAAATCATCCTTGGAGCTTTACTAAAAAACAAAGCAAACTGGAAGCCCAGACACTTGAGCTTCACACAGGGCTACTCAGCTGCTCCAGGGGAATGGATCCAGCACAGGAAGGCTATGATTTTCTAGGACTTAGCTGTTATCACTACAAAGGAGTCACCGTGGCGGACTCTATCAAGAGTGCTTTAATAAGATCAAGTAGAATTCCACTCATGGTAAACAAATAAGTACTTGCCCAATTTCCCCCAGAAGCCACTATCAACAGCATCAGCCACCTGGAGCACAACAGCTAACTTAGAAATAAGTAAGAGACTGTCCCAAAGCCTCAAGGCCATCAGCTCTCATTCAGAGGAGCCCCATTCACAGTTCATTTATGGTTTAAATTCACCTCTTACAGAATAGTCAGCCTGGGTTTCAGTTGGCAAGGCCACGGCATCGTGTTGTAATGATGCTACTTACTTCAGTGGGTATGAAAGAGGATCTATGCAGAGCTGGCAGGATGGCTTGGTGTATAAGGACATCGGCAACCAAGCCAGACAACCTCACACACACACACACACACAGTTGATATAGAGCACCTCATCCATCCAGAAGGTTGTCCAGGCATTGCTACCCCAGGTTCCTGCATACCTGTCAACGCCTATTGTTTACAAGATCATCGTTCAAATGACTTCACTAGCCTGTTCTTTGTAGAGTCTATAGATCTGTTAGCTTCTGATAAAATAACAAATTCTAGACAAAGCTTGTGTGCTTATACACCCATAAAATTTGGACCAAGTTTTAGATAGCTCACAAAGGGTTAATGGAACCCATGTATGGATTGCTGGTTAAATAGCTTAAATTGCAATGAACAGCTCTTTTCTAAAAACAAACAAACAAACAAACCCCCAAAAAACTCTAACCCTTTTTTTTCTTTTTTGCATGAATGTCTCAGGTAATCCAGGCTAGCCTTGAACTTTGTAACCCAGACTAACTGTTGGGAATCTCCACCCAGCTCCACTCCTTCCATTCCAGCTGCCCCCCCCCCCCCCCCAGCCCCTGAGAAAGCCTGCCATTGGCAGCTCCTTCCCTGGAACTGCCTCAAGACTGCCTACAGGCTGTTTAAGACCAGCCCACAGATCTGCCATGTGCTCTCCCTCCTGCCTTCCCCACAGTCAGCCGAGTGGTCTGCTCTGCTTTGCTATGTTTATTAAACCTGGGTTTATTAACTCAGATTGATTTGGCTTATTGCATTGGCGGGGGAACCCAATAACCGCAGATCCAATACTTATTACTAACCTTGAAATGAACCTTCTTTCTGCCAGTATCACTACACTGGGCCAATGAATACTTTTATCAAACATAACAAAAAATACTTTTAAAAATAGTTATCACTTAAAAAGAAAGATTAGCTGGTCATTATTTATAGAATGGTTGGCTCTTCGATAAGATATTACAAGTTAAGTACATTTGTTTTTTTTTTTTTTTTTTAATCTCCTTTTTATCTCTTATCCCTTCAATTGTAAATATTTATTGAGTTTCTACTTTGGGCCAAGTACTATGTCCAGAATTATTTGATTGACCCAATAAATATGAGAAAATTGGGTTAGTCCCATAGTTTGTAATTACAACATTTACCTAGCATGGGCAAAGCTTGATCATAACACTCTCTTTCCCATCAAAGAATAGTTAAAAAAAAAACAAAAAACAAAAAACAAAAAAAACAAACAAACAAACTTGAATTAGTGAATTTTTTGTTTTTATGTAAATCTCATTTTCTGCTTAACATAATAAAATATAAGGAAAACATGAGGATCTAGTGTGATAACAAATGGAATATAAAAAGTTGGTGCCTTTTATACCTGTTTTATGGATGGAAGTAGTCAGGCATAGTTTGCTTAGAGTTCTTGACGGCAGAGATGATCTTCTCCAGACCTGAGCGCGCGCGCGCGCGCGCACACACACACACACACACACACACACACACACACACACACACACACACACACACACACACACCACCCTGGAGCAGGAAGGAACAGTGTCCCCCAGACTGGTCCTGTTCACATACAATTAGGGAAAGTAGGGGACAGAGGGAGAAATAAGAGATTGAACACTTCTCTTTAAAGTAGAGCTCTCGGGAGCTTGATGCACTGAATGAGCAGAGGAACATTCAAGAACCCAGGACTTATCTTAGATTCAACTTTCCACAAACCCCTTTTCTCTGGCTTACAGGATCAGCAGGGTGGAGGAGTCAGCCCTGAGAGCCCTGCGGCAAAACTTATTCGCTCATTCCTCAGACCTGCTTGTGGAATTTAAGAAACACGATGCGTCTGAGAGCGGTAAGGACAAAGGAAACACAGCTAGGCAGGCTGTGCAGGGTGGGCATGCGCAATGCTGCTGGGGGAGGTGAAACACCTATCTACAACTGCTTCTGCCTTCTTCAGCTTATGTCATCTGTGAGAGCGGAGGAGCGAGCGAGACAGACAGACACACAGACAAGTAGAGAGGGACAAAGCGACAGACAGACACAGAGACACAGAGAGAGACAGAGAGGGACACACAGAGACAGAGAGAGACACACAGAGAGAGACAGAGAGAGACACACAGCTCATACAAGAAAGGACTGGAGTCAGCCCCGGACACCCCAAGACCAAGTTCTGGCATGAAGGAGATTTATTTGCCCCAGGGGACAGAGGGCAGGGCATAAGAGACAAGGACAGGAGACAGAGGACAAGGGAGAAGGGAAAAGGCACAAGGGAGAGGGAAGGGTATCTGTCCTGGAGAGACAAAGGACTGACTGGATACAAAGGAGACATGCAGCTCATTGGAAAATGCTGGTTTATAAAGGGAAAAGGAGAAACCCTGTGTTAGGATGAGCTGTTTAATTGTAATTGGGCATGTTTATTAGGGTAGCCAAAAGGAGACTTTGTAGCTGCACTTTAATACTTTGATAGCTGGACCTTGATAATCATCCCCAAGAGGAGGAAGTGTCCAAATAAGGGAATAGACGTTGGTGGTATCCATGGTTTAGCAAGGAAGAACGAACGTGAGAAGTACCAGGTCTGCCAGAGTCATGTTTGCCATGTTTGGGCCTGTTAGAGAGCTCGTCAATACATACACACATATACACACATACCTACACATGCACATAAAAACACATACATAATACATGCATATACACACATTTTATATTATTTACAATAATCTTCATGTACTCAAGTTTAATAAATAAAAGAATACATAATTAAGTTCTCATTATAGGTGAACACAAAATTTTATAGCACGTTTGGCATATTTGCTTTGTTGCCTATCTGAAATTCAAATTGGCCATCTTACACATCATCTGGCAAGCCTTGTTTCCAGTCAGCTCTGCCATAACCTACAAAAGTAGTGGTGATGCCCTCTCTTCCTGCTACCCACCTATAGTTCAAGAATGTCAGAATCAAAATGTATGCACTGCATGCACGTCCTGCTGGACGAGAAACTGAGCTTCTAGGTGGCAACTCAACAGGCCACAATGGTTCTGTAGGTGTGATCACCCTGAGTGACTGGGCACTCGCCGTGGAGTCTGTATTGCACCTGGGATTGCCATGGCGGATGCTACGGCCACAGCTGGTGAACAGTTCGGTGGATAATGTGCTGGAGTACAAGTCTTGGTTGGAGAGCTTGGCCAAAGAACAGCTGAGCCGAGAGGTAAGTGTGTGGTGGTGGTGATGGAGAGTACACTGTAGCCTTAGTTCTGAAACAGCTATTTAGGGCCCCAAAGGCAGGATGTGTGTGGAAAATAGAAGTAATATTTTCTATGTTCCTGTGTGTCAGACTGTGTGTTCTGGGAATTTACAAAGCTGCCTCAACTGACCCTCTAAATACCCTAGAGGCAGGTGTTATCCAAGTTATTAGACCCTAGAATGCATTGCCTGTATAGCTTAAGACATTAGCCTGGGGTTATAGAATTTCTCAGCTATGACTCAGGCTTGGGTTAAGGGTGTACTCTGTGGAAAAAATGTATGCTTAGCATCTCCAAAGCCCTGGATCAACCTTCAGCATCAAAACAGAACAAAAGCAAGCTCAAGTCTACTGACTTTAAATATCATTTTTTTCCTTAACACTGTGACACTTCCTCTAAGTTAAAACACAAGCAAATAAAAAGTTACTGACAATGCCATTTAAGTGAGATGTTCTGTTATGTGCTCTTGAAAAGACATCTTTGTTGCAACATAATTCACAAGTTGTGTATGCACTTGTCCCTCATGAGGAGGACATGTATGGGGCTGGGATGCTCAAATCCCTTATGTAAAACAGCACAGCTATACACATCCTCCGGCAGACTTCAATTTCCAGATTACTTATAATATCCAATGCAATGTGAATGTGATGTAAAAATTTGTAGTACTGGATTGTAGAGGGAGTAATGATGGGGAAAGTCTGTACATTCTCAGTACGGACACAATTTTCATTCATGGATACTGAACCTCTGGATGTGAAGGGATGACATTTGCAAATCTGTGCAACTATCCACCACAGTCAATGTCATTTACCACAAATGACATTCATACTTCACTCTAGTGTAAGGAGTAGGGTTTTTCCTCCCACCGCTGGTCTTGTCCCACTGCTGCGCCAACCCAAATTAACACACAGAGACTCTGTATATGATATAATTCTGTTGGCCAGTTACTAGTTTCTTATCGGCTAGCTCTGTCTTAATTATTAACCCATTTCTATGTATTTCCACGTGGTCTTACCAGCGAGAGGCGGCTGGTGGTTCTGTTCTCTCTAGACTCTCCATCTTGACTCCTCCTTACCACTTCCTCTTTTCTCCTAGTCTCCTAGTCCCTCCTACCTTCCTTTCCTATTGGCCAACAGTGCTTTATTCATTAACCAGTATGAGAAACATATATACATAATGACATCTCCCATCAACTCTAGTGAGGTGAAATAATGAAAACAGCTTTGGTCTTTTTCAAGATTGTATAATTGTCAGAGTTCACTGAGGTTAACTATACATTAGGGCCAAAAAAAAAAAAAAGGTGTTTTGTTTTTAATTCTTACAGAACATACAGTCGAGTCTTCTGGAAAAACTCTATCGAAACCGATCCAACTTGGAGACAATTTTTAGGATCATAGACAGTGATCACTCAGGTAAAATGACTCATTACCCTGTCACTGTAGCTGTTGAGCTGTCCCCAGCAGAAGGTTTTGAGATTTATTTATTGCATCAATGGTCTGGGTGAGATTTATTTATTATCTATTTGAGATGGAATCTTCCTGCATTCCCCAGCCTGGCTGTAAACTCTTGGGCTCAAGCCATCTCCTTGCCTCTCTGCTTTAGTAGTCCCAGATTATAGCATGTACTGCCATTCCTGGCCTCATTGGGTGATCTGGAATCTTTGTTCAAAACAAAACAAAACAAAATCAATTGAAGACCAATGAGATGGCTTGGTGGGTAAAGGATGCACTTGCCACACAGCCTGACAATCCCCAGGGCACACAGTGGAAGGAGGGGAGAGAACTGACCCCTAAAAGTTGTCCTCTGCCCTCCACATGCAGACTGTGGCACACGTGGACATGAGTATGCAAAAGTGTGTGTGTGTGTGTGTGTGTGTGTGTGCATGCGCGCGTGCGTGCGCACACACAGAGACACTACCAATAATAAGAACAATGAAAACAGCTTAGTTGATGTGAGTTGAGGGTAAACAGCAGTAGAATCCTTGCCAGCATTGAGAGGTGGCCTGGGTTCAACTTCCAGAACTACAGAAAACCAAACCAAAAATAAACTTCAATGGACTGCCCAGGCATGGATCCAAGGGCTCTTGTTATGTTATGACCTGTTTTGCTTTTGAGGTGAAGGCTCAGTACACTACCCAGGCTGGTGTCTAAGCCCTGGGCTCAAGCAAACCTCATACCTCTATATCCCAAGTATTGAGCACAAGTGTGCCCAGCCTAAATGCATTTTGTAAGTAAAATAAATAAGCATATGTCAGGGATAAGTTAGCATAAGACTTCCATGACTGACATTTGGGGAAGTATAATGTATTTTGAGCAGTTCCTTTGTGTATTGTATATACCTGGCTTTTATCCACTAGACACCCATAGCACCCACTCTCCTGTAAACAAGGTCTCCCATGTTGCTGAATGTTCCTCTCTCCCAGGGAGCACAGTTGCTCCCAGCTGAAATGCACTCATGATCCACGCTTTTCTGTGTGGGACTTCATACTTCACCCTCTGCTTTGGGGTCTGCGTCTGCCAGCTAGTCCGGGAGCAGGTTTCCCTGTAGGCAAGTTAGATGACACTGGCACTGAACACTATGAGCTCACCAACTTCTTCCCTCTCATAAGGGTTTATCTCCCTGGACGAGTTCAGACAGACTTGGAAGCTCTTCAGCTCCCATATGAACATCGACATCACAGATGACAACATCTGTGACCTCGCCAGGAGCATCGACTTCAACAAGGACGGCCACATCGACATCAACGAGTTCCTGGAGGCCTTCCGCCTGGTGGAGCAGTCCTGCTCTGAGGGCCATGCCTCTGCTTGCCTGCAGTCCACAGAGAATGCTGAGAATGGTGGAAGCAGCCCTGGTACACGCTGAGGACAGCCTGGTCTTTATCACTTCCAGTGCCTATAGGCAATGACAAGCGTAGGCCTCCACATAGACTTGGAGGGCTTTAGGGTGAGAATTTGCTACCAGATGGCATTGGAATCAAGAATCTACTGCAGATTTGCTGGTGGGTGGGCTAGGTGGTGTGTGTGTGTGTGTGTGTGTGTGTGTGTGTGTGTGTGTGTGAACGCATAGTGGTCCTAACCTCATCTCAGAATCTTTACAAAATAGAACTCAGGTGTAGGTATATTTAAACCCTAAAATATACTCTAGTTATCACTGATAATTTAACACCCTCATTGCTTTAATTTCACATCTTTTATTTATTGTTTTAAAATGTCAAGCTGGTGAGAGAAAGTTTTTTTAATTGTATATAATCCTATGACTCAAACATACATTTTTTTCATTTTGTACTTTGTCTTCATATAGCTATAGAGCTTCTCTGATTTTATGTTCTCCTTTTTAATTAAATGACATTTAGTTGTACATGCTTTCCTGTGCTGCTGTATATGCTCCACAGCTATCATTAATCATTGTATAATTTTCTCTCAATTGAATATTCTATAACACCTTTGGTTCCCATCTAGTAAACAGACATATTGCTTAGTTTTTTTTTTTAGTAAATAACACCATGACTAATTTGCTTTATAAAAATATTTTGAATGATATATTTCTTTAGGATGTAAATCCCAGGAACAGGATTGCTTTGGCAAAGATACTGTATTAGTGTGATTTCTTCAGGGAAAGAGAGCCAGTAGGCTATAGAAATTATTTCCTCTACAGATTTGGCAAGGGGCTGGTGAGATGACTCAGTTAGTAAAGTATATGCCAGGCAAACACAATACCCTGAGTTTGAATCCCCAGCTAGTCTAGACAGGCAAACCAGCCTAACTGATCAGGGATCTCTGGGCTCAGTGAGACAGCTTGTCTCAAAAAGATGGAGGGCCATAGATGAAGGCCCCACATGTAAGCTCTGGTGTACACCACACACACACACACACACACACACACACACACACACACTCTTGAACTCAATCTATGGCTGAAGAAGGCCTTGAAATCCCAGTCCTCTAGTCTCTACCTCCGCTATGCTGAAATACTCTAATCAACTACCCAGGCACCCCATGACCCATTTAGGACATTTAGAATCAGCCATCAAAGCTGTGAGTGTTTCTGGTTTGGTACAAGTTCCAGACTGCTTTCAAGACCAAGCATGAGGATTCTACCACAGAGTCATAGTTTCTAATGAGGCCATTTCAAAGTTTTTCTGGAGGTGAATGAATAGTGTTCTCTGTGTATTTTACTGTACATTTCATTGATTAATGCCAAACCTCATTTTATTTGTGAATGAATTCAGAGAACTTGCTGAGTGTGGGACTTAATAAGACAATCAAAAGTGGATTCCCCACCCAGGATGCTTACAAGTTTTCCCTGAGGCATCTAGTTCTACCTGAGTTATATATAAAAAAATTACCCTCCTCCCCACTGTATTGAATGCTATGCAGCCATTAAAAAGAATAGCCTGCTACTGGCTAGGGTTATGCTTGGCCATGGGATTAAGGTAGAAGGGACTTACACTTTTTATATAAATGGCACACTAGTAAAGATTGAGGTGACATTTCGGAAATAAATATAATTGCCACAGTGGAGACACTGTGACAAAGCACCAAGGTTCTTTTGTTTGTTTGTTTTTCCAGACAGGGTCTCTCTGTGGTTTTGGAGGCTGTCCTGAAACTTGCTCTTATAGACCAGGCTGGTCTCGAACTCACAGAGATCTGTCTGCCTCTGCCTCCTGAGTGCTGGGATTAAAGGTGTGTGCCACCACCACCACCAGGCTTAGGAACTAGGGTTTTTTTTAGCAAATAAACTATAAGGAGAGGAGTATAAAGAGAGGAAGGAGAAAACCACAGATTTTAAAATGTTATGAGCTGGGCATGGTGGTGTAGTGTACCTTTAATCCCAGCACTGCAAATGGAGGCAAGCAGACTCCCTGAGTTTGAGATCAGCATGGTCTACATAGTGAGACCCTGTCTCAAAGTATTACAGGACATAGCAATCACATACAGAATTTAATTCGATATCCACAGAATAACTTTTCCCTTCTTAGATAACCAGAAAGGTGTGAATAATAGAATATTTGATTATGTAAAGGCATTATTCATTTTTCAGACATGGTGAAGATTTGGGTCTAAACCTGTGAGTGGACAAGCGCCGAACAGAGTCCTTTTTTGTTGTTATTCAGTTTGGTTGGTTTCCATAGAAGAATCGCTGAATCTCACTAAGTATCAGTTCTGTCGTTCATTAAGAGGGTATCATACAATATTTTCCAGGGAAGCTACCAGGCTTGTTAAAGTAAACTAATATGCAAACAAGGTCTAGGGAAGGATCCTTAAGCGTAACTGGCCAGCTATGAGTGACCTTAACCTTTAGCCTTGCAAACATGAGCAAAACAACTTTCATTATAGTTTGCATCTGTGAATACTAAAGAAAAACAGAACCTTAGCTTAACCAGTTGGAAATAGCCAATTCAGGTAAGCATGTTAACTAGATACATTCTAGGGGACAGACCAGATAATGCAACTTTATTTCAAAATATTTTATTTATTTATGTGTGTGGGGTATGTGACATGCCATAAGACACAGGTAGAAATCAGAGGACAACTTGCAGGAGTTCTCTCTTCCACCACATGGGACCCTGGAATTGAACTCAGGTCCTCAGACTTGGCAGCAGGTTCCCTCACCTGCTGAGCTAATTAATTCACTGGCCATGTAACCCAAACATTTTTAGAGAAACCCATTTTTATGCTTGGGGAATGGAGTCCCTGAACACCCCTGTGAAACTACTCAATGCATGAATCTGTTTCCTGCAAAGATGTTTTTAAAATTGTATATCCTGCCTCAGTTTACCTTTTAAACAGGCAAATAAAAGAAGCACAGTCAAAAGTATCTGGAAGCCCAAGGAGAACTGCCCACGTGCCTGTGGTTGTCTGTATTCTAATTAGCTAATGGAGGACTTCAGTGTCGGGTGCTGGGTGACAGTCTGCACATTCGAAGATGAATAGAACAAGCGCTGTGGGTGGTAACACACCTGTTATCCCAGCTAACCTGGAGGAGGTGGTTGAGGCAAGAGGATCAGCTGAGACCATAAGTTGAAGGCCAGCCTTGACAACAAGACAGGGTCTAAAAAAGGGGGGAAGGTTAGAGAGATGTCTCAGTCATTTAGAGTTTGCTCTGCTCTTGCAGAATACCTGAGTTAGGTTCTCAGCATTCATGTTGGGCAGCTCACAGCTACCAGTAACTCTAGTTCCAGGACCCAATACCCAGTTGTAGACTCCAATGGCATCTGCACTCATATGCAGGTAAACACACACACACACACACACACACACACACACACACACAAAACACGGGCTTAATTTATTCCACTGTTAAGCAACTTTCAGTGGCTACATGTACACTCTGGGTGTTCTCTGGGTGTCTTTGTACACATCTGGTCACAGCTGACCTTCTAGTTGCTGAGTCAAGAGTCAGTTCATTTCAGATGTCTCTAGTGGAATTTTCCTGTGTGTTTCTGTGTCTTCTGCGGGATGTATCCTTTGTGATTACACAGGGTTTTGGGTTTTGTAAAGCTCTTAGCTTCAGTTGTAATTGAGGTAGACTAGCCAGAACTCCTGAGTCACCCCCCCCCCCCAGGGAAGGCCTTTGGGAATTTGCACACTTGAGTCATGCTGAGCTCTTGAACCTGGGAGCTTTGGAGCCAGTAAGGGGCCTAGCCATACTACTATACCCTGCTCAGGGGTTACAGCGTCAACTTCCTGTTTGATCACCCTGTCTGTTCCAGAGTGCTCTAAAATAGAAATGCATTGAGCTGAACTGTGCAAAAGCCTTGTGCAAGAGAATAGTTTCTAGAGAGACAGACACTGAAAGCAGAGTCCAGATACACCAGATCTCTTTACCAGATACACAAGCTGTGAGGAGCTACGGAGAGAGAGGTTTCTTATTTATGCAGGAGTCACTCTTCCTCAAGGTACACCCTCAAATGCCAGGCACCTGTAAGAAGTTTTTACCCAGATGGAAGTCCTTTCCCACCAGTGTAACCTTGAGTAAATGCCTGGCCGTTTCCTTGGCTGGAGCCTGGAATCTGTGATAACAGCCCCTTCCTCAGGGCCTGGTAGGCTTAGGTTAGTTAAAGCATGAAGTAATTGGTTAAGCTATGCCATGCTCAGAAGTCCCCTAGCCTGGAGCTTACTGAACATTAACATGCCTGTGGCCTACCCTGGGGAGACTTTGTTTCTAGGTCTGTTTAGGGGTCAGGGCTTCAGTTTGGGAAGTGAAAACGTTCTTAAGATGAGATAATGAGGTTGTTCAAAAAATGTGATTGCATTTAATACAAAGAAAGTAAATGCATTTAATAAAAAAATGAATGCACTTAATAAAGAAAATATGATTGCATTTAATACCATTGAAATGTACATATATCTATCTTATGGGAATGGAAACATTTTAACACATTCAGTAGTTTTTCTAGCAAGCTCCTGGTGAAGCTGCTGGTGCTGGCTCAGAGGTCACATACTCTGCGTGGCAGGCCCTACCAGTAATGAACCTCCACCACTCAAACTCAGATTGTGCTTCAGAGTGTATGTAAGGTGATAAATGTGGCTGGTCACTAGGATCTCCATAGCAACAGTCCAGAGCACCACCCCAGGTGTAGATCAAATGCCAGTCTCACTCACCTGCATTCAGCTCCTTGATGCTGCCAGCCAGCACTTTGCATCAAAGCCAAGCTGTGTCTTTATTTAAGCAAATGAATGCTATTTGAGGCTCCTTTGCACTCACCTGGTTAAATTTTTATCTTAGGTTAATCTCCCTGCAAAGGCTTCCCACACCAATTCAGTCCTTCCCTGTCCATGGGTGTCTATGATCCAGCTAATAATAGGTCCTCCTGGACCTCTCTGGATAGTGTTTCCCTTGGGGGTGGGTGGTTCCTATTTTAATTTATTTCCTTTGTTTGCTGTTTTGTTTTTTTGTTTTTGTTTTTGTTTTTGTTTGTTTGTTTGAAACAATATGTCACTATATAGCCTTGGCTATCCTGGAATTGTGTGTATAGACAATACCGACCTCAAGCTGCTTGCTGCTGGGTCTAAAGGTGGGTGCCTGGCTTCTGTTTGCCATCTTTAATGACAGGGCATATTGGAAACTGTTGAGGTGCTGTGTTGGAATGCTAGACTCCTTTGTTTGGTTGTCTGCTACCTATCAGCAAGTGCAAGCAGTTGGGAGGTCCCAGCCTTACTGTGTGAGCTGCACAATCATTCAGCATCAATCAAAACCAAAGGATTTCCATGTGGCAGGAATCTTCCTGGACCAAGCACTCCAACCCCGAGAGTGGCAGAGAGCAGATGTCACAGCTGACCCAAGGCAGAGCAGCACCTGGAGGCTTTGGTCCACTTTGCATTGCCATTTTATAGTCTAAACCCATAAGGTGGGGCGGGCAAGCAAGAGAGATGAGAGAGTTTTACAGAAAGGCACTTGGCGATCAGCAGGTTGTTAAGGGCAGCAGCCCATGTTTTAGCTTTTTCTCCAGGTCATTCTGTTTTAGGTTGGGAGTGGGGTCTTGCCTATACAGTACAAGCACTGCTTTAAGTAAATTACTAAATAAGTCAATAAATCAGCATCTAATGAATCGTCTTTTACCTCGATCTACATTAAAGTATGACATCTCAAAGTATGTGCTGTTTACTTAACAAGGGGGGATTAGAGTTCCCATATGACAACACACAGGACCTTTGCTAATGGATCTTTGGATAGTTTCCCATCTTGGAAGAAGTTCCTGCAGGTTTAGGCTGTTTTCCTCTGAGTAAACTACAGGACTCTTGCAGTCCTGAGTTTTGGGAACAAGTGCAAGGTTGTTAGCTGTATTTAGAAATGTACTTGGGACTGGCCAGCTGACTGCCTCCCCCTAAATCAGGGTTCAAAGTGCACCCCCTCACAGGCTGTTGAGGTCAAGGGTTAGGGTCGATAGAAAACAGCTGTTGAGATGATTGGCTGTTAGCATCTGGACAGAAGAGGGGGGAGTCATCTCTCCAGGCTGCCTGTGGGGCAGATAAGTACAAGAACATGTGTGGAAGGGGACTCGTCACAGGTGTTCAGTTTAGCAAGGCGAAGGGGTGGGCATCATCATGAGATCACAAGTTCAGCACAGGCGGGAAACACGCTTTGCAGGATACATTGGGTTTGGGAGACAGGAGCTTACTCTTGTAAGCTATGGTACTTAACGATGCAGAATGATAATGCAGCTCCTGTTTTGGTCTCACAAAAGCTACCCTGTCATCTTTCCCATTCTGAGAAGCAATCATACTAGCAGATAAAACCACCTACCCACCTGGCCCACCTTGTCACAGGAGGGTGTGCCCAAACCAGGATTTTTAGAGGCTAAAACCTCAGAGAGGGAACGGGGTGGGGCTTGCTAGGTAGCTGTGGAGCTGAGTCAATGAGCCCCAGATTCAGTGAGAAACAGTGTCAAAAATAAGGTGGAGAACACCTGAGGAAGATAGCTCTGGCCTCTGCACACATGTGCATTTGTGTGCAAGCATATTAACACACACACATTAAAAGCACATATAAATTGAAGCCTGATTTTAAAATTCGTAATCACATTAGAGATAGCCCCTTCCATTAGAGATAGTTCTTGCTTGACGTTTTGTTGTTGTTGCTTTTTTTGTTTTTCGAGACAGGGTACTCTGTGTAGCTTTTGGAGCCTCTCCTGGACCTCACTCTGTAGACCAGGCTAGCCTTGAACTCACAGAGATCCACCTGTCTCTGCCTCCTAAGTGCTGGCATTAAAGACGTGCACTACCACTCCCCGGCTTGCTAGACATACTTTAGAAAAACAACATCTCCAAAGATGAAGTTGTATCCGTGTGCCTTACATTCTTTAAATCTACCCCTTGGAATGAATTTAGAGCCACACCCCAAGCTTCTTCCTCCCCAGTGTGGGGAAAATAAAATAAAGCCAGGGTAGAATCACACAAGAAGAGGCTGGAGAGTTGGCTCAGAGATTAAGAGCCATCTAAGAACTCTACCAGAGGTCCTGAGTTCAATTCCCACCAACCACGTGATGGCTAACAACCATCTGTAATGAGATCTGGTGCCCTCTTCTAGGTACACATGTAGGGAGAAATACACACACACACACACACACACACACACAAATCTTTACTATATATAAAAAAGAATCACACAAGATGAGGCTGGAGAGCACAAGGGTGTTATATACCTGGACATTCATTCATTTCCTTTCTTTTCCAATTTTTTATTTATTTATGTATATGGGTTTGGCCTTCGTGTATGTTTGTACACTATACATGCCAGAAGTGGACATCAGATCCCCTGAGACTGGAGTTCCAGATGGCTGTGAGCTGCTGTGTGAGTGCTGGGAATCAAACCTGGGTCCTTGGCAAGAGCAGCTAGTGCCCTTAACTGCTGAGCAATCATCTCTCCTGCCCTGGCATATTCATTTCTTAACATTGCTGGAACAAATCACCACTTAAACAATACCAGTGTGTCATCTTACAGGTAAACAGGCCACACAGGGGTTTGATGGGGCTGGTTGCTTTTGGAGGCTCTGAGGAGCCTAGGATCCTTTCCTGTGCTTTTCTAACTTCCAAGCCACCTGCCTTCCTTGGTACCTCCCTTCATTTTCAAAGCTAACAAAGGGTGGAGGGTTCCTTCCCCCATCACCTCACTCCACTTCTGACTTCTGCCTCTGTCTTCCAGTTTTAAGGACCTTATGATCCCACTGTGCCCACCTAGATAACCCCAAAGTCCTTAATGATGCGTGCCTGCTGATACCTGCCTGATACTCCTGCTATGGGGGTCACAGGCACAGGATCTAAACCTCTGCAGAAACCATTATTCTGCCTTCCCAGAAGTTCAAAGTCCCCAGGGTAACACTGAGGTGCTTGCCTTAGGACCTGCCACTCAGAAAGGACAATTTGTGCCAAAGGTTCTTCCTGTGCCAAATCTCCACTTCAGCCTAGATGACTTCCTGATGGCATCCCCACAGTGCCATCCCCACGGTCACTGCCACTCTTGCCAACATCTCCTCAGTGGACAATGAGACCTCAATATGATTTCATTTGTTGTCTCACTGGTATTTATGGAAGGTCTCTGTGTTTTCACTGTCCTTGTACTTGGAGAACAACGATCTCTTCATGATCAGTAAGGTGTCTCTTCAGATATAATTTAGTTTGCAACTACACAATACACCAAGAAAGCATAGCAATAGACAAGAATAAGCTAAGCTGCCAAGTTAAAGTGTGTATGTGTGTGTGTGTTAAACTTAGGTCTTGAGTAAAAAAAAAAAAAGAACTCTTCTGGACTGTAGTGAGGTTGAGTTCACAGAAAGATACGAACACATGAGAGTGGGAGATGGGATTGAAGAGCAGCAGATAGAGTAGCTTGGCATCTTCGCCTTAGAACTAGGGAGAGGGGACATATTTGGGGACCCAAAGTCATCTGGGGAAGATTAGCAATTCTAGACCTTTACTCTGAAGCTGTCTGTATCATTAATAAAATCCAGCTAAAGTGCTGAGACGTAGCTTAGTTGGTGCCTGCTGAGTATGTACAAAGCACTGGGCTTCATCCCCAGCTCCACATACACTGGGTTTGGTGGTGCATGCCTGCAATCCCAACCCAGGAGGTGGAAGCAGGAAAACCAGAAATTCAAGGTCATTCCTAGCCACACAGTGAGTTTGAGGCCAGACATCGATATATGAAACGCTGTCTCAGAGCAAAATGGGCTCAGCAGGTACAATCCTTGCCACCCAGCCTGGTCACCTGAGTTCACTCCCGGAGCCCTCAGGGTGGAAGGAGAGAACGACTCTCAAAGGTTGTCCTCTGACCTCTCTACACACATGTAGTGGCTTGCACACAAGACAAAGGTTGTTGCTCTTGCAGAGGACCCAGGTTTGATTCCCAGCTCCTATTTACTGACTCAAACATCTGTAACTCTAGCTCCAAGAGATGATGGTCTATTTTGACCTCGGGGGCACTGTATACATGTAGTGCACATACATAAAAGCATGCAAAAATACCTCTTCAGAAAAAGAATTACTGGGTCAAAGCATTCATAGCTCATAGTTCAACAGAGAGGGGTAGGGCTACCTGGGCCCTTCCATGATCCATGACTGACTGTTGACAGGCCCAGTCTTGTGCAGAACGGTTTGGATGATGTTTGGGTGAGATCATGATGGAGATGGCTCTGCCACGCTCACAAGACAACACTTTACAGCCTCCTCCCTCTCTTCATGAATGTTTGCTACATGATGGAGATGTAGTCACTTGGCATGTTATTAATTGTGATCCTTCACTCTTTGGTATTTTGATTTTGATTAATTACTTATGTCATCTCAACTGTAACCGAGAAGTGACAATCATTGTCTTAGATGTTTCTGCAGAGTCACCCAACTTGTCCAGGTTCCTAGAAGCTGGCAGCATGTACAGTCCTTGCCATAGCTTCCCATCCCATCAGCCCTCAGAGGACTGAGTTTCATGACCACATCCCACTATGTGCTTGTTCACACCTCTGCCTGCCATGTCTTTCCATCTTTCCTACAGACCAAGGTAGATGATGATTATTGATTCAGTGACATTCAGGGTCATTGACAACATTTTCTCCACCAGGAAGCCCACTGAGTGAGGAGACTTTCTGTAGCTTGTACTTTGGATCCAATATTGTGCTCTATCAACAACTAGTATGTCACATTTCACACTTTTTAAGTTGTTTTTGTGTGTCAATGGATGACTGATTGGAACTCTATGGCTGCTTTCATAGTGTGTTCTGGTATACCCACAGCTTGGTGCTTGCATCTGTGTAAGCTTTACAGCTCTTGGAATGTCCCAGGACTCTTTCTGTTGTTACAGGCCAGCTACAGCACCTCTGCCCTCCCGTACAAGAATCATATGTGCCCCAAGATAACAGTCTGGCAGGTAGGCAAATTGTGGACTCTGGTAGCTGGCAAGGCAATTGTCCATTGTCCTTTGTCAGCTGTATTCTAACACATTTTCTCGCCTATCAGTCAATTTGCTTTTCTGTTGTTTGTTTTTTACAGACATCTCTCAGTGTGTAGCCCAAGCTGGTTTAGAATTCACTGTGCACACCAATATGTACAGAACTCTGGTTTTGTTGTTTTGATAATGTCTCCTATAGTCCAGATTGGCCCTTGACTCCCTATGTAGCCAGGGATGATGGTGGATTCCTGATCCTCTTGCCTCCACCTGGGATTATAGGGCTGTGTGCTACCACATTTGGTTTGCTGGCACTGAACTCAGGATCCTCCTGCCTCAGCCTACAGAGTGCTAGGATCACAAGTGTGTGCCACCACCCCCACAGATCAACCAATAAACTGTTTCACATCTTTTAAGATTAGTGTGTACGAAGAATCTATGCATTTTTTAAAGAAAAAAATTGTATGTTTTTAATTTTAATTCATAAAATTGAATTTTTTTAAACATCCATCTACTAATTCAGAAATACTCCCTCTGCCCCAAAAGAAGTCCAAAATTCACCAATCATTCTCCAGTTTCTTCCCCTCAGCTCCTTGTCACTATTGATCTTCTGTCTCTTTTTTATTTACTTTTCCAAATATTTCGTAGAAACAGAACCATAGGATGTGTGAGTCTCATGGCTGGCTGCTTTTGTTCTTTGCATAATATTTTCAGGGAACATCCAGTGTTGTGGCATGTGTCGATACTTTGCTCCTTTGGATGAGGAGATAATATTCTTTTGTGTGCATAGGTCACATTTACTGACTAGACATCATTTGATGGACATTTGGGTGATACCACTTTTGGTTCACAACTTCCTGTAACCCCAGCCCCAGGGGATCCCATACCCTCTTCTGGTCTCCAAGGCACCCGCACTCATATGAACACACACACACACACACACACACACACACACACACACACACACACTTAAGAAAATCAATAAAAATAATTTAAGTGGATTTTGTTCAAAAGTTAAATATGCTTCTTTCCTTTATCTCAAAGGGAATGTACATTAATAACCTTCTGAACTTAGTCATATCTAATAAGCTACAAGAAATCTGCCCTCCAGTCTCTGCAAAAAGCACTCAGCGGCCTGCCGCCAGTCTAAATCCACTAAAACTAAACAAAACCCACAAGCAGGCTGGTGTTGTATGCCTGTAATCCCAGCACTTGGGAGGACCAGCCTGGTCTACATAGCAAGTTCCAGGCTAGCCAGATTTACATAGTGAGAGCCTGTCTCAACAAACAAACAAGAAACAAACTGTTAGGTCTCAAAGAAACCCCGGGGCTGAATGACTAATTGACGTGCCTATTAACACCATAGTACCATAATACCAGCACTTCTCAATCCACCCCCTACCCTAAATCTCTCCTCCCAGAAGCCGGGCTTCCCTTCCCTTCCCCCCAGCTTCTGATCCCTACATAACTCAGCTGTTGACTTGGTTCTCTTAGTTAGCAGGCACCTTCTTAGCCTCTTGGTCCATTTGGATCCATTTGCCACATCCCCCCTTCCTCTTCCCCTTCTCATTGTTCTTTCCCTTGTATCTACAGTAAAACCTGTAAGGAATAAGGTTTTTTCACCCACCACTGGTCTTGTCCCACGGCTGTGCCAGCCCCATTTAACACACAGAGACTCTGTATTTGATATAATGCCGTTGGCCAGTTACTAGTTTATACCACATCTGCCTCTTAGAGGGGACACAGGGAAGGTCCTCCTGGGTTGGCCGCCCTAACCCAGGTCTGGCTGTGACACCATAGCCCCATTACCTAGATGTACACACTTATGGATGCTTTGGCTTCCTCTGAAGAAAATGCTGTGAAAAGGAGTGAGGCTTGACAAAGTACTGACTTGGCTGTGACTCAATTAAGTTATCATAAAAGTGTGGCAGACGCTGGCCTCACCTGCAGGGACCTTCAAAGGGAGGGTGTCGAGTGGACAGTTTCTTCTGAAAGGTGTCTTAATACAACCCAACCATGCAACTGTGTGAGAATTCTCAACGCTTGCCTGAAAACCCCAAGGATACAAGACAAGTCATGTGACCTCTGTTCCTTCTGAACATGGCTTTGCTTTGGGAAGGTGTCTTCATACCCCTCAGGTGTAGTAGGAGAGGATTTCCTTTACATTATCCTTTATTTTACTTTCCTTGTTCAAGAGTGTTTCCAAGCACAGCCTGTCCTTAAGTTTGTACACAGCTTCAAGTCATATGAACTTTGATCAAAAGACCTTGCTAAACCCTCGGAGCATAAATTCTCTGATGCTCTGAGTAAAGTCGGCTATTGCATGAGGCTCTACCAGCCTCATTTTAAGGTCCCATTCTCCCAGGTTATGCCTTTCGGAGCCATGGCAAAAGGAAGTGGCTGTCTTTTTATTTTTCTTGGATTTTGGAGACAGGGTTTCTCTGTGTATCAGCCTTGGCTATCCTGGAAATTGCTCTGTAGTCCAGGCTGTTCTCAAACTCCGAGATCCATCTGCTTCTGCCTCTCGAGTGCTGGAATGCCACCACTGCCCAGCTGTGACTATCTTTTCAGTTCTACTGAGAAATGAACAAGTTTTTGCTGGAGGAGGATGAATTGTGGCCTAGAGTCAACTGAGGCCTAGACTTGGGAGAGCTTTGGGGATATTTGTAGGGGTGGAACCCCTCACTGGAGGCAACATGGCTACAATGAGCTTGGACTGGACAGGGAACCTTTGTACAATGCCTAGGCCAAGCCTCCTACTCAGTGAAATCCAGGGCAAGTCCCCTGCAGATACATAGTTTGTGTGCATTTTACGATTTTTGGTTGGAATTCTCAACATATAACCCTGATCTGAACTATTCAGGTATTACAGTAATTTTCTAGTTGTTGCAGTTCTCATTATTAACAAAACCCTCATGTCTTGAAACAATCATTCATGTGTCACCAATAACCACAAAAGTGAGTTACCCAAACAGGAAGCATCGTCTTAGCCCTTAAAGAATGGGGTGTCAACTTCAGGGAACTGTCTCATCATATGCAAATGAGGGTCATCAAACTATTTTTAATGTGCTGATCTCACACATATAAATACCTGTTCTTATCTAGATCATCTAAAAACAAGACTTCAAAGGAACTCAAGAACATTCGGCACTCCATTCTTCCTGGCCCTACTGGTAACATTCTTTCAGTTATAAATAGCTTTGGCTTGTAAAACATATGGTTTCAAATTTAAGAATTCACCTCAGTAGCACTTTAGCTCACTTTAGTGATCTTAGTATTTTATTTGGTTCTTTAAATATTGTTCTATATGTTCTCATATATTTATATTTTTAAAACTTTTATTTTGCTATGTGCTTTGATGTTACTCTGATAATGATTCTAGGTTATATTAGGACTTCAAAGTAGCTAATGATTAAAAGCAAATTGTAGAATAGTCACAAAAACTCTATAGATAAGATAGATTAAAAAAAAAGATGTATTTTTTTAACCACTTATTTAGGAGTGCCCAGTTTACATGCATGTCTGTGTACCACATGCATGCCTGATGTCCAATGTGCCAGGCCTCCTGGAACTGGAGTTATAGATTGTTGTGAGACAAAACACGTGGGTGCTGGGGACTGAACCTGGATCTTCTACAAGTGCATCAAAGACTCCTAACACCTGAGCTATGCCATCAGCCCCCACTGTGGTATTTGCACGAAAACTTAAAACATCAGAATACAATTTGTCATAATACAGTAGAGAATGGAAAACTTTGGCCCTATTTTTCCTGTATTTATTGATATATAAAACAAACAGTCGATATCATTACATAGAGGGGCAGAAGAGGTCTAATACCCACTGCCATGAGGGCATTATAGAAATCAGATGAGGTTAGCAAACTGACAAAAATATGATGCTAAGAATAATAGAAGTGACTGATGGTGATCGTTTAAATTCATTGGGAAATATTCCTAATAGAGATTTAATGTTTGTAGTGCGCTTGAATGATACAGATCCTGAGTTAGAAACATGTATTACAGTTGGGCAGTGGTGGTGCATGTCTTTAATTCCAGGACTCAGGAAGCAGATACAGGTGATCTCTGTGTCAAGGCCAGCTTGCTATAGAGCAAGTTCCAGAACATCCAGGGCTATACAAACAACAAAAGAAGCAAGCACTGTCTTTGTTTACATTTACATGTGTGTGAGTGTGTGAAAGTGTGTGTGTGTGTGTGTGTGTGTGTGTG
Organism: Phodopus roborovskii; assembly: GCF_943737965.1. Taxonomy (NCBI): domain Eukaryota; kingdom Metazoa; phylum Chordata; class Mammalia; order Rodentia; family Cricetidae; genus Phodopus; species Phodopus roborovskii. The sequence goes on from NW_026126525.1 coordinate 11,779,377, forward strand.
TGTGTGCACGAGCTCACATGGGTGTGCTATGCCACAGAGCATTTGTGGAGGTCAGGAGTTGGTTGTCTCCTCCCATCCAGTGGGTTCCATGGGTTGAGCTTAAGCCTGTAGGCTTGAGCCATCTCATGAGCACAGGAGCACATATTATTCTTAAGACATGTGAGTCAGAGCCTATGTTCCAATTGTGTAAAATCCTGCAGAATTCCAAATCTTTTGTCTTTAATTCTGTGGTTGCCACTTCAGATGCCGACCTGGCATCATGCTCTGTGCATAGGTAGTCTCTATATGTCTTTCCTTTTATTTTTTAAAGTTTGTATGTGTATGGGTGTTTTGCCTTTGTATGTTTTTTGTATCACATGCATGCCTAATGCCCAATAAAGCCAGAAGAGGGCATCAGATTCCTTGGAGCTGGGTTATAGTCTGTGAGCTCGTATGTGGGTGCTGGGAATCAAACCTGGGTCCTTGGCAAGAGCTTCCAATGCCCTTAACCATGGAACAATCTTTCCAGCCCTTCCACATTTCATAACTTAAATACTACTCTTGAGTTGGGCATGCATACACACAGTCGGAAGGCAGAAGCAGGAGGGGGAATCCCTAGTTTCTTTTGGCCAGGCTGAGCTACACAGTGTGACTTAATCTCAACTAACAAAAATATACATTTGCTTTACTTGTAGATAAAGTTGAAAATGAAAGTGATGATTGTGATGGCTTTCCTTGTACTCACAGCTCACTCTGTACCAGTAAGTGACCTCTTACTGTCCCTGTCTGCAAACGAGCTTTAGTGTATACTTTCTGAGCTTTTAATTATTAAGTCCTGGTAAAGGGACAACAGATCACCCCAGGAGCAAAGCAACATCTCCATCTCAGGAGTTTCTCTGGACCTGTAAGTAGCTCTTCCAACCTATTTTGAAACACCTTGCTAGGGAAATAAGATATGTATGTAGCCCACAGAAATGGGAAGCTCTCCTCAGGGTTCAGCAATGCTTCACAGTCTTGGCTGCCCTTGGGACTCCCTAGGGAAACTTCAAAAAAAGCCTGACATCTGGGTACCACTCTCCTAAATCTAGCTTTACTGGTTTGGGGTTTGTGCCAAGTGTCAGGAGGTTCACGAGTCACCAATGAGTGAAGAGGCGCACTCAGTGACTAGCCTGCAGTGGATAGAGCCTGATGCAGGCCAGCTAACACCCTACAGCCCAGGTCGTCACTGCAGATCAAGAAGAGACTGACTGTCACTCAGAGTCACAGGTGTGTCCAATCTGAAACCTGCAGACCTGGAGCATCCTAGGGTAGCTGTGAATACAGCCCAGCACATTTGCAGGTGACTGTGTCAAAGGGCTGCAATGTTAAATGACTGGCAGTTTTGAGAGGGTTGTTTCTTATTCTTCTTGACAAGACACTGTGCTCTTAGGAAGACTTACGACTGAGACTAACACAGCTAAGATTCACTCGATCATTCTGTGTCTCTTGAGAGGTCAATCTTGCCCCTTGCCAGGATCGTTCCCCTAACAAAAGACAGATCCTACCTTCAAGAAGTCAAACTGAATTTCCCAGTTTTCTATTGTGATTATCACTATGGATGTCCTTCATGCTTTCTGCCTCTCCGTTTTCACAGGTACCCAGATCCCCTGGCAAGATTATTCTCTGCTATCCTTTCTTAAACTCGAAGGTAAAATACCCTTCCCTCCTCCTCCCTCACTCCTTCCCTTCCTCTTTAGAAAGATACCGTTTAGAGAGAAAATAGTCATTTAAAAAAAAAAAAGTCAGATTAATATAATTAGACATTTCCCCCAAGGTAAAACTTAAACAATTCAAGGTAAAATCAGGTCAGTCAGTCTAGCCTCCTTAGAGAGCTCCAAGCCAATGAGAGTGTCTCAAATGAGGTAGACAGCATTTGTGAGCAATGACCCTTGAGGATGTGCCTTTGCTATCACGCACATGTGCACCCATTGTACACACACACACACACACACACACACACACACACACACACACAGGATAAACAGAAGTGGAGTAACTAATTAGTCAGAAAGTAATAAAATCTTTTGTTTCACGTCTACCAGTGTTTTCCTCTCAGATAGTCACGTTTCACATACTAGTTTTGTTAGATACATCTATTATGATATTTAAATTCCTCTTGAAGTTAGACATAATATGTGCCCTTTAGAGGATTTGTGTCAATTGGTTGGTAAAGTTCCTTTTTATTTTTTATTTATTTATTTATTTTTTGCCAAGAAAGCTGATGGCCACTTTATTTTTAGTGGTTGACATTGACACGGATTTTGATTGTGGCCTCTTGATGTTTCTCCTGTTGCTTTGCACTTTCCTGCAGACACTTGGAATATCAAGCTCAGGTTTATGGTTGGAGACAGCTGCCATGTGGCTTCTTCTTTCATAGTTTGGATAGAAGAACAGAGAAAGTGTGGTGCATGGGCCTGTAATGCCAGCACTCAGGGAGGCTGGGGAAGACTGAAGTTCAAGGTCAGCCTGGGCTACAGCCTGGGCTGGAGATGAGAGTAAGCCTTGGTGGCAGAAGGCTTTCTCACAGTGCCTGAGGCCTCAGCCCTACAGAGAGCAGAGATGAAGTGTTATGTTCCCAGGGACCCACAGTTTCCACTAGAGTTAAGATCAGGAGAATTGTCTGCACTGTTACCTAGCCACCTCCTAAATCCCTCCTCTTCTACACCATGGTCTTGGAGCAATTTGTGCAGTTGTTTGCTTAAAAGGGCTTTCTTCAGAACATTGAAGACCACACTTAAATTTAGAGTTTCCTAATAATCAACTGAGCTGTAACTGTCCTTTTTCATTTCCTTACAGCCATCCCAGAGGCTCTGTGAACTCTTAAAACTCTGTGTAAGTTTTTATTTGCGGTTTTCCACCATTATAATGCTCAGAGAGCATGAATGCTTGGGAAGATATGGGAAAGGCAGGGTGAGAAGCGTTTGATGGCTCTGTCACCACTGTACTGGTACTCACATCTTTCTAATAACACCCTAAATCATCATTTAAGAATTCAAATACTCCCTCAAGAAAAGAACACACCATTTTTTGAAAATGCTAAAGGCAGTTTTCAATTATATTATCAAAATGATTTTTTTTTTGAGACAGGGTTTCTCTGTGTAACAGTCCTGGCTGTCCTGGAACTCTGTAGACCCGGCTGGCCTCAAATTCACTAAGATCCACCTGCCTCTGCTTCCCAAGTGCTGGGACTAAAGGTGTACACTTCCACCACCAGGCTCAGAAGGATTTTTTTTTAAAGAAAGAGAACACTTGTTTAAAATTGCATAATTATCATTTTTAAAGTATCTTTAAAACCATTTTTTGAGAGGTCTTGTTTGGGACCCTGAGAATTGGCTCAGTGGTTAAGAGCACTTTCGCTCTTGCTAAGTTCAGCTCCCAGCACTTGTGTGGTGGCTCATGACCATCCATAACTCCAATTTCAGATTAGGTACCTTGTTCTTCTGACCATAATCATGGGGGCCCCCAGCACCAACATAACAAGCAGGGTGTCCCCACAGACACCTGTAGCCTCAGCTCCGAGGTGGATGGAGACAGGACAATTTCTGGCTAGCTTCCAGTCTATACAAGAAAATGCAAACTCTGGGTTCCGGGAGAGAGGCAGAGAGTGAGAGAGAAGAAGCCTCCAATGGCCTCTTATAACATTCATGCACAGAGAAAACATCTACATTTGAGCACCGCACACATGTGAAGAAGTAGAAGTTGGTAAGAAGGGAACAAAATGTAAAATAATATGGTCTTGTTTAGAAATCCTCCCTATCCTACATCTGTCACTTAAAAACATTATTACACAAAATAGCCATGTGACTTTTATGTCGATATACTAGCTAAGTGACTTTTTTAATATGTTAATTTCTTATATGTGGATTTTTGTCTTGATTTTTGTTTTGTTAGAGGAAACCACGAATGAACACAACTTCCATGGTCCCATCACTTCCACCCACAACAGGAACTGACTTTTCTCTGACTGGGAGTCCTCCAGCTCCTCTTACGACGCCCCATAGGCGGGGAGATTCAAGATAGTACAGTTCCTCACAGCCCAGAGAAACTTCCTACCCCCAAAGCATAGTTTATGCCACAGCCAGATCACACTACCAGCTTCAGCTCCTGGACCAGTGTCTCCTTCTGTATAATGCAATAAAAAGTTGACATCACACTGTTATGTAATTGTGCTGGACAGTTTTTATAAACTTGACACAAACCTACATATACATGGGAAGAGGGACAACTGAGAATTACCTCCATCAGATTGGTCTATGGAAATGTCTGTTGGGTGTTTTCTTGATTGTTAAATGATGTAGGAGGGCCCAGGCACTGTGGGTGCTGCCATAGGGGTAGAGCAGGTGTGTCTGGACTGTATAAAAAAGTGATCTGAGCCAACCACTGGGGAGGCAGCCAGGAAGCTTTTCTCCATGGTCTCTGCCTCAGTTCCTGACTGAGTTCCTGCCTTGACTTCCCTCATTGATGCACTTCAATCAGTAAGCTAAATACAGATTCTTCCTCAAAGTTGGAGCAAACAAAAGCAAACTCCAATGTGTGTGTGTGTGTGTGTGTGTGTGTGTGTGTGTGTGTGTGTGTGTGTGTGTGTATGTGTGTATAGTCTCCTGCCATTACCAGCTCTTTAAGGAGGAATTGGGGAAATAATAAAAGCAACTAGGACATCATTTCTGTCTTTTTTTTTTTTAATCAGAAATGAAGCTAGGAATCAGGGGTTCATTAATAGAAGAAAGGTGGAAATACCAGTATGTGGAGGGCCACCTACAGCTTCTGCTGTAGGATGACGGTGGCTGAAGGAGGGATCCTGTCCTTGCATCTGAAACTGAGCAGATCACTTGGAGGTGTTCCTAGCATCCTGACTCTTTTAATTGTGATACAAACTTACAAAGCCACGGGATATGCTTGTAAAATTTTCTCACTCTAAGTCTCTCCATGTCTGTCCATAGAGCTATGAAGCAAAAGAACTAACACTGGTAATATGACTCCTCCATCTCTCTGAACACAGAGTCTATCTTTTAGGAGGGAACAGATCATCAGTTGTGATGACCGTCAGTCTATTAGTCCCTCTGGGAAGCTTTTCAGGCTGTGTCTTTACAACTGTTGGAAATGAGGTCATGCCTAGATGGCAAAGAGAATGGAGTCAGTTTAGGGGACACCTATTTCTTAGAATGGGAGTTTCAACCTGGATAGACCTTACAAACCCCTGACTCCATCACACCAGGATGCTTGTTCAAAATGCAGGGGAATCTAAACTTTGCTGCAGACTTGTGTAAAGATGTAATACCTAAGCCAGAACCCCACATTTCAGCAACAGGCCACCATATTAACATTTGTCAGAATACCTTTAGTTTAGTGCATTCACTCAGGGTGAAAAAGCCCATTCCATAAGTATAAGGGTAGCTTTCCCACAGAAAAGGCTATTTTTTAAAGCATGTTTTTTAATTAATCATTTTTGAGACAGAGTCTCATTTGTAACTCTCACTTGCCTGAACCTCACTATGAAGTTCAAACCAGCCTCAAATGCTCAGATATTTCTGCCTCTGTCTCCTGAGTCCTGGGATTCCTGGACTGAGTCACTACAGCCAGCTATAAAGGTGATTTTGACAGGAAATTATAAGGATGATACAAGTCCTGCTCTCAGGTCCCACTGAGTAAACCTGGTCTTCACACATCCTTCCGTTAAAGACAGCTAAAAGTTCCCGTTCCTGGAGCCATTGACACTGTGCCATGTTTGTTTTTCCCAACACTGGAGTTTTCTCAACATTCTCCCAATGACAACAACACAATACCACAGATGTGGTTATGAAAGTGACAAAATCAGGACAGTTGTGTCCTATGTTCTAGTCCTCTCTACTGATCTGGGCTGTAACTGTGTATTTAGGTAACTGTTACATCCTTTTCATGTCCTGTGAGAACGTGTTTGATCTCTTCTCTGTCCATACCTTTGGACTTCAGAAAAGACATTACCTCTTGTTATGTGACTACATTCAGCTCAGCATCTTCACATGTTTTATTTTGTTTGTTTCAAGAGTGATTTCACGAGGGTTCAGTCAAGAGGCTTACAGCAGGTAGGTAGAGGCTGACTAATAAGAGGGAGAATAAATCAGTTCATATACACATCATTTTTCTCATAGCTCTTTATTCTTCAAAAAATGTTCTTCCCAAAATTTCTCTCTCAAAAAGCTCTCTTTAAGATTTCTCCTCAAAAGTTCTCTCAAGTTATTTCTCTAAAACTTCTCTTTAGAAGTTCTTAAAAATTAATCCCAGCACTTGGGGGAGGCAGGCAGATGTCTGTGAGTTTGAGGCCACCCTGGCCTACAGAGCTAGTTCCAGGACAGCCTCCAAAGCAATACAGAGAAACCCTGTCTCAAAAAACCAAAAAAAAAAAAAAAAAAAAAAAAAAAAAAAAAAAAATCGTCATAGATCTCACAAGGCTTCCAGTTTACATACCCAATACAGATACAATTAACAACTCTCTGACAATAACAAGAATATCAGGCATGCATGTCTCCCAGAACCAGGAAGGCAGATAAAATCTTGAGAAAAGTGGGTACTTCTTATCTGGGGGGGGGGAAAGGACACACATGCCTTATAAAATGTCCAAGCAAACTTAAGTCTCAGAGGGCACATGACTTGTAAAACATGCTGTCAACTCATTAAAGGGAACTTCTCAATGCTATTATCAAAGGGAAAAACTAAGGCTGTGTAGTGTGAGATCTGGAGGCTGCAGCTCTTACTGCTGATGCCCCAGTAAGAAGGAATTTCCTTTCTCTGGGGCTTTTTTAGGAATATAAAGCACCCAGTATATACTCTACATATCAAGATTATACAGCCAAATTCATAGCAACAGATATTCTGGTCTGTATTTCTTGTGGACTCTGCAAAGCAAGTTTTCTCCATCAGAAGTTAATTCTTGTGGGTTGATGCTTAGAATATTAATTGCTACTTTTGTGATAAATGATGATGGCTCTTAAGCAGTGATTTGTACTGGGTAGTTCAAGCTAGCTAGCTTCTATCTCACATTCCTCTTACCTCCCAGGTGCTAGAATTAGATTTGCATCTTTACAGCTGACTCAAGAGATATTTCTGTTTTGAGACAGGGTCTCACTGTATTACCTTGGCTGGCCTTGAACTCATTAGATTAGGCTGGCTTTGAACACCCATTTGCTGGGCACCATACTCTGTTGACAAGGAACTGTGGTTGTCAGCCAAGAACACTAGGCAAGACTTGGTGTTGCTGGCTAAGTGGTGCTAGATTTTTAAGTGGGCTTTTTTGTCCCGCCAACTAGTTCCAAAAAACCCACACAGATTTATTATTAACCATAAATGCTTGGTTGATAGTTTAGGCTTGTATTTAGCCAGTTGTTATAATTTAAATAAGCACATTTCTATTAATCTATGTGCTGCCCAAAGCATGTTTACCTCACCTCTGTACTTCCCATCCTGCCTGCTCTGCATCTCATGGCGTCTCCTCCAACTCTGCCCTTCTCTCTGCCTGAAAATCCTGCCTAGCCATCGGCCAATCAGCTTTTCATTAACAAAGAGAGCAACACATCTTCAATGTGTACAGAAGGATTACTCTACAGCACTAGCTTTCCCTGCCAGCTTCATGAAGTAAACAAATATGTGGGAAAGACAAGGAACTGGGGATTCTAAAGCCATCTGGGGCTGAGGAGTGATTTCAGTCAACTGCCTCATGAAGCAGGAGCCTAGAAAATGATCTCTGCTAGCAGTGAGTGCAAGCTGGGTGCACTCTCCTCAGGGCAGCCTGGGGGTAGATGGCAGCCTGGTTACCACCCTGACTGCAGACTGGGATAAGGACAGAGGGTTCAGTTAATCTGTGCCCTGGCTTCTGACCCTCAGTACTGGTGTTGTAACAAACAAGTACTGCCATATAGAAAACCAATACTATAAACTTTTGCTTAGCTTACTTACCTAATTAAAAAAAAATTACGTATATGGGCATTTTGTTTGTGCTTGCGACATGTGTGAAGTGCCTATAGAGGCCAGAGGACGGCATCAGATCTCCTGGGAACAGAGTCAGATGTTTTGAACAGCCATGTGGGTGTTGGGGATTGAATCTGGGTCCTCTGGAAGAGCAACCAGTGTTCTTAACCAATGAGCCAGCTCTCCTGCTCCTCACTACTTTTAAATACTCCATATCCTTTTAGTTGCAAAATGATTTACTTTTTTTTCTTGCTTGCTTTATTCAGTCTTTTTGTGGGTCAAGAACATTAAGTTAAAAGACACAGAAGATCCACCCCCTGTCCCACCACAGCAGCTACCTTTCCTCTCACCTTTTCTGTATTAAGGCAAGATGCTGCCTTACAAGGGAACAGTTGCATGGAATGCCAGACAGGCCAAAGGGCCTCATTGCAAGAGCCAGAGGAGTGCAGATGGCAAGCTTTCCAAATCCTAGGCATCCCACTAGATGTCAGGATAATACATTTATCTAATAAACCCAGCCCAGAGCTGGAAAAAGACTAGCAAACCAAGTGTCTGAAACCCATGTTCACATCCTCATGGGTGTCCTGCTTGTATATGAATAACTGGTAAAATCAAAAGTAGCATATAATTCCAGCAAAGAGCATGTGTAGACTTCAGTTTCTACTATTCACAAGTGCTTAAGGTGGAAATGGAAAAGAATGTGTCTAGAAAAATTGGCTTCTTTGCTAGGAAGGGAAAACACTTTTTAGGGCAGATAATGTATCCACAAGAGCTGACATAACACATGCATTTTCATTTGGGGACCATAGAGAAATGTTTCTGATAACACAAAGTATCACTTCTCATCAGGGGGACAGCTTGCTAAAATTATCTGCATTATAAAACATTTTAAGTGATACAATGGAATTTTAAGCAGCATTTCCATTGGACACTTAGTTTTTAATTGGTTAGCAGAGTAGACCACTATAAGCATATTTAATTAGATTAAAAGTCTGTCCCTAGGTTCTACCCCCAGTACCCTCAAATAGAAACTCTTCATCAATAAAAATAAAGTGGTCATTAAATGTTTCACAAAGAGTTACATTTTTACTTTCCAAAGTCGCAGGAGGCAATCAATTCAGATCTGCCTTCTGGTTTTCCCCTCGATTCAAATGTGTTCTGGGGTAAGGCCACAAGATTGTTCTTTTAACATACTGAAGTTCAGCTAACCTGGAAACACTGAATTCCCTGCTCAGTTCTCGGCTGCTGCCTCTCTAAACTCCCTAAAAGAGCTAATGCTTCTGTGTGGATTGAAATTCCACACACCTACCATTGTTCTCGCTCCAGGAACTCCAAACTTCCACATCTATTTCCCTGATGAACTTATTTATGAAAACATGCACTTGGGTCTCAGGTTCGGCAAGTCCACAGGGTACATCACCCTTACTCACCTGCTCCTCTCACCTGAACTCTGCAAACCATACTGCCCTTTTCAGGAACTGCTCTTGATTTTTTCTTCCTCCTCTATTCCCCAGGTATCTACAGTTTGAGTCCTATTAGCCCCACCCTCAGAATGCATCTCCATTCATACTGATGTAGACACCTCTACTCCTACAATATAGTCTGAACTACAGCAATAACTTCTTACATGGTTCCTTGACTTCATTCATGACCTCTGCCCCAGACAGCTGTTAACAGTAGGAGAGATGTAATCTATGGACAGTAGTGTCTAGTCACTCTTACAGAACATGCAGACTTTCCAAAATCTAGAGAGCACTGACTGGATAATTATTATTGCTTATTCTAGAATGTAGGTTAAACACTGGCTTCTGTCTTCTCTGCCACATCCCCGGTGCTTAGAGCTGAATAAGTGAGTGAGTCTTGCTTTACCAGTAGGCACAGTTCTGAGGAGCAGTACAAGGCCTGTCTTAGTGTGTTCCATTGCTATGAAGAGTCACCACGGCCATGGCAGCATGTAATTGGGGCTGGCTTACAGTTCAGTGGTTTAGTTCATTACCCTCATGGCAGCACACAGACAGACATGGTAGCTCAAAGTTCTGCATCTGGATCAAAAGGCAGCAGGAAGAGTGAGCCACTGGTCTGGTTTAGGCACTTACAAACCAAAGCCCATCTCCAGTGACACACTTCCTCCAACAAGGCCACGCCCACTCCAAGTAGCACCACTGCCTAATGACCAAGCATTCAAATATATGAGCCCATAGTAGTCATTTCGATTCAAACTATCACAAGGCTCTCATGTGAATGCAACAAAATGATGGAACTTACTATTTGATTTCCTATCAGCCTAATTCCAGATAAGTAAAACCCATTAACTTGTGAGCTGGGAATCTGGACATCTACTTTGAGAAAAAAGACAGTTTTAGCAATTATACTGTCAACATTACTCTGAGGGGTCAGTTGTTGTGAAGGGCTTGGTAGGGTCCTATTGTCATGGATAATCTTTTTATACACTATGAAGATGTGTCACTGTGATTGGTTTAAAGAAAAGGTGAACAGCCAATAACTAGGCAGGATTTCTGGGCAGAGAGGATGCTGGGAAGAAGGAAGAGATGCCAGGAGACACAGAACAAGCAGAATGGACAATATGGAGATGAGGCAATAAAGCATTGAGACAGAAAGTCAATTAATGAAAATGGGTTGATTTTTAAGTCATAAGAACTAGTTAGAAACAACAAGCCTAAGCTAAGGCTGAGCTTTCATAATTAATTAGTCACTGTGTCCTTATTTGTGAGTTGGTGCCCCCAAAAGAAAAATCCAACTACATCTACTTGAGGGGCTTTTATCACAACATAGAACTCACTGTCCTCAGAAAGATCAAGGGTTTGGACTGACAGATGATGAGGGCACAGGAAGGAACTGGCTACTTTATACTATCTGTAGTCATGTTATAGCGCTTGATCAAGGGCATCATGCTAGACTCAGGATGTAATGGCGGCAGTAGAACAGTGGTAGGCAGGGGTGTGTGCACTCTTCAGGGGTGCTCTGCTACATACAACCACTCCTTTTTTAAAAAAATATTTATTATGTATAGTGCTCTGCCTACATATCAGAAGAAGGCACCAGATCTTATCACAGATGTTTGTGAGACACTATGTGGTTGCTGGGAATTGAACTCAGATCCTCTCCGAGAGTAGTCAGTGCTCTTAACTTCTGAGCCATCTCTCCAGCCAGCCCCAACCATTTCCTTTTATAAAGACAGATGACTACTTACTTCTCTCTCAAAAGTCTGTGCCCATTAGTGAACTTCGCAAGTCAGCCCTGTGCTCAGGACAAATGATAGAAACTAGTTCCAGCCTTCACTATCCAGCGTTAAGTAAATTCCTCAAGGTCCTATTCATTTGGTGTTTGCCTGCATTCATTCACATCTGCACACCACATGCATACTGCTGCCCAAGAAGGTCAGGGAGGGTGATGGACATCTGGAACTAGAGTTAGATAGTTGAAAGCTGCTATGTGTGTGCTATGATTGAACTTGGGTTCTCTGGAAGAGCAGCACTTATCTCCCCAGCTGCTCCTACCCAGCTCCATGTTTTCTGGGTATTCTGAATTATATAGTCCTGGAACTCACTATATAGCACAGCAGCCTACAACTGGTGGCAAGCCTCTTTGCTTTAACCTCCAATGTCTATGAGTTACCACACCCTGCTAAATCTATTAATACTTCTTTTAAATAGTTGCTAAGAATTCCAGTCTAAATGTAAAAATATCAACCCCCCCCCCCCAGAATTTGACCCTCTTGCTGAAGACACCTCATGCCTGAGTCATAGGACATGGAGAAACCAAGTTGGTACTGACCTGGAAACTTCATCTTTACTGGCTGACTTTCAAAGTGCTGTATTGTGCTCTACACATTACTGGAGGAGAAATACAATACATTTTACCCAGCTGTGAATGCTGCAACTATCACAATAACTGGCCTGGCACGCTGTGCCTACTGTTACGTAAGTGGCACAAATGTCATAGGTGTGACCAAACACTTTTCAATTGGATTTGAGGTTCCAGCAAATAAAACCTTGCCTGGCACTGCTATCAGGCCCAGAACCCTTAGGAGAGGCCATGTTTCTCTTATCCTACCAAGTGGATACAGCATTAAACGCACAGAGCAGTGAGTCTCTCGAAATCAGCAAGGCCCCTATTAAATACTTCATTTTGTAGGAGCTGCCTTGGTTTTGGGGTCCTTCACCAGCAGCAGCGCAGTGACTAAAACAAGGCCTCTCCTTAGCATCTCATTTACTCCTTATGAGAAACTACTTCCTTAAAATCTAAACAAAGGGAATCATGACAGGGAGTATGTGAACATAATATCTATTTTTATTATGAAAACATTAGACTTTGACACATTGCTTCATTTGCTTTTTAAAAATCTATTATCTGACTTACACCTATTCAGCAAAAAATGCCAATAAATTATATAAATCATAGCTTGAGTCTTTTTAAAACTAAGAACGTGTTTTGTGATCATCAAACAATACTAAATCCCAGCTAGATGAAGTGCTGACTATAATCTCTTCTCCGTCTTTAGCTTAAACACAAAGAAAAGCAGCCATGTGAACACATTGCAGCAGTTTCTTAGAACAGCCCTCCACACTCAGGGACAGTGTTTCCTTTCTTCCGAAGGCGGAATGTGGCCCTGTTGGATGGCAAGCACTCACTCTACACTGTCCTATCCTGCTCTTCTGGAAGACACTGGGGTGGGTGGGGTGATGACACACATGACCCTGAACCCAGGCTAGCCTGTCTTTAAGTAGAATCCTTTCTTTACAACAAAATTATCAGCTGAGAATGCAAGTGCTGATTTAGAAACAATGATTCCCATTCAGTACACATTAAATCCAATGTGTTAGGACTGAAGTCACAGATTCTGAAAAGCAAACAGTGAACCAATAAGGCAGACTGCATCGCCACCACACACCCAATGAACCAATAAAGCAGACTGCATCACAGCCACGCACCTTCAAATGGTCTATTTTTGGAGCCTGATGCTCTTTACAAATTATATTTTGGGAGAGTTCAGATGAACATAAATAAAACTTCCACATGAAGTTAGAGTTTTTGAGTTTTCCACATGGGAAGTAATATTTAAAAAAAAAATTATACATCAATAATCTTATTAGTGAATGCTTTCTGCCTGGTTCTAAATCTTTATTTTTTTGTGGAGGCAAACCAAAGCACTGTCTTAAGACTTCTTCAAAGTAATGACACAATCTCTACCATCCCTAGAGTTTAAAGCTAGATATCCTGGTCCTTGTCACCATCATCCATTTCATCATCATCGTCTTCTTGGTCTCCAGATTCATCTTCTTCTTCAACCTAAGGGGAAAATACAGTTTTGTTCATGTACACACATTGTAATAATATACACAGATAAATATACACATGTGAAACACATATGCTAATTATTAATATTAATAGTCTGACATATTAAAATCAGATTCCCTTGACTTCAAAATGCTCAGGGCTCCTTGTCATTTTCAACATGAATGGGTAATGCTATTCAGTTAACTTTAATGATAAATGGTCACAATTTTCTATCCATGAATCTGAACCTACTGTGGTAAAAACAATGACCACACAACCCACCCTTGAGGATGAGCCTTACTACCCAGGAGCAATGAAACCACCTATTTTCTAGGCTCTAGGCTTCAAATATTGCAAAGAGAATTTGATTTATCTCAGACCAATTCGCTGTACAGCGAGAACTACAGATAATAACATTCTTGGCTAACATACAGCACAACTTTCCCATGCAACATTAAACTTGGAACATGCTTTACAAATCTAGAACACTTGTGGAAATATTTCAGTCTTACTGGATGGCCGAGGTTCTTGAGTTTACTCTTCAGTGACAGGATTTTCTGGTCCTGATCGGCCAAGAGTACCAAGAGATCATCTTGCTCTTTCTTAGAATCGGTCACTTCCGAGTCTAACTTGTCTTTCTCCGTTTGCAGAATGGCGATGGTGCTGTTAGATGAATCCAACTGTTTTTTAATGGCAGTTTTCTCCTCAGACAGAGCTTTAATTTCATTCTGGAAGAAAGGGGACAAGCAGTGATCTAAAATCAGTACTCATTTCCAAAGCTCATAACAGTTTCTATCAGTGACAAACCACTGTATGTTATGGTTTCGGCATGAATGTCCCCCACTGGCTCACGGTGGCACATTCACATCACTAGCAGTGGGTCTTGAAGGTGATTATCTGTTGCTGGTCTGTCTGGAGCTGTCATGTTCTATCTGCCACCGTTTGGCCACCTCACATTTCTGCCACCAAGCTGTGAAATGCTTTTGCATTCCCGGCCATTATGGACTGTGACATGTGAACCGTGACCCAAAATAAACCTTAGCCCCTTTAAGTTCTTCTCTCAGGATCTCTGGTCACAGGAATGTGACGGTAACTAACATTAAGACAACTGTTCAGTCTGAGGTACTTGGCTGGGAAATGGAGGTACATAACTCTTAAAACACATACTAAGAAAGCCACAATGAACAGAGTACAAAGTCCAATCCTTAGCCACCCCTGCCTAAATGCTGAGAAATAACATTTATAGAAGCCAGTTGGCATCAGAATTAGAACTCAAAACTCAAAAAAGGGAAAAAAAAAAATCCCATTTTATTCTGAGAGTTAAACGGAAAGGATAGTTTTAAATAAAACCATACCATAAAACTTACATATAATTTAAAAAGTGTAACTATACATCATCCTTTTCAGTTTATGAATGTCACCCCACTCTTCTTCATGCTGCCTATTCTGATATGTCTGTCAATATTCCTCAGCCCTGTGCGAGTCTGTATCTTACTTTGTTTTCTGAGATAGTCTCCCTATGCATCTCTGGCTGGCCTGGAACCCATGCCCTTGCCTCCGCCTTAGTGCTAGGATTAAAGATGTGTGCCACCATGTCTGGCTACATGTGGTTTTTGTATTAGCCAAATTTGTTGCCCTAATTTTGTTATGACTAAACACTGATGTTGATAAGAAAATTTGCTGGGGGTGGAGGCACACACCTTTAATCCCAACACTTGGAATGCAGAGGGAAGTGGGCCTGAGTTCGAGGCCAGTCTGGTCTACTGAATCTTGAAAAAAAATAAAATAAAAGAAAACCCCTAACTTCCAGTTTTCTTTACAAGCCTAAGGGGTTCAGAGATGAAATGTAACAGATTTTCCAGAATTTGTCTCATATTATGTATAATAAATAGCAGTTTTACCAAAACCAACCTTTAATTCCTTCGTTTCCTGAAGCAAGGCAGACAGCCTTCCTTCTACATCAGTAGTTTTAGCAGTCGTCACATGCTCACTCTCTCCTTGAACAGGGACAGACTTTGCCTGAAAATACGAATTTGAAAAAAAAAAAGTAAGTTACAAATGATATAACTTTGTAAGTGTGTATGTCTTCTTGCTCTTTAGAAGTTTTGTTTCAAAGGACAGATAACAAACAAGACAACACAATTCCTTGTGTTTTTATGTGAAAGCAACAAATGCTGTGACAGATGAGCTGGCCCACTGTGGCCAAGTACCATCCAGCTCAGTGCAGAAAAGCACCAGCACCGGGATCCAGAGGCTCACCCCTCAAGTCTTTACCTCGGAAGCTCCTGTCACCTCAGGTACTAAACCCACCCAAAGGTCGTTAGCTGGTGAAATGCAAGTATTTTAAGTGCTCTATGAATCAAAACCTCTTAGGACCCACCTTTTCTCTATAAAATTCTGGGCAGTGGGGTATCGCTTAAACAGACACCTAAAAATCTGACAGTGGCTTTGGAACGGGGTGGTGGATGGAGTGTTGAGTGCAAATCAGACAAAGCTTAAATTACTTCAAAGAAACTACTGATAGAAATATGAACATTAAAAATAATTCTGAAAGGGATTTGTAAGAAAAGAAGAGCTACAGAGAGAATTTTTAGTTTTTTGCACATACATGAAGAGAATGTTGGTAGAAGTATAAAAGTTAAATGTGCTTCTGGTGAGATCACAGAGAGAAATGCAAAGCATATTACTGGGAATTAGAGGAAAGACAGACCCTGTTCTAGAGCAGCAAAGAACATGGTAAAATTGTGGCTTAGTATTTTGGGAGAGCACAGGCCAACCGATCAGTCATTCTGTTGGTCCATGTGTCTGTATTAGAATGTGTCTTGCAGCGTTGCCCAAGCTGGGCTCTAACTCAGTCATCACTATGCTCGGCATAAGTGAATAACCTGAATCACTGACATAGCTGATTTTCCTAAATAAAGTACTATATTGTACAGTCTCATTTCTCTTTGCAGTTTAGAATAAAATATTAAGAGGAGAGAAACTTACAAATGATTATGTAAAAATGAAAAATTGTGGAATTTGCAGATTACCCAGATTACTAACTATAAGAAAGTATGTTCTGGGGAAGGCATGGGGGGGGTCACCTTTTAGTAAGTGATTACACTGGTGTATGCAATCAACTCACTGAGCAGACACCAGAGACACAGATGAGGTAATGTGGAGGGCTTTCTTGTGTGCTGGTTCATCTCTGATGATAATTTTATAGCAGTAGAGAAGCTGTCAGCTTGGACATAAAGGGATGGAAATGGGGTGTTATACCAGTCCAAAAAAAAAAACCCCACTCAGTAAACTAAATGAGTCAGTCCATACAGCAAATACAAAGAAAACAACAAAAAAGGAGAGAAATGGAGAGAGGGAGGGAGGGAGCGAGGGGGAAAGGCTACCATGAAGTCTCTGGCTAATGAGTAGTAAAGACTCATCTCACTACCTATGGAAGAGACAAAGATGACTCACCAAGGCTTCAGCTCTCTGGAGCAGCTCATGGTTCTCTGCCTGGAGTCTGGTGATCTCCAGAGACTGTGAGTTCAACTGGGACTTTAATGCTGTCAGCTCCTGGAAATAAGAACAGCAGAGTTGTGATGGAAACAGCACTACTTTCATTTAGGAAATTTTTATTTACAGGGAGAAAAATCCTTTCTTGACACTAGCCTCAAAAACCACAACTTACACGTTTCAAAATTTAATTCTAGAGAACTACTCTTTATGTCAGTTTCAAGATGGAAAATGAAACACATCTGTTTATCTCTGTCTCTTCTTGAGACCCTATTCTCCCCCTCCCACCTCATAAATGGAGAAATAAGGGAAGAAAAGAAACCGGTCAGGCATAAGGACAAGGAAAGGAACCTGTAGAGTTTCAGAAGGAAATGCACTGGTGACTGAAAATACAGCTGGGAACCCTAAAAGCAAGGCTGGCACCTGATTTACAAGGAATCTGTAGCCTCCTGATACCCTTAGATATCTTAAGAAGAATGGTAAAAATGCGTTTAAACACTGAGGGCTGGTTCAAGTCTATTATGAGACAGCCATCCGATTCCTGCCAGCTCTAATGCATCTCACTACTGGCTGAAGCCTACATGCTTAGTATTTGCAACTGTAGAGCTGGACAGCTCTGGGTGAGGGGCCACCAACATGACAGCAGCAGTGCTGCCACCAAACTGAAGCAAGAAGTCAGTTCATGTTGTTAAACTTTCTAATTTTCTTATTGGCCTCCTCCACCCAAATACAATGACAGAAAAGCAAGGACATCGGGCAGTGTCTGGACACATGTCTGGTGGCAAGGTACAGCATGGAATAATGCTTTTCTTCATATGTCTATTGTATACACTCATGCCTTTTCTCTACTTTGCTTCCTATTGTCGATTAGCAAAATAATATGCAGCCAATGATGTCATGGATCATTTTCTGTGCTTATGGTGTGTGTGTGAGAGAGAAAGGGAGAGAGTATGTGTATGTAAGAGAGAGAGAGAGAATGTGAGAGAGGGTAAGAGAGAGTGTGTGTGAGAAAGAGTATGTGTGTTTGAGAGAGAGTATATGTGTGTGATTGTGTGTCATAAAGAGAATGTATGTGTGAGAGTGTGTGTGTGTAAGATAGAGAATGTGAGTGTGACAGACTGTGTGTGTGTGTGAGAGAGAGACAGAGATGGGGGGGGGAGAGTGTGTGATGCTGCCTGTGTGGAGGCCAGGGGTTGGCACTTGCTCTCCACTTTGTTTTTTGCGGCAGTCTCTCACTGAACCTGGAGCTCACTGTTTCGGTCAGACTGGCTGAAGAGCCATCCCCTAGGATCTTCCTGACCTACAGGTATATGACATGTGCCTGCCTTCCTCTTATGTGGATGCTGGGGCAAATTCCAATTCAAGTTCTCATGCCTGTGCAGCAAGCATTTTACCTCTGAGTCATCTCCCTATCCCTGTGCAGTATTTTGTAATATGCAATATAATAAGTAGAGTCTATGTTGCCATTAAACCCTGAAAAGCCATAATTTAAAAAAATGTGTATTTGCTGGGTATGATGGTGCACACCTTTATACCAACCCTTGGGAGGCAAAGGCAGGAGGATCTCTGTGAGTCTGAGGCCAGCCTGATCTCCCCCACAAGTTACAGAACATCCAGGGCTACATAGAGAGACTTTGTCTGAAAACAACAACTAAACCCAAAACCTACCACACACATGCACTCATGTATGCACTCACACATGCACTTACAAAAGAAAATTGGGAAAAGTAAAAATAACTAACAGGCAATTTCCTTTTACAAAATATTCTATCAAAGTTTCACTGAGAAACATAACTAAGACTTTTTATTTGGAATTTACAAAATAAGTGACACATTAATAACAGTTTGCTCTAATTTATTATTTTAGCATTAATAGGCAAACTCAGTAAAATCAAAATAGTACATTAATCTTGCTTGCACAAGCAATACATTGTGAACAAATGCTGGAGACCTAAAAAGACTGTAAACGACAACTGATTTGAAGATAAGCTCTGAGAAATTGGAGAGTACTTGCTGTTCTTGCAGAGGACTTGAGATTGGTTAGTAGCACCCACATTGCAGCTCTAACTCCAGTTCCAGGGGGTTGAATGCCCTCTTTGGGCCTGTGAGCACTGCATGTATATGGTACACTTTTGTGCATATATGCAGGCAAAATATTAATGCATAAGACACAATCTCTGACTAGTTTGAGATGCATCGGGTGCTGGTGATATAAGGCACAGTGTGGTCATACTTCTCAGATAGCCGTGTCTGTGAATGAGGACAGCTGACTATTGGAGGAGACATTAGGTAGCACAGCAGTGTGGCCTGATTTCTCTTTTCAAACAAGCATACATTCCTTTAGAACAGAAGGTAGGAAGGAGGAACAGAAAAGAGGAGCAAAGAAACAAGAAGCTGGGCTAGCCAGATGGCACGGTGGGTGACTACCGGAATCCAATCCTTTGTGATAGAGTAAGTGTCCTTACTTCCAGACGTACACTTTGCAACAAAAGCTGTGTGCACATGTTCATAGCATGAAATAAAGAAATTAATAAATGTACAAAGTTTAAAACCAACCAATAAAAGATGAAACAACATTATCATCAAGGTAAATACGGCTTCTGGATTTTCAAAGCTGTCTTAATTATCAAATTTTATTATTCCTGACAATGGAGTTCTAGAACAATATAACTACAGTGATGTTACTCTATTGGAACTGGGCTCAAGATAGAAAATTACCTGCTTTAATTCTACAACTTGCTCCGAATCTCTGGGTGAAGCTGTTACTGATGCCTGCTCATTCACGGTAGACGCTTGTGAAGATCTCTACAATGAACAGAGAAATAAACTATGAAATAAGTAAACCTGAAGAGAAAGGAAAGCAGAAGTACACACACAGAGCCAAGTCTTACAGAAGCTCACCAGAGGATTTCACATGAAGATTTAACTGTTGTCTGTAAGATTCTATTTGAACACAGCACTTGCTGATGGTCTATAGCTTTCCACAGCTTCAGAAGTTACACTTACATCAAGTGAGTCATTATATCTAAACATGTTCCTCAAGTAGTAAGGGGCACAAGCACAGAAGCAGGTATTTACTTCCACATTAAAGGAAATATCTCATTTTAAGTGTGACTAGCCAGTGAGATAGCTCAGCATGTAAAGGTACTCGCCATCAAGCCTGAAATAGCTTTTGATTCCTGATACCCATTCCTGACATCAATTTCTCTTGAAAACTGTCCTTTGACCTCCATGCTATGACTTGAGTGTCCATGCCTGCACCACATCGTTTAAGGAAAAAAAGGGGGAAAAAAAAATCAAGCTGAGGGGGGGTTGCTCAAGCCTTTACTCCTAGCAGAAGTAGCAGGTCCAGCCTAGTCTAGTCACCAAGTGCCAGGAAAACCAGGGCTACATAGAGACCCTGTCTCAAGAGAAAACATATAAACCCAGAAAAACAAACAAGTAAGATAATGAAATTCCTCTTGACCTCTTAATACATCTCTTTTTTAATGTCTACTTACTAAATTCTCTATCAAAGAGTCCTTTTCGGCTAGCTGGCTTTGTAAGAGCCCCTGGTGACTTCTCAGCTCTTCGAGCTCTTCCCTCAGCCGACTGACCTCTTCTGGCTGAATGCCGTTCACCTGGGTCCCATCACTGTTCGAGCCTTGATGGTGACTGTCTTTTCCTATAAACAGGAACAACATTGGGAAAGCTGGTGTCAAACAATCTTTTTACCTTTGGGACTAGAAAACGAAAATGGGATCTCCTAAGATTCACTGCAGTGGATGTCTCCTTAGTGCAGTGAACTGGCAAGGTGACCACATTGGTGCTCCCCCCTAGCCAAGTAAAGGAGGGTTTACAAGGTCAGGCCCAGACCCCAGCAGCACCCAAATGCCCACACACAGCCACAGACAATAATGACTTATACGAAAACCACCCTTTGAAAATGAGAAATGTCAATTCTCACCTATCTGCCTGGGGCTGAAACAAAATTTTATAGAGACAGTATTTCATTTACTTTTCAGATGACATGAATGCTATTTTTCAACTTTAGAGTGGAACTGGCTGAAATACTCTTATCAGCCAATCTCCAACAGAACTGTGGTTTAGGATCACTTTGGGGAACTTATATGGTGAGTCAAAGCAGCGTGTACCAGACAGTCAAACAGGGAGCTGGAGACTGGACTGCAAACCGGAAAGATCTGGTCTTAGCTACTTTTTTTGGGGGGGGGGGGGGGGGGTGTTTCGAGACAGGGTTTCTCTGTGTAACAGCTCTGGCTGTCCTGGAACTCGTTTTGTAGCAGGATGGCCTCGAACTCAGAGACCACCTGCTTCTGGCTGGGACTAAAGGAGTATGCCACCAGCTCTTGGCTTGTCTTAGAATTTCTGAATATACAAGCCATACTGCATTATGTTCTAACTTAAGAGTTCATCACAGAAGCTGTCTGTCCAGCTGAGGACAGAGTGGCCTGAACACCAAACCCACCGAGCTGGACTTTAAGGAGGTTATACTGATCCTTGTGCTGCTGAATCTGAGATGCCTGCTGTGTGACCGCTGTTTGCAGCTGTTCGTTTTGACATTTCAGTGTAGAAACTTGCTGCTTCAGTTCTTCTAGCTGTAGGTCCTGTGAAACAAATTATAATCCAGATATTTTCATTTCATACTAATTAGCCCTAAACACAAAATATACAGGCTTTAAAAAAAAAAAAAAATCACAACATTTTCTCCCCCCCCCCCTTTTTTTTTTGGAGATAGGGTTTCTCTGTGGTTGGAGGCTGACCTAGAACTAGCTCTTGTAGACCAGGCTGGCCTTGAACTCACAGAGATCCACCTGCCTCTGCCTCCTGAGTGCTGGGACTAAAGTTGTGCACCACCACTGCCTGGCCACACTCAACATTTTCATGTTCAATCAATAGCTAAGCATTGGGACTTAAATACATGTGCAAAGGCAATCATTATGCACAAGTTTCAAGCAGGGCTCCACAGCCTGCAATCTGACTGCTGTTACCTAAGAAAACCAAATAAAACTGTTTGTTTAAAAAAACAAAACAAAACAAAGTCAAAGCAAAATTCATTTGGGGGCTATGAAATTTAAGAAATTTATACCAAACTAAGAAACTTAGTAAATATACACATATACATCTATATTATTTAATTTATGACATTTACTTGTTAATGTGTACGAGTGTATTTGCATGGACATGTTTTCTTGGCTAGGCTGAAAGCCAGCAAGTCCCTGTGATCCTCCTGTCTCTGCTCTGCTCCAAGATGGGGTTACAGGAGCATTGGGCACTTAGTTGGTTATATGGGTGCTGAGATCCCAACTCTGGTATTGATGAGTCATCTTTCTAGCTGTATAGCCATAATTTTAAATCTCACTTAATAACTAATCAAGCCGATATTATACAAGTCATATTAAATGTTTAACACTGACGTTAATTTCCACTTTTCAAAATTATATTATAACATTCAAATAGTTGTTCATTTAATGGTTTTTCTTTTTCCTAAATTTTGGAGAATTTCCTTAGGATGAATTTTCAGATGTTATTCAAAGGATGTAAGCATTATTGTGGTGCTAGATGGTTATTAAATCTTACAGGATTTAAGTGGATAGAATGTATAAAATGTGAATTTTATAAGTCAGCAATTATGTCAAAACTCTTTTCTTTCTAAATCAACCTTATCAGTCCCAAATGTAAGCTATATACCACATCTCAAGTTATTTATTTTTTGTTCTTCCAAAAGTATTATATTCATAAACTAAAAATGAGAGTATCTGAACCAAGTCATAGATTAAAAATCTGTAGCTGGAATAGTTTGATGACTCAAATTTTGAGCAAAGATTGGTTCTAGGTTATTGATTTGGTTAAACACTGAAAGGCTGAGAGCGAACACTAAGTATATAGTTCTATTATCACTCATAAATTTAAAATCTCAAGGGGGCTGGAGAGATGGCTCAGAGGTTAGGAGCACGTGTGTGTGTGTGTGTGTGTGTGTACAACAACCCACATCCAGGTAAGAAGATAAATGGGCTGTTAAATTTCTTTTAATGACATCAGTAATCTAATTTTCTAGATAGTACTGTAATCACCACACTATATATCAAGATAAGAAACTGAATTTAAGGGACATAACAGAGGCTTAAGATGTGCAATACAATGTGAGTAAAAGACACTGTGAGGGAGCATCAGTTGATGACTCTCTGCATCTACTCTACAGAGCTGCTTATCTAACAGGACCACATTCAGGGACATTTTACCCTTTCTGTACCTTAACACCTGCAGGGGAACTGACCTTCAGTTTCCACAGCTCTCAGGTCCATCCCTGCCACAGCACAGTATGTGTTTTACACTGCTACTAAAGCACATGCACTTGAATTTGGTTCTAACAATTCTTGAAATTGTTGGGAGAGTAACTAAGTCAGACTCCCCATTTCTCCTAAACCAAGTATCGTTAGTCTCTACTTATAGAGATTCTGTGAAGAGGAAATGACATAGTACTTAAAAGATGCTGAGTTCACAGAAGGCAGCAAGCGTCATCACTGTTACCATCAGTATCCTAATATCCCCTGATGGCAGACCACCACAATAGCCTCCTTCCCTGGACTGCCTCCCTCTAGCCTTTGTCCTCAAATGTCTCCTTCACACAGCCAGAGGCCTCTCTAGGTACATGCCAGCAACTACAGACTCACTGTACTGTAGGCCATCTCCTGCCTCTCTTCCCCACCTCTCTTGTAGAGAATTATCTATCCCTAGGTTCTTTCAGAGCTCAGACTGAGCGTTGCTACACCTCTGATTGCTTGAGCACTATGCTTAATCTGCTGTAATATATATGCCACAATTACTTAGACATGTGTTTCTCAACCTGAAAATGACAAGACAATACATCTGATCCATGTATTGATCCATAATATCCTGCACAATGGCTACATAGAAAATGCTCAATTTAATGAACAGATGCTTTTGAAAAGAGTGAAATTTACTTTCTGCATCCCTCCTCCATCTGAAACGTGGCAGAGGAGCAGTGTTCCCTCCAGCAGGGAGCTGTTGTCAGTCACGAGAGAGGCCAATCTGTTGGTACTTACTTGCTCACGAATCATATTCTTATAGTGAGTCACAATGTTGTCATGCTGTTCTAGTGTCTTCTTTACCTCTTCCTCTTTCTTATCTTCTTCACTGGACTTATAAATAGCCTTAGTAATAACACCTGTAGAAGAAAATGTACTTAAATTCTGAACTGAATGGTTTCCCTGTGGTTCTGCAGACTGTACTCAGGACAGCACAGCAGCTAAATCTACTTTCCACCATTCACTTATTATACCCCAACTTGATTTTAAGCATTGCAAACAACTTACATTTTAGGATTTAGTGAGTAAAAATAGCGTAAGTCATGACAGTCATGCAGTACTTTCTAATCTTACAGAATCCAAAGTCTTTCCATGTGCTGCAGATGAACTTCCTGGCTCATCACTCATCCACATCCAAACATACATGCACTCACAATGGCTTTGCGTAGGTATAACCTTCACATCTTACCTTCAAGTTCTTTCACCAGCTTTGTAAACTCGTGATCAAATATCATGTATTCTGGACTTGGGAAGTTTGGCTGGGGTTTCTGTGAGGCTCTGGAGTATAACTCATGTTTGCTAATGAATCCTAGTTTCTCTATGAAATTCTCTTTGCCAATCCTCTTCTCTATTAGTTGCTTTAGTTTCTCTCTACATAGATAAACATATGAGATGCTTAAAAGACAGCAAAACTAGAAGCTTGGTTTATTTATACTTTGGGGGGGGGGATGGAGTCATTATCCCTGGATGATTAGAGGGCAATTTTGCTCTTACTTACTTCACGTAGTTTTCTAGTGAATTATCATTGAAATAAATTGAAATGCCCAAAAGAAGGGCACATAGGCCTTGGACCAACTGCTCTTCTTCTCCGAGATTTTCTGCAATTTGTCCTGTAAGCTGACACCTTTGTTAAGGAGTTGTTAAATGTAGTATTGCAAACATTTTATTTGTAACCTGAATTTATTTTTTTATATATATTTATTATTTTCTTATTTTTACATATTGATTCCAGTTCCCTCTCCCTCCCTCTGAAACCTGAATTTAATATGTATCTTATGTAAGATTTTCTACCAGTATACCATAAAAAGCCAGTATACCATAAAAAACTAAACACACATACACACACAGCTGAAGCATGCATCATTACATCTCCATAACATTTACAAGTTTCAGCAAGTTGCAAGATGTAAGTTACTTACATGTATGATACTAAAACATAAAGGATACGAATGGAACATTGGCCGAATTGTGAAGAAAGTGTGTTACTGCAATGGGACAGCTGCTCAGCCAGGTACAAAGCAACATTAACAACCCAACTCTTGTCTGTATTTTGCTTCCCTGCAAAATAAATTGACAGAAACCACTTTGTGAATTTATTTTTTTCAAATTCACAGCTAGCCTAACATCCCTTCCCTTTCATGTCAAAACAAAAAACAAAAACAACACAAACAAACAAACAAACAAAAAACCTTCAGCATCATGAGATGTGTAAGGAAGCTGGATTTAAAAACTGAACTAAAGAATAAATTTTTGTGTCTATCACAAGCTACACTTCCCCAAATAAACACAGTGCAAAAATCAGAACTGATTCGTATTCACCAATACAAGTGTCCACTTAACACAGGAGTGGTGGCTGGCTGGGAATACAGCTCAGTTGGTACAGTGCTTGCCTGACATGCATGAAGCCCTGGGTTCCATCCTTAGCACTGAACAAAAGCAGGTGTGGTGGTGCATGCCTGTAATCAAAGCACTTGGGAGGCAGACATAGGAGGAGCAGAAGTTCAGAGTCATCCATCCTGGACTACGTAGTAAGTTCAAGGCCAGCCTGAGCTACACGACTCTCTATACATAAATAGTGGTAGTAAAAGATGTGATACTCAGAACAAAATTATAATGTAGGAGCTTTAAAAGACCAATCCCAAGATATATGATCAAAAATAAATGTTCTGAATATAGTTGAGTGGATAAGGAGGTGGGAAGGATTTGGGAAGTTGGGGAAAGGAAAAACATGATCAAAACATATTGGATGAAAAAAAACTTAATTACAAAATAAAAACAAAAATAAATGTTCCAGACAAATTAATATTTCATTTTTTTTAAAAATTAGCAAAATAGTGAGAGATTTTATTGAGAAGTGAAAGTGAAAGGTAGGTAGATACACTGCAAGGGAATCTCATAATTTTAAAAGCAAGTTCTTGATAAAGGAAAAAATTCTTCCTTCTTCAAAAAACATAAAGAAGTTGGGTAGTGGTGGTGCACTCCTTTAATCCAGCACTTGGAAGGCGGAAGGCAGAGGCGGAGGCAGGTGGATCTCTGTGAGTTCAAGGTCAACCTGACCTACCTGGCAAGTGCCACCAGGACAGGCTCCAAAGCTACACAGAAACCCTGTCTTGAAAAACCAAAACCAAAATCCAAAAACATAAAAAAAAAAAAAAAAAAAAAAAAAAAAAAGCACAAAAAGAATCTCCTAAACCATTAAAATTCCATAAGAAAATATTATTCTCAAGTAAGAAAATGAAAAACTATGCTGCAAACCCAGTGACACGTGCCAGAAGATATATCTCAGACATAAGTAAGGAGAGCGGTTAACTAGCACCAAGAATGCCCTGAATATATCAACTGTACTGTTGCCAAGATCAGATAAATAATGTTAAAAATTATGTATCCGACAAGATTTTGAAATTTTAATACAACACAGTTCTCCTTGTATAATGTTATTTATAACATTGCCATTGCTCATTTATACAACTATAGGTTTATTTTTCTTTTTAAAAAACAAAATCTGAAATAAAATAATCAAAACCAGCATGATAATGCATCATTTTGGAAGAATTTTCAGAAATATCCAAATTATAAATTAACTTTTGCTATGCTTTTCAAAGGTTCTTTGTAGATTTAAATGCTACATTTACAAATTCCACATTTACCAAAAGGTAGATTCCTCCCTTCTTTCCCACCTTTTTGTGATAGAGTGAACTCAGGGCCTTCCCATGTGAAACATAGGCTCTAATACTGGGTATATCTAAGTCCCTGAAGAATTTTACTTTCATAGAACTAAATAATCTGAGTTTTAACATCATACAGAAAAATAAACTAGTGTAAATATCGAAGGACACTGTGGAATAGTAATGAGGTAATACTAGATCATGGAGAGAGGTTAACAGAATCAAAGGCCACAAATGGACTTGCACAAATGAGAATTTTAGTGTGTGGAAAAAGTACCATACAACCACCAGTGTGTTATAGATAGACTTTAAAATACTGGGGCAACTAGATATCTGCCTAGAAAACACCAAGTGGGAGCTAGCAAGATGACTCAGTAGGTATAAGTGCATGCTATCAAGCCTGACAACTTAAGTTCAATCCCCAGAACCCAAGGTAGAAAGAGAATGGATTCATGAAAGTTGTCCTCTGACCTTCATACCCATGCCATGCATGCTAAGGTAGGCAGGCAGACTTGCATACATGTGCACTTAAAATAAAACTTAAAAAAGATCAGTGGGTGTGTGTGGCATACAGTTCATTCATGAAAATGGAAGATAAAAACACGCACAGGAATGAAGATAGGAATTTAAGTACTCTACAACCCTTAGAGATCACCCTTCTAAGAACAACTTATGAAGCAGAAGCCATCAAAGACTGATTTTAAAAATCCAAAACAAGAGTTAGAGAGATAGAGAGTTAAGAGAACTTGTCAAAAGAAACACTACATGCAATAAATCACACACACACACATATGTGTGTGTATATATACATATATGTATATATAATAGCTGTAAACTATATCAAAAGATAACAGTTAAGCTCCTTAATGTGGGCAGAGATTAGGAAATACAAAATGAGCCCACACCTCTTGTCAGAGCCTACAGATCTGAAAACAAATGGGGACTGAACATATTATTTAGGGCATCCTGAGGATTTAGTCATTAGAAACCACAGATTTTATTATTATTTAGGGCATCCTGATAACTCAATCATTAGAAACCACAGATTTGAAAGGATTAAAAAAAAAAAGCTGTAAATATACAGACATTTAAGTTTTTTGATTCTTATGGGGAGAAAAGGAGAGGGTGGAGTAGAGGAAGGACAGGATGGGGAGAAGGAGGGGTAGTACGTGTGAGCACACATGAGCCAATGTGGTGTATATGTGCATAAAGGGTGTTAAGAATCTTCCATCCCTTTCTCCACACTATTTGTTGAGTCAAATGAGCCTCTCACTGGATCTGCAGCTCTCCTTTTTGGCTAGACTGGCTGGCTAGCGAGTCCACGGGATCCACCTACCTCCAACCCTCAGTGCTGGGGTTACAGGTGCACACCACCACATCTAGTTTTTATGTCAGTACTGGGGATCAAAACATAGGCCCTCATGCTTGTGTGGTAGGCACTTTACTCACTGAGCCATTTCATCAGCCCTTGTCTGTCTGTCTGTCTGTCTGTCTGAGACAGGGTCTTGATGTGCATCTCTGGCTGGTCTGGACTCAACTATTTATAGCAAGCTGGCCTCACACAGTGATCCTCCCAACTCTGCCTCCAAAGTGCTGGGATTACAGGTGTGTACTATTACACTCAGGCACAAATAAAATATTTGAAGTTAATGCAAATAATCTTTAATATTAGCTATTATGCTTTTCCAACTACATTTTCTAAATAAAAATCCTTTTTACCCCATTGTTGAGCATTTTTGTACTGTTCATGTAAACATAAAGCTAGCACTTAAAATATTTATGGATTTTTGCATGAAAATAAGGTTCTAAAAGTTGGACATAGTAGGTCTACCTATAATTATAGCACTGGGGCGGGTTGGGGGGAGGCAGGAAGGTCAAGTGTTCAAGGCCAACCTCAGCCACATAGTGAGTTCAAGACTAGCTTGGCTTACATGAGACCCTGTCTTATGATCAGATTCAATTTTAGCAGTGGCTTCTAAGAACAAAGAATAAGAGCTTTGGTGAAATTACAAAAATGCAATTTGTTATGAGTGGTTTAAAAACACAGCCAATCAATTAAAAACTTAATGTCTGTCTTTTAAGTGATTGACATTTACACTTACAAAACATATAATAATATCAAAAATTCTGGGGCTGGAGGTTGTGGTTCACTGGTAGAGCACTTACCTAGCACATACAAGCCCTGAATTTGATCCCCAGAACCATATAGGAAAACAAAGAAGCAAAAACTGCTGGTAAAAGTTGTCAAATATGTGTGTGTGAGTTATAACTCCATGCTAAATCATACTCACACATGAAAATATAATTACTAGCCAGACCTCACTTATTGCTACCTGCACTTACAGCTGAAACACATAACTAAACAAGGATGCTAAGATATACTTTTGGTTTTTGTTAAATACTTTGTCAAAAGAAAAACTAAACCAAACATAACATAAATAACATTCTCCCTCCAACACAATAAAACCAATATGGTAGGTAGTTGCAGCATACGAATTATACCCAAAATAATCTATAATACATCTTTAAAACTCATTGTAATTACAAAAATTTTCCTATTGCACATTTTAAGTATGTAAATAGTAGAAAGTCACACATTCTTTCTTCACATAATGATTAAAAGACAGACTTTTATCCCTAATGTGACTTTCAGTTGTTTTAAAGAAACAAGCTTGGGGGACAACACAAAGAACCAAAACTGAGGAATCTGAGGACAGTGCAAGCACCCCGGGAAGAAGCCCAGGCACACAGGTTTAGTTGTTCCCACAGTCTTAGTAACCAGTCCAAGAGTGATTGGAGGAAACTAGAGACCACCTGTGACAGACGAGCTTGCCAACACATGAAAGTGTGAGTAGAACAGAACTTTAAACAAGCTGTTAAAAACCAACTGCAAAACCCAAGCCAAGAAGAAGCCCCGTCAGAGGAAAAGGCCTCGACTTATCAGTGTACATACCCGTCTGTCGATCTTATCACCCTGCAAATTATACGTCAGACATTATTCATAAACATTGCTTTAAATAACCCAAGTCCAGAAAAATCCCTCAGATATGCTTAGTCTCTGCAAACCTAAGCCGATATGATACTAAGTGACAGCAAAGTCCTAATCTATATAAAGATGGCACATAAAGGTTCATTTTATAGTGTTGTGACTACTTTCAGGGGGTTAGACACCTCCACCTTAGGCCTTCACATTATATAATCATTACAATTACAAAGCTAGGATGCATCTGTGGCAACATGGTCAGAGAGTTTTCATGACTGACTTAAACACAGTTGTTTTCAACAGACAAGCATTAAGTAAAGATTTACAAATTTTATTTATTTTTTAAATCACTAAGAGACAAGTGATAAATTTGCAAATGAAGTAAACCAATTTAAACTGTATTCAACTCTCCCCCCATTATAGCTATTTTAAAAGATTTCACTTATAACTTCTATGGATAATGATAATATTTCGTTAGTGAAAACACTCAAAAAAGGCCTAGTAACTGGGGGTATAACTCAATGATAGATGTTTAGTAAGCATGAAGGGTTCAATGCCCAGCAACACAACAAAAAGTTCAAAACAAAGAAAAGGCAATGCAAAGTGAAGTTACAGGGTGAGGCCATGACACAGCACTGTGGGGGGTGGGGAGCTCCCTCCACTGCTAGGGCAGGACACAGAATAATGGGCTTATCCATAATTTAAGTTTCCTTCAGGACTCTGGCTTCAAAGTGTGCTAAAGCATGGCTTTAACTGTTCAGAAGCAAGGCTAAGTGCATGTGGATCAATCATGTACTAGGAGACATGCCCAAGGGCCTTGGCAACCATGTATCACTTGTTCTCCTTAAACAGATGAAGGAACAAAACATTTTTAGTTACACCAGTCTGTATCTTGCTATGACTGTGAGAACTCACAGACACTGGAAGTATAAGCTGTACATACTGTATATGTAATAGACTGCTGGTTTTTTTTTTTTTGTGTTTGGGGGGTGATGACCAACTGCTTCAGGAGAAAAGATGGAGGCACAGAACTATGAATCGTACTTATGTTACTTTCCTCAATGGATCTGAATTCACTTACTGAGAAGAGAAAAATAACAAGAAGAACCCCAGATAATTTAAGAAGGAAGTAAATATACCTGTGCCAAGAACTTGTGTCCTATCATAAAAAAGTCCTTATCACTATTTGCAGAATTATTCCTTTAGAAGTTACTGCTTCCATTCTACAAGACTTCCTGGTGTCAGAGAGCATGTCCTTTCCTTCTCTCCCTTGCCTTCTGAGGGCCCACACTCACTCTGGTTGCTGACATGACCCCTGAGCTTACACACAGGAGCTGTGTGGTCCTCTCCACCTTACCTGGGAAAGGATGTTGGTACACTGCTGCAGCAGGGACACCGGGGGGTTGCCGATGCTTGTGGCCAGCTGAACCCTGAGAAGCTGCTCCTTCTGGGTAGCGTTCCCTTGCAGTGCATGGGCGAGGGCCACAGCTGCACACCAGTTTGAAAGAGAATCTGTAGAAAAGAGGCCTCCACAGAGCAGCTGACCAGCTGAGACTGAGCTACCTGTTGCTGCAAATTGACAGAAATGTTACACACTGGCCCTGTGGAAAACCCAAACTCACAAGGTTTGACAGAACCATTTCCTACAAAGGAACAGTATAAACATTGTTACCTACTATCTAAGACTTTCAAACACAAAGGAACAGATGACAGATGCCTTTCTGTCATCAGATGCCTAAAAGGGCAGCCGCACAAAAGAAATACCAGAACACTGTAGGCATCAGACTGATGGTAACAACACAGAAAACTATTGGAAAACAACATTTCTAAAACAATTGGCACATTATTTCAGTACTTTCAGCATCTTACTTTCATTCAGAGAAAATATAACTTTACGGTAGCATCTTTTACAAAAACAATTTTTGTAAAACACAATGGACTTTGAGTTTCAAGATTCCATTGATTTTTTTTTCCCCGCTGAGTAGTATTCCACTGTGTAAATGTGCCACATCTTCTTTATCCATTCTTCAGTTGAGGGGCATCTAGGGTGCTTCCAGGTTCTTCCTATTACAAATAATGCTGCTATGAACATTATGTCTTTGTTGAATGGATGTGGATCATTTGGGTATATGCCTAAGAGGGGGATTGCCTGGTCCTGTGGTAAACTAATTCCCATTTTCCTGAGGAACTGCATATAGTGATTTCCAAAATGACTGTATAAGTTTGCACTCCCACCAGCAGTGGAGGAGTGTTCCCCTTTCTCCACATCCTCCCCAGCATAAGACATTGGTGTTTCTAATTTTAGCCATTCTGACAGGAGAAAGATGATATCTCAGAGTTGTTTTGATTTGCATTTCTCTGATGGCTAAGGATGTTGAGCACTTTCTTAAGTGTCTTTTTGCCTTTTTGACATCCTCTATTGAGTATTCTCTCTTCAGTTCTGCACCCCACTTTTTAATAGGGTTATTTGGTGTTTGGGTGACTAGTTTCTTAAGTTCTTTGTTTATTTTGGAGATCAGCCCTCTGTCAGATGTGGGGTTGGTAAAGATCTTTTCCCAGTCTGTGGGCTGCCGTTTGGTCTTGTAAACTGTGTCCTTTGACTTACAGCAGCTTCTCAGTTTGAAAAGGTCCCATTTATTAATTGTCGACCTCAGTGTCCGTGCTACTAGTGTAATGTTCAGGAAGCAGTCTCCTGTACCAATTTGTTCAAGGGTACCTCCCACTTACAGAGATAGCTGACCTGAACAAGGGGGAGCTCACGGACCTCCAGACTAATAGCTGGGAAACCAGCATTGGACCAATGCAGACACCCTGAACGTAGGTCTCAGTTAGAAGGCCTGGGCAGTCTAAGGGACCTCTGACAACAGAACCAGGATGTATCCCTGGTGCACGAAAGGACTTTGGGAGCACATTCCCCATGGAGGGATACTCCCTTAACCTAGAGGCAGGAGCAAGGGCCTAGTCCCTACTCCAAATGACTTGACAGATTTTGATGATCCCTCCTAGAAGGCATCACCCTACATGTGGAGTGAAAATGGGGGTGGGGATGGGGTTGGAGGGGGTCCGGGGCATGGGAGGGAGGGAGAGGGAACTACTGGGATTGATATGTAAAATAAGAAAAAAATAACATATACATACATACATACATACATACACACACACACACACACACACTGAACTTAAATTTTTGTCAACCTCCTATATTTATGTAATTAAAATAAACTCACTAAAGTTTCCAATTGCATTTGTCAAATTGCTCTTTAAAGTTATAAAAACACCCATTTAAACACATCAAGTAAACTGAATACTGGAGAATCCTTAAATAAAGTTTGTCCTCTTTCATAGAACAATAGACCAAATCACTGAGTATAGCTAAGGGTGACTTATCTTCCCAGTGCTAATTCACTGGTGTTTGTTACTCACTACGATTGGAGTCATGGCTCTATGTGTGTAGCAGCATATGTATAATCTTCACAATGTTTCTAATGACATCATCCCCATGTACAGATGAGTATCACAATCCCCTCACACCTTAATAACACAAGAGAAGCAGAAGATCTGCAACACATAGTCAGGTGTGGTGTGACTCAGTTCTCCTCCAATCCCATCTAAGACTTCCATCCAAGTCAAAGTATTCAAGGCTAAAATGTAGGCAAAGATTCAAATACAAGCTTGGAAAAAACATTTTACCATCTAAATATTAGTTAGAACTAAGTTACTTGCCATCAATAGTGGAAGGTAGAAGTGTTGCCACAATCTCCCCCTGTCCTTTCTGGTTTTTATATAAAAAGCACTGGAAACAGTAGAGGACAGCGCAGCGTAACACAAATGGCTGCCTTTCGTTCACCATGGACATGAGAAGAACAACAATTGCTGGTCTGTCAGAGTGCAAAGAAGAGAGAAACAGAAGCATTACAACCCAGATACACAAACTACCAGCCATTTGTTGCCTCAACTACCATAACTAGGACTCTACAACAAATATTTCCATCTTCATTTCACAAAGAAGGGAGCTGTGTCTAAGCAAGTAGTGTGATTTGTGTGTCAGCTGAAAGGTTGGTGGCTGAACCAAGTAGTAAGTACAGAAGTACACAGTCTTAGTTACTAATCCCTATCCAGAAGCACAGACTTAATCACAAATATCCTTATACTACTGGACCATTCCAAAACACACGCTGACCTTTAAAGAGAGTAAGATGGGCATATGAGACCCACTAACACCTAAGTGCTTGCTTAGCACTTCCTCACATGGACCTGCATTTCCTGATTCTTACCTTGGGGGATTTGAAGGTGCATTCACAGAAGCAAAGTAGTCCTGGTTGACTTGGCAGCCTCGGATAACTTCGGACACAGTATTTATGGTCTGTTAAGAAAGAAAAACAAAAGAACACTATGGAAAGTAAGCTAAGATGGAAAACCTGTTTCCCAAGAAAATGTTACACCTTGCCTTTTGTTTTTAAATATCAAAATTCAGACATGAAAAGATCAGTTAGAGTATTCTCATATAGAAAACTCTCTGGAGAGCCTATCAGGATGCTCAGCCAGGCCCCACAATAAAACCAACATTTGCTGGCATGGTGGCACACACCTGTAATCTCAGCACTGAGGGGTGAGAGGCAGGCACAAAGAACACAAGTTTAAGGCCAGCCTCATTTCCATAGCATGTATGGGGCCACCTGGGCTCATGAGACCCAGTCTCATACCCAAAACCAAACCAAAGATTTAACCATATGCAGTTAGAGATCTCATGGAAACTAAAATAATGATGTACTGTAAGAGGTGAAACTTATCCCCCCAATCCCCCACCTCCAAAATCAGAAGAATGATTTAAAATAAAATCAATGGACACATTTAAAATACAACACAATGAACATTCAACTTAAGGATTAAATGGAAAAAAAAACCCCTTCAAGAAAAGATAATAAGAAGAGAAACTACATTTCAAAGCAATATGTTACACATAATAAACAAGCCATTATGATCAACTAAAAATTAAAGATATTCATAGGTTCAGATTTTACAAATTTGCCTATAACTTTCTTTTAGAAAACTTAGTAAAATTAGATGAAGAATCAAGAAGTAAGGGGTGATGGGAGATGTCACTCTGTAAATATGTTTCTCTTATTGGTTAATTAATAAAGCACTGTTGGTCAATAGGAAAGCAAGATAGGCGGGACTAGGAGACAAGGAGGAGAGAGGAAGAAGTAGGGAGGAGATTCAAGATGGAGGACAGAGAGAAGGATGCCGGCCCCTCTCTCCGGTAAGATAAGACCACGTAGAAATATTTAGATTAATAGAAATGGGTTAATATTTAAGATAGAACTAGCCAATAAGAAATGCTAGTTACTGGCCAACAACTTTATATCTAATACAGCGTTTCTATGTGTTATTTGGGACTGGCGAGGCAGTGGGATAAGGCCGGCAGGAAAACATACTCCTAACAAAGGGGAAAAAGATTTAGAATCCAGATAAAGAAGGAATTCAAATCAAGGCAGAGAGAAAGGGAGATCCCAGAAGTTCAGAATGGAACCCCAGGACTAGAGATGAGCAGCTGGACTCCAGCTTGGATGGAGCAGAAGGATGAAGTGTGGTGAGGAGAGCACAGGGTAAAGTTACACAGAGCTGTAAAACGTAGTCAGAGCTTATGTAGTTAGACACACAATATGTCCTCTTCCACTAGATGGTTTGGCTTAGCAGGAACAGTGTGGATAAACACATTAAATACATAAACTCAACACAGCCCAATGGCGGATGCCTGTGATATCAGCACTGAGGAAGCTGAGGCAGGAGCACTGTCTGGATGGAGTTCAAGGCCAGCCTGGGCGAGAGTGGTACCCTGCCTCACAAATGTTATAGCTCTACATAAGTCCTACAAATTTAAACATACATAAAATAATCCTGCCATGACAGGAAGAAGCAAAGTAAGAGTATGATTGGGTTAGGGTGAGGACAAGACCAACTTAAATTGGAGAGAAATGAGATCAAAGATTATTTGTACCTTTCATGTGTATATATTAACTAACAAATACAATTAAAAGTTCTATTTCATTTATTCATTTGTGTATGCATGTTTGCATGTGCCACGATGCACATATGGAGGTCACAGGACAACCTTTGGGAATTGGGTCTCTCCTTCCTCCATGGGTCCCTGGGAACCAATTCACCTCCACAGGTGTGGCAGTAAACATCTTTACTGCCATCTTGTCAGCCCAACAAAAGTAACTGAAACAAAGTATCTATATTCTGTGAACTAACGTCTTTATTCTTATAGGTAAGAAACAGACAATGCCATAAATCAAGGCAAAAATGTTTACTATTCT
The DNA here is from genome assembly GCF_943737965.1 of Phodopus roborovskii. Classification (NCBI taxonomy): domain Eukaryota; kingdom Metazoa; phylum Chordata; class Mammalia; order Rodentia; family Cricetidae; genus Phodopus; species Phodopus roborovskii. The sequence continues at coordinate 11,815,423 of NW_026126525.1, forward strand.
TTGAGTTAGCCTGTTGAAGGAGACTAAACAATTTCGTTCTTTTTTTTTTTTTTTTTTTTTTTTTTTTTTTTTGAGATAAGGTTTCTCTGTGTAACCCTAGCTGTCCTGCAACTTCATTTGTAGACCAGAGATCCACTTGCTTCTGCCTTCTGAGTGCTGAGATCAAAGGCATGCACCACCACTGCCTGGCTAATATTTTTGTTCTTAACATTAAAACTATACACTCCGCCATTAAAGACTAGGCTCATAACTAAAAATAAAACTATAAGCTCCTCCTGTATGTGGTTTGAAATAACCTGAGGAACGTTTGCTACTCTCGATCCAGAAAATGCCACAGAATTATGCAAAGCAAGAGGTGTAAATCCGTGTCCACTTTTAAGAACACTGACACAGCTGCCTGGGCCACTGAGGGTTACTTACTGAAGTCACCGAGCTGTCAGATGTCACTTTAGAGAAGCAATGTTTGGAGTGAGGAAAAGGAAGGGGGAAATGATATAATTACATTATCATTTCAAAAAACATTTATATATTGCTATTAAATATGCTCAATAAAATTAATGAAAAACTTTTCCAGATAATCACTGTGGTGGTTTGAATAGGTATAGCCCCCACAGACTCATGTGTTTGATGTTTAGCCTATGAGGTGTAGCACTATTAAGAGGTATAGCCTTGTTGAAGGTAGTGTGTCTTTGTGGAATGGGCTTTGAGGTCTCATATATGCTCAAACCAAGCCAGTGACACAGTTGCTTCTTCTGCCTGAAATTCAAGATGTAGAACTCTTGAGTTCCTTTTCCAGCCCCATTTCTGCCTGTATACCACCATGTCTCACCATGGTGATAATGGACTGAGCCTCTGAAACTGTAAGCCAGCCCCAATTATGCTTTCCTTTATAAGAGTTGCTATGTGACCAGTGGTGGTGGTACACACATTTAATGCCAGCACTTGGGAGGCAGAAGAGGTGGATCTCTGAGTTTCAGGCCTGCCTGGTCTACAGAATGAGTTCTAGGACAACCAGGACAATTACACAAAGAAACCCTGTTTCAAAGGAGAAAAAAGAGTTGCTATGGTCATGGTGTCCCTTCATAGCAATAGAAACCCTAACTACAACAATCAGCTAAGCTTAACATTGGATATTATGGAACCTGAAGAACAGAATATGCCTTTTGGAACTAACACTGCCATTATCATGTAGTAAGTGAGGAAGCTACCATAGAAATGGTTAGCGAATGCAATTTTTCCTTAAATTAATGTCTAATTCCTAGGACCTTCAGCTTGTACAGAGTGGCCTCTGTCTGCCATCACTGACCTCAGTCAGGATATCAGCAGGAATTCCCGTAGCCATCAGGATGGTACAAAGTTGCTGTAATAATCCACATTGGAACATGGCCTTCTGGCAGCTGCTGGTGGCACCAGGAGGGTTGGTGGGAGACACCAGTACTCGGACAAGCTGTGAAAGAGATAAAATTAGTTGTTTAAAGATTTGCAGCAGCAAGGCATGGTGGTGCACATCTGCAATCCAAGCATCTGGAGGTGGAGACAGAAGGACCAAGAGTCCAGAATAGCCTACTTAGATGAGACACAGGGGAACCATGTGAACAAAACCATCAGCTGGAGCATTCTCTGTGTTCACCAGAGCTAAGCACTGCCCCTTTCTCTTACGGCAACAGGGTTAGTACATATTATACTTTGCTATTTGCTTAATGTCCCTCATGGGTGATCTGAACTCTCACAGAATAGCATGTACCTCAGTCATTTCTCTACTCAAATAACAAACATAGTATTTACAGAATAAGACATATTTGATACAAAACTGAATTGAGGTACAGGATGGCATGCTTCTGTCAGAGAAAGAGGGAACTGTCTAATTACAGAGTGGTCTGAAAGCAGCCCAGCCTGAGTTACAGTGAATTCCCTTAATATTGGCAATAGAGAGGCTGAAGCTAACAACTGGACCCCGACAGAGGACCACGCAGAGGCGAGGGCCCTCATTAATTAAACTCCGACAATTCTGTGATTACTCTCAATCTGAACACCACGTTTCAGAGACAAACAACTATTTAGGCCTAATTACATCTTTGAAATAACTAAACAATAGCTTATATTTTTACAAACTAGTCATATGTTTTATAGGCAAAAACTGTCTATACCTAACATAATATTTATGAAAAAATTTAGTTAACAAAAGTGCCAGATAAAGTCATCTATGACTTTCTAGGAGATATTCCAAAGTAATCAACTAAAACCCTAGCATTACTATAGATAGGGCTATCACAGATGCTGCTTCCCGGATAAAGAGGACTTTTGGGAAATGGCAGAGAGAAGTGAATTAATTTTTTAAAAAAGTTTGAAAGTGATGTTATGCTAGGTGTGGTGGCACACCTTAAATCTCAGCACTCAGGAGACAGGCCAGGGTCAGTGAGGAGACAGGCCAGGGTCACATAGTGAGGAGGTGTGGGAATGGGGGGGAGGGAGGGAGGGAAGGAGGGACAAAGACAGACAGACTGACTGACTGAATGACTGACTGACTGTCCGTGCTCTAAAAAGACCAACTGTGCTGCAAAGTCATGAACTCAATTATTCCATCTCTGAGGCAGAGAAAATGCTATGATGACAGAATTTCAGTTCCTTTGCCTTGGAGTTCATGGTCTTTACCAAGCATGTGAAAGGGACATTTCAGTGAGGGAGACAAGGCAAGTTTATCCACCTGTTTTGTCTTGTTCTGTTTTTTGAGATATGGTTTCCCTGTGTGACACTGACTATCCTAGAACTCACTCTATAGACCACACAGAGATCGCCTGCCTCTGCCTTGCAAGTGCTGGAATTAAAGGTGTGCACCACCACGCTTTGACCTTTCTTAAAAATAATTGTAAAATGTTCTTTTTTTTTTTTTCTTTTTGGTGTTAAGTAAACTGGAAGGAAGAGAACTGAGATCCAGAGAGAGAGAGAGGGTGATAAGATAAAATGTTCTTCAAAAGAGCTAACTTTATTTATTTTTTTTAAAAAACTTCTTATTGGTGCTGAGAACCCAACCCAGAGCCTTGTGCTTGCTAGGCAAGTACTCAACCTCTGAGCTAAATCCCCAAATCCTATTTTTAAATTTTTATTATGTGGGGAGGGAGGGATCTATATGAACAGGCCATGTGTGTGCTGGTGTGTGAAGAGGTCAGAAGAGGGCATCAGATTCCTTGAAAATGGAATTATAAGCAAAATGTACTTCCCAATATAAATGCTGGAACCAAGTCTGGGTCCTCTGGAAGAGCAGCAAATGATTTAACCACTGAGCTATCTCTCCAGCCCTCTCAAAAAGATTCTTTACATGGTTCTCTAAGACATGACACAGCTACAGGGCTCCAGGACCACAGGACTCGAGTCGATCTATCACAGAGACCCTTGCACATCAGTGCTCATGGCAGCACCATTCACAACTGCTAAGTACAGGACCAACATGAGTGTCAGCAGCAGAGGAATGGATAGAAATGTAGTATATATACAAAACACATTTTTTTTCCAGCCATAAAGTATGATGCTATGGGAACCAAGAGATAATTCAGTGGTTAGGAACAGAGGATACAAGTTTGGTTCTCAGCCCCCAAATCTGGTGACTCACAATTCCCTGTAACTCCAGCTCCAGGGAAAGTGGAGCTGTTGTTTGTAGGAAAGTGAATACAACTAGAGATAATCAAATTAAATGAATAGGGCAGTTACAGAAAAGACAAACATCAGCATGCATTTTTTGTTTTTATAATTGTTTATACTATCTATAGAACTAAGGGGAATGACAACAGGGGAGAAGGAGAAGGGGAGAGGGAGAGAGAGTGTGTAGGGGAGTATAGGACAAGCATGTGATCAGTATGTAATATATACTTTTATGGCAATAGTCTTTATAATTGCAAGTGGGAAAGGCTCCTGATAACCTGAGTAAACAAAATTACCCTACATGGGAATCACATGGTAGAAAAAGAGGGTCTCCCTCAAGCTGTCCTCTGACTTCCCAACACAAGATGTTAACAACATGCTCAATCAAGCACACTACACTACTAAAGAAAAATTAATGAAAATGCTCTTGTGTAGCACATTACTATATACTATTTTTTTTTAATCATTAGAAAAAGTTTAAGGCGGGAATAGACAAGATCTTGAGTAATTGGGAGTGTTGGGGCAGGGAGGAGGGTAGTAGGAAAGTGGGGAGGGGAAAAAGGGAGGAAGAGGAGAACATGAGGGACCAGGAAGGTTGGGTTGGGGGAAGGACAGAGAGGGAGAGCAAGGAGAGAGACCATTATGGGGTTAACAAGAAACCTAGCATTGAGGAAATTCCCAGGAATCCAAAAGGATGACCCCAACTAAGAATCTAAGTACTAGTGGAGAGGGTACCCTAACAGCCCCTCCCCTATAATGAGATTGAGGACTACCTTAATTGCCATCCTAGAGCCTTTATCCAGTACCTGATGGAAGCAGATACAGAGATCCACAGCTAAGCACTGAGCTGAATTCCTGGAGTCCAGTTGGAGAGAGGGAGGAGCGATAATGTGAGCAAAGGGGTCAAGACCATGCTGGGAAAACCCACAGAAAGAGCTGACTTGGGCAAGTGGGAGCTCATGGACCCCATCTAAGAGCTGGGGAAACAGCATGAACCAGGTCCCCTGAACATGGGTGTCAAGTTAGGGGTCTTCAGCAATCTATGAAGCCTCTGGCAGTGGAACCAGTATTTATCCCTAGTGCATGAACTGGCTTTTTGGAGTCCATTTCCTATGGAGGGATACTCTCTTAGCTTCAATACAGTGAGGAGGGCCTTGGTCCTGCCCCAAATGATGAGACAGACTTTGATGAGCCCCCATGGGAGGCCTCACCCTCTCTGAGGAGTGGATGGGGTGGGGTAGGGAGATGATAGGGGAATGGGAGGATAGAACTGAAAGGGTACTGGGATTGGTATGTACAATAAGATTAAAAAAAAAAAAAAAGGTTTACCTCTCCCCCAAAAGCAACTGAAACCCTGAGTTTAGCAAATGGAAGCAATTTTCTTTTCACTGAAAAGATCCCTGATAAAATTCTATCACAGTGATGTCTAAGGACCACATACCTGTAGCATTAAATGGAGATTGGTCACTTTCTGTGCTGACCAACCAGAATTTTCATCTCCAACTTCAAACCAAGGCTTCATACGTTGAATATATGAGCCTTCCTTAAAAAAGTTTTGATTGGAATTGTTGTTTTTTAACAAGTTTTGAAGCAAGATCAAACAATCTTCCACTACTATGCCTGGGGGGGAAACATAAAATGGCAGCATTCAGTCTGATGACATCTGGAAGAAGTTAGCCCAATGTTCTAAAGTGTGCATCTCCATGGCCAGTATGGCACAGGAGGCAGCCTGTTTTGATCTCTGCCTTCCTCCTGCCTATCTGTGTGCTCTTTCTTAACCCACTATAGAAAGCCAGCTTTCACATTCACACACACCCTTAATATCAAGTTCTCAGTACTGATGGTCAAGACCCAGAGACTAGGTTAGACAGCTATACACAGCCTTCTCATATACTGCCTTCTAGAGGCTTGTTCTTTCTACTACATTATAATTCACAAATACAGGAGTTTGTCAATGTCCTATGTACTTCCGAATTCAGGCAGAGACAAGAAACAAGACTTCAGATACGTACAAAATGGCACAGTATTAAATATTTATTGGCAAACTCCTTCACATCTTTGTGATCTCTGAGACCCATCTGACACTTATCCCTACCCCTTTTTCAATCTGGCCACTCAGGCTATTTTCACTCCACTGTTTCATCTTCTCCTACTCTGCTTACAAATACCTCTATCATGTGCATCCACACTACAGCTTCTGTTATTATCTCAGTGAAAACCCACCCATGACCTCTACCAAGTGCTAGAACAACCAAGGTTCCTGCTTCCTCTGTGAAGTATGGACTGTACAAAGCACTCACTCTCCGTATTGCTTTGGAGCCTGTCCTGAAGCTTGCTCTGTAGACCAGGCTGGCTTCGAATTCAGAGATCCGCCTGCCTCTGCCTCCCGAGTGCTGGAATTAAAAGTGTGTGCCACCAATGCCTGGCCTATTTTTCAATTTTAATAAAGTCCCATTCATCAGTTTGGGTTTTTTGTTTCTTTGTTTGTTTTTTTCTCTTAAGGATCATGCTTTAGGTACTGTACCTAAGAGTCTGCTGCTCTGTTTTACCACAATATCTATAATGGTTATATGCCCACATCACCATGCCTGGCTCAATTAAAATATTTAAACTCAAAGGAAAACAAGTTTGGTTCTAGAATGTTCAATTTTGCTGTTTTATGGCTTCCCTGAGACTTTCAAGTCTTCAACCAAATGCCTTTCTCCCTTTTTAGAGATTTACTTTGTCTTCAGGACACAATTAATAATCCCAGCACCTGGAGGCCAAGGCAAATTATCATATTGAAGGGCAGCTTGAGCTAAGGAGTAAGATACTGATGGTTTAGAAATGTCTGAGATCAAGCTTGCCCCTGCCTTAAGTTCCTCCATTCTATAAAGAACAGTGCCGTGCCTTGCCCAGAGAGACTTCATTTAAAGCAGCCTTTGACTCCATTTTGAGGCCACTCTGTACCCAGGAAGACAGGTGGACAACACCCTATTTCTAGCTCCTCCCATGAGCACAGACATGTTCCTGGGAGTAGGAAGGGCCCCCCATACATTTACTAGGGTGAACTAGGATATCTGGGGCACATTGGCATATTAAGATCATTTCAGGAAAACAAAGTACAAGAATTTGATTATAAGGTGCCAATGTGATGGATGACTCAGTGGGTACAAGTCCTGCACTGCAAGCCTGGAGCCTGGGTTTTATCCCTGGATCCTACCTAAAGGTGCAAGAGAACTATTCCACAGAGTTGTCCTCTAACCTCCACACACAGGTGCAGCCCCTCCTCCTCCACCACCCACTGTACCACACACAAACCATTTTTAGAGAACTCATCAGACACATCAAACCAAGGAAAGGGTTTGACTCCCCCCTCCCCTTAAAAGAGGGGATACTTAATACTTAGACAGTGATACTCTCACTCATTTGTCATCTGACCATCCATTATGTGCCTCAAGGATGAACAGACAGAGAACTTCCAACTGTCCCAGGGGCTTCAAGTCTACTTGGTCCCTGTTGTTGATAGTCTCCAGTAACTGTTATTTGCTTGTTCTGGTGTATAAATGCTGTCCATTCAGCTGCCCTTTTGAACCTCTAGAGCTATCCCTTCACCTTGCTCCTGCAGCTCAACCCTGACACTGTAGTTGTACTCTAAGTCAACACCAGCAGCTGCAACTCGTCCAGTGTTTCAGAAGCTCAGTTCAGTTCATTATCATATTCATACGGTCTCCATGTTCTACCAGTGTTCCTGACTTCTAAGGCCTCTTAACCCAGCTGTAGCCCCTTAGCTCTATGTAGTCCACAGCTTATATATACTTACTGAGTGTTTTATAATGTGTGATCTGGGAATTAGTCCTAGTAATTAAGATGTCAATAAAAGAACTGGTGTTGGCAAAGTGGGAGTATCTCCCTCCCAGTTGCTGCTTCTGAAACTGCAATGCCCTGGGAGTTGTTTGTTAATCAATAAACTCTGACACCCCAAAAGATTTGAAAGTGCTCATCTGTGTTTTCACACGGGGCTCTCACAATGCAGACAGATCCTGTCTTCCTGCCTACCTAGCATAGATAGGCACAGACCTTCTTCACTTCTCCTATTCAAGAGGTAATGTGCTCAGGACTCTTGTGTTACTGACTTTTCAAGGCCCACACCCTGGCAAAAGCTGCCACCGTGTAATCAAGCCTATGTACTGCTGTAAAACCATGGTGACTACCCCGACAGTGAGCAAACACAAAGCAGTCTTCAAACAGTCTCACTCTTACCTCCGTCACTGTTCCCCTCCTCTGTAATGATGTCCAGTAGCCTCTCAAAAGCATTTTCAAAAGCTACAATTTTCTGGATTGCCCCATTGCTCCTTGTTAATGCCTGTAGCAGTAAGACACCCTTACGGAGAATAAAGATGGCATTCAGTTGAGTATGAACTTTACTGGACACCTAGAAATTACTTTAAAATCACAGAAGCCTGTAATAAACAGGAGTTTACAAGTTCAAAGTGAATATCTCGCTATAATTCTCTATATATACATAAGGACAGAGGGCAAAGACAGTTCAGCAATTTGCTTTTCTGAATGTCAAGATCACAGAGGGACAGAGCCTTGGTAAGAGTTCATACCTAACAGGTTCTTTTTACTGTATATGATAAAAACACAATTACTTCATATTCATCCATCACCATGCAGTTTCCATTAAGCTGAGAGTGATCACTCTCAGACTTAGGCTCCTTAAAATCATAGTAATACAAATTATCAAATTCCACTACATTCTAACAGAACTTCTACAGAGTTCAGGAATCCTTATTGCCAATGCCTGACTCCAAATTCTCACAATGTGATTTTTAAATCAATAATAATAACAACCACAACAACAAAAAAAGAAATGAAAATCCATGCCTCACAAATAGCATTATTAGTAGATTATTTTCTTCTTTTGCTAAATAGGTCAACTGACACCAAGAAAATACAGGTATAACATAAAACAAAGATGTTAGATGTTACAACAAAAATAAAACTTAATCTCTAGTCATAAAATTAACAAAAGGCAACAGAGACAATCATCCTATTTGCCTCAAATAAAAACCAAAGCCAGGAGTTAGAAAAAGGCCAAAAGTCAGAGGAAAATAGATTTAAACCATGATGGGGTGGGGTCACAGAGGGCACTGTGTAGGGCAGATTTGTGGTGGTTTGAAAGAAAATGGCCCCATAGGGATGGTACTATGAGGAGGTGTGCTTCTGCTGCAGTAGATGTGGACTTGGAGGAAGTGTGTCACTGTGGGGGCAGGCTTTGAGGTCTTATATATGCTAAAGCTACACCCAATGGCACAGCAGCTTATGCTGCCTACGGATCAAGATGTAGGACTCTCAACTCCTTCTTCAGCCCCATGTCTGCCTGCAGGCCACCATGAAGATAATGGACTAAACCTCTGAAACTGTAAGGCAGACCAATGAAATGTTTCCCTTTATAAGAGTTGCTACGGTCATGGTGTCTCTTCACAGCAGTCCAAGATCAAAGCTGCTTAAAATGTAATAGTTTTATTTTGTACAATGAATATATGTTCTAAGAAGGAATTAAAGAATCAAGGTGGGCATCTGTTCAAAAGCAATTTTATATCTGAAAATGAAAACAAATTCTGATCACATGAACAAAGACTTAGGGAAAGAGAATTTCTTCATTTGATGGTTCAACAGCCTCTTATTTAAACTGGGTGCTGAAAAAACCCTTCAGTTTAAGATATAGTTGTATTTTATTTAGATTAAAAATCTGTTTATGTGACTGTATGTGTGTGCCTGCTTGTCTGTATACATACTGTACAAAGGCCTGTGGAGGCCAGAGACAGCACTGATTCATTGGAACCAGAGTTATAGCTATGATAAGCCTATTGATGTGGGGACTGGGAACCAAACCCTGGTCTTCTGTAACATTAGCAAATACACTTAATAGCTGAGCCACATCTCTAGCCCCTATAGTTACATTTTAGTTATGGAAAAGCATCCCAAATTATTCCCAGTAGATGGATATTCATTTAAATAAGACGCTTCTAAAAAAAAAAAAGTAAAGCAGGTATATGTCTGCAGGAGGGAAGCTCAAATTTTAAGCCCAAGTTGAACTACAGAGTGAGATTCTGTGTCAAGACAAACAACAAACTGTAAAACTATGTAAATATTGAATATTTCTTGTAAGTTACATTATTACAGCAATTTACTATCTATTATACTGCTTTGCCACATCCTACAAAGTTTATGTTTTAATTTTATGTGTGAGTGCTTGTCTGACTCTTTGCATGTATACCGTGTACATGAGTGGTGTCTGCAGAGGTGCTGAGTGCCCTGGAACTGGGTTACAGATGGATACGAGCTGCCATCTGGTGCTAGGAACCAAACCTGAATCCTATTCTTTACTGTTGAACCATCATTAGCCTCACTACAACAAAATCTGAAATGTTAAGTTAAAAAAATATATCTATTTATAATAAAATATAAATTGCTATATATAAGACATATAAGCTGTGTGGTAGCGGCGAACACCTTTAATCCCAGCACTTGGGAGGCAGAGGCAGGCGTATCTCTGTGAGTTTGAGGCCAGTCTGGTCTACAGAGCGAGTTCCAGGACAGGCTCTAAAGCAATACAGAGAAACCCTGTCATTTTGTAAACTTAGAACCATTTAATGTCTCAGAAGACAATTTCTGAGGTGGAATTCTATGTCAGCATTTCAGAAGAGCATGGAAGAAAGCTTGAACATATGGGAGTAGTAAATTTGAATAGAAAATGGTTTTCTAACTCTACTCCACAAGCAGAAGACCAAAACACAATATAACTTTAAAAGGTCTAAATGATTGGCCATCACCCCAATTTTCCAAAACTAACTTTTCTTAACTTATAATAATATAAGGGTTAAAAAAAAAAAAAAAAACAAGATCTCATTTGCAAACAGAGAAAATAAGCACCATGTGGGATTCCCCTCACCCCCAAATTGAACTTACATCATTACGTATAATTTCTCTGGAATCTGCCAGTAAGTCCATAAGTCTTGAAACACCTACAACACACAACAGTGAGGAAAAATACAGGCAGACTAAAAATGCAAACAGTGACTTAGATGACAATTAGATGACTTGAGTCACTTCTAGGAAGTAGTCCTTATTTTCTCCTCTAGATTACACAGGGGAAGTCACGTACCCATGGGGCTGACTAAGATGATCTGCTGGACTGGAGGGCCTAATTGTTTTAAGAGGGAAGTCAGGAGTCTCACGCCAGGCCACCGGACATGGAAATCAAACTCCTGCAAGGAAGAATGTCATTATTCTCAACTAACAGTGCAATGAGAAACTGCAAGTGAAAAATAGGATTTCAGTGAACTTTAAAAATAAATTTTAAGAAATAAAAAGGAATAAGAGTTAATGTTAACTGACTAAATTAACTAAAATGTTAATGATAAAATACTCTGCAAAACTAGAAATAAGATACATTATTATTTTAATAGATTACATGTTTCCTATAGCATGCATGTGGATCTCTCACATGCATTCAAAAAGCATGATATAACATACTCCATTATGTACATATTACTTCCTCAGTAACCACAAAGGCATCAAAAGCAGCTTATTAACCCAACAGAATGTCAAGACTCCCTATTTACCTCCAACAAAGACAACAGGAGAGTGACATTTTCTGGCTGCTTGATGAAAATTTCTGTGAACTGGCTTCCCAAATCCTCAGTCTGTCTTGCAGAATTTTCTTCTGTAACATTCAAATCACAAAGTATTTCAACATGACACTATGTTAAAGAATTCTTTCACTGAAGAGTTAAACAGAAATGATCATTTTTCTGAATGTAAACAATTCAACAGTATGGCTAGTATCAGTAATAAATTAAGAGTGAAAACTGTATTTGTGAACGTACTTTCAAGGTCAGTTCGATTTCATATTTCCTCGAAGACATCAGGTTAGATTTTTATTAGGATAAGGGAAGGAAATTGATTAGGGTGACAGAAAGACTTTGAATGTAGTAGTGTTTTCTTTCTTTCTTTCTTTCTTTTTTCCCCTTTCAGTTCTGGGGTCTGGACCTAGGGTTTTGTTTACAGCAGGCAAGCACTTAACCACAGTGCCACATCCCAAACACTACTGACTTCTTTTGTCTAAACTTATAAGACTATACATCTTCTATGAGCAAATTTTATTTTAAATAAATTATATCTCTAAATCAACATATCTCAAAATAGTGTTCATGGCTGATTTTTACTTGTTAATGTAATTTAATTATAAAATGAAACCAATCATCTTCAGATCATCCAGTACTGTCTTCATATAGAACCCAGAACAGTATGTGGCAACAAAAGCAGAATTTAACATTGAATTTCTATACAATATTTAGTAAAATAATGATTAAATTTTATGGACCTGAGAGGTAGTGCATGCCTGTAATCCCACCACTCATGAGGCTGAGGAAGGGTGATGACCTTGAGTTTGTCAAAGCAACTGAATGAAACTAGAACAAAGATAAGTACTAGGAGTGGAGTGTGGTAATAAACCTAACCATGGCTTTTATGCCTTGAACTGGTTTTGTTAGAGGACCACTGAGGACTTTGGAACTTTGGGTTGGAAAAGTCATCCAACCCTTAACAAGCCATTCATTCTTGTGGGATCTTGAAAGATACAAACGCTGGAAGAAAGGCAGACAATGGAGGCCTGTGAAGTTCCAGAGGGGAGCAAAGACTTTATTAAGGCAGTTTGTGACATCTGAATTAAGAATCTAAAGAAGACAAGAGATGCTTAGCAGTTAAGAGCACTTGTTGCTCTTACAGAGGACCTGGATTTGGTTTCCAGCACCCACATACATGGTAGTTCACAACTATCCGTGACTCAAGATCCCAAGTTCCATAGGATCCAATGTCCTCTTACCCCTGTGAGCATCAGGCATACATACATGCAGGCAAACATACTCATACAGATATAATAAAAATACCCCCCCCAAGGAATCTGTGTGTACTGATCTGTTGCGACTGAAGAATTAGCTATGATTAACTGTGCTTCAATGGGCAATGGCATGTTGGTCTGATGGGGCTGAAAGGTCAGTTGTGACTGACAAGGATCAGCTTCACTGAGGTGAAATCTGCTTCACTGGAACAACAGAAAGTTGTGGTCCATGGGGGCTGTCCCATCCTGCATATCAATATGACAACAGAATACAGCAAGGTATAAGAGTCCCTTTATGGTACTGGTTTTGAAGGCACCAGAGATGAAAGATGGGAGTGGGGGGGTTGAGGATGTCATAGAAAGCAGTTTAGGTCTGGCACTCAGCCCACTGTGGTTGGCACTGTCCCTTGAGCAGGTAGTCCTGGGCTGTATTTTAAAAGCTAAGCATGGACAGGAACCAGCAAGCAGTATTCTTCAACAATTTCTGCTTCAACTTCCCACCCTGACTTCCTTCAGCGATAAACTGTGACTTGGAAGTGAAAGCAAAATAAACCCTTCCCTCCCCTAAGTGTTTTTGATTGTGGTGTTTGTTACAGCAACAGAATAAACACATACAAAAGCTTAAATATTTAAAAACAAGTTCATAAAAATGGATCTCATCAAATTTCAGTAGTCCTAAACTAGAAGCAACTCAATGGCCACTAAGAGAAAGGATTTAAAGTTGCATATTGGGGCTGAGATGGCTCAGTGGTTAAAAGCACTGGCTGCTCTTCCAGAGGACCTGGAATCCTGGAATAAATTCCTAGAACCCACATGCTAGCTCACTACTGTCTGTAACTTCAGTTCTAGGCGAGCCTATATCTTCTTCTGGCCTTTGTAGGCACCAGGAATGCAAGCGGTATGTAGACAAAACACCCATATACATAAGATAAAAATAAATAAGTACATAAGTAAATAAATAAGTAAGCAAGCTAGTCAAAGAAGGGAAAATGTACTGATTTCATGGGCTCATCCTATACAATGTTTTTTTTTTTTGTTGTTGTTAATTTAAAAAGTTATATTTACCTTTTTGATTACACACATGAATGTTTTGCCTGTATGTAATGCATACGCACCATGTGTGTGCTTGGTGCCTTGAAACTAGCATAATGGATGGTTGTGAACCACTGTAAGTGCTGGGAACCAAATTTGGGTCCTCTACAAAAGCAACAAATGCTCTTAACACCTGCGCATCTCTCTCTCCAGCTTGTGAGTTGTGTTTCTAAATGCTGAAATAGTTCTATGCAGGTAACAACAAATCATTAACCTACATTTTGAGCCTTGGAAGGACAGTGGGGCATGGTAACATGCTTCTGTGAAAGCAAAAGCCTAGAGGCAAGTGCCTGACAAAGGAGCCACAAGCTTTCTCATGGGAATTTTGTGGGGCCTCTGAAGAGAACACTGCATGTTATATTTATATATCTAACTTCGGAACTTTTTATAAAATACAAGACAACTCTTAGAACCCCTGGGCACATTCAGGAATGCAGGCCAAATAAAAGGGTTAATTCAATGCTTGCACCAAACACGAGAGAATAACCTATCAAGAAATGGTTAATATCCTTGGTTTATTCTGTAACTAGCATATAAAACACTGCAGCTTATTATCAATTTGACTCTATATTTTGAATTCAACAAGTGCGGTATAATCTAAGACCACTGTCTGAACCAGGGTTTCTACTACCATGATAAATATTTAAAAAAAAAAAATCACAGCCCTAAGGCAATACTTTAAGTTTTATTTAAAATTATTTTATTTATTTTTGTATGCACAAACCAGTTGGTGTTTTGCCTGCATGGATGTCAGTGTGAGGGTATCAGATCTCCTAGAACTGGAGTTACAGGCAGTTATGAGCTACCATGTGGGTGCTGGAAATTAAACCTTGGTCTTCTGGAAGAACAGCCAGTGCTCTTAACCACTGAGCCATCTTTCCAGATCCAAGATTTACTTGTTTTTATTTTATGTGCATGGGTATTTTTGCAGCATGTATGCCTGAGTACCATATGCATGCAGTGCCTACAAAGGCCAGAAGAGGGTGTAAGATCCTGTGGGACTGGAGTCACTGCACATACAGATGGCTGTGAGCCACCATCTGAGAGCTGAGAAAAGGGGCCTGAGGGTCTTAACCCCTGAACCATCTCTCCAGCCCCAGCACTTGCAAACTCTAATGGAGTGCCCTCAAACTAGCTAAGCAATGGTACACAAAGTTCTTAGTGCTAAATTTGTTAAAACTATTAATCATATCTAAAAGTTATAAATCAAAACTACAGCCGTAAGAAATTTTTTCTAACTTGGCCTAGTGATGCACACTTAATCCTAGCACACTGGGAAGGAGAGTTCAAGGCTAGCCTGGTCTACATAGTAAGTTCCAAGATAGCCAGAGCTATGTAGAAAGACCCTGCCTCAATAAAACAAAACAAAATTATATCTATTATACCAAAGCATGAGACAAATCAGCCTGACACACTGGCATACTTATATCACAGTTGAGTTTATCTCTTTAATCTTAAGTTAAATATTATGTGCAAATCTTTCTCTAACCTGTAAAAATAGGTGATCCCTTAATATAAGTGGGAAAAAAGCAATCCATTGTTAAAGCAAAGATAAATCTAAAACAGAAGAGTAAATCAAAGACTTGTGTGTGTGTGTATATGCGTGTGTATACATACTCTTTTTATATATGTGTGTATGTGTGTCCCACCACTTTCCAGATCTATTTAAACAACTAGTTTTTAGCTAAACACACAAATATGTTTGTTCTTAAAATGTATTTACAGGGGTATGTTTTTTTTTTTTTTTTTTTTTTTTTCCTGAAGTGTAAACGTTTTAAAAAACACTTGGGACTTTTTAGTGGAACTCTACACCAAGTTCATCATCTATACTCTAGAGAACAAAAATGCTGCATAGAAGGAGGCGATCTAAAGCAGAGCATGGTGGCACATGCCTGTAATCTCAGCACTCGGAAGGCAGAGACAGGAGGATCACTGCAACGTCTAAGCCAGGCTGATCTACAAAAGCCAAACCTCCACAACTCCATCCCCCTCCATCCCCAGTCCCTGAAAAAGAGAAGAAAAGGAGATGTAGTCCTAACTAACAAAGCAAGAACATCATGCACTCTTTTACCTCTGTGGCCCAACAGTTAAGTAGGTATACCTATTTTTAAATGCTTATCTCAATTGTCTGTCAACCACTTATGCAAATTACACAACTCTAAATTCTACTTAGAAAAGTAAAATGGGTCAAACTTTACTCAACTGAAAAATCCACAGAGTATTTAAAAAACAAGAAAGGACAGGGAGAGAGAAGACATAGATCTTCTGTTAACCATGTCATAGTGTATGAGTGACAATGGCCAGCCTTTTATATGTTTTATCTGAGGAAAGAGAAGCAACACCTACCTTGAAGGCTGCTATGAGGATTAAGTAAGATATTGACATGAAAGACTCTCTATATTTTAGAGCTCTACACAAATATGACAAAACAATAATAGAAACCAAAGCTCCTGATCCATCACACTCTAAAGAAAGAGCCGACAAGAATCAAGGCAGTGCTTTGGGATGTTTTCCTTTCAAGCAACCAAATCAATGCCACAGAAGGCAGAAACAGTATTTTAGTAAGTTAGTTTTCTGTTAGGTATTGGCAATTGTTATTTTAAATCTACTTTAGATAATACTTTATTCTAAAACATATTTAGGAGTATTAGTTAAACAAAATAAAAAGAAAACCTGATTATTTTAATAATGAAGATTATTTTAATTATGTTAAAAGTTACTGGAAGTGACACTTTAAAGGGACAACATCAACATACGTGTATTCTCTGAGCCCAATGCTTTCTGGCTTACTCAATATATGTAGATATGTATATACTTGTGTGTATACATATCCAAATGCTAGTTATAAATAATATGTTTTCCAGGAAGTAGATTTGCACACAAAAATTTGTATACATATTCAAATGTTACTTATAAATAATGGGTCTTCCAGGAAAAACACACAAAATAAATTTGAATAGATGGAACTATCTGGGGAAATTTTTGATTTTATTAAAAGATACACTAGAATTGTTTTATGGTATGGACAGCTGATTATTAAATATTCCTTTTTAATAACTGAGTCTGACAGCCAGAAGAAACAGCATTTGACAGTGTCCTTTTTTATATCACCAGGTCTTATGTCTACAGCAACATGCACATGAAAATGCAAACTTTTACCTTCAACATCATCTGAAAAGGTAGACAAAAATAAATTAAAAAAAAAGCAGGTGACAAAATTATTCATATCTATCTTATAAACACAGGAGCAGATCAAGTAAGCAGTGTAGCTTTTGGAAAGTGAGATGCCGTCATTTAAGTCAAACAGCTGAGGACCATCTAAGACACATGGAATACACTCTATTTTTAGGACTAGGAGATAGATTTAACACTAATGGGTTATAAAATATTCCCAAGATAAAGAACTCTAAATAGAATTTTGGGGTCATTGCAGAATTACCTCACAATGAAGCATTAAAGAGAAGGCACTAATACACAACTCAAGAACATGTTTCTTCATATCTAGTTTTTAAAAATTCACTCAACTGAAGAAAAACTCCATAGGAAAATTACTACTGTTTATTCAAAAGTTGTTTTTCCTGTTTTATCACAAAGACTTTTGAAAGATGGATTCAAAATAAAGAGCACAGAAGCAGGCATTGTGGCGCCTGTCTATAACCCTAGCACCCGGAAAGCTGAAGCATAGACTGGGTGTGCAAGGCCAGCCTGGGCAAGTGATGAGTGCATGCCTGAACTACAGAGTGAAACTGTCTCAAAAAACTCAAGTAAGTAAAACATAAGATCCCAAATACACACAGAAATAACCACCCCCCTACCCAACATCTAAAACATAAAGGTATTTTAAGCCACTTTTTAATAAGTGTGTTGCATACCTGGGCATGGTTTGGCATGCCCTTAATCCTAGCACCCGGAATGCAGAAGCAGGAGGATCTCTCTGAGTTTGGAGTCAACTTGGTCTACAAAGCAAGTTCCATGACAGCTAGAGCTCTTTGTCCCTTCAAAATTAATAAACCTCTAACAACAGAGAAATAAACTCTTAAGAAAAGGTGTCTTTCATTCTATGGGACCATGACTATTCGCCATGTCATTTCAAGCACACATACTATCAATACCCTGTGTGATTAACATGCACATGCTTTTCGGCTGAACTGTTAACAAAGTATGTGTAAGGTCAATATTTATTTATAGTTTTTGTTTTATCATACATTGGTATAAATTAGCATTACAAATCACATGAGTATGTCTGCTCTTTCCTCTAAAATAATGGGAACCCCACTCATCTTACTGTGACCAGCTATGCCAATGTTCTCAGAAGCACTATGAAATGTTACTCACTTAATGCCTTTTTACAATCTACAGAACAAAGGTACAGACACTCAACCAAGTCTTTCACAAAATAACAAAGTAAAGGACTAAGTATCCAAGTATGCTGAAATAAAAAGGGAAAGGAGGGCATACCAATGAAATGGATGAATTTCAAACAGATCTGTATTTTCATATCAAATCAACAACAACACACACACCCTTCCTAAATTTAATAAATTGTTGCTCTTTATAAATCAACAAAGTCTTAGGAAAAGAAAGGCTTAAGTATTAAGAGAGACATCCCCTAACTTGGCTTCTAACCCATAACAAGCACAAGGGTAATAACACATACAGAAATCAACCAACAACCAAAGGGGATTACTGAACTCAGAGTGGCTAATATGCATACTGCCTAATTATAACCCAAAGAGAAAAAGCTTAGGAAAGAAGGGCCTGCAGGGTGGTGGTCCACACCTGTGACACCAGCATTCGGGAGACAGAGGATCTTGAGGTCAGCCTGGTCTACCTAGTGAATTTAGGACCTCCAGAGCTACATACACAGTGAGACACAGTTTAGAAAAACAACAATAATAACAAAAACAACCAAAAAACAAACACAGGATCTGGGGGAGGTGAGTGAGGTGACAGAGACTCTACTAAAACACATTTTATTTTAACTGTCACAATATCTAATACCTTGTATGTTAACTGAAAAATAAGCATTGAGAAGATGGAAGGATGTGGATGAGAGGTGGTACACCCTGTAACCCTATTATTATGGATGCTGAGGGAGGAGACTGAGCTTGGCTTAGTCCAAGCTGCATAGGGAGTCCCTGATTTAAAGACAGAAACATCCTCACTCCATCACGTCATAATGGCTCAGATCACACACTTAGCCTTCATTTTAGCGGCACTATTTAGGACTAAGATTAGCCTTTATTGTGTTGATGCAAAAAGTAACTTAAAAACAAAACAAAACAAAAAAACAAAACCTATGACAATGAACAAGTTTATAAAATAAATATATTCAACTTTAAAGCAAAATTAGTATAATCTAGCTAATTTATATATGGAATACAGTAAAATAGCTGGAAACTTACCTACTTCTTCCTCTTCATCATTAGATATTATATTATAGAGTGTGTCCAAAGCATAAGCTATTATTTCAGAATCCGAACTGGAAAAAAGAAATTATTATACTTACAGACTGCTGGCTGGATTTAAACTGCTGTGGCAGTTCCTTCATAAAATCAATAAAATATTCATTTCTTATCTATAAACTTAATCTAAGTAAGTATTAGAAAAAAAGAATGTGTAAAGGTGGGCATGGTGGCTCACACCTGTAATCTCAGCATGCAGGAAGCAGAGGAAGGAGGATGGCTGCAAGTCACAGGCCAGGCTGGGCTACACAGTGAGATCATCCATCACCATCATCATCATAATAGTAAAAACCATAATAATATAAAACAATAAGAGACTACATAAAGATTTATTTAGAATTGTAAAAAGTGCTGGGTAGTGGTAGCATATACCTTAAATCCCAGCACTCACAGAGCAGAAAGCTCAGCAGGCCTACAGAGTGAGTTCCAGGACAACCAGGGCTGTTACACAGAGGAGACTCTGCCTTAAAAAGGAAGGAAGGAAGGAAGGAAGGAAGGAAGGAAGGAAGGAAGGAAGAAAAAAAGAAAGGAAGAAAGCAAAAACACCCCCCTCTAAAAAAAGATATGTGATAGAATGATAATTAAACAAATTCCAATACAGTATCAAGTAAGGAAAAAACCTAAAAGGGGCTGGAAAGATGGTTCAGAAGATCACTGTCTATTCTTCCAAGGGAATCTAGTTCAATTTCCAACACCTATATGGATATGGTAGCATCCAACGGTCCATAATTCTAGTCCCAGGGGATCTGATGCCCTCTTATGACCTGCATGGGCACCAACCATGCCCATGGTGTACAGACATAAATATAGGCAACCACCCATATCCATAAAAAATTTCAAAAAACTAATTCCATTTAGCAAAACATGTCAGTGTATATTTATGTGTGCATATATGTTCTTTAAAACATCATATATTTATAAAGTAAATCAAACTTTAAAACTAGCAAGCAGTAGAGCCTGTTAATTTTATGTATATGTACATTCATACACATGTAAAATAGCATTATCTGTACGTAGTCTAACTTTTCTATACTTCGTCTCAAAAAGTTCTTGCAGTAATTATGTACAATTTATATAATCAAGAAACACAAGATTTTATATTTGCTGACAAATTTCAAAATCTGTCAGAGTTTCACTCTTGTAGAGGATGGTAGCAGCATCCAGAGAAACTAAGAAACAAGAATGTCATAATGGTCCCAAAGAGACAGCACACATGAAGAAGGACAGCGAAAACAAAGGTGGACAGCCCAGAATGGTTATCAGAGAATGGGATTGCTCAACAAAATGGGCTTTTATACAAACTATTCACGGCTCTATATTTCAGAAAGTTTGAAACACACCTTCTAAGAGATGACTTAACCTGAAGAATTAAGAGACCTTCTTTAACATGGCCAAGGACACCCCAAGAAGTTCACAACTCAGGGCTGGGTCTTCAGCTCAGGGGCAGAACATCTATTAGCATGTGCAAGGCCCCGAGTTTAACCTCCAAGCAACTGATGCTGCTGATAAGCTCAGAGGGTGAGAGCATCTCCTATGTAAGCATGAAGACTATATGGCTGTACATGCCTGTGACGCCAGTACTGGGCGTGGAGATGGGTAGATCCTGAAACTAATCATTTAAATAATTCCAATGATAAGAATAAATAAAATACTTCCAATATAATTTCCTAAAAGGGTCTAAGATTTGGACTTGGAAAAAAATACAAAATAGCCAGGTGGTGATGGTACACTTGGGAGGTAGAGGCAGACAGATCTCTGAGTTCAAGACCAGTCTGGCCTACATAGCAAGCTAGTCTAGGACAGCCAGGGCTACATAGGGAAATCTTGCCTTAAAAAAACCAACCAACCACTGCGTGTTGGTGGCACATGCCTTTAATCCCAGCACTCGGGAGGCAAGTAGATCTCTGTGAGTTTGAGGCCAGCCTGGTCTACAGAGCGAGTTCCAGGACAGGCTCCAAAACAATATAGAGAAAGCCTGCCTGGAAAAACCAAACCAAGCAAATAAAAACCAACCAGCCAATAAATAAATAAATAAATAAATAAGAAATTTGGTTTTGGATTTTACACTACAAATGAACTGGTGAAACACAATAAATACGTAAGTTACAAAGAGATCAGAGGCATAAAATATAGTTTAAAGAGCTTTAGAAAATATCTAAAGCTCTCTGATACAGTTTTCAGAAGGTGGAGCCTAATGAACAGCCTCTTACATGAAGGCAACTTATGTACTCCCGATGACTACAATCTATGTGATTCTGAGAGTAAGTAATGAGTATCCATACAGGGTTTCTCCTTGCTCCCTCAGATCACAAGTCCCAGAGTGATTCAGAATTGCCATCTATCACTAGTGTACACAAGCACACTTAAGGAAGCAACACGGAGGGGTGCTGAGGCCTCTTAGCAGCTGCCATGTGACTGAGCCTCCAGCATATCAAGCTCACTGCAGTCTCCAGTGGTATTTCTACTACAGCATAAGAGACCTTGGGTCTACTTAACTAAGCCAGCTCTCAATCCCCAAGCACAGAAACTCCGAAGCAATAAACTGTTTCTTTGTTCACCAAATTTTAAAGTACTTTTTCATATTTTGCAACATAGCAAAAAGCCAGGAAAATGATTTAAGTGGTAGACATACTGAGTACTGAAAACACGATTACTGTTTTTCTTTGGCTGAGAGGGATGAATTCAGCAGGGATCTTTTAGTGTTTGACTCAAAGGAAGGGTACTATTGATTGGGATAAATTCAGAAGAAAAGATAGCTGAAGCAAAGACAGGCCAGGAATAGGAGAACCAGAAATTAAGCAAGGCCCTAGGATCTACACCTGTCTCCTCACCACAGCAAACAGCCATGCCAAGCTTTCATCTGGGTGTTGGGGATCTGAACTCAGGGTCTTAGACTTATACAGCAAATGCTTGTCCCCCCAGCTGATGCTGAATTTGAGATCCTATGTGGATCTCAGTGGAGTAGAAATGTGTGACAAGCAGCTGAAACTTGACATTTTATCAGAGATAAGATATAAAAACTATCTATGTACAAGTAACTAAAACACTAAGTATGGTAAGAAACAGGCTGAGTTATTGCTCTCTAAAGACACACCAGATTTAACATCAGACTCTTATTTGTGCATTTACTGTCCTAAGCAGAAAAGTTGATTTAATCTGCAAACTTAACATATATTTTTTGTAAATGAGTATCAGTACATTCATTTACGCAACACAAATCAAAATCTCAAAGCCATTATAATAAGTTACATTATTACCACCCCCCCTTTTTTTTTTTCCAAGACAGAATCTCATGTAGCACAGATTGGCTTAGGACTTGCTAGGAAGCTAAAGATGACTTTGAATCCTGCCTCTCCTGCCTGTACCTGTCAAGAGCTTTGATTACATATGTGCACTACCATAACTGGTCATTCTATTCCACTTTTATGTCTCAACTAACGCTTAGCACAGTGGCTTATACAAGTATTCAATAAATGTTTTCTTAAATGTCAATTAAGAATAAAAATGTAGTAGACTTAATGTTACTATCTTCTGAAATGATTATGGTAACTCCAGAACAAATTAAAAGTTAAAAAAAAGTACGAAAAATCAGTACATGAAACTTACCGATCCGTTTGTAAAACATGGATAAGATGTTCCATAGCTTGGATTCCCACTTCCAAGCGGTATTTCTACACAAAACAGTTAAATGTCATTACTAATTATTACTAATGTCCAAATGGAAAACCAATGACAATAGTAATTGGGGCTACAGAGATGGCTCAGTGGTTAAGGGCACTGGGTGATCTTCCAGAGGACCTGGGTTTGAATCCCAGCAGCCACACAACCGCTCCCATTTTTCTGCAACTCCACCACCCTCTTCTGGCCTCTACTAGCACTACACATGCAAGTGGTTCAGACATACCTGCAGACAAAACACCTACACATAGGGGGAAAGGAATTTAAAGAAGCAATCGTTCATTGTTACAAACCTTAGATAATGATTTAAGAGCACGCACAGCATTTCTTCGGTCATCCAATAAAGTTGATGAAGCTACTCGGTCACAGAGCTTCTGAATCTAGCAATGAAAAATAAACCAGCATTACAATAAAACAAGAAACCATAAAGTTTTGTACTCCCACATTTACACCAGTTAAATCTGGAGAAATCAGCAAAGGGACATTGAGGAAGTGGTCCTTCCCAAGTCTATTTATTTAGGTGATACTATCAACAGAGATCCCCCCCCCCCGAAAATTGGAAAGTGGGAAGGGGCAAGTAAGAAGTCAAATAAGTAAATCAAAGCCACCGAGGAATTGAGAGAAGTCACTGGTAGGATCAGAGCTCTGCAGGGTGCTTGTCAGGATGATTTCAATGGAGGGTCAATTACAGCAGGGCAGGGTACAAGTTATTAACATGTCATTGTGCTATCTCCACAGTCCAGCTAAGCAATGAGCTAAGAAAATGCAAAATGTGGATATAAAGTTTTAAGCTTTAAAAGTTTTAAAATTATTTTTGTGTATGAGTATTTTGCCCGCATGTGTTGTCTGTGTACCACTCACCTATCTGGTACCCATGGAGACCTAAAGCAGGCATCAGATCTCCTGGAATTGGAGTTACAGATAGCTGTGAGCTGCCTTATAAATGCTGGGAATCAAACTCTGGTCCTCTGGAAGAGTAGTCAGTCCCTTAGTCCCAAGCCATTTCTCTAGCCCCTAATTTTAAAGTTCTAAGTGTTTCACAATCTTTTTTTTGGGGGGGGTTTCCAAAACAGGGTTTCTCTGTAGCTTTGGAGGCTGTCCTAGGACTCACTCAGTAGACCAGGTTGGCCTCTGAACTCACAGAGATCTACATGCCTCTGCCTCCCGAATGCTGGGATTAAAGGCATGTGCCACCACCACCTGGTGTGTCTCACAATCTTTAAAGTTTAAAGACAGAATATTTTAAAATAATTTGCAGTAATTAGCATTCAAACTGAACTTAAAAATAAACATCAGAACACTAGATACAACAGAAAAACATTGGACAAATGTTTATCAAATGAGGAAAAGTCAAATACATTGTGGCATATTATTTGGAGGACCCAGTTGTAGCTATTCAAACAAATTAACTGTAATGACATAAAAAGAACATCATATAATAAAAACAAGCAATAGTAGAAGAAAATGAGCCCACAGAGGCAAAAGTGTATATGTAAAATAATATTTACTTTGTATGTATGTGTGTGTAGGTGCACATGATGTCCAAGTGTGTGTGTGTGTGTGAGAGAGAGAGAGAGAGAAAGAGAGAGTGAAAGAGAGAGAGAGAACACCATCTGTGGAAAAACACTCTCTTCTTCCACCCTGTGGCTCTGAGGAATTGAACTTATGTCTTCAGGGATGATGGCAAGTGTTTTTTACTCATGGCACCATCCTGCCTGCCCACAAGTGTGTATTTTTTAAGTTGAAAAATGAGATCCTCAATATGACAAATATTCCATCTAAAAACCCAAAACCAGAAAAAAAAAAAAAAAATGTGTCACTGTAGAACTACAGAGCTTCAAGAGAAAGCAGAGCAGACAACCCTTGCAACCTTCAATTAATAAAGGAAGTTTCATTTGTATATTAAGAGTACTTGTGTTACTTCTCTTATTTAAGACAGCTAAGTGGAGTGGTGGTGGAAATGGCAGTGGTGGCAGCCTCACACCTTAATCCCAGGACTCGGGAGGCAGAGGCAGGAGGATCACTATAAGATTGAGGCTTGCAGTCTACATAGAGAGTTCTAGGCTGCCAGGATTACCTAGTGTGATTTTGTCTAACAAAAACAAAACAGACAAACAAAACTTGTCATTCACTCAATGAGAGTATTTCGACAATTTTATAAATGAGGTGATGGTGTATCACTCAAATGCTCACACTTTCAGTATCTGAGTGCTACTTACAGTGTTACATTTAGAAATCACTCCATCCTTAACCTGTAATTGCTATCATAATAATTTTATTGAGTCTTCAAAATGAAAATTATACAATTTTCTTTAAGTAGTTGGTTCCCTTTTTTTTCTGCTATAAATTTATAAAACAACTTATTTATCTCTTGAAAACATGAAGCTTGTGATTCTGTTTAAAGAATGAATATAAGCCCTGAGTAATACTGCAGTCCCTCCCCTAGGTGCTGATCAGCTTTCATTAGTTTTATGGGTTTTTTAAAATCTTGCTTTGTTTTTGCAGAGGTAGCTAACTGTAGATTTGTTAAGAATTATTTATGGGCCTTTGCAGTCATTTCATCCAGTATTAACATTCCTGATGTTGTCTCTTTTGAAGTACTTAGCTCTAGTGCCTGAGGATCTCTTCATGTTGAACTGTAGCAGACAAGAACTTCCGTAACAGCCCTTTGTCGTAGCACACAGTAACCCAGCACTTAGGAGTGGCAGCAGCACGATCAGGAGTTTGAGGTCATTATTTCAGGGTACAAAGTGATTTCAACAAGGCTAGCCTGAGCTACATGAGACTGTGAAGGGGCTCTCCCCTTCACAAATTTGGGAATTTGGGCGTTGTTCTTTCCAAACTACTTCCTGCTGGTAAGGGGCGCTGTCATGGGGGATTCGAAGAAGATTCAGAAATCCTGGCTGTAGTCTGTAAGGCTGCTTTGTCCAGCTCAAGGTCATGTTCTTAAAATGAAACTTTGTGTTCTTCGTTCCTCTTTCAACTTGTCTCAGCCTGGAATTTGAACTTGATGGTAATAAAGAATCTTCACCAGTTTATATTAGTATAGTACTGGAGGTGATGGCAAGTACTGTTCAGGGCTTTAAGGAGCGAAGTTCCCTGTTGCCTACTAGCTTGTATTTCTACTGGACAAAGAGAAACTTCTTTCTCCTTCAAGCCTGTCTACTAGCTCCATTCACAGCAACAGAACCAACATCCATTCTATGGGTGCCACAAATCTAGGCTCTGATAAAGCAGATGCTCAGAGTGTAGACTCAACCCTTAGTGCAAGTGTATACATATACACAAAAGCACTCACACACACAGAGCTGGTCTCCGAATAAATATTTTGTAAGATGTTTGGGGCAAATCATCATTCTCTTTGATTAGTGACCAATAATAATAAAATCTCCAATACCTACTATTACATATTTTAAAAGGCAAGTCTCAGAGAAATTGATTCACTTTTGAGAAGATATCCCTTTGCAGATACATAATTATTGGGGAGAAAAAAATGGAAAAAAATATTCCTGGTGATGGGAAATGATATACTGATTTTAATTATGACAAGATTTATTTTTATTTCAGTAGCCAAAGAGAGAAAAAAAAATGAAGAACTCTATTGGATCCTGCCTTTGCTCTGTATATCTGCTCTAACACTGACTGTTGGCTTCTCCTATTTATTTGCTTAACTGTCCCTGTTGTCAGCTACATTCTAGCTAGTCACCACAGACACAGAATTTGCGTGCATCCTCGTGTACTCCTATGAAGGAAAGCATAGGGTAGTTTCCTGTGAGCCACTGGTCATATTTTTGCCATACCAATCAACACAAAATCTTAGCCAGGTGTGGTGACACTTCCCTAATCCCAGGACTCAAGAGGCAGAAGTAGGTGACTCTCTGTGAGTTCAAGGCCAGCCAGGGCTATAGAGTAAGATCTTGTTTAAAAGAAAAATCAAAACAACAATCTCTCAAACCAAAAATGACCCCCTTGTTTTATATTTATTTCTCATTAAAGCTTTATCTAAAATACATTTATTTTATATAAAAATATATTAATATACATATATTTATGGGGATGGAGAGGTGGCTCAGAGGTTAAGAGCACTGCCTGCTTTTCTAGAAGTCCTGAGTTCAATTCCCAGCAAACACATGGTGGCTCACAACCATCTGCAATGAGATCTTGTGCTTTCTTCTGACCTGCAGGGATACATGCAGGCAGAATACTGCAGGCAGAATAGATCTTTTAAAAAGTTTAAAAAATAAACCGGGTGGTGGTGGGCATATGCCTTTAATCCCAGCACTCAGGAGGCAGAGGCAGGCGGATCTCTGTGAGTTTGAGACCAGCCTGATACAAGAGCTAGTTCCAGGCCAGCCTCCAAAGCCACAGAGAAACCCTGTCTTGAAAAACAAAAACAAACAAACAAAAAAGTTTAACATATCTTTAGAAGACACTTTCCAACCTCCCTGTGCCTAAGAAAATCACTCAATACAACACTCAGGGGGCCATTTGTTACAAAGTAATCATCAACAGCAAATAAAAACATACAAAAATGTAATACTACACAGAGTATTGAAGGGATTTTGTTTACTTTGAGAAGGAGAAACAAAGGTTGGGTGGTTTGACATGACCTCAGATAGATGTGAAGGAGAAACAAAGGTTGGGTGGTTTGACATGACCTCAGATAGATGTGGAATCTGGGGCTCTGCACTGTCCTTAAATGAGCAGGAAAGAACTGCAATTATTGATTTTAGACTGCAAATATGTTTTGGTGAATTTGCAAATAAGGGAAATGATAAGGATGCAATATGCCTAAAGTACAGTTCTAAGTCCACTTCATTATCTATGAAGTAGAAGGATCTAAGCAAGATGTACTCTTTTTTTCAAGATGGGGTTTCTCTGTTTAACAGTCCTGGTCTATCCTGGAACTCACTCTGTAGATCAGGCTGGCCTCGAAGTCACTGAGATCCACCTGCCTCTGCCTCCCAG
Organism: Phodopus roborovskii; assembly: GCF_943737965.1. Taxonomy (NCBI): domain Eukaryota; kingdom Metazoa; phylum Chordata; class Mammalia; order Rodentia; family Cricetidae; genus Phodopus; species Phodopus roborovskii. The sequence goes on from NW_026126525.1 coordinate 11,843,152, forward strand.
GTGCTGGGATTAAAGAAGTATGCTACCACCGCCCTATCCAAAATGCACTCTTAGTATTACTCAGTATTGCTGGTTGACAATGGTGCCTGCCTTTAATCCCAGCACCTGGGAGGCAGAGGCAGAGGCAGAGGCAGGTGGATCTCTGTGAGTTCAAGACCAACTTAGTCTACAAAGTGAGATCTAGGGCAGCCAGGACTTACACGGAGAAACTCTGTCTCACAAAACAAAAAAGGATTACTTAGTATTTAAAATTTGAAGGCATGAAAAATATTCTATTTCAACCTAAGGAATAACAGCATATTTAGTATCTGAAAGTTATCTGACTTGTATTATGTGAAATAATTTTAAGTTACCCTTTAAAAATTAAAAAAATTCATATGAAAGTCTACATTTCTACCTTTTCTTGAAAAACACTATCCTGGTGGTAGTTAACATTATATTTTATGTGATGTAAGAAACACTTTATTTAGTTGTGTGTGTTTGTATGCCTGTGCTATAGCATACATGTGGAGATCAGGGGCAACTGGTGGGATTTAATTCTCAACCATCAGACTTAGCAGCATACATCCTTAGCTAATTACTTATCTATCTCATTGGCCCAGAAACAATCCACTGACAACTACTTTCTTTATTTTTTTAAAAAAATTATTTATTTCTATTCTATGTGCTTAAATGTTTTACCTGCATGTGTCATGTATATTTGCTTGGTGCCCTCAAAGGCCAGATCCTCTGTTGGATTCCGGGAAAGGGGAGAGTTACAGAGAGTTGTGAGCTGCCAAGTGGGTGCTGGGAACCAATCCCACTGAGTTCTCTCTCCAGCCATACATTTAATTTGTTGTTACTGCACATGCAAGTGTGTTGGTCAGAGGACAAGTTCTAAAAGTCAGCCCTCTCCATCCACCTTGTGGAGACCCACTATTATTAAGCATGTCACTAGATAACAATACTAACCACAATGCTAAGCTATATCCTGACTTCAGACAAGTATTAATGCCAACCTGTATTTTAGTATTGGTAAAATATGGTGTGCTAGATAGTTTTAAGCCAAAGTCATCTGAGAGGAAAGGATCCTTAATTAAAAAATGTTTTCTTAAGATCCTGCTGTAGGCAAGCCTGTAGGGCATTTTTAAAATTAGTGATGGGTGAGGGAGGGCCTTGCCCACTGTGGTGGAGCCACCCCTGAGCTGTGGTCCTTAGTTCTGTAAGAAAGCAGGCTGAGCAAACCACTGGGAGCAAGCCAGTAAGCAGCACCCCTCCGTGGCCTGTTGATCAGCTCCTGCCTCCAGCTCTTACCCTGCTTGATTTCCTGTCCTGACTTCCTTTAGTGACTAGATACAGAAGTACAGCCAAATAAACCCTCTCCTCCCCAGCTTGCCCCAGGTCATGGTGTTTCTTCGAGGCAATAGAAACTAAGACACATGGCAAATGCAGCATTTACCACATGCTTGATGGGTCCTAAAGTGCTTTCTTCTCTAAAACTTATCTTCATAAAGTCCCAATGAGATTGCCACCATTCCACACTAGCCTTTTAGAGACAAAGGCATGGGCACAGCAGCTTGGAAACAGAACATGCAGGGTTGGGGCAGGAGGAAAGCAAAGCTTGCAGACTGGCTAAAACTGGCTCCTGAGCCTGCAATTGGGGCACTTCTGGCTACTGCTGAGTGCCAGTGCCAGTAACATCCTTCAGCCTGGAGAGGTTGCCAGGGCTTCACGTCAGGCCTCTGGGCTCTCCTGTGCCTTGTCTGCCCCACGGATGCTGTCACCTGTAGTGAAGGTTTGTAGTCCTCACACTAAACAACAAAATACCACACAAGGGCAAGAACACCAAAAAGAGGTTTAAGGAAAAAGACAAACAAACAAACCAGATGAAAAGATTTATACTTAATTAGTAACAGGTTCGTCTCTGGAACGAAAACTATATATAAATGCAGAGGATAACCAAAAAGAACTTACTGGTATTGTTTGTATATGCACACACACAACCAAGGTGTGGTGGCACACATCTCTAATTCCAGCAATTCACGATGCTATGACAGAAGGATTTTGAGTAGGAGCATCAGGGCTACAGAGTGAAGCCCTCCACCTCTAAAATAGAAGTCTCATCACTAAAACATTTAAATCATCACGGAATTCACATGATAATTATCAGAATACCTTTTTGTTAATAACTGCCACTTGAGATTCACAGCTCCATTTAGCAAGGAAAACTGAAATAAATAACCCCATTAACAGGCAAATGAGATATGCTCAGAACTGTAACTGAATGGCCTGCTTATTAAAACTAAAATGGGGAAGCTAATAATGTCACCTCTTAATGCACAAGGAAACCCGCCCCCCCCCCCAAAGCAATGGAAATAGCTGTGAATAGGAAAAATGAAAGACTGGTCTGGAAAGATGGCTCAGTGAGAAAAGGTGCTTGCCTCACAAACTGACAAAAATTGCTCTCCATATCTTTGCCATGGCATGCACGGTCCCCCACAATTAAATAAAGTAAACAAACAAAACCAGAAAATAGTTATTAAAAGGCATAAAAAGATATCAAAAGAGACATAAAAAGTAGGACGAAGGTTAACTTAAATGTGCAAGACAGTGACATCACAGACTGAGAAATGGCTCAGCTTAGAGTACTTGTTGCTCTTGCAGAGGTCCCAGCACTCACATGGTGATTTCCAACAATCTGTAACTCCAGTTTCAGGAGACCTGTCACCCTCTTTTGGTCTTCTCACACATGTGGTGCACAAACATATATCCACACATGTGGTGCACAAACATACATCCTGGAAAAACATTCTCAGGCATATAAAAGCAAGATAAGTATTTTTTAAAAAAATTAAAAACCCCTCTACATTCAATAACTTAACAAGGACTTGTTCAACATCTATTACCAACTTACTTTAATGTTCTAACATAGCTTTCTGTGAGTTTAAAGCACAGTTGTACCTTCCTAAAAAAGAATTCCCAAGGAAGAGCCTTCTTGGTAGGTCTAAAATAATTCTTGTGAACCCCCCATTAACTCATTCATAATGTATTAATACTATAAAAATGTTACTGTTAATCGACTACAAGCAAGAACAGAGATTTGTTTCCAATGTAGATCTGTAACTTTGAAGCCGAGGAAAGTGAAAAGCAAAGATCAGTTTATCTTTGGATGACCTCAACTATGATACAGCCCATTTCTATTTCAATCAAATCTGAATCTGCCAAGATACAACACTGCTTTATTTATTACCCGCACTTTCCCCATGAATGAACTACTTCTAAAAGGAAAACCTTTCAATAAGATTATCATGCAATTTGTCTACCAAACATAGTGTCATAAATATCAGCATCTTAAAATCTAACACTACAGGGGCTGGAGAGATGGTTCAGTGGTTAAGACCACTGGATACTCTTCCAGAAGATCCAGGTTTGATTCCTAGCACCCACATGGAAGTTCATAACTGTCTGTAACTCCAGGTTCAGGGGATCCAATGCCTCTATGGCCTCCTCAGTCACCAGGTACACATACAGTGCAGGCAAAACACCCACAAACATAAAAATAAGTAATTTAAAACAACAACAACAAAATACCCTAACACTATAGGACTGGCAAGATGGTTCATGGACAAAGGTTCTTGCTGCTTGCTAAGCCTGATGTCCTGAATGTCACCCCTGGAACCCACATAGGATAAGGGCAGAGGGCAGAACCATTGTCCTCTAACTGACAAACTAGCCATGGTATGTGTGTGTGTGTCCCCATAATCAGACATGCAGGTAGCATGCACACATGTAAACAAATGCTTAAAAAAACCTAACATTGGGCTGGAGAAATGGCTCAGAGGTTAAGAGCACTGGCTGTTCTTCCAGAGGACCTGACTGATTCCTAGCAATTACATAGTGGTTCACAACTATCTGTAATGAGATCTGGTGCCCTCTTCTGGCCTGCAAGCATACAGGCAGGCAGAATGCTATATACTTAACAAATAATTAAATCTTAAAAAAATCATACACTGTAAAATTTTCAAATTAAAGGTGACTAGCTCTTTATACAGGAACTGTTTGCAGTACTTCTGTGGTATAAAAACAAGCATAAATAACTTTCCCATGATATTCAGAACACCTAAACAAAGAGTCATCATAACATTTTTGGGCTAGACATGGCAGTTTATAATCCCAAGATTGGGGCTGAAGCACTAGGATTCTGAGTTCAAGGCCATCTTAGGTTACAAAGTGAGACCCTAGCTCAAAAACAAGCAAACAAACAGAAAGCCCTAAAAATGAATTGGTGTGTTACTCTTTTAGGTACAGAGCTACTGGTCTTGGGAGAACTCTTGAAAAACTAAGTAAGGAAACTAAGTAAGCATATTATATATATTTAGATCCCAGTATAATAGACCTGCTAGGACAATTTTCCCTATGTACATTTCCCAGAATACTAGTTGCACCAAGGTTCCTGAAGCCACAAGCAGATACGTGTGCACACAAGGGGTCTAGACAGAAAACTGTGGAAATAGCACCATTTATATCTCCATGGAAGAGGGTTTTCCTGTTTTCATTTGTGACCATCAGACAACACATTTCTTTGGAAACAAACTGTTTTCTACGACATCACAAAGACTGTAAATAACATTCCTTGGAATACAACTTGGTAATGTTAGGGTGTACAAATTTTAAGTGATTGTTTTTTTAAAGGGGCCTAAATAATTTACTTAAGTAACCTTCAAAATGGGAAGGGATGTTTAATACAAAGAAGTCAAAAAGACACTTTGCTTGGACATAAAAGTCATCAGAGGCAAATCACTCTCCTGTTTTCTGTTACTCCTACTGCAGGTAAAGTCAATCGAGAAAACACTCCAATTAAGTGACTAATGTAGACTGTGTATCGACAACTCCAAGAGGTGTTTCAGAACATACACTTACACTGAGCTACCATGTACTCAGTCACACACTCCGAAAATGTGCTTGCTTCATCAAACCCAAACTGTAAACTAAAAGCCTCTTTAGTGTGTGTGTGTGTGTGTGGGGTGTGTGTGTGTGTGTGTGTGTGTGTGTGTGTGTGTGTGTGTGTGTGTGTGTGCAGAGAGATCAGACTGGTTCTCTTCCACTTTTTGTGGGTTCTGGGGATGGAAGGTTGTCAGGCCTGCATGGTAAGCGATTTACCTGCTGAGCTACTGGTCCATCCAAAACTCTAAATTTAAGATCTCCTCCCTCACTTAAGAATTTCATTTAAAAAAAAATGCACACCTGTGTCTAGCCAGCTAGTCTTTCTGTTTGCTGAGCCAGTTCATCATCAACCCCAAAGAGACACCTGCAGCAGACCAGCCACGCTTAGCTTTCTTCTGTCAGCCACTTTCATGCCGGGATCTAACTTGAAAATAAAGCATTCCTATGACTTATCTTCAAATATATTCACATTTCTTATGAGGTTTCAAGAAACCACCTTTTAAAACAAGCACCAGTTGAACAGGAGACATTCAACTAAAAACACGTGAGCAATCACTGGAATGTGTAGGCCTTTACTATGTTCATTAGCACTGGGCAAAGCCAAGGTGAAAGAGGATCAGTCATCGGACATCAGTGGCTTTCTCTTCCTCAAGGAATAAAGAAGAAACCGTATTAAAAGGTACTAAATTTAAAATACAAAGTGCTATGTGGGTGGAATTCGAGATTAAAAATACCCCCTATGTCACAAACTTGCTGACCACCCTGTGACACCAACACAGTAGATCTTTAATTTGGCTGGTTCTGAAGAACATCCACCACGAGTCCAGTCACTCCCAGCTGAGGCTAGGCACAGTGCCACACCTTCAACAGCACAGCCCTTGCACCTTCAGAAGATACGAAGCATGGGCTAGGCGGTATCTTAATCTCAGGGCCAATCTCTAGCACCCAAACAACCCCCCATTCCTTTATACCCACAAGAAAGGAAGAAATAAGTAAAGGCAGGAAAACAGCTAACTAGCAGAACATTACAAAAATGTCCAAGTAAAAAGTCTGACACAAGACTTCCATTGTAGTCCCTATAAAGGAATAAAATGGCATTTACTTCTTTAAACCTAATATTTGTAAATTGCTCTGGCTGTAATACCTGAGGTTTATTTGAAATATGACTCTAATTAATTTTAGAAAATGTCTATGGAGGGGGCATTGAGAATTAGTTGAGTGAAACGTGTGGAAAAACAATTTTATGGTGCACATTTTACTAGGGGGAAAAAAACCTGAAATACAACTGACCCTTGAACAAAAAAGACAAAGTATGATAATGTACATGATAAGAAAGCAGAGGGGCTGTGTAGGAAGAACACAGTGGTAGGAAGAACAAGACTTGTTCACTTAGCTACAAAGCAATGGTTGTTCTACGATTTACTTGCAGTTTCTTGGGCAAAGAAATTAGGGGTGTACGCTAGAGAAAAAAGAATTAATGACAGGTCTGAAGATCAAGTAAAATTCAAATAAAAGAGGCTTTCCACTGGGAAAAGCTATGAAAGAGCAAGATGGAGAGTCATTCTGGAGAAGATACAATTCAATTTTGCAGAGATGGAAGAACCTACATAACAGCAGATGATGGCATAGAAGTTAAAAGGCTCAAAGTCCTTGTAAGTCAAATATCTAGGCCAAATCAAATATCACCAATTAAAGCATCTAATACTACATGTGCACTCCAGTGATGCTCTATAAATCCTTCTAAATGAATCATCATGGGCCCTTGCTATACTTCCTCATAGAATCAGAACCAGTTTTGATCACACTGTAACTCAGTAAACTCACTCTCTTTAGAAAAGAGAGTGTACATGAAGTTGAGCAGTCACAAGGACCATCACTTTCTTTTCAGTTTACATATTCATCATGGCAACACTGGGGCATCATTTTGAAATGATGAAAAAAACTATGTTGTTGATCTATGCACACTGAATCTAAGCGGCTGTAAAACCAAGAAGCTTGACTTACCTAGATGATCCAGAAAGAGCCTACCAGCTTTAAATTCCTATACTCTCAATTACCTTTTCCAGGTCACTGTGACAAGACCAAGGGGTATTCCCACCTAACCTACGAGGAGTCAAAAATACCACTACCCTTTACTGAACATCTGCTGAGGTCCATACTTTCTAGTTCTCACTCAAAAGCTCATTACATCCCTAGGAGCCAGCACTTCATTCATTTTACTCAGAAGAGTCAGCATTCTCTCATCTGTCCAAGTCAATCAAGGGGGTTAAGCCTGAATTCAATCAGGGTCTAACTTCAAAGAAGGCTCTTAATTTGTGTGTCTGAGGCACACACACATAACAGTACGAATATAGAAGGGCTAAAGAGATGGGCTGTGACTATGATAATCGAAAGAGTCCCTGGTTTTCTAGTAACAGTAGTCTTGTTGCCATGTGGGAAGGGACGAGTGAAGCCAAATATTGGGGGAGAATGGAAAAGGGAAGAAAAGATCTGATTTTCAAACACACCAAACAGACTTGACAGCTTTCTAACCTGGTGGTGAGTCTGGCTCGATGGCAGCTTGCCTTATATGTGGTAAGGTCCTACATTCAATCCTCAGAACTCCTCTAAATAAAGAGATCAGCAACAAAGTCTACGCTTAGCAGAAGGCTTAGTTTTTTTTTTTTTTTTTTTTTTTTTTTTTTACCGTAGTAGAATTCTAGTGCTAAGTTTCTGGTCAAGTAACTTTAATTCTCTCTTCATTAGTAAAGACCTTATCCTATCTTTCAGGGTACTTTATAATCCTTCTGGATCCCCCAAACAAAGGTATGACAACTATCCAAAGTTTATCTTTAGAATGTCACACGTGGTTATTTTCTATGTATCTAAACTTATTGTTTTTTTTTTTAAATGCCATTCACAATGGTTTCCAACTGACTCTACGCAAACTTCAATAAGTGTATCCCTAATCATAAAACCAAACACTGGTTTTCCGTGCCTTAATATTTTTTAGACTGTTACAAACAGTGTCACCAAGAGAGCAGAAAAGTTCCTAGAGTGGTTAGAACGCAGATTCCCCACAGTGTGCAAGACAAGTATTGCCACATGACACATCTGGGTGAACTTGAAGAGTGGGGTCTGAACCACCAACCCTAGGACAAACGCCCGTCCTTCCAGCTGATCCGGCAGGAGCAGGTGGCTTCGTGCCCCTAGAAGATCGTTTTATTCTTAGCCACACGCCCTCGCCAACAGCTGGGTTCTAACCTCCGTCCAGCCCCCCAGAGCCGGGTTTCGGCCGGCACCGAGGCCGGCAGACAGGTGAAAGGGGAGGAGGGAGGGGCCGCGGCGGTCGGTGGACGAGCCGGGTCCCCGAAGCCCTCCTGTCACCGCGGCCCCAGGCTGCACCGCCGCGTGTGGAGCTCGCGCGTACGAGCAGGGAAAGGAAGGCGATGGGAGCGGCGTGGACGCCCGGTCCTCGCCCAGCCCGGCCCCGGTCCCGGCCCCGGCGCTGCGCTCACCGTCTCGGCTTCTGTGTGCTGGGGTCCGGCACTCTGGCCCCCCATCACTCCGCGGAGGAAATTCATCTCGTCGCTCGGCCGCCGGCTTCCCCGACCCCTCGGCCACAGAAAACACGGCCGCCCCCGCCCCCGAAGGGCCTGGCCCCCCGAGCCGGCGCTCCGCACTCGCCGGCCTCGGCCACCGCCGCCTCCGCTCCGCAGCCGCTCGGGTCCCCGGAGCCCGGAAACAGCCACCGCCACCAGCCGCGGTGCGCATGCGCGGGGACGTGGCGTTACGTGGCGGCTCGAAGGGCGAAGGCAAAAGGGGAGAGGAGGGAGCCCCGCTCCGCAGGCCACGCCCACCAGCGCCCCCCCCCGGGCACGCCCCCTCCTCCGCCCGGCGCCTCTTGCTGCTGCTGGCCGCGGTCACCCACGTGGTCGCAGCCCAGCCCAGTCGGCTCGCGAGGATCTGATTAGGCTGCGCGCTTCGGCTGCTAGGTGTTTTGTCGCCGAGCGGGACCGACTGCGAGCTGTCAAATCTGAGGGCTCGTTTTGTTGAGTCGAAAGTGAAATTTTCCTTTGGCCGACGTGACAGGTAAGGGGGGTCCGGGCCCCCTGGGAGGATTCGTTTGCTTCTTTTGCTTAAAGCGATACGAGCGTGTGGCCTTTTGATCCTCGTAAATTGCATTTCTTCACAGGGCTTTGTTTGGTGGTAAATGGGGTGCTGAAGACCCCTCATTCCATCACCACTGGAGGGCGCGTTTCTGAATTCTTGCTCCTCAACCCTACTAAAAGGAATTCCCAGGTCTAAATACCAGGTATTCTGCTCATTTTTAAGTGTGAGAAAGAACCCACACCGAACCCTGCGTTTACCTCAGTCTAGTAAGAAATTAGAAATAAATTGTTCCAGAGTGTCAGTTTGGTAGCCAGTAGCATAACCCCCCCCCCATTAACTCTCGACTTCTGCATTTTCAGTGTTTTTTACATGCAAAAATGTCATTTTTCCAGATCGGTATACTTGTTCTTTCCAAATGAGGCTTCCAAGTACACATGCTTCTGGAATAGTCTTGTAAATGCCTTGACACCGGAAGGCAGCCTAGTGAGCCAACTGACTCATGCATCTCTCGGTTTGAATTCCCTGTAGGTCTCAGATGTGACGTTTAAGATTGAACTGTCTTTCCCAGCCTCCCTCCTAAAAGAAAAGAAAACAAAACAAAAGAAAAGAAAGAGAGAAAGGCCAATGCCCAAGCATGCTCAATAGTACCTCTACCCAAATAATTCAGCCAGGAAACTGAGAAGACTTTGGCTTTCCACCTTCACATGTCCAATGTGACTGTATAATTTGTATGTGTAGACTATTTCTCAAATCCTTCCTCTCTCTCCTTGAATACTCTGCTTGTCGATATTTCTTATATTCTCATTGTACAGTGAAATTTCAGCAGTAGCTTCCTAACTAGTTTGTCTACATTCAGCTCTGGCTCCCCTCAGTCCACCCTTGGATGAGTGAGCCAAGAAGAAATATGTCAGTTTCTTATTAAAATCCTCCAGTGCTTCTCCAGTGTCGATAATGAACCCCAAACTCCTTAGTTTGGCAAACATACCTGTTAGGGTTACAGCTCCTGCCTCCCTCACGTACTCAGCATCTCTCTCTTGCCTCAGTGTGCCTTTCCCTCCTTGTGAGGCAGTCATGCTAATTCCTTAAGCCTCAACTGCAGCATCTCAGGAGAGTTCCTTAAAATCAAGATGCACATCTGTGTGCGGTCACTTTGCAGGACCTACTAACAGGACCGTTTGTATACCAGTTGCTGAGTGTTCTTTGCCCATCATAAAGGGTGATTTGTTGGGTATGTGAAGAAATTGTTAAATGAATTTGCGTGACTAGTATGCCAAGGGAGAAGGTCTATTATGCCTGTGAATTACAGAACACACACCATAAAGGCCATGGTAAGGGTTCATTTTAGTCCAAGGTCTCAAGCCTAGACACAGGGCATGGTGGGTACTGCTGCCAGAAGTACTGGGTACTGAGTATTGTCCTCTGTTTGACATTTTGCTTTAGACATTTTCCATGGAGGCATTTTGTTGCAGCCTAAAAAAAGTAACCATTACATTCTCAGCAGTCACCAAGTAAAGCCTGTAAAGAACCTCTGCTAACAGTTTCCCCTTTCCCTGAGCCTGACCTTGCCTCTTCAGGCCTACCCTAAGGGATGGGCTCTGATATGATTGGAAGGGGCATCTCTTTCTGGTATTTGGTAATGGAATACAGGACCTTGACATTTTAACAAAATTGTTTTACAGAACAAGCCTTGTTAAAATATCTTGTTTTAAACTGTGGTGGACATAGTTGTCACGACTTAGAATGTTTCCTGTCATTTGACCTGTTTTGTTTCCTAACAGTATGCCCTGGGCAGGGAGCACTGTGGGTGGTAAGGACTGATGGATGGGCAGTTGGGTGAAGAAGCTAAGGGATAAACCTTGCCTCATTCCCCAGCCTCACAATCTCACTTCTGCTCTGCTCACTACTTGGGGTCTTCAGAGGAGGTGGAGAAGGGGTGGGCAAGTTCTTATTTCTGCCTCAGGTGGGAGCAGAGGGAGCCCAAACAGGGAGCAGCCCCGAGTGGACTCCTTATTTAAGAAGAGAGTTACTTACTAATGCAGCGATGCTGGGACTTTTGTTTTTTGAGACAGGGTTTCTCTGTGACTTTGGAGCCTGTCCTGGAGCTTGCTTTGTAGACCAGGCTGGCCTCGAACTCACAGAGATCCTCCTGCCTCTGCCTCCCGAGTGCTGGAACTAAAGATGTGCGCTCACTCACATGTTTTTGACTCTGGGATTTAGGATGAGAATGGAATGCCTCAGGGAAATTTCCACAATCTAAAACTTTGAGTGGATGACACAAATCTTTCATTTCCTAAACCTTTCCTGACCAAGGTCATCTATTATAATTCATTATTTTGAAATCCCTTTTTTTGTGAAAACCAATTCCTTCAATGGTTGAGCTTGCTTTTTTTTTTTCTTTCTGGGGAGGGGGCAGGGGAACTCAGAAAAGACAATGAAATATTGCACAAGATTGTTTTATAGCTTGGAGGTGGAGGAGGGTTGTCTATGCCTTAGAATGGTGGTCCTCAACCTTCCTAATGCTGCGGCCCTTTTATACAGTTTCTCATGTGGTAGTGACCCCCAACCATAACATTACTTTTGTTGCTACTTCATAACTGTAATTTTGCTACTTATATGATTCATATGTCTGATATGGGGGATGTCTGATATGCAACCCTCATGAAAGGGTCATTTGACCCCCCAAAGGGGTCACGACCAACAAGTTGAGAGCCACTGCCTCAGAGGTATGAGTAGAAGTGATCCTCTGTGTTTGAAACACATCTCATTCAGGTTTTTTAAGCCCTGTCTTATGACTATTCATTACCATCCAATTAACCAAGCCACATACAATGAAATAAATTGATAATGAAGCAACAGTCAAAGTTCATGACTAATTGATTACAATGTCAAGTACTTGTACCCATCATTTGCTAGGTTCTGTTCAAAGGGATTTGCATTAAAAAATCCTCCTGGGCTGGAGATGTAGCTTGGTGCTTGAAGCATGCTTAGAGCTAGAAGCCAAGCTCAGGAAGTGTATGTAGCTCAAGTTGGTACAGCATTTTTAGAGCATGCTTGAAGCCCTGGTTTTCATCCCCATGACGGTATCACCTTGAGGAGGTGAAAATGGAATTGGGGATGGGAGACCAGAAGTTCAAGGTACATAGCAAATTAAGTGGGACCCCAACAGAAAACACTATGCCACAAACACATCTTCCCACACATGCAGAAGGCTTGCTTATCATTTGTGTGGCCCTGGAATTCATTACTCAGTACCACAATAATAAATTTTTTTTTTAGTTTGTTTTTTGTTTGAATGTTTTGCTGTATTTTCTGAATTAGGGTTTCACTCTATGTAACTCAGGTTAACCTTGTGTCCACATCCTGAGTGCTGGATTACAGAATGTGTACTGTCAAACCTGACCCAATAATAATTGACTCAGTCCTCCCAGCAGCAACCCAGTGTTGTTGGCTCTGCTTTAGGAATGGGAGAATAAGAGTATCGCCTTGACCAGTGGTGTCCTCCTGGGAGTTGGCAGAGATGTTAACCTGACCAGTGGTGTCCTGTAGAATTGGCAGAGATGAACATGAGCTGGCATCTGGCTCCAAATCCTGTACCTTAGCAAATCCTTTCTGAAAATGTCCTCACAGAGATATGATTTACTCAACTCCTAGATCCTTCCAATTCCATTAAATTGACAAGTTTGATCATCATAAAACAAACAAACAAAAAAGAGTTTGATTATCATAGGCTGTCATCCTGGCACTTGGGTGGTGGTGGCACGATCAGGAGTTTAAAGCCAGCCTATGCTATATAGTAAACATGAAGCCAGCTTGAGATACATCAGGTTCTGTCTCAAAACAAAGCAAAAAACCATTAGCTATCACACACAGCTGATCTAAATAGCAGAAGGGTGTATATGAAAGTTCCCTGCCACTATCTGGTCACCTAGGCAGTGACATAAGCAATTATATATTCATCCACATGCAGTTTATGTGTGTGAGCACACATGTGCACGTGTACACGCGTATGCCTATGTGAGTGTAATACTGTTTTTGATAATACAAATAACTGTATTGCATGGTATCCACTGTTCTGTATCTTTTCTCCCCCTTTGATAATCTGGAGAGTAAACCCAGAGTACTGCCCATCTAGAAAAGTGCTCACTGCCACTGAGATAGTCCTCAGCCCTGTTATTCTTGTTTAATGTTGCTGTAGCTTGGCGACTATTCTAGATCTGCCTGAAGGAAGTGTCCTCATTCTTTCTCAATATGAGATACTTTCTCTTGTCTTTGGGGTGGGGTCTCATGTATCCCAGGCTGGCCTCAAATTCACTGTGTAGTGTGAGTATCCCCCTGCATTTACCTCCCAAGTGCTGGGGTTTCAGATGTGTGCCACTATGGCATTCCCTATTCATGCAGTGCTAGGGATTGGACATGGAACCTTGTGGGTGCCAGGCAAGCACTCTACTAACAATGCTCCAGCTCCAGAAATCCAGCGCCTCGAGGCTCCTTCCAAAGTATTGTGTAGGTTCTGGGAATCCATGTTAGAGGAAGGGGCAAGAAAAAGGTTGGGATTCATTCACATCCTTCTCCAACTGACTAGATTTCTAATGCTTCCTGTTTTGGTTTAAACAAAAAGATTCAGAGGCAAAAATGTTGGACAATCACCCTTCTCAGGAGATGGAAGTGGTGACTGGGGCCAGGACTTGGAATAGTTGGGATGCTGCACATGCCCTCAAGTCCAGGCTTCTTGCCCCACCTCTCTAAAAAGGAGCAGGAATTGTTACTCACCCGCTGGGGTTGTTTCTGAGATAACCTTGATTGAAACAGGGTGAGTGCTTGCTGGCAAATTTGAGGGCGAAGACCCAGCCCATCCTTGATGTGTATTGTCATTTTCTCAAGAACTGAACTTCTGCCAGGCGGTGGTGGTGCAGGCCTTTAATCCCAGCATTAAGGAGGTTGAGGCAAGCAGATCTCTGTGAGTTCGAAGCCAGCCTGGTCTACAGAGCGAGTTCCAGTGCTACACAGAGAAACCCTGTCTGAAAAACCAAGATCTGGTTCTTTGCTTCCATCATATGGTTCCTAGGAGCAGAACCTCAGTTGTCATGCTTGGCTGAGCTGCATCTCCAGCCCCTTGCTAGACTTTAAAATCGTTATCATCATTGTTATTACTACTTCTATTAATATCTATGTGTATTAGTGTTTTACCTGCGTATATGTCTGTTTGATGTGTGTGCAGTGCTTTCAGAAGCCAGAAGAGGGTGTCAGATGCCCTGGAATTGGAGTTACAGGTGGCTGTGAACCACACCATGTGGGTATTGGGAATCAAACTCAGGTCTTCTAGAAGAGCAGCAAGCACTCCTGACCGTGGGGCCGTCTCTCTAGCACCTGGTTGTTTTTAGAATGCCTTTTTTCAGCAATGCCACTGACATATGCTGGCCTCAGTCCTGGGGCTTTGCAAAAGGTTCAGCAGATGCTGCTGCAATTGTTGAAAAGAATTTGTATTGCATTTTTTATGTGCAAGGAGCTCTGGAGCTCTAGACCTTTGCGTGTGTGTGGTGGTGGGGGGGTGTTTTCCTGTTTCTAAGTTTAAGAAAATACGATCAATAGAAGTGCTTGCTTATAGAAAACTAAACTAGGCATCCCAAGCGATATTTTTACAAAACTATTGAGGAATAAGTTTGTGAGATCCGAGCCATAGCGTAGCACTTGCTTCTGCCGGGCATTTGATTGTCACCTCCCCACAATTATTGCCCTCTCTCTTTCCCCATAGCTGGCTGAACAGGCAGGTCCTATGCAGTTAAGACACAGGATTAGCATTTTTATTGTCCCATTCCACAGCTAGATCAAGCCTTTGAAGTTCTCATTACTGAAGATGCCAAGATTCCATGAAAGTATAAGATGATTTATTCTGAAATCCCAGCCCCCTCTCCACAAAGCCTGGGTTACAGGGCAAGTTGCAGCTGTCTGTCTTACTTGCTGGTGGCCCATGTGAGGATGTGGCAGGGCTGTCTGTCTCTTCACAACAGAATATAGTCTGACAAGGTAGTCTGGGCTTACCTTCAAAGTCCCTTCCCTCTCCTCAATTCCAGGTTTATTTATTTTAAATTTTACTACATACCTCCCACCCCACTGCGCGCGCGTGTGTTTGTGGTGTGGTACTAGGGCTCAGACCAAGGGTTGCAAGTGTGCTAAGCATGCTGCCTCCCACTCAACTACATTCCTAGTCCCCCACCCCCACCCCGTTGTAGTTCTTTAATGGAGTATGGAGTTGATTATGGGATGCTGATGCCTTATGATTAGTGACTACACCACCCAGATAACCAGGAAGAGCTCAGCTGAATAACTTGCAGGTATTAGGTGGAGAATCCATAATTGTCATGGATAGGTACATTGAAGACAGGAGAGAGTTAGGTGTGGAGGAGGGAGGATATAAGCCCTGAGAGACAGAGTCTCCTTCCCTGTGGCCTCTCTTCTCTGCAGGTGTGTACTAACACAGGGAACTGGCATCTGTACTGTGGCTCTGCTAAGGCTTCAACAGAGCATGCTGGTTTATAACCAAAGGAATTTTCTGTCGGATTCTATTTCTACCTGCAAGGAAGTAACTGAAGGTAGATGTGGTGGTTTGAGTGAGAATGGCCCCCATAGGCTCATATTTGAATGCTTAGTCCCAGGGAGTGGCATTATATGAAAGGATTAGAAGGATTAAGAGGTGTGGTCCTGTTGGAGGAAGTGTGTCAGTGGGGGTAGGCTTTGAGATTTCAGAAGCTCATGCCAGGTTTCTTGTCCTCTAGATCAAGAAGTAGCTATCAGCCACTGGTCTAGTATCTGCCTGCATGCCACAACACTCTGCCATGAAAACAATGGACTAAACTTCTGGAACTACCAGCAAGTCCCTAATTAAATGCTTTCTTTCATAAGAGCTGCCTTGGGCACAGTGTCTCTTCACAGCAATAGAGCATTGCCTAAGATAAAGAGCTAGAGGAGCTCCCTACTTGCTGTCCTTACCTCCTTCTCCCCATGTACAACACACGTCTCTCTGAGGCAGGGCTACAAAGTCTGTGAGACCCAAAGAGACTCAGAAAATTTACCAAGTACTTCGTTATCTACTGTAAAATTCTGGGATCCAAACTGACCGGACCACTCAGGAGGTAAAGGTAATTGCCATCTGATGACACAGGCTGGTGACCTGAGTTCCATCCCTTGTACCCATCTAGAGATGGAAGGAGATAACTGTGTTCACAAACTTTTCCTCTTACTCCACATGTGCTTGGTGTCATGTGTGTACTCACATCCTACATTCCCACAACACAGTTGGAAATAAAAATAGTGCACACATGCCTTTAATTCCAGCACTGGGCTCAGGAGGTCACCCTGGTCTACAGAGTGAATTCTGGGACAGGGTCCAAAGCAATACAGAGAAACCCTGTCTCAAAAAAATAAAATAAAATAAAATAAAAAGCAAACAAACAAAATCCCAGCACTGGGGAGGCAGAGGCAGGTGAATCTCTGAGTTTGAGGCCAGCCTGGTCTACAGAGTGAGTTCCAGGACAGCCAGGCCAGTTACACAGAGAAACCCTGTCTCCAAAAACAAACAAACAAACAAAACAAACAAAAAGCTAGGTAAGGTTGGTACATGCCTTCTCCCAGCACTCGGAATGTAGAGGCAGGAGGATGTTGCAGGCCAGCCAGAGCTAAATGAGGCCCTGCCTCAAAACAACAAAATCTCTTCCATCCAAGATCTCAGGTCTTGAAGCAGCCAGTGCCCTTCCTGAAAGGCTATTAACCAGGTTAGGGCCTAGAATGTGGGCCAGAGCAAAGTAACAATACTGGTATTTTTGCTATTAATTTGATGGATAGTAGATGTCAAGATCTTTCTCTTGAAAACATCAGGAATCCACACCATTTTAAACAAAGCAGGGTACAGACTGTTTAGCATATTTCATGTCAGCCTATATTAGCTCTTAACCAGTGAGTCATCATCCCGGTTCCTCACTGAGCACCATGGGGTGGTGGGGATTCAAAGTCATTTTCTCAAATCCATAGTTCCAAAATAGTAGGATGCATTGAAAACTGAAAACACTTTTCTAAATTTGAAAAGAAAATGTGCCTAAAGCCCTTGCCTCTGTGAAGTCGTAGTAGGATGTCCAAGCAGTCTCTGATGTCGAGGACCCACAGCAGGGCACATGTGACAGGTTGATCTGGCTGTCATTGAGGTCCTCGCAGCAGCTTTCGCTCTTCTGCCTACAGCTTTCAGAAGCTCAGCTCTGGCCAAAGCTCCCGAATACAGCAGCTTGGGCTTTCTTTTGTCATCTGGGAAGAATTGTCTTTCCTATATTCCAACCTTGCCCTCTTCCATCTCCCAGTGAGCTGTTTTGTTCCTAGAACTTGGTTTATGGAATCCTTGCCCACCCGCCTTATGGAGGTAGACATTCAGAAGAGCTGTTTGGAAAAGGGTCAGAAGGCTTCTAGGCAGGCCTGGAAGAAGGGGAAAGAACAGGGAGAGCTAAGAAACTGAATGAAATTGCTGAGTAATATCTACAGCCGAGTCACTCACATAAATACAGTGACCCCCCCCCCCCCACACACACACACTGCTTAAAATAGCTCACTGTACCAGAACACAGAAAAACAGATGTGCTTGGTTATTTAATTCAGCAAATGTTGGGATCGCTCTCTGTCCTCTGTACCAAGCCCCGCTGTTCTCTCCCATGCGTTGCTCATTCGAGACTTGGAATTCCTATCCCTTTTCACAGAATTAGGCCTGCCTTTAGTGTTGAATAGAGCCGAAAGGCACAGTTTCTTTGCAGATTTAGACAGTTTTCATTGCAATCCTGCCACTTTAGAATTGTAGCCTTGAGAAAATCACCACCCCTCCCTCCATCATGCATAGCCAGGGGCTGGGAAGATGGCTCATCAGTTGGGAGCACTGGCTGTTCTTGCAGAGGGAGGACTCCCTTTCAGTTCCCAGCACTCACATGGCAGCTTACACCTGTCTGGAACTCCAGTTCCAGGACTTCTGACACCCTCACACTGACATACAAGCAGGCAAAAGCAAAAACAAATACCAATGAACATAATATAAAATACAATTAATTTAATTTAAAATGATAGAAACTAGAGCTGTTGGTGGCGCACGCCTTTAGTCCAAGCATTCAGGAGGCAGAGGCAGGTGGATCTTTGTGAGTTTGAGTCAAGCCTGGTCTATAGAGCTAGTTCCAGGACAAGCTTCAAAGCTACAGAGAAACCCTGCCTCGGAAAAAAAAAAAAAAAAAAAAAAAAAAAAAAAAAAAGATAGAAACCAGGGCCTTATACATGGTAGGCCAGTGATCTACCACTGAGCTGAGCTACACCTGTAGGCCGGATTATTTACTGAGCTTTGCCGCCTCCA
This sequence comes from Phodopus roborovskii, assembly GCF_943737965.1. Lineage (NCBI taxonomy): Eukaryota > Metazoa > Chordata > Mammalia > Rodentia > Cricetidae > Phodopus > Phodopus roborovskii. Next base: position 11,861,537 of record NW_026126525.1, read on the forward strand.
CTGTGGTCTCTGTACACTGCAGCAGAAGGTAAGGTACCTGGAGGTGGACAGTGCAGGGTGAAGCCCCAGGATATTATATGGGCTCCAAGTTTTGTCTGCCTGCCAGGACATCTGATTTATTTTATGGCTGCCTATTGGCTCTTCTTTCTCCAGCATTATATCCTTATTCTGGACAGGAGAAGGGGTAAAGTGAGGAACTGAAGCTTCCCTCCTTACCCTTCTAACCTTTTGTTAATGAACTAATGTCAGGACAAGAGAGAGGCTGCAAAAGCTATATACAGAATGCCTCTATGCCCTTTGCCTAGAGCCTTCGGATGGAAGCCTTCTTAGTCACTTCATTCTCTGCAAATATATACATTTCTTCTTGAACCACCCCTGAGGAATTTCTTGGCATGCCCCCAAAGACTTCATAATCCAGTTCCTGAAGATGAAACCGTTTTCTTAAATAACACAGTGCTATGCTCTACAGACCTTTATTTTTTTTTTTTTTTTTTTTTTTTTTGCCTGTAGTCCCACTAAATACCTTCTAAAGGGGGATTTTGTTGTTGTTCTTCTGGTCCTGGATTAAAGTTTCATTTAGATTGTATTTTTAGTTGTCTTTAATAAAAAATAATTTCTTTCTGGGCAGTGGTGGTGCACACCTTTGATCCTAGCACTTGGGAGTCAGAGGCAGTCCGATCTCTGTGAGTTCGAGACCAGCCTTGTCTACAAAGAGTTTCCAGGACAGCCAGGACTGTTACACAGAGAAACCCTGTCTCAAATAAAACAGCAACAACAAAAGAATAATTTTTTAAAAAAAGAGAGAAGAGGGGGATGTAGAGATGGCTCATCAGTTTAGAGTGCTGGCTGCCCATCACTTGGGAGACAGAGGCAGACGGATCTCTGTGAGTTCAAGGCCAGCCTGGTATATAGAGCCAGTTCCAGGAAACCCTGCCTCAAAAAATCAAAAACCAAAAAAAGTTAAAAAAAAAAAAAAAAAAAAAAAAAAAAAAAAAAAAAAGAGTGAAGGCTGCTCTTCCCTGCACCCACATGGTGGCTCACAACTGTCTATAAAGAGATCTGGTGCCCTCTTCTGGCCTGCAGGCATACATGCTGGCAGAACACTGTATACAAAAATAAATACATAAATCTTAAAAAAAGAATTTCTTGTGGTGGTGGGGGTGTTTGAAAAGGGACTAAAGAAATGGCTCATTCTCATTAGTTTAGAACACTTGCTGCTTTTGTGGAGGGTCTGTGTTTTGTTCCCAGCACCTATGTGGCAGTACACAGCCATCTGTAACTTCAGTTCCAGGGAATGCCTTCTTTTGACCTCCATGGCATCAGGCACACATTGTATATCCAAGCAAAACACTGTACACATGAAATAAAGAATAATTTCCATGGCATCAGGCACACAGTGGTACTTGTGCCCACATTCAGGCAAAACACTATACACAAAAATAATTTCTTGGGCCAGGGAGGTGGCACAAAGGTTAAAAGCACTTCCCAGCAGCTCTATCATGGACTTCCAAACACCACTTGCAACTCCAGCTCCAGGGGATCTGATGCCTTCTTCTGGCTTCCTCAGCTACTTGAATTCACCAGCACATATACATCTACACCTAATGAAAAAAATAAAAGCTTAAGGAAAAAACAGTTTCTCTTTTCCTGTCTTTCATGGTCTTGACATGGAGTGTGCAATGTAGACTGCTCCTCAACCTCAGCTTGTCTCGGTTTCTTCCAGCATCCTGTCAGAGGTTCTACAGAATCACAGTTCTGATAGTGCATCCTGCAGAAGGTTCAGCACATCTAACTTTTCCATTATTAGTGATGGTATTTGTTTTGAGAGACTGTCATGTAGCCCATCCTGGCTTTGAACTTGCCATATAGCTACGGGTGACCTTGAATTCCTGCCTCCATCTCCCTGGTCCTGGTCTTTGTAATTAATACGTTGCATTGATGTGTATGTGTGTCGCCATGTTTATATACCCCATTTCTTTTCAAACTTTTATGTGGGGGTGGTGTATATGTGTCAATATGTCTGTCTGTATGCCTATATGTACATGTATATTTTTTTGTTTTTATGGCATTAGGAATAGAACCTAGGGCCTTGACCATGCTGCATAAAGTGCTTTTAACACTGAGCAAAGCACCCAGAACTATGAATAGACTCTGTCTCAAAACAAATTGACTAATAACTAGAATACTCCCAAACCACTGAGATGGAAATAGCATCATATTCGGATAAAAATTTGTCTCAGAGTTCTTCCTATTTGTTTCTCCTCCAGCCCTGGCCCAGCAGCTGATCTCTATTGGGCTGCTGATTATTTACTTATCCCCCAAGGTCATAGTCTGGAAAGACCTTGAGAGGGAAAATGGTCAGAGAATAATGGCATTTGCTCAGCTACATAAATAAACACAGCGTTATTATTTGTAGTTCTTAAAATATTTAGCAGAAAGAAAGAGGGAACTGTAAAAATGTTTTCCTCTCCTGACAGTTGTAAGAATTGGGATTTTAAAATTGCCTTGCTGTTGAGTGAGTTTGAAAGAGCGTGAACATTTAATGATTGGCAGCAGAGTCTCCCTTCATTCAACTAAACTGTTACACTGAATGTCATGAAATAGTAATATCAGTCCATGGCAGAAATAAAATATGGTACTAAGAGAAGAGCAAACTGGGTTTGAGTTACATATGTGGAATGATCACAGCTTTTTAAAAGTAAATATAGAGGGGGCTGGAAAGATGGCTCAGTAGTTAAGAGCACTTGTTGCTTTTTCAGAGGGCCTGGTTCAATTCCCAGCACTCTAGTGTGGGTTCACAAACATCTGTAATTCTAGTTCCATGTCCGACGACTTCTGGCCACCCCTGGCACCAGTCAGCATGGGATGCACAGACATACTTACAGGCAAACACCTATACATACAAAATAAAAACTAGTACATGTGCATAGGGGAAAATTTAGAAATGCAGTAAGGAGTGAAGAAAGAGTTGTGGAAGCACCTTTGGAGTCCTGCCAGGTCTGCTAATTGACTTTTGAGGAGAGCCTGGGGCTCTGACCGTGGCTGGCGCTTGAGCCCAAATGTCATCTCTTCAACTTTGGTGCCATCAGCTTCCTCCCTCCTGCTCTCCTCCCCTTTGCTCATCTTATCATTCCCTTTTAATGTTAGGTGGACATCTAGATCAAGAGAGGAGACAAGATTAAGAGAGAAACAGTTTTATTTATTAGGAAGAACTGTAAGGCCTAAGAACAGGGATTTGAACTCTGGCTTTATCTGTATTTATTCAACAATCATGGGCTGAGAGCTGTGCCATTGCTGACTAGTAATGGTTAAAAAAGACAAAATTACTGCCTTTATGAACATTATATTTTGGAGTAGAAAAACAATGTAACTTAAGAGGTCCTGGAAAGACACCTTGATCAAAAAATACCTGCCCAACCACCTGCATCATTTAAGATGATGCCATTTAGAGCTTGACCTTTTGGGTGAATAACTCTCTTTGACAATTCGAGTACCCATGGAAGAATAATGCTCCTTTTAGGTCATATGAACCTGCTGTGTTGTTTCTCAAGAGCTCCCTAAAGGAACCATGTAGGAACAAACATCTTAAGTGAGGAGAAGCCCTGTGAGAACTAATGATCCGGGAAGAGTGGACTTGAGTGGGTTCCAGAGCCGGCCCAGGAGGCTCCAGCAGAAAAACATGGCTTGTGAAAGGCATGGTGGATGCATCGGTAAGAACTACCCCATCTGTAAAGTATTAGTTTGTCTAGTGGATCTGGGCATCCCTGAGGGACGTATGTCTGTGGCCTTCTCAAGTGCTTCACAGCAGCAATTGTTTCTAGAGTGATCATCTCCCTTAGAACATGTACAAGAAATGACTAAGACTCAGTAACAGCCCACTGGAGGATACATACAGGCCTTAACTCATCGTATACAGCCTCTTGTTCACATTAAAAGACTATATTATTAACTGAGACAAGATCTCACTTTGCAGCCCTTGCTTGCTGTGTATGCCAGTGGGTCTTGAACTCACACAGATCCACCTGCTTCTGAGTAAAGGCATATGCCACCATCCCTACCTAAGATTATTTTTTTACTGAAGTGTATGTGTGAGTGAATGCCGCATGTGTATGGATGCCCTCAGGCCAGAAGTGGGCAGTGGGTCCCTTGGATGGTTGTGAGCCACCTGCTATGGGTGCTGGAAATCAAACCCAGGGCCTCTGGAAAAACAGAAAACACCCCTAATCACTGGCCATCTCTCCACACCCCACCCCACCCCCTCCTTTCAAACAACCATTTAACTGTCAGAGCCCTCTGGTCCCTTAAGTGACTAAGGCTCCGCTGGCTTTCCTATGTGCATCTCCTTATTCAGCTATACCTCCATCCTGGCTTTCTGAAATTTCATCATTTGCAAAGGAGTTCTTGAGGGATCTGTGCTGTTTGACTGCCAGGTCAGAGAAGCAGTGATTGTAACAATACAGGGACATCTTCAGGGATGTAGTCAAGTATCCATCTGCAGTATGTGCAGTATCTGCCAGCATGTGTGTGTGTGTGTTTATATGTCTGTCTGTGTCAGGCTTCATCGTTTCTTGCTTAAGCCAATGCTTTCCCTGTCCGTGTGGTCAGCTTTTTCTGGACCCTTGGCCTCTCTGCTATTAAACCTGCAGTTGCCTTGTCTATGTTTTTGACTCCAGTCCAAACCAAGCAAGGACTCACAGCTCAGTTAGCTCAGATTAGTCTTCCTGGCAATCTTGGTCCAATCAATAGCCCTGCTTCTATTTCCTGTGTTAGTTTGTGGCTTAGCTTCCAAATGTAAAGATGTGAGAGGGTTATGAATCTGATATATTTTACCATGGAAAAGTTCTGAAACCATCTGTTTTATGTGAGCACAATTCCAGTCAGTATCATTTGTAATTACTCCTGACCACTGTTCTGAGCTCTTTATGTAGATTATCTCCCTCAGTGGACCTACTTTCACCTTTTTTTGTTGATTTGTGTTTTGAAACAGGGCCTCACACTCTGGTCCAACCTGGATCAGAATGCATCTGTAGGCTTAAGCTCATGTCAGTCAGTTCTCAGTCTTCAGCAAACGTTGGCATTATAAGGACGAGACACTAGCTCCATCTCTTTTTATATATATATATAATTTATATTTTATATTTTATATACATGTGCTTTTGAGAATCGGGTCCTCTGGAACAGGAGTTATGGACAGCTGTGAGCTGCCATGGGTGCTGACCAGTCAGTGCTCTTAACCGTTGAGCTATCTCTCCAGTCCCCTGGCTTCATCTTTTACATGTTTGTTTTCTGGGAGCTGAGGGATCAAACACAGGGCCTCACATATACCAGGCAAGTGCTATATTACTGAGTTGCATCCATATCGCCTATCTGTTTTCACAGAAGAGGAACCGATTGAAAGAAGATCTCTCTCTCTGGCTTCCACCCTACCCCATCCCACCTCCTATTCCCCTTGTCTTTCCACTTCAGCCTCTAGTCACTGACTTCCTACCCTCTTGGTTTTCAGGTTGGGTTATTCAGCAGCCTAAAACTTAGCCCAGGCCACCGCTCCCGTGCTGGTATTTATATACTCTGTCTTAATGACAAGTAAGCAGGTGGTGCCTCACACTTAGCCCTGTGCCTGGTATGTGCTGAGATTTTCAGTAAAGCTTTGCTTTACTGTCCCATTCAGATCTCCTCAGCCACTTTTTAGCTTATATCCTCTCAAAAATTGAACCCAGGGGTCATCAGAGCTAATTTATTTTTTTCACAAGTTTGAATACAGGGTGACATAATGGAGTTGCAGGGTGTTATGACTAAAAGGTTGGCAACCCACAGAACAGGGGAACATGACACTAGGAAAAAAAAAATGAAATGAAGAGAAACTTCCACATTTTAAATAAAAATGAAACAACACAGTTGGGTGTGGTGGCACCCATGCCTTTTACCCCAGCACGTGGGAGGCAGAGGCAGGCGAATCTCCATGAGTTTGAGGCCAGCCTGGTCTACAGAGTGAGTTCCAGGACAGCCAGAGCTACAGATAAACCCTATCTTGAAAAACAAAACAAACAAAAAGAAAGGACATACTTGAACTTTATAGATTCATACTATTCCTGGAGTCTATTCCTGTATCGACTTGAGTTTGCCTAATCTCATATGATCTTGGAAGCTGAGCAGGCCTTGGCTTAGGTAGTACTTGGATGGTAAACTATCCCAATGGAGGGAGATAAGCTGGACCATAATAGTAAAATCATTTTGTTCTCCCAGATGCACATCCCCTCTCTTGTCATTTGCCTCACCAGTGACTGCTGCTGTCTGGTGTTGGCCTCTGGGAGGCCCTGCTTCCCCTGTAAATGTGGACTAGCAGGTGCTTCTCATTAACAGCAGAGCTGGGGTTCTGGCTGCTAGACCTGTACCATGTCAACTGTGAATGATGTCATCTTGGGTCAACTGGTTTAGAAGCAAGGTTCATTTACCTTCCTGTGTGGCTCGCTCCTTTCTCATGTTGGCTGTTACTGAACTGGGCCTTTTATTCTGAGCATGTAGGATTATTCGCCAGCCCTGCTGGTAGGAGCTGGAGCAAGATAAAACATGGTGAACCTTTCTCAACCCAGTCCAGAGAGGAGACGGATAGTGTCCAGAGTGGAGAAGGATAGTGTTCTAGTTTGCTTTTCTGTTCTTGTGATGAGCACCGTGATCAAAGGCTGATCATTGAGGGACCCCCTGAAGCAGGAACTGAAGTACAAACCATGGGGTGCCCTGATCTACTTACTGGTCTTTCCCCCCTGGCCTGCTCATCTCCTACCTCTCTTATACAGGCCTGCCCAGGGATGGTATTGTCTCTGGTGGGCTGAGCCCCTCTGCACCCATTAGCAATTAAGCAAATGCCCCACAGACAGGCTCACAAGCCAGGCTGATGGATGTAACATTTGAATTTACTGTGAAGTAAAGTTGTATTTCACGCATACACTAGCTGGAAAGCTGCCAGCAGTCACAGTAAAATCCAATTAGCTAATTCGATAAATTAGGATGTTTACATTTTTATTTTCAGGATTAGCATTTCATATAGGATTTCAGACTGTAAAGTGTGAAAAATATAATTTTTAATTTCTTATCTGTTTGACAGGATTGAGGCCTAGTCAGCATTTTAAAAAATGGTTACTTACTGTTCCCCTTGCTAGAATGCCTCGCCCAGGCTTGATGCAGGGATTGGAGCTTGTTCCTGCCTCAGCTTGCTAAACCGTGCTTTGTTCATGCCCTTTCTGACTGGAGGAGTGGATGGGAGGAGGGGACGGGGAGAGAGGAGGGTGGGGAAACTGGCTGGTGTGTAAAGTGAAAAAAGCGTCTAAAGGTTTATGGTGAGACTAAGTATTTGAATGACTTCTCACTCATCAGCTTCCAAACTGCTTTCCTTTGCTCACACCTGTGTGTCAAGGTGTTGTTTCTTCTGGGGACCAGAGTCTTGTGTCATTGTGTCTTTTATTACATTTTTCTCCCATTAAACAGTTACACTTAGTTACTTGGTTTTTTTTTTTTTCTTTTTCTTTTGGTGTCTTTTTTGTGTGTACATGTTTGTGTTAGTGTTTACACATGCCAGAGGTAGATTTAGATTTAGTGTCTTTTATCTGTTGCTTTCTACCCATTCCTTATTTTAAATTTTAGTTATTTGTTTTTATGTGTATGAGTGTTTTGCCCACATGTATGTCTGTGTACAGTTTTGTGCTTGCTGCCCCCAGAGGCCAAGAGAGACCAGTGGATCCCCTGAAACTGGAGCTACATGTGGTTTGGGGTTACCTTATAGGTGCTAGGAATCAAACCCTGCCTCTTTGAAAGAACAGTCATCAGTCCTCCTCCCAGTTTTTTGAAAGTGAGTCTCTCACAGAATCAAAAGCTCATGGATTCAGTTAGACTAGCTGGCTTGCATGTGCTACCCCGAGGCTTGAGTTGTTGGAGCAGGCTGCCACAGCGAGATTTTCCTATGGTTGCTGAGCATCTGAACCTAGGGCTTCACACTTCTCTACTAGGAGCTGTACCTGCTCTAGGGAGATGAACTGGCTCCCCCAGTTCAGTCTTTGTTTACCTCTAGCTGTTGAGGTCTTTCATTCCCCTCTGGCTGCATATTGGTCCATGTCACTTTCATTTGTGACCTAATGTGGACTTTCAGTGATGTCATCCTGATGTGTTCTAGACCCCAAACATTGCTTCTAATACAACCCTCATAACCACCAGAGAGCCACTATTACCTCATCATTTGGCAGCAAGTGGCAGAATTTGAGTTTGAAACCTAGTTTGGCTTGAACCCACAACAGTATATAAGACCATATAATCGTGTTCAATGCCCCAAGTGCCTTAAAATAGCTGAAATCCAAGTGTAAGTAAGATCTTAGAGTTGACCAAGACTTACCTGTGAGGTTTTTTGAATTTCATTTTCAGAGAGAAAGAGAGGGGGGAAGGAGGGAGAGAGAGACAGACAGAGATAGGTGGAGAGAGAGAGAGAGAGAGAGAGAGAGGAGAGAGAGAGAGAGGAGTACAGGTGACCACAGAAGCTGGTGGTACTGGATCTCCCTGGAAATGACATTTGGGAATCATTCTCAGGTCCTCTGTAAGAGCATTTTTTAGTATGTGCTCCTAATCTCCTAGCCATTTATGCAGCCCCTCACCTGGGGTTTTTTTAAAAATGTATTTATGTGACCAGGCATGGTGTTCCATACCTTTAATCCCAGCACTGGGGAGGCAGAGGCAGGCAGATTGCTAAATTTGAGGCCAGATTATTCAACAGACCAAGTTCCAGGACCGGCTCCAAAAGCCTGTCTTGAAAGAAAAAAAAGTTATTTATTTTGTGTGTGGAATTTAGAAGTGGGTGTTAGAGCCCCAGCATCTGGAGCTTGGGGATGATTGTGAGCGACCAGTGGGTGCTGGGAACTTTTGCAAATGCTTTAGCCTCGGAGTCACCTCTCCAGCCCCTCACCAGTGAAGTTTATTTTATTAAACTTCCCAAGCCAGTTTCTTTTAGTATAAAACAGAAACCATATACTGGCAACTCAAATTGTTGTGGGGTTGAGAACAAGAAACTGGCATAGAGCAAGTGTTTACTCTTCCAAACACAGCTCCTAGGCTCAGTAGTTGACAGCTGTTTTGCTATCATACCATCCGTGAAACAGCATTTTCTTGTCTGTATATGTGAATGAAGCTTTACATGATTCCCTTCCTCCATAGCATTTAGTACTCCCTAAAACAAGGCACCAGCTGTGTGTCACGTGCCATTATTCCCAGCACTCAAAGGTGTGAGAAATACTAAATATAAGTTGTTTCTAGCACATACTTTACAATTTGTGCTTGAGATAAGGTCTTCAAATCTTTTTACGTCCCCCATCTTGTAAGACTCCTACGAATTTGTTTTTGTTTTTTGAGACAGGGTTTCTCTGTGTAACTTTGTAGACTAGTCTGGCCTCGAACTCAGAGATCCGCCTGTTATGCAGCGAGGGGGACCTTGGGTTGGGGACCTCGGCGGATTCCATGGCAGGCGCCCGTGGCCGAGGCGGAAGAACAAACATGCCAGGAAGACAGAGCTAAGTGAGAAGTTTCATTAGAAAGGGAAGTGGTAAGGAAAAAGAAAATAGGTAAAGAGACGCAGAGAGGACCGAAGAGGGAACCAGGAAAAAGTCCTGCCTGCGCCAGGGGAACAGCAGGAAAGCGAGAGTAAGTGGGCTCCGGGTCTTTTAAAGGGGTCCTTTGCACCTTCATGCACACTACGCAACCATGGAACCCTGGGTGCTGACTGAGAGTGCATTCTGCCAGGTGATGGGCAGGCCAGCATAATGCCTCTGCCTCCCGGGTGCTGGGATTCAAGGCAAGCGCTACCACCGCCCGGCTTCCGGCCAATGTTTTAATCCCTCCACCTGGTAAAACTTGTTTACTCAAAGGCCCATTGCAACATTCCAGGAATTTGATGTCCTGGAGCTGTGATCCCTCTCACTCCCCAATTTGGACCCTAGCCAATGGGGAAAATACCTGAATTAGAATAAAGATCAAATGTACTTCCTATCTATGTGTGTTTGCTCTCCCTAGCACACCCTCTTGATAAGGAGTGAAGTTCGCTGTGTCTAGACACTTCAGTTGGAGTGGTGGTTTCTTTGTAACCCGAACTTATTTACAATTGAGCCAGGAAGGCCATCTTGAGTCCCAGGCCAGCCAGGGCTAAATTGTGAGACTGCCTCAAAATCAAAACAACAGTAAATACTGTAGCCTAAAGGGGTTTAGAAATTTGGGAAACCTGCTTCAGCCTCCAGAGCGCTGGAATTACAGGCATGGGGACTAGCCTTCAAGAGATCCTGGGAGTGGCCTAGCAAGAACTGGGAGGCTGCTTCAGCTCCCGGCTGTTGCCTGCCTCCCCTCCTGCTTCTCCTGGGGTGTGCGCTCGCTCGTCCCTCACTGCCAGGAAGGACTGCTCCACCCTGCACATCTCTGTTTTTCACCACCACTCTGTTCAGCCGGGAGACCCGGCAGCAAACAATACACAGGAAAACGCAGGGGGGTGGGGGGAGTACAAAGGCGACTTCTTGTGCTCCAGCCTGTAATTCCTGGCTCCTATTGAAATGGTAAAATAGGGAATTGCTGTTTCGCACCGCTCCGGGGTCCTGTATACCTTCCCTAGCCTGTAGGTGCAACTCAGGCTTTTGTGGCGCTTCTCTTCCCGGAAGTGAGCGATTTACCTTTCTGAGGAAGTTTCTAATGAGGGGAAAGTTAGGCAATTAAGTTGATCGGGACTCTGATGGGCAAGGAATTATCCCTTCAGGGTATTCTCTCCTTAACCTAGGTTGAGGGTTTAGCTTTTGGGGCAGGCCAAGAGGTCAAAACTTTCACAGACTTCGTATCGAGGATTATTTGCTTTATCAAGTTGAAAAAATTAGCAGAAGGGTTTGCCAAAGGTGGGCAGGACCAATGTCTCAAAAAGAATGAGATGTAGGTTGAAATTACCTTCTAATTAAGCTCACTTAAGAAAGCGAAATGACCTTCAGTGGGGAAGTGGACAGAGACAATAGCAAAGGGGGGTGGGGTGGGGAGGAAGAACCACAGAGAATTTCTTCTGGTCCATTAACAAACCGCTGGGGCTGAGTGAGTTTGTGTGAGACCCTGCCAGAAAAAGAAAAGAAAAGGCTTTGACCACCTCTCCTTACCCCCGCCTCTGTTCTTCCTCCCTGTAGGCTTTATTGTTGGTTTTAGTTTTTTGAGACAGCCTCCCTATGTAGCCCTGGCTGGCTTGAAACTCATTTTGTAGGGCCTCTACTCTTGGCGGGCTTCCTGTCTCTGCATCTAGGGTATGGAATTACAGATGTTCACCAGCACACCCACTTGTATTACCTGTTTTTTGGCTGATGTTTTCATTTCCTGGATGTCTGACTGCCTGTTAGCTCCCACCCACTGCTTTCAATGTCTATTTGCTGTCTCTCTGCCAGCCACTCGGTCCTCTCTGTCTAGTCTGCAGCCCTACACATCTTAGTTCTTGGCCTTTTGTAAACACTGAAGAAATACTCCCTGAGCCAGGGGGTCAATGGTAGCGTCCACCTTTAATTCCAGTGCTCGGGATGCAGAGGCAGGTGGATCTCTGTGAGTTCGAGACCAGGCTGCAAAGCTACACAAAGAAAAAAGAAAAGAAAGAAAGACTTCCTGAGTGGAGAGATTTGGGAAGGGGAAACCTAAAGGCAATTGCATAGTTGGCAAGGGTAAATGCTACTGGCTGGAGAGGGCTTCGGTTGGTGTCTTTGGGTGCCAGTCCTCTGTCTGCTTTTAGTCATGTTACCTCTGTGTACTTACAGGTCCCCTGACTGGTCAGTAACTCTCATAAGCCCTGTGACAATGACTTCTGCTAAGCGAACCTTATGGGCACATTGATGTTTGTTTATTTGCTTATAAAGTTAGCTCATGGAGCAGAGATGAGGGCAGACTGACTCTTCAGTACTTTCTCTCCCCACCTGAAGCTACAGACAAGCCAGAGTGTGAGCAGAAGATAGCCTGTGGGTGCCTACTTCCTTCCTTCTTGGGGGCCAACTTAGTTTGTCTGCAGAAGACTAGGTAATTTAGAGTGGCCTTCAACTAAGTGAGCTGTAAGAATTGCTTCGTTTCCTCCTATGAATTCTGTTTTGATGAAGGTAGTGGCCAAAATGCCTCTCAATGTGTACAATGAAGGCCCATGCTGCACTGGTTCTGTTAATCCTACTGGTTGTGAATAAGATCAGTATATCAATTCAAAGCCAAATGTCAAGCTAGCTTTAATTAAATTCTGGCCAGGTGGGTGGGCTCTGGGTTTCCAGAAAATGGCCCCAAATCAGTTTTACAGTGACTTGAGTATTTTGCCATCAGGTTCAATCAGGGACAAGCATACACCCTGACATACCTCCAGCCTAAATCCAATCAGGGGCAAGTGTACATCCTGACATATTTCCTGCCTGTGAACCTCCTGTCCACATGTGATCAAACATACCCAGTGCAGAAGGGTCAAGTGTTTAGGGGACTGAAAAACATGTGACTTCTTATCTCCCATAAACAATAGCCTCCAGTATTTCAGGAGCTATCTGTCCTTGGGCAAGGGACATGCTGATCAGAGGCATTTTTGTTTCATGGGTTTCTAAGGCATAGTAATTAAACTTAAAATGTAAAACTGGGCGGTATTTGTACACACCTTTAATCCTAGATATTGGGAGGCAGAGGCAGAAGGATCTCTTTTTTTTTTTTTTTTTTTTTTTGTTTTTCGAGACAGGGTTTCTCTGTGGTTTTGGAGGCTGTCCTGGAACTAGCTCTTGTAGACCAGACTGGTCTCGAACTCACAGAGATGCGCCTGCCTCTGCCTCCCGAGTGCTGAGACTAAAGGCATGGGCCACCACCACCACCTGGCTGAGGCAAAGGATCTCTATAAGTTCTAGACCAACCTGGTGTATAAAACTCCACAGAGAAACCCTGTCTCGAAAATCAAGAGAAAAAAAAATCAAAAGCTTAAAATGTAACTTTGGTTCACATAGTTCCTTGCACTCTGCTTGTAGCCTTCTAGGGCTGACCACTTGTTCTTCTTTCTTTGTGTAGGTAATTTTTCATTCATTGTAGTAATAGTCTGAGTTTACTTTGTAGGAGTATTTGTTAGTTTCTTCTGGGTCCCTTGGCTTGTATCTGTTATCTGATGCAGTCTTAATTGCAGCTTTCAGGTGTGTGGTCCTGGCAGGGGCATTTGGAACAGACATGTTGCTGTGGCATCCGTAATAGTACTCAGAGGTCACTTTCATAGCAAGATCTATATGACAATTCCAAATACAGTGTGTGCAAAGACTTACTGGGAATATAAGATTATTGACAAAGGAAATCCTTTCTTTTGTCCCTGTCCCTTTAGGCTCTTTGCACAGAAATTATGAGTTTTGCCAAAAGGCAGATTAGCAGGGGAATAAACAAAATGTAATGTTTATTAGCATGTTTATAGGAAATCACATAAAAACCAACTGATAGGTGTTCACACATCATCCTCACCTCACTTGGGAGATGGAGAAGAGCAGTTGTAGGAAAATAAATGACCTAAGTGACTCCAAGAGGGATAAGAGGAGTCAGGACAGTTTTATGACAGGGTCTGCTGGGATGCACAGTGGAGACTTGTCTCTGGTGATGTGATGAGTCCATCTTCCCTGCTTTTATAATAATTGAGTTATTTTGGGAGGTTCTGCTTTTAGATTTCAGGAACTTTAATGCCTCTTGCTGAAAATGATTTTAATGCTACCTTGTCATATTCGGGACCTCTTGAAGGTTTGCCTTTGTATTCTGTAAACTGTTCTAGTGGAGAGAAGAAAACAGGACACAACTGTACTCCAAAATTAAACAGGCTTGAAAGTATTTACTATTGTTAGTGTGTGTGTGTGTGTGTGCATGCACACGTGTACATATGTTCAACACATATGTGATTGTGTGAGGTGCTTGGGGAGGCCAGAAGAAGTCATGAGCCGTATGGATGCTGGGAACCAAGCTCAGGTCCTCTGCAAGAATGTTACGCCATTTTAATCAGTGCTTGTAATTGAGCCGAGAAGCCTTCAAACAAGTTACTAAAGTATATTTAAAAACAACAAAATAAAACAAAACAAAAACCCAAAACCAACAGGAAAAAAATAGCAACTGTAATGTTAGTTGCTAGGTCCAGGTGACTCTGAAATTCCAAGTACTAAATACTGCTTACTCAGCAAGTTTTCTCTTGCCAAATCAAAGAGGTGAGAAATATATATATATTTTTTTTACAGTATGAGAGACTGAACAAAGGGTCTCACATATGCATTCTACCGCTGAGCTACATCCCTAGAGGCAAGAAAAAAGGTTGCACATAAGTCAAATTATTTTAAGTTGTTAGTGTGTTTCTGCTTGCTCCCTCCCCACAAACCACCCTCTGTCTCTTTGACTCTGTCTCTGTCTCTCTCTCTCTCTCTCTCTAGCTGTGTCTGTGTGTCTCTTGGTCTTTTGTATCTGTGTTTATTTTACAAGAAGAGGCCTGTTTGTTGTTGGTGATGCTGGGGACCAAACCACACACAAGCCAGGCAAATGCTTTACCCTTACCCCCACCCCTACCCCATAACAAAAGTTACTTTTTCTTTCAGCATCTTTTGCTGCACCAGGCACTGTTCTGTGTGGAAGGTGGGAAGCAAACAGTACCCAGACTTTCTGCGTGGGGGTGTTGGGTCCTAGGTCTCCGAGAGAGCAGGAAGAGGCTGAGTGTAGACACTTCTCTGCTGAGGAATCGTCTCTTGCAGTTGCCTGCAGGTTACTCAACTGCCCCTCTGTCTGCTGTGTGTACCACATGCATTAAAGGAGTGACATAATTTGATTCTTACTATTCAACCAAGAACTAGCATTGTTTCTGCGTTCTACAAAGAAAAAAAAATTAAATGACTGTTCTTTTATTGATAAAAATTTGATTTCCTGTTTCTTATGTGGAATTAAACATGTCACATACCCTTTACTACTGCAGCTTTTGTTTATGTTGATTTCCTTGATATTTAGTATATAAACTCAAGATGACTTTTGTGTATTTGCTGTAGTCATAACTAGGGCGGGTGGGAACCACATATGAAAACTTGGAAGGAAATGAAAGTGACAGCATTTGTGTTCAGTGGCATAATTATGTAATTGTGGTAAATACAGTTTTGTTCCTGTTTTCCACATTTTCATTCTGAGCACGTATTTCTTAAATGAAAATAAGAAATTTATGAATAAAGAATGTGCTATAGATTATGGTAACATAGGCGCATAACCAAGGGAACTATCCAAGGAATCCTATCTAAAAGGATTAGCTATAAGAGAAAACATATGTCAGTGTGAACTATGACACAGCCAGAAAAAAACCTAAAGTGTATTAGTTTCAAAATCAATATGCCATGGTACATAAACTAATGAGAATCAAATCTTGTAATCACAAGTTTAATGTTTTTTTTAAAAAAAAAAAAAGGCATTTGGGACAGCCTAATTTACAATGACAGGGAAACTCACGTTTCAAGGCCAGGCAGAAGCAGGGAATGGAAATGGCAAGAGGCTTAGAGTAAAATGCTGACTGATGTTTGGTTTTGAACAGCTTGCCCAGGCTTCTCTAGGATCCTCTTTCCTACATAACGGAAATGTGCTGAGGCTGTTGAGTAACAGCCAACTGGAATAGGCAGAAGTAAATTCAGAGACCGAACCATAGGACCATATACACAGCTCATAGGAGCTTCATCCAAGCAAGGAGGAAGGGGGCATGGTGGGGAAGGTCCTGTTTTTAAGGGAAGGTTATATATACTAAGGCATGTTTCCATGCTGCTGGATAAGCTAGTGGAAAGGGGAGTAACCGTGACTGAAGGACAACTGTAGGAGCAATGGGCAAAGCTGACGGGTGGGGTGTGCTGTAGGCTGAGAAGTACCTGGTGGGACCGAGGAGTGGGGACGGCAGCGGGGGAGTTCATGCTGCCAGAGTTTGAAGTACCTGGTGTCTTTTGGTCCTTTTGTGGGCATTTGATCTCGTTCCTCCCTTTAACAGAGAACATGACCAAAGAAGTAACTTGAGGAGGGTTCAGGAGCTGTGAAATAGCTAGCTTTGAGAAGAATAGGAGGGTAAAGTGAAAGGAAATGTATTGCAACATTGTGGTGTTTGTGGAGCCTGGAAGACAGTAGGCTGGAACCGTCAAGTGAGGTCAAGTCGCATGTAGTTTATTTGCCTGGGCTAAAGTCTAGGTGTCAGCAGGGTGACTTCCTTCTGAAAGCTGAGAGGGAACCAGTTTCTTGGCTTTTGCCAGCTTCTAGAGGCCTCCTGCACTTCTTGGCTCATTATCTATTCTCCCATTTTCCAAGCCAGGCGAGAAATGTCCTTATGTTTCTCCACTGACTGTCTCCTTCATTACCTGGGCATCTCCCAATACCATCTCACTTGCCTCCCTCTGATGAGGACTCATGGGCGTCTCTAACGTCCCTTCCTCAGGGTTCTAATGTAATGTTGCCTGCAAACACCCTCCCTCTTGCCAAAGTCGGGTACTTCTAGGTGGGCAGAATAGGGACATCTTCATGTGTGTGTCTGTGGCGGTGGGTGATTCTGTCTTTCACAGTTAGTGAAGTTGACTTGTTTTTATATAGTTGGCTTTTAAAAAATTATTTTACCTGGGCATGGTGACACAGACTGCTCAGGAAGCAGAGACATGTGAATGTATCTCTGAGAGTTCAAGAGCAGCCTGGACTGTTGCACAGAGAAACCCCCTGTCTTTGAGAGAGAGAGAGAGAGAGAGAGAGAAAAAAAAAAAACACACAATGAAAATAAGAAAAAAAAACAAAATTTTTTCTTTTATGAATTACCCATTAATGAGATTTGTAGTAGCTACATGGTAGAGTATGTATATTGCCTATTTCCCCCAGTTTCTTGTTTTTGTTGTTTACAAAATGCTAACAGACAAGAGTATGTTAAAATTTAAAACTTTCTATTGTTGAAAACGTCTGATATACCTTGAGTGGTTGTACACACCTTTAATCTTAGTGCTCTCAGGAAGCAGAAGCAGGTGGATCTCTGTGAGTTCCAGGCCACCTTGGTCTATACAGCAATTTACAGGCCAGCCAGGGCCAGATAGTGAGACCTTGTCTCAAGAGAAGATAAAGTCAGATAACTACAGTGAGAAGAATGTTCTTCCTCTTCAGTCAGCTTAAATAATTATAGACTCCCAGCTAGCCTCATTGGATCACGCCATTACTCCCTTCTACATTATTACAAAGCAAATTTTAGGTATATAATTCCACCTATAGGTTGTTTTGTTTTGAGATAGTTTCATGTGTCCCAGGCTGCCTTTTAACTTGGTATCTAGACAACTATGACCTTGAAACTTCTGATCTTTCTGCCTCCAGCTCCTGAATGCTGACACATTTGCCACCACAAATGGTTCATTTACAAATATTTTACCAAAACAAATCCATTTCATGACCTGTGCTTTCCCAGATAACTTTCTCTGTTTTGTTGTCACACACACACAAATCCAACTCATTTGTAGTGGATAAAAAATAAATTATGAATGTCTCTTTCTTCCTCGAATGCTTGTGGTTGAACCCGGGCTCTCCAGCTTGCTAGCAGCTGCTCTACCACCAAGCCACACCCCTACCCCAGCTTCTATACTGATGACAAAGGATGTTTCTCCTCGATTTGTCCTTACCAGGAGCTGATAGTTTCTAACTGTTTAAGAGAGTCTATCTGGGCACCTGCCACATGGAAAATGCTGAGTTTAATCTTAGTGTTACCCAGTGTGTATGTGGATGGGAAGCTATGCAAAGGAATGACATTTATACAATTAGCAGGCTGCCCATTGGTGCCCTTAGTCCCAACTTAGTCTTCTTTCCATGACGACACTGATGACTGCAAACAACTGCTTGTAGGCCAGCAATTTAAATGATTTTTGCCAGGGCTACTGGATACTGATGGGTAAACACAAATGTACAAAACAGGGAAGAATATAATCTCCTTCCTCACACTTAGCCTGCTCTTTGATGATATTTACATGGTCCCCAGACAGTGGGCACTGAGGATCTTTCTTTGTTGTCCACCGTCCACACTGCTGTGGATTGTTGACAGGCAGAGACATGACAGAGTTGCTGACTTCTCTATATGAAAGAAGAAGGCATGTGACAAGGACTAAACAAGAGTAGGTGGTCCAAACTGGGCGTGGCAGAACAGGCATGTAATCCCCCACTCAGGAAGTAGGAAAGCAGGAGAGAGAAGATGGCTCATTGGGTAAAATGCTTGTGTTTGCTGCTTTAAGCATGAGGCCCAAGTTTGGATCATTAGCACCTGAGCAAAAGCCAGGGGTGTTGAGATGCTCCCTCTACTCCTAGCACCTGGGGTGGAACCTGATATCAGAGATAGGCAGATCCTGAGGCTCATTGGCCAACCAGTGTAGCCTAAATAGCAAGCTCCCCTACACACATATGCACGAATACACACATATGAACGAGCACGCGCGCACACACACACACACACACACACACACACACACACACACACACACACGGTGATTTGAGTTTCAGATATCAAAGGTGGCCACAGAACATTTTAGTGTGTGCTTATCATAGCCTAGCAACTCCACAGCCAAAACAAACACAGCTCAAACCTCACTCACTACCATAAATATCAACGGATTTGTTCGACACCTCTGACTTCCTCAGCATACACTGTCTTAACTCCTGGCTGTCTGGTTTCCAGCTCTTTTTGTAAAATCTCCTGAAGGCTACCAGCCAAAACATTCTCTCTGTTTGGGCCCGGTCTGTCCTGTCCTCCGTGTGTTACTGCCAGCCTTACCCTTCTTCATGCTGCTTGGCTCCAATAGCTTCTGTTGGTGTTGGCTGGGTCTATCCTATTTCTTTGTAGTCTGATCCATCTTTGCCATGGTGGCTGCCTTGCGGCCCTTTGTAGTGGCCTCTGATGGCTGTGGCAGCCATCCATGCCCTCACTCAGCACTCTCTCTCCTATCAGCTTCAACTCTCTTGCTCTCAAACGTGTGTTTTAAGTCTAACTCCATTCCTGACCTCCAGATCCACACCTCTGGCTTCTTGCTGTCTCCCTTGGGATTTTCTTTTCTTCCTCCCCTCCCCCTCCCAGAGGGTTTTTCCACTACACCTGGCTTCTCTTGGGCTTCTTAGGCCAGCCCCTGTACCCCACCACCCTCCTACCACACTGTCCCCCACCGCATTGCCCCCCTATCCCACCATGCGGTTGGTGTGTGTGTGTGTGTGTATGTCTTGAGTATATGCACATGTGTGCAGGTGAGGCCTGAAGAGGCAACCAGTCTTTTAGAATGGCAGTTACACGTGGCATCCTGATGTGGATGCTGGGAGCTGAACCCCAGTTTTCTACAAGAGCATAAGTGTTTTTAACCATTGAGCCACCTCTTCAGTCACTCCTCTGGTGATTGAACCAACAGCTTCCTGCAATGTTCTTAGCCTGGCAATTATTCTTTTAGGCATCATTAATATGAGTGTCCCCTAGGAGCAGGGTGGGACTGTCACACAGTTGCCCAGGCAAGCTCTTTACCCACTGGACCATCTTGACAGCTCCATGTTATCTTTTTTTCAAGAGAAACTGGATATTTGGGTTTTGCTGCTTTCTAGAAACACTTGTGAGACCATACATATTCCTTCACACCTTGAATTTTTATGCCCACTCCCCATATTCCATCATGTGGACCCCAGTGCCCCTTTCCTTTCATTGGCCCATACCCCGGCTGCTCTGATTCAAAGCCTGCTTTGGAGTATGCTTGGCTTTTCAGTAGCAATAAAGGTAACAACTGGGGAAAGACAAACTCAGAAATGGGTTGACAAGGAAGGTGGCCTGGATACCCAGTCCTGGGAGGTCAGCCAAGGCCGGGATCACATTTTCAGTGGACAAGTCCATTGCACAGGGAGTCTGAACACAGGAGGTTCCTTTATTTAGGTCAAGGAGCCAGTGTGAATATTTGGTACAAGCTGCTGGAGACAATGAAACTCTGTCACAAAATCCCTGCTGGGAAAAATAAAGTGATCCAGCCAAACAGGGTGCTGTTATCTGGGTAACTATAATCTTAGCACTCAGGAGACTGAGGCCAGAGGATCAGGAGTTCAAAGCCAGCTAGGAGTCCATAAAGTCAGGGCTTACACTGTAGCCTGGGCTGCCCTGGAACTCACTGGGTAGCCCAGGCTGCCTCATATTTTCAGCAATCCTCAACCTCGTCCCTCTCCCATTTTGTTGAGTGATCCATCTCCCTGGCGAATGTCTACATTTGTAGGATTCCAGCAGTATTTATAACACAGATACTGTCGGGTGCAGATCTGCAGCTCCCATCTTAAGGGAAGAAAAGACAATTTATTCTGGTACCATGTTGAGTGACCATGGCCTGGGGGCGTGGGTTTAGGTTATCCCTAATTCTGTGTTCCAACACAGAAGCAGTTTCATAAAGTTTTATAGTTTTACAGAACAAAGAAATTCCTAAGTCAAGGAAAGTTGAAATAAACTTGTGGCTACATTAGAGGAGGTTACAGCTATAGTCCTAAGATGCTGTCTGATGACGTTTTCAGTTTTGGGGTTGATGGAAGCCAGCGAGTCTGCTAGATCAATAGATTCCAAAGGTTTTCCCCTATTAGTCATAGGATGTTAGTTGTGATATAAAGGTAGACAAGGAATGGCTGTTCCTAGGGGCTAAAGCTAGCCCAAGATAAGGTAGCCTTTGGATATGCAACCTTCCAATCTCCCCATAGCACCAAACTTCTAATCAGCCAGTCAGTCTCCGGAGACACAGATTCTTTTCAAAGGTTTTATTATTTTTTTTCCTTCCCACAACCCATCCCAGGGTACAACCCAGGCATCAGTATGTTGGGGGTGGGGGTGATTGTAGTGTACTCCCCAGGTCTGGACCACCACATCCCATCCACAATACTGACTACATTAGGAGCAGTATTCCTAGAGATCAGTGAGTAGAAGTCAGGGAGGCCACCGGGCCCAGGGTCATTGTATTTTAACCAGTTCTTCCCAGCTGACAGTGAACATCTGTGCTCCTTCTGTGTGCATCTCCAAACGAGTGGCTCAGATGATAAGGTAGCCAGACTTCCAATATTGGTTTTAGTTTTTGTTTAGCTTTCCTTAAAGTATAAAGTTCAGGGGCTTTTTAAAATCACATTTATGGGGTTGTGCTGCTGTCATCATGGTCAATTTTATAACTTTTTTTTTTCTTTTCTTGAATTTTGGGTTTTGTGTGTGTGTGTGTGTTTTGTTTTGTTTTTGTTTTTGTTTTGTTTTGAGACAGGATTTCTCTTATATTTTTGATTGTGAGCCTAGCCTTTAATGGCTGAGCCATCTCTCCAGCCCGACAGGGTTTCTCTATATTGCTTTGGAGGTTGTCCTGGAACGCACTCTGTAGAACAGGATGGCCCCGAACTCACAGAGATATACACCTGTGTCTGCCTCCCTAGTGCTGGGATTAAAGACCACCGACGCCCAGCTCTCTTTTCTTTTTTGGTCGATTCCAAAAGAAGCTTCAGGCTGGGCCTGGTGGTACAGATATTTAATTCCAGTGCTTAGGAGACAAAGACAGGTGGTTCTCTGTGAGTTCAAAGACTCACAGAGCAGGCTATGTAGCAAGTAAAGAGAAATAGAAGCAGCAGCAACTCCAGGGGTGATGGGGTGCGTTTCAGTAGATGGAGTATATACTGTATAGGTCCTGGGTTTGATCCCTGGCACGTACATATAAATAAATGGTAAATCAGAACACTTCAAAAGCTCTGTCTGCTTCTTGCTTGCTGTTCCTGCCCCCCCCCCCAGCCTAAGCCACCACTGATCTACTTTGAGTCTCTATAGATTTTCCTGTTTTACATTCTACTGTCATTGTCTTGTTCTTGCAAACTGACATCCAGCCCAGGGCCTCCTGCTTGCTAGACTAGCACTCTGTCAACTAGCTGAACCAGCTGCATTCTCAGCCCCCAGTGTTGGTTTCCAACCCAAACACTCACTGATGCAGGAGTTAAGGTGACTTTTGTGATTTTTATGTAGTTGTTTGTCTGTTTGTTTTGGGCCAGGGTTGGTTTCTTTGAGACAGGGTCTCCTTGTGTAGTCCTGACTGTCCTGGAAATCTTGGAATTCAGAGATCTGCCTGTCCCTTGCACAGTCCTAGAATTAAAAGTGTGCCACCATGGCTAGTTTTGTGTAGTTTTTACTTCTATTGAAGTCTAACAGGAGGACAGAAACAAAAAAAAAAAAAAAAAAAGCATAAGACATATTAATGAAACTCCAAAAACTGAGCCTGCCATGTAAACACCCAGATCTAAAGACTCAAACCCTAGAATCACCTGGGAAGCCTTGCTGTACCCAGCTCCTTCCAGAATCATAGACTACTACTTTACTTCTTTAACATTTATACCAATAGGATTCTAAAGTCAGTCAGCCTCTCTCTCTCTTTCTTTCTCTTTCTCTCACTGTAGCTGGTCTAGAACTCTATGCAGATCAGATCAGGCTGTCCTTGAACACACAAAGATCCTCCAGCCTTTGCCTCCACACACTAGTGCGGTCTTCTTTTGTCTGGCTGCTTTGACGCATCTATATTCCTGTATTCTTACCCATAGCTACCATGATTTTTTGATTTTATCAATTCTACTAGAATTATATTCCAAATGAAAAAATGGAGGACAAAGCATGTAAAATTAAACCTGAACTTCTTAAAAGAGAATGACAGTATAAAGTTCATAATGATTTGCTAAAAGTCACATGTTACAACCAGCTCCCAGCTAGAAGGGTTGTATCACCTGAGTCTGTCTGGGGTTGTTTTATTGTAACAATGTCTTTGTGAACAGTTTATGATTTTTCAGCCTTTTTTTCCCTTCAAATATAATATTCAGTATTCAGTAGATGAACCATCTTAGTTTTTTTAGCCTAAGAATATTTAACACTAAATGTATAGCTAGAGGTGAAGTGGTTTTTTGACATCTACAAGAAAATGGAAGAATCTATTTTATGAATTATTTATATCAATAGTTACCATTAAATGCTCAAAAATGCCATCTAATGTCCTCCCAGATTTCCAAGCTGTTTCTTCTTTCTGCAAAACTGTTATTCCCAAGTAAAATGCTTCCTAACTGTGACAGAGTACCTTTCCTCAGACAGCCTGGCTCATGCCTTTAATCCCATGCAAGGGAGGCAGAGGCAGGCTGATCAAAACGAAAACAAAATCCTTTTCTCAGACATTCACATTTGGTTTTGTGGGTCAATGTAATTTTGTCCTGGAGGACAAAGTACAAGGGAGGTTTGTGAGTCAGACCTTGGCTCTTTGAATATTCAGGGAACTTGGGGAGGCTGTGGCAGTGTCAAGGGTTACAGGTGCTGTGCAATGCCCTCTTCCTCAAAGTAAGCCTTAGCTGCCTTGTGTGAAAGGGGTGTGAGGTCAGTCTTGATGCCAGAGGAATTGGGGTCCCTTCTTGGGGTTGTCTCATTAATAAAAGAATTTAAAAATGGACTCAAAGAGAAACTTGAGGACAGTTTTACTAGCATTCAATTGAAAAACCCAGAGGCAGGTAAGCTGTAAATCTGGGCAGCTGCTTGGCGGAGGAAGAGGAAAAGAAGGGGGAAAGACCATGGTACAAGCTGGCATGGAGGTCAGACTCCTGGGGAACAAGTAGTCTAACTGTGTGGTTGGGGAGAGCATTAGGGAAAAAGTACACTTGGGTTCTAGCCAGCGTCCATCAGAGAGAAGCAGGGCCAGCCTATAGCAGTGCTTGCTTTTAATCCCAGTACTTGGGAGGCAGAAGCAGGTGGAGTTCTGTGAGTTCAAGGCCAGCCAGGACAGATAGAGCTGAATAGTGACACCCTGTCTCAAAAAAGAAAAAGTCCTGACTTGACTCAGAAAGGTGAATGTACCCATGGCAGGCTCTAGGGATGTGCCTGGATGGGAATTTGGGGAAAGAAAAGTATTATAATGTCTCATTAAAGGAATAAATATCTCACCTATCTCTTAGCATGGACTTAAGGTGAGCCCACCTTCCTAAGAGTGGTTCCTCTTTTGGAAGGGTAGTCCTTCAACCAATTGTTGGGCTTGTCTAGCTGGAGTAGAGACCGCATTCTTTCAACCAGAAGGCCTTGTTCCTTCATGGACCTCTATTGCTCCTGTGAGAGTATCTTGACTTAGCAACCAGAGCAGAAGCATTGACAGCAGAGACTCCTTGAATGTGCTCCTTCGCTGGGTACTTTTCTGTACCTGCCAAATTAGCAATGATACCTCATTTCTCATAGCAGGCCAAACTGGAAAATTATCCCTAAGCAAATGGGCAGGAACCAAAAGTCACTACAGATTTCATTTTTTAAGCTTTATTTTTATTATGGAGTGGGGGGGGGGAGATGTCAGTGGGCACCAACATGTCACAATTAATGTGTGGAGCTCAGGAGAGCTGTGTGGAATCTGTTCCAGAGGGGCTCAGACTGGGGACCTCAGGCTTGAACACATTGCTTTACATCTTCTGCAGGCTCCTGATTGGCTGTTTTTCCTAGTTTCTGTCCCTCTAGATTCTACTTTCATAAGAAAGGTCTTCCAACTTCTCTATTCTGTGAGAAACAAAAATGCTGCTTCTAAATGCTCAAAGCTGTACATTTTCTTAGTTTGCAGTGAAAGACAGGGAGGAAATGTAGTCTGTCCTTGGACGGGCACAACCTTGCTCATCACTTTTTGTGACGAAAGTAGGTTTTGCGTGACTTGTTTTTCTGTCATATGTGTACAAGGTTTGGAATACATAAACACTCTTCCTATGCCACACTCCTCCTTTCTGAGGTATGATTCCTTTGAAGATTGTCACCTGATTTGACCTTTATCTGGCAGTAGTCAAGGCTGTGGTCATCAGCTCAACGCTGCTGTAGCTTTGGCCTGGGCAGTAACTGTGAAGCTGTGTGGCTCAGTCTTGCTGTACCTGCAAGACAGCTCATAGGCCTGGGGACAGAGCCCAGTGACAGAGGCCTTTTCTAGCACGAGAGTAAGCCATCAAAAAGTACAGTTCTGAATGTCTAGTTGGATAAAGTAATTTCTTCTTTCTGTTCTCACTATGTGCAAATCTGTCTTAAACTTTATTTTGCTAAGTGGTATTACATTCCTTCTTTGAATGTATCTTTTCCATTAGTGTATACATTCTTTGAAAACACATAATTAGTAAATATGATCATCTATGTAATGATTTTTTAAAGATGAGATTTTACTCTAGTTCTCCCTAACCTGGAATTATGTAGCCTAGGCTGGCTTTATAGTTTCATTTTTAAGATTATTGTGTTGTATATATGTGAATGTTTGACCATTATGTATGTATGTATACTGCCCCCATTTGTGGTATCCTGGGTAAAGGATTCCTTGTAAGTTACAATTGGTTGTGAGCCATCATGTGGGTGCTGGAAATCAGACCCCTAGCTTCAGAGTTTTGATAATCTCCTATCTTAGACCCCTGAGTGCTGGAATCACGGGTGTGAGCCATCATGCTCAGCTTCATTTTTTTTTTTAAAGATCCTACTAGGGCTGGGTGGGTGGTGGCGCACGCCTTTAATCCCAGCACTAGAGAGGCAGAGGCAGGTGGAGTTCAAGGCCAGCCTGGTCAAGGCCAGGACAGCTAGAGGCACATAGAGAAACCCTGTCTCAAAACAAAACAAAAAACAAACAAACAAAAAGATCCTGTTATTACATTTAGTTACAGCACTCAGGAAGCAGAAGTAGGCATTCAAGTCCAACCTGGTCTACAGATCAAGTTCTAGGTCAGTCATAACTACACAGAGAGACCCTATCTGGGAAAAGAAAATCCTATTATTATGATCCAGGCATGCTAGCATACTTATTTAATCCTAGCATTCAGGAGGCATACAGCAACAGATCGCTGGATCTCTGTTAGTTTGAGGTCAGCCTGATTTAAGTAGCAGGTTTCAGACCATTGAAATTGAGCTTTAGTTACATTGTGAGACACTGACTCAAACAAAACAAATAAAGGAGAAACCCATAATATCCTGACTGACTCAAACAAACAAATAAAAATCATGATATTTTGTGTGTGGGAAGAGGAAAGCTCAATATACATTATTACCCCCTTTCCAGACTTTAGATTTGGTTAAGGGGAAACCAGCAGACAGCCTAATACAAGTTGCACCACCATCATCTTTTTAGCTTATTAGTAAATAAAAGCAATGTAGATAAAGATTTTATCAAACTTCCTGGGTCTTTAGCATATGCTTACATTTAAAATCTTACCAAGTGTGTATGTTACATTAGATTTTAGAATTGTTTTTTTTTTTTTTTTTGTCGTGGTGGGGATCAAACCCAGGGTCTTTCTCATATTAGGGAAGCACTCTGAGCTTTATCCCCAGTCCTGGATTTTGTTTTAGTGGGTAAGACCTTGTTTATGTTGTTTGCTGCCTTTTTTTAAAATTTGGGTTTCTAAGATTACCTCACAGGAAACATATTTCCCCTTTGGGGACTGTGTCTGAAAACCACGCACTTGTCACCCAGTGAAGGCTGCTGTCTAGGCCATCTGCCTTATGCAATCAGGCCATCCTTAGCCTTACTAAGCAGCTAAGGATGCCTGACCTTCTGATGGTGCCAGGTGTGTGCTACTGTACCTGTGTGTGTGTATGCAGTGTTACTGTACCTGTGTGTGTGTCTGTGTGTATGCAGTTTTACCGTACCTCTGTATGCAGTGTTACCGTACCTGTGTGCTCTATGCTACTATACCTGTGTATGCAGTGTTACTGTACCTGTGTGTGTATGCAGTGTTATCATACCTATGTGTGTATGTGGTGTTACTGTACCTGTGTGTGTGTGTGTGTGTGTGTGTGTGTGTGTGTGCAGTGACAGGATCAAACTCCAGGCTTCCTGAGCTAGACAAGCACTATTGACTTGAGCCACATACCTAGTCCAGATCATCCATAACCTTTTTGGTTGTAGATATGTTTTTTTAGGAGACAATGAAATATGATCCCTTTCAGGGGAAAAAAAAGACACAATTATATAGTTATGCATAGACTTCAGATTGAAAAACATCTGGCTTAAACCATTGTTTAAAAAATACGTCTACATAAATAACCTGGAAGCTTTTATTTATGGGGGGAAGGCCCATGAAAGCTAGCTAGGGCAAGTGTGGAGGTCAGAGGGAACTCTGGAATTGGTTTCCTCCTTCCACCTTTATGTAGGTTCCAGGATCAAACTCAGTTCTTCAGGTTTACACAGCAGACACTTTGCTTTCAGAGCCATCTCACCAACCCTTTAACCATCTTTGCTAATAAGTGTTTTTAAAATCTCTCTGTGAGTTCTAGGACAGCCAGGGCTACACAAGTGAAACCCTGTTTTAAAATCAAAACAAAACAAAAACAACAAAATTTCTCTACTTCTTGTAGAAAGGCTCCACTCTGTTATAACCTGTGTTTGTGGGGCTTCAGTTAGATCCAGTCAACTTGCTTTGTTTTTATCTGAGAGGGGGAGTGTGGATTGAAAAATGGCAGGTAAAGATGCTAAGAAAAAGACAGACACAGGATAGAGTCCAGGAGGGCAATCCAGTGGATATCGAATGCCTCAAGCTTATTAAATGTTTTTACATACCCCAACCCAAAAGGGGAACATGGCAAAATACTTCTTTATCAAGATACAAGGAAGAAACAGACCTTTTTCCTTAATTCTCCAAACATTTGGTAACCACGACTAAATTTCTCGTGACCTAGCCTTGAGGGTTAAAAGTAACCACACCTTAAACCAAGTCTCTTGTTATTTAGATAAGACATCATGGGCCAAGACCAAAGAACCTACAGCAGCCATGCCTTAGACCTTTAGGTCTTATGACTTTAAGCTTGGAAGAGTAAGGATAGTTTTGAATTCTCTGCCCTTAAGCCAAGATGAAGCAGACCCATCTCTTTGGGCCCCAACACCACCCCCATTTTCCTTTTACTCATTTACTTAAGATAATGGAAGTCTTTTAGATTCTATATAATTTTTTATTAACTAGAAGGGAGCCGGGTGTTGGTGGTACACACCTTTAATCCCAGCACTCGGGAGGCAGAGGCATGCGGATCTCTGTGATTCAAGGTCAGCCTGTTCTACAGAGCTAGGTCCAGAACAGCTCTCTGTGTAGCCAGGGCTACACAGAGAAATCCTGTCTCAAAAAACGAAAAAAAGAAATGAAAAAGGAAAACCACACCCTGCAAACCTTTGCTTCTAACAGTATTGGCATGTTTAAGCAACAAGCAATTTTTTACTTTCAGTTCTCTTTCTCTTTTCAAGTTACCACCACAAGAGTGGGTAATTTGGGGTCATGTTTCTGGAGTTAGGGTGAGGCCACTCTGGGTCACTAGAGCCTGGCTCTATAGAGGAGAGTGAAGGGAGTTCCTGTCTGCTTTGGGCAGGTGCTAAATCATATGCAGCCAGATAAGGTGAGTCAACAAGGCAGAGGTCAGAGTGGCTGTTTGGACAGACTAAACTTTTAGAAAACCAGGCTTATGGTCTGATGAGAACGGTAGGACACATCTTAATTCAGAGGTTGGTTCCTCTCTTAACTGCACATCTCCTCCATGCTTCTGCTGAGATAAGTGTTCCGCAGCCATGGAACCCCAGCCCAGCTCAGCTCCCAGACAGTAAGGAAGCAGTTGCCCTGGAAACACATAGGTGGGAGATGAGGCTGATGCTGACCCTGAATGAAGGATGCTTGGCTGTGTTCCTCTCTAAGCTCGCCTGGAGATAGAAAGAAATGGGGCTGTCACCACATGCACCAGTTTCAGGCTCCTGCCCTGTATTTTTCATGCAGTTTGTTACTGTCTTAAACAGTTTTACAGACTGGTTACCAAAAGAGATGAATAAATTTGACTCTACTTAGAGCACACACCATGGTTTCTCTACTCTACACCCAAACCACATATTTAACCGCAACAGGTAATCCGGAATAGACAGGTGGGGTAGAATACCTGGTCCAGCCATCTTTATGCATACTGTGTTTATGTAGTACAGTGTTGGGGTCCTTTGACAGTGGTTCCCCTTTTCAATGTGTTCTTTCTCCCAAATCCCCCTTTCCTTTCTTGCCCCTCCCAAGACTCTTGCTTTGTACCCAGCTATTCCTGAACTGGGCCCAAGTGGTCCTCCCGCTTCAGCCTCTTGAATACTAGGAGGCACACACTCATGTCTGGCTTATGTTGTTCTTACCATGGGAATCATACATGTAACTTGCACCTTAACAGGAACCATGCTAATCACTATAAATAATCTTCACACCCACCCTGAATTTCATCCCTGAACTGTCTCACTGAGTTTCACAGAGCCACTTAGTGAAGAAGATGGCTCCCTATCATGGGCTTCACACTTCCATAATTCAGTGAGAATTGGTCCTTCTGCTCTGACTTCTCCAAGGCAGTCTCCTACTTCTCTTTAACTCTGGCTGGGAGTATTTTTTGACACTAACCTGATCCATAGGGCCTGATTAAGGAACTGCCAGAATTCTTTCACAAAGAGAGAGGCCAATTTCCAATAAACGAAATAACTCCTGGTGAGGTCCCCACAGTGTGGTGAGCTTGAAGTCTGAGAGGAGAGCTGGGTAACGAAGGCATTTTATACTTGGACTGTACGGGCTGAATAGTAATGGCCAGAGTAGCCTTGTCTGACAAATAAGTGACAGTCTATTCTGGATGAGAAAGGTAAACACCGATGGTGTTCCCCCCCCCCCACCACACCCCCGACTCTAGGCAACTCAGCGCAGAGCAGAGAAGATGCTTTCCTCATTTATATTGTCTTAAGTTAAACTTCCAGGGTCACTCAGCCTGGGGTGATCCTACCTGTCATCATAGCTTCATGAGTCCTGCATAGAATCTATTAGAACTCAACAATCTAATCTTTAGTAGGTTGATTTTTGGTCGTGATTGCCTCTAAATGCGGAAGCAAGTATAAAATGGGTAGATAGTATACCTATTATATGCATTTTTCTGGATGTGTGACATGTTTTGTATGTAATAATGAAATGGAGAGGAAGAGACACTTTGGGCCTTAATCTAGCCCTGCCTTACTGAGGAACTGAATGGGAAGATTGCAGGGTAAGATTCCTACCTGACTCTCCCTGCAGACCATTATAGACTTTCTCCTCTCTTGTTCTCAAAGAAATACTTCACTGTGAATTTAAAAGGCTTTTTAAAGAAGCCAGGTGCACTAAAGGAAAATCCTGGAATCCTCTGGTAGTTTCTTTTCAATAAGGAAGACTTGCTCAAAGGCTGTGAAAGTTTGTTGCTTTATCAGGCGAGGCATGGCTTGGTGACAGGAGACAGAGGCTCTGATTTAAAAATATTATTGTCATTATATTATTTTTTGCATGTGTGCACACTTGTAAGAGCATGCCACTACACTCGTCCACAAGTGGAAGTCAGAGGACAACCGGTGGAAGTCAGTTTTCCACTTTATTTCACTTTTAAACTTTATTTTTGGTTTTTCGAGACCGGGCTTCTCTGTAGCTTTGGAGGCTGTCCTGGAATTCTCTCTGTAGTCCGGCCTGGCCTTGAACTCATAGAGATCCTCCTGTCTACATTTCCTGAGTGCTGGGATCAGAGGCGTGAGCCACTACCACCTGGCTCAGCTCTCCACTTTAACCTAGGGAAGAAATTCAGGTTTGGTATGTTTAGTTAGAGAATACAAATTAGTAATGAGAAATTACCATTTTGCTTTGCCTCAGGTACTAAGAGAATGCTTTGTTTTAATTGAAAGTAGCATGACTAACAATAGAAAGGTAGAAGGCACAGTAAAACTTAAGCTATTTAAAGACATGAAATATGTTTCTACTTCATAGAAAACTGACTAGTGTATTTTGACTTGAGATTATGTCATAGCCAGGTGTTGCATGTCTGCAATCCCAGTATTCAGAAGGCAGGAAAAGAAGATTTGGAGTCAAGACTAGCCTTAGCCACACAAGTTTGGGGCCAGCCTAGGCTGTGTGAGGTGCTGTTTTATTTTTTATTTTTGCATGGTTAAGATAGGGTTTCTCTGTGTAACTACCCTGGCTCTCCTGGAACCAGGTTGGCCTCAGACTCTCTGCCTCCTGAATTCTGGGATAAAAGGATGTTCTACCACTGTCCTGAGGCCCTGTTTTAAAAACAAAAGTAAAAGCCAGGCGGTGGTGGCACACGCCTTTAATCCCAGCATTCAGCATTAGGAGGCAGAGGTAGGTGGATCTCTGTGATTGGAGACCAGCCTGGTGTACAAGAAGGTAGTTCCAGGCCAGCTTCCAAAGCCACAACAACAACAACAACAAAAACCCACCAAAACAAAAGAAAAAAGAAAAAAGAAGAAAAAAGTTATATCATGAACATATATGATTTGAGATTGAAACAAAAATGCTACAGAGTATTTTTTTTTTTTTTTGTTCCAGACAGAGTTTCTCTGTGGCTTTGGAGGCTGTCCTGGAACTCACTTTGTAGACAATGTTGGCCTCAAACTCACAGATATCTGTCTGCCTCTGTCTTCCTGAGTGCGGGATTAAAGATGTTTGCTACCACTGCCCTGCCCCACAGAGTATTCATAAATATTTAAATTTAGAACTTTAGATGTGTGTGTACTATACACCACATACAGAGATTTTTACTTTTGAAGGGATAAATTCATCTTAACTTCTAACTGAAAGTTCTCCCTATAGGTTCCTCCCCCAACATAGTTTATCTGGATGATTATATTTTTAATGTTTCTTAACCAATTAGATGTTTAGGTTGGTTTCTCATTTTTATTAGTCCCTTGATTTACATTTATGGCAAAAAAAAAAGGGTGCAAATATGTGGCTTGTCTTTACTAATCTTGTTACCTAAGATAACCTGCCTTACTTGGGAAAATTTTTATTTATTTATTTATGTACTAATAGAAAACAATAGCCAACTTATATAGGTAAGGGAAATAAATATGATGTTGTTATTCCTTCTGTCTCATACATTTATACTATTTGGAAGTGTACTCATTATATGTTTGTACTTATATATAACTC
This sequence comes from Phodopus roborovskii, assembly GCF_943737965.1. NCBI lineage: Eukaryota > Metazoa > Chordata > Mammalia > Rodentia > Cricetidae > Phodopus > Phodopus roborovskii. The sequence continues at coordinate 11,893,496 of NW_026126525.1, forward strand.
ATTCTACCTGCCAAATAGTATAATTTTTTAATTTATTGATTACACTCTGTATGTGTGTGCGTGCACACGTGTGCATGCGTGCATGCATATAATGTAATGGGGGGATGCTTTCATATAGCAGGGTAGGTGCTGTACTACGAGCTCTGTTCCTAGCCAGATTGATTATTTGTGTTTTGTTTTGTGGCAGGCATGTAGCATTGCACAGTAGGTAAAACCTGGGACCTTGCAGAGTTTACTGGAGAGTCCCACCAAATGATAGGTAGGGGTGAGAAGCCAAGTGGCCATGATTGTCTTCTTATGATTCATTGGTACAAGTCCTGCCTAAACACTGGCATAAGATCAGAAAATTTTTGAAGTAGCCTATATGTTTTATTTTGTTTATGTAGATTAAGAATACATTTTGAAGAACGTACACTGAAGTTCTGTTCTTACCTTCTCAGTGTTATCTGTGTTACCCTGATTAAAACTCCCGGAGCATCCTTCCTTAGACTTCTTTACAGTGTGACTTGGTTTGGCATGTTTTAGCTATCTATGTAAGCTTTTGTTTGGGAAGTTATTTTGTTCAAAGCTTTTTATTTTTATTTGCATTACTATTTTGCCTGCATGTGTTAATGCACCACATATATGCACTTCCAGAAGATGGTGTCAGGTGCTCTGAACTGTAAATCTAGATGGTCTGAGCCACCATTTGTATGCTGTGAGTCAAACCCAGGTCCCCGGGAAGAGAAGAGAAGCCAGTACTCTTAACCACCCAGCAGCCCTTGTGGTTTGATTTTTGAGATATGGTCTCTGTGTGGCCTAGGCTGGCTTCTTACTCATGGGCTTCCTTCCTCTGCTTCTGAGCGCTGGGATTACAGTCATGTGCCAACATACCAGCTACAGCTATGTAGTTCTCAACTTGCTCTTTTCCTTGCCAGTCTTTGCTCAGACCCTTGCACTCTTCCCACATTTGAAAGGGTTAACTAGGCTAGTGGTAGGTGTAGGTATAAGGAGTCTGTGCATATATCTGTATTCATTACTCTTCTGTGGCTCTGATAAAACACCATGATCACATGCAAGGTCTACAAGGAGTTTGTTCTGGCTTGCTGTGCCAGGGGCATCAGAGTCTGTGATGATCCGGAGGCATGGCAGCAGGCATTGAGGTGGGATTAGGAAGCTGAGTCAGCAAACTAAAAGGCTATAAGCTCTCAAAGCCTTCCCCAGTGCTTGTTTCCTCCAGCAAGAGTGCATATCCCCATAATCCCATCAACTGGGGACTAAGTGTTCAAATGTGCCACCCTATGACAGACATTTCTCATTCAGTCTACCAGAAAGTATAACCCAAACCAGATGATTGTTATCAATTAATAAAAGGAAAAGGCATAGTAATGTTTATGGGAATCGCCAGATACAATTTACTGTTTGTTTTTTAAAAGTCTTTTGACAAATATTCACATCAGAGACTTTGCAATGGTAAATTAGGAATGTCAAGTAGAGCTGAGATGGCATGAGAGAAATGACAGGACAAAAGGCAGCATTAACAGATTCAGGATAGTAACTATTAGGTAAACCTAGTAGGCCTTGGCAAGGAATTACAATTTAGTATTGCCTTTAGGAGGTTTGGGGAAGGCTATCTGAGTTGTAGCTGTAAAAGATCTGGCTTTTGCCAGGTGTTGGTGGCGTACGCCTTTACTCCCAGCTCTTGGGAGGCAGAACTGTTTGACACCAGCCTGGTCTATAAAAGCTATTTCCAGGACAGGCTTCAAAGCTATACAGAGAAACCCTGTCTCAAACAACAAAGAGCAAAAAAAAAAAAAAAAAAAACAAAAAAAAAAAAACAAAAAACAAAACAACAACAAAAAAACAACAACAACCAAAAATATCTGGCTTTTATCGGGCAGTGGTGGCGCAAGCTGTTAAACTCAGTACTGGAGAGGTCGAGGCAGGCAGATCTCTTGAGTTCAAGGCCATCCAGGTCTACAGAGTGAGCTCCAGGATAGGGCTATACAGAGAAACTTTGTCTGGAAAAACAAGCAAAACAAAACGAGAAAAGATCTGGCTTTTATGAGAGAGATGAACTATAACAGAATTAAGTGGAGGTATCACAACCAAGTACAAAACGTCTGCAGTATGCTGAACTGTGGTAGTAGCAGAAACAGTGATGTGTTTAATCTAGAGTTAACGAAGGTAGAGGGAGCAGAAACTCAATGACATTGGGTATGTGGCATGATAAAATCGTGAAATCAAGGGTGATGTGGCCTGGGCCACTTCACTGAGTATCATTCACACTGACCTCCTGGCTTGCTCCGTGGGGACAGTGGTTGCTGCATTGTGATTTTGAAAGGCAGAGAAATTAACTAGGCAGTTACTCCATCATGGAAAGATGAAACAGACCCAGGCCCGACACAGGGCAAAGACTACCAGATTGCAGAGGAATTCAGAGAACAGACTAGAGAGACATTTAGGGGGGAAAAATGCTAGCTATTTGTAGGGTTTGGTTAGAGTAATTTACTAAAATTGGAGATAGCTGGATCTTTTAAAAACCAGTAACCATTTATTGGTTACTTAATGGCAGGGTTTGCCTGAAACCTGTTTTTGTGTAGGCCCAGAGCTAAGCTGAGAATTACTTTTTATGCTTTGAATGATTATGAAAGGAGGGGAGATGAAGACAGTAGCTGATTCTTTCATGAAGTTTGCCAGCATCTGCCACAGTAGTGGTAAAGTGGTTTCCTAGAGCAGCAGTAGCAGAATCCCCAGGGCACTTGTGAGAAATGCAAATTCTCAGGCCTCCCCATACACCTGCAGAATCAGAAACTTGTTAAAATGCCACTGGAAGGCATTCTAACAAGTCCAGATCTGATTCAGATGAACATTAAGGCCAGGGACCCACTCTCAAGAAACTTCCATCTTTATTCCAGGTTTCAAGATAAAGAATACTTATAAAAATACTGCAAGGGGCCCAGCACAGTATCTCCACCATTAATCCCACTACCTGGGAGGCAGAGGCAGGCTGGCTGATCCCAGAGTCTGGTCTAGAGAGTGAGTTCCAGGACAGCCAGGGCTTCACAGAGGAACCTTGTCTTTAAACATCAAAAAAAAAAAAAAAAAAAAAAAAAAAAAAACAACAACAACTAACAAAATGCATTGGATGTGGCTGGGAATAATTGAAATTTTAACAGTTAATAATAGCAGCATTCTATAGTTTACAATTAAAGGGTGGGCTTTGAATGCAGACTACTTCTGTTGAAATTAATCATTTGTTCATTTATGGTTGAGAGTCTCTTTACGTAGCCCTTGCTGGCCTGGAATTTGCTTTGTAGACCAGGTTGGTCTAGAACCTTTTTCCTGCCTCTGCTTCCCAGGTGCTGGGAATATAGGTGTGTCCCTCTATGCCTGGCTCAGATGAGTAATAGGTGTGTGTCCTTGGGTAAATAGACCTCTTAAGTCTTATACTCCTCATCTGTGAAGTGTGCATTCAAATAGGTAATTACTTTAGCTTTTTGTGAGACATAAGTGATTTCATAAAATAATCAGAGAAGTGCAAGGTCTATAAATAGTGTACTTAAAGGGCAATCTGCATATGTAATACATTAAGGAAAACCATCTCAAATTCATTTAATAAGTGATGGTCTGCCCATATATTTGCATATAAAAGTTATTAAGCAATCCACAGTAAAGCCAGTGAAGATTTTGGAGGCTCAAATATTGGCCTTGCCTTTTGTGATACTTTTTTACTTTTAGGAAACACATTATGGGACTGTGAGGGAAAACTGATGATGTATTTATGCCTTCATTATGCTTGGTTCATGTTTCTGTTCTCAGATTACCCTCTGTGTCTTATCACCAGTTCATATCTTCATTCCCAATTTCTTCAGCTGTCTTAATATTGAAAACATTGCCAGATCTTGTGGTGGTCCCACTTTGTGGGGCTAGTCTTTATTAACCTGTGTTCACCTGAGAAGGGGAGTGTGGATTAAGAAACAAAAGGTAAAGATGCTAAGAAAAAGACAGACACAGGATAGAGTCCAGGAGGGCAATCCAGTGAATATCGAATGCCTCAAGCTTATTCTTCAACATTCTAAAGTACCCCAATCCAAAAGGGGAACATGGCAAAATACTTCTTTATCAAGATACAAGGAAGAAACAGACCTTTTTCCTTAATTCTTCAAACATTTGGTAACCACGACTAAATTTCCCGTGACTTAGCCTTGAGGGTTAAACATACCACACCTTAAACTAAGTCTCTTGTTATTTAGATAAGACATCATGGGCCAAGACCAAAGAACGTACAGTAGCCATGCCTTAGACCTTTAGGTCTTATGACTTTAAGCTTGGAAGACTAAGGAAGGACAGATTTGAACTCTGACTTTAAGTGGAGCCATCTCTATGGGCCCCAACACAGATCTATATGTGTCATAGTAACATCTTGTCTATAACGGTTTGTTTTTTTCTGAATCAAGGTCCAGGAGGTAGTGTCCACAACTACAAGCCTTTGAGCCTTGATTTGTAAACCCTTGATTCCATTCACGGATGAACCTGTCAAGGCCATACAAAAGACCCAAGTCGTAATTTTTTCATACTTCACGGCTCAGGACCCTTTTAAACTAGCTGGATGACATTAACTTGAAAGGCCTAAAACCTCCATTTCCTAAAAGAGGTTACTAAGCAGTGTAAGTGCGCTCACTGTGCTGAGTTGAAAACTGCCTTTTAATGCTCCTGTAAGGCAGGGACCAGCAGACACGTTTAGGGACATGACTAAATTTCCTCCCTCCCTGCACGAATAATATCCTTTTGTAAAAGACACCGCTCAGCGTGGAGTCAGCTTGCTTGTTCGCGCCACCTGAAAAGACAGGGAGGCTTCAGCATCACCGCAAGAGAAAGGCAGCTTCCTTGTGACGTCAAACCAGCGGACTCTCGCCCCGGCTCTAGGCCGGTTCCGGTTCCCTGGCTTTCCGGACGCCCGAGTGCGGCGCCGTACTGCGCGTGCTCCGCGGAGGGACGCGAGAAGGTTGGGTCTAGCTCTCCAAAGTGATGCCTGATTGGCTGGCGTTGTTCTGGGGGGTTCCCTAGCCCTTTCGGCAGGGGTAAAACAATAAGAGGGGGCGGTGGCAAAGGGGGCGGGACGTCCGTGTTCTTATAGCTCGTTGCAGCTCTAGGCTCTCGAGAAGAGGTGGCTTTGAGTGGCTCGACTTCTCCGCTCTGCGCATTCTAAAGCCTCAGGCTTATTCGAGGGAGGAGAATCTGCTGCGGCCGATCCCGCGACACTCCTGACCTCCGTGCGACGTGCCCGCCGCCGCTGTTGGTTGGAGGTGTGTACGGGGGCCGAGAGGGGCGGTCGGTGTGGTGGTCGGCAGGGGACATTTCGCTTCGCGGCTCGCGGCAACCGTTCGGTGTGTGCGCTCGGTGTCTGGGGTGCTGCGGCAGGAACCTTGTTGTCGGCGGCTGCCGACGCCAGCAAGAGTGAGTGCGTGCGTGCGTGCGTGTGCGGAGCCGAGCCTTTTCTGCAAGGTGAGCGGGAGGCTGCGTGGGAAGATGGTCTGCGCGCGTGGTGCAGAGGGCACAGGTGGGGCTTGTTAGGATGAGGCTGCTCGGCTGGACCCTATCAGCCGCAGCTCAGGGAGCGCCCGGCGGGCGCCAAGCAGCCGAGCGGGCCAGTGGGCTTCTCCAGTGGTGATTTCAGGGCGGGAAGCCCACCCGCCTGGCACCCCGCTCGATTACGGCCCTGGTTCCCGGTCGTCGCCCCGCCCGTGGGGGAGGGGAAGGAGGCCGTGTCGGTGGAGGCAGAAGCGGCGCAGATGCGAAAGTAGCGGCCTCCGGGCACCATTTCTGTGCCCGGAAACTGAATCCGGGGTTGAAGGTGGCCGCCGCTCCGCTTGCCGGGTACTCGGAGGTGCCCCATCCCCCACATTAACCCGAAAATGTTCTGATACCAGGGCAGTATAACGAGCTTGAGCCTCCGTCCTTTTTCTGCAGGCCATCTCCAGTTGCCCAGGAATTAAGAAAAGACGTTTGAGTCTTAGGAATAGGGTTTTCTTCCAGATTTTTGTAAAATTTTGGTTTTTTTGGAGGTGTCGGGAGGAGAATCAAAGTTTTCCTAGATGGTTTGGATTTTGTTAGTGGAATTTGATCGAGGTTTTCCTATGTCTATAAGAGCAGGTTTCTCTAGGTGTCTCTGCTGCTTTTGGGGTTATAGGGTCGTGTTCACAATTTTCCCCAAAATAACCACAGTCGACTGTATGAGATGCCTTTTGGTTCCTTATCAAAACACGTGCGCCAAAGCTGAATCAAGGAAAATTGCCCTCCTCCCTCCGGGTATGATTGTGCTATTTACTAACTTTAGTTGAGGTTTCTGGCTTTTTACATTCAAGACACCAAAACTGCAAGTACCCAGACCGGGGAACCATTAACTGCAGTTAAAAGATTGGGATAGACGAGGATAGAAATTTCTTGTCCATATTTGGCAGTTAATGTAGCTCTAGGCATGTGAACCAAAGTTTCTAGGTAAACACTTGACTTTGCCAAATTCAATGGTCCCTTTCTGGTCTTTAGGTTTAGGCCCAGTGTACCCACCGCTCAGGAGTCAAAGGCAAGTAGATCCTTGACTTCGAGGCCAGCCTGGTCTACATACTTACAAACTAGCCAGGCTACCTGGTGAGAGTTTCTCCAATAAAAAAGTTTGCCCAATTTGGATTGTAGGACTGAATTAAGTTGTCCTTTTGTTACCGTTTTAGGTAACATCTAATCTCAGTGCATACAAGTTATCTCATGAAAAATATGTTAGGAGGGCATGAGATGTGTATACTGGTGATTTAGGTTATTGAACTTTCAGAATGTTGCAGGGTGGGGGGTGTCCACAACTTAAAATCGAGTTTCAGGGGCAAAGTTGATAGCCTGGCCTGAGTTGAATTCCAGGACAGCCAGGGCTACACAGAGAAAACCCGGTGTTGGTGAAAGCAAGTAGAAGATGTGGAATTGGGGGGGTGGTTACCAGGAGCAGATGATGATGCCATTGGGTAATGATGCCATTAGTAACTCAAATGGGTAAGCTCCTGCCCTTCAGGTTCAAGCACCAGGATACCTGATCCTGCTACCATTCACTTCAGTGGAGAGGCCATGCTACATCTGGACAGCCATTGACCTGTGAACCTCCTGCAGATTTAGTCTATAATGACAAAGTAGTTGGACTGTTAGTCAAGTTCTAATTTCATAACTGGAAATTTATAGATACATGTAATAATGCCTTTAGTTTTTTTTTTTTGAGACAGGTTTTTCAGTAGCCCTGACCATCCTGGATCTTACCACCCTGCATAAATCAACCAAATTCTACCCATTTTAGAAGCAATCCAATTTATGCTTCAATGTAAATGTTAATCATCTTCATATTCATTCACTATAAGATAGGAAAAAATACCTAATGGGTAATTATGCAACATAAATTGCTGTCAAGAATCTAAAGGAAAGGCAGCCGGGCGGTGCTAGCCTCCCACCTTTAATCCCAACAGTTGATATAATCCCAACAGTTGATCTGTTAGACCATGTTTATCTTGAATTAAGTGATCATTTGTTGTGCCAGACCTTGGATCCAAGAATACACAAGAGAAATAGGTGTTGGTGAAGCAACCCATAAGATAAGGAAGCAGGTACTGAAGATCAGAAATAAGAATGACAAACCATGAGGAAATGGCTATGCTCAACCCTGATTCCTCCTAAGAACTGGGATTAAAGGTGTAAACTACCACACCTGGCCCCAAAGCAAATTTTGGCTGTAAATAATGAAAACCTCATACTAATGACAACAAAATTCTTGTTCCTTGAACAAAGACAAACAAACAAAGACAGTGTTTCATTTTTTTTTTCCAGGCCCGGTTTCTCTTGTTTTGGAGCCTGTCCTGGCACTCTATAGACCAGGCTGGGCCTCTGCCTCCCAAGTGCTGGGATTAAAAGGCCCAATGCCCCCAGCTAAGTCATTTTTCTGTAAATGAAGCCAATACTTCCTATTCAAGGAGATACAAGGAAACAGGGTACTCAAACTATAAAGCACAAAGTGCAGCTGGGCATGCATGTACACCCCTTTAATCCCAGACCTTGTCTCAGAAGGGAGTGGTGGCCGCATAACCATTTACTCAGCTTTTTAGGTTCTGTCCTTTGGGATCTGCCTTTGGGTCAGTTGGCCTAGGTGTGAGCCCTTCAGAGGGAGTGGGAGTGAGCATCCTGGCATGGAGATATAAACTGGGGCTAAGCATGGGCAGCCTTTGATAGCAGTGTCTGGTAAACAGGCCATAGCTGGTTGGAGACACTCTTTCCATGAATAAAATTAATGTGCAACCTGCCAAGGTTGGCAGTTTTGTCTGCATTTCTCCTTATATAGGAGTTTTGTCCTTATGAAAAAATTTTAATGATTTCTTCAAAAATTTCTCTTGCCTATTCTCTCTAAGCACTGAAATAACCATCAAAAGATGGCATGAAATTTTATGCAGTGAATGAACTTTCCTTTTATTGTGTTGGTGGTTTTAAAGGGTTGGATTGCCAGCTCTTGGTAACTGTTGATGGTTTACTAGGATCCCCTTCTCAGTTGGTGACAGTAGCATCAGAAATTGAAGGTCAGTGGCATTGAACCCTGTATGAAAGCACTTGGGACTTTCAGGATTTGTAGATTGTGACCAGTGCATAGTCTGAAAGCTGAACATTCTGAAATGGGAAACTTTCAAACAGAGCTAGCCATTGTCACTCCTGGTGACAAAATGGTATCCATAGTGGTAAGAACATGGAGAGAGGGAGGCAGCTCTTAAAACCAAGCCAGCTCTTAAAACCAAGCCATTTCTGCAGAGCTTCTGTCCTGTTTCCTTCCCAGCATGGGGTGGGTTTCTGTGCATAGAAAGCAGCCCCGCCTGTTTACAGATGAGGCTGGCCTTGAGAGATGCCTGCCTCTGCCTAAATTTACCTCCCTGGGATTAAAGGTGTGCCCCACCACGCCCAGCTACCCTCTCCTTATTTATTTTCTACATAACTGATTATCCCAGCATATTCCCATCTCAACTTCTTAAGTAATTACTTTGCTAAGTAATTTTTAGAATTAAGTTATTAAACATTCCTGTGTCATACAGAACTACATTACTATTGCTGTGGGTAGTGGTATTATGCTAAGCATGATGGTTTTACCTAATCCCAGGGTGTAGGCAGCCTATCAGAAGAATCCTATGGGTTTTCAAGGCCACTCAACTAGAGTTTGTTGCAAAACCCAGTAATGTTGAATAAATTTTCATCTCTCCACGACTTGGTTGGAGAACAGGACCTCACACTAGGCAAGTTATCTAAAACCCCCTACTCACTTTTTATACATGCAATCTTCATATTCTACCATATTTTTTCAAAGTTTTCCCCTCTTTTAAGAGATCTCACTATGTAGGTGTAGCTGGCTTCAAAATCAGACTGCTGGTATGTCTAGTTTTAAGCATGGATGTTTCACGTGTATATCTAGTTCATGTGTATGCCTAGTTCTCAGGGAGACTAAAAGAGGGCCTTGGATCCCCCCTTGAAATTTAAGAATTTCCAAGCTACTGTATACTTTATGACATTTAGACACCATAGGCTGTAGCCTATAGATTTCCTCTCCATCTTTTGAAAGTGCATAAAAAAAGTTTGCTTCATGGTGGTGATGGAAGAAGCTTCTCAATTGTGACTGACTTGTCTGCTGCCTTGATGCTTTGATTTTTTTAGTTCCCACTTAAAGTTAATAACAATAACATACAGGAATTCAGAGAGATGGCTCAGAACTTTAGAGCACTTTCCAGGTTCAATCCCCAGCACCCACATGGTTATTCAACTGTTCCTAAAATCTCAGTTCCAGGTGCTCCCATGCCCTAATCTGATCTTCATGGGTACCAGGCATGCATGTGGTATACAGACATGCATGGTGAGCAAAACATATAAAATAAACCTTAGGAAAAAAAATACAGGGTTCCCTCTAGTCCATGCTGGCCTGAACTCAGGACAACTTCAAGTGCCTCAGTTTTGAGATCTGAGCCTCATAGCTTAAAAATTTATTTCTGCATTATAATATAGGAGGTGACTCATGTCTTTAATCCCAGCACTCAGGAGGTAGAGGCAGGTGGATCTGGTCAGCCAGGACTACATATACAGAGGAAGAAGCAACTAATTAGAACGAAGTTGAGTTTAACCTCTGCTCCACTGTTGTCCCTATTTGACACTCATTAAAACAGCAATCTAGTGTGCTGATTGTGGCATGAAATCTGAATTGAAATTTGTTAACTAGGAATTCAGGCAGCATTCGATTTGCCTAATTACACTAAGATGGGAGGTTTGTTTTGTTTTACTTCTAAGTATAATAATGGAGGGGAGTTAGAGATGATGACTTTAGTAGATCAGAGTGCTTTCTGCTTTTCCAGAGGTTCTAAGTTTAGTTGCCACTCACTCCTAGTTTACTGCCCCCTGTAATTCAAGCTCCAGGGCACCTGACACCCTCTTCTGGTCGCTATGGATACACATATGCACATAAGTAAATAGAGCCAAGTATCCTTTCAAGTTGTGTTCGGCTGTGTGTTCATGTGTCTGTCTGTTGATCAACACAAGTATTTTGTTGCTTATGATTGAACCCAGGGCTATTTCTTGGAATCAGTGTGTGCTATACCAGTGAGGCACTGCCAGCCATATTGCAGACTTTTTTTTTTTTTTTAAAAACAAGAAGTGTTTGAGACAAGTAGTGTTCTGTCTTTGTGGGGTTTAGAAGACAAAGTGGGAGTCAGTTATATCAACCATGTTGGTCCTGGGGAGTTAAGCTCAGGTCAGACAAACCTTGACTTCCTGAGCCCTCACATACCTCTGCCCCTTTCTTATTTGTATGTGTGTTTGGGCCTGCTTGTATTTATGTGTAGCACATGTGTTCATAGTACCTCTGAAATATGGTCGGGAGCTACCTTGTGACAGCAGGGGAACTGAACTTTGGTCCTTCACAGGCGCTGCTGAGCATTCTCCAGTGCAAGACCAATTTTAATCATGTGTTTTTTGTATCAGTGCCTTCAAGACTAAAGGTTCAGATTCCCTGAAACTGAGTTACAGGCACAAATTTATGAGCCACTCAGCATGGGTGCTGATCAATTCTAGTCATTTGGAAGAACAGCACAAGTCATCTATCTGCAGCCACAGTTCCTGTTCTTAATGTTAATTATAATTAGACTGCTCAGAGGGCTGTATAAATGTATAAAGTAAACAATAAGTTGCATTTTTTTTGTCTTATGTTTGCCTGCACTAAGGAGGCGGGATTCCCTGGAAGTTACATGGTTGTGTGTGTACCTTATGTGGATGCTGGGAACCAGCTGTTATAGTAGGCAATGCTCCTAACTGCTAAGCAATCTTCTAGCCTGTTAATAATCTACTGTCCACAGACACACATACAGGTTTCCTGTATTCTGCAGCCTGTCCTAGAACTCACTCTGTTGACTAGGCTCACTACCTCCCCAGTGCTGGGATTAAAGGTTGTGTACCACTAATGCCTGGCTAAAAAAAAATCTACTGTTAATTTTATTAATATTTTTTTTGTTTTGTTCAAGACAGGCTTATCTGTAGCTCTAGCTGTCCTTGAATTCCTGTCTCTGCCTCCCAAGTGCTGCAGTTAAAGGCATACACAACACCACCACCTGGCGGTTGATTTGAAGGCTGTTAATTTACATTATTCTGGTTTGATGGACTTTTACAAGTATTAAGAGCTGTTTTCTTTTTTCTCCCCCAGCATTTCACATTGGGCAGCAAAGAAATGGTGATGGAGAAACCCAGTCCGCTGCTTGTGGGGCGGGAGTTCGTGAGGCAATACTATACTTTGCTGAATAAAGCTCCTGAGTATTTACACAGGTAAAACCAAGACATTACTTATGGCCACGTGTTATTGAATTTCTTGTCTGAAATAGTTTTTGTGAGACATTAATAGCCTGTAAATGTGTGTAGTATGTAGTTCTTGCCAAGTCCCTTCCCTTTTGACTGTACTTGTGCAAGTGAAATACAGATAAGGGAGACAGCTGAAAAGTGTTAGGATGCCATAGAACAGCTGAGAGTACACACATTGGTCTTAGGTAGATGCTGCAGACTAGACAGATTATACTGCTTGCTATCCTCTCTTCTAGAGGATTGTATTTTCTGTTGCTGGGTTCCCTTTCTGTATTTCCCATGTCAATTTTATGCTGGTCTTAATGTAAATACTTTGGTTATCATTTTTGACAGCTGATTCTAATGACTTTCATTATCTTTCTAGGAAAAGTAAACTACAGATGGCCATTGTCCGAGCTTCAGCATTGTGCTGAAACATGAGGCATATAAAATATTGTAATTTGCTGGGCGTTGGTGGCACTCAGGAAACTCATAGAATACAGAGGGTTTTTTTTTGGGGGGGGGAGGGTGTGGCTGTGAGTGATACTTGGTAGAGGATGGGATTATTAGGACTTCTGTTACTGTTTTTGAGACAGGGTTTCACTATGGGTATGGCTGATCTGCAACTAGCAGCACTATGTAGACTGGCCTGTCCCCAACTCAGGATCCACCTGGCTCTGTACACATCTCATTCCCCAGAGCTGGGACTAAAAGATTTCATTTTAATAAGATCTCTGTAGTTCTGGCTAGCCTTGAATTAAAAGGCTAGCCAGACATGGCAATTTGCAAGTTTCAGCTTTTCTGGGTGTTAGCCTGTGCCCTTTTCTCTCTGCCTTTTTTCTCCCACTTTCCTCCCCTTTTTCCCTTCTCTTTTCTTTTTTAGTAGGGAAAGAACGGAGCAGAGCTAACAGGATTTTTAAATTTTATTTTTTAAGACAGTTTTTCTGTGACAGCCCTGTCCTGGAACCCACTCTACATACACTAGGCTGTTTTCTAACTGAAAGATCTGCTTCTAAGTGCTGGGATTAGGCATGTGCCACTACTGACTGGCTAACAAGGTTTTGTGGGTAGCAGAATTTGCCAGCAAATTCTGAGTTCTATCATAAATGTGGAAGGCAGCTCTTCATGTGTCTTCTGATATTCTCATGCACGCATATTCATCAAATAATTTTTTTTTGCAAGAAGGAAAAATGGTATAGGTATTCTATCTAGCTTATTTAACCATTTTTCCTTTGAGTTGGAGGATGACTCAGCAGTTCAGAGCACTGTGGAGAGGGCAAGAGCACCCACATTCCAGCTCACAACCATCTGTTACTAGTCTCTTGGGATCCTCTGTTCTCATCTGACTTGTTAGGGTACCAGGCAGGCTCATGCATACATATAGGAAAAGTACTCATACACATAAACCTAAGAGAAAGACAAATTTCTCAGTACTTGCGCTCCTTCTCATCCAGTCATTCATACACCTTAGTTAATTCACTGAAGGCAAGTGAATTGAGCATCTGCCTTGCTGTGAGCATTGACTGTATTAATCCTTAACAGCATTTATAGAAGTAGTACTGTCCCCTTCATCTGATTTTCCTCTAAACTTGATGTGTATGTCATTGGTTTTGCAGGTTTTATGGCAGGAATTCCTCCTATGTCCATGGCGGAGTGGATGCCAGTGGAAAGCCCCAGGAAGCAGTTTATGGCCAAAATGTAAGTCAAAATTAACTTTCAAGTGTCTTTGCATTAAGTGAGGATTTCTGAACTCCCTCGGTTTCTTTCTCTAGTGTGGTACAGAGTCAATTTTAGTAGAAACATTTTATAATGGGATAGATTTAAAAGGAGAACAATGTCATTTTATATGTGAAGTAGTTGAAAATAATTTCTTGTGCAAAATAATCTTTAAAGCTTGATAGGGCTCTGGGGGTGGTGGCATCTGCCTTTAATCCTAGCACTTGGGAGGCAGAAGCAGGTAAATCTCCGAATTAGAGGCCAGCCTGGTCTACAGGCTCCAAAGAGAAATAAACAAACAAAAGCTTGATGGGAAGAGTAGACTTCAGGGATTTAGGACTTTGGTTGGACTCCAGGATTGAGCCTTAGCAAACAGGAAGAAATTAGATGTAGATGACAGCATCAGCAAACAGATAATGAGGTCAGAAGGCAGTTGTTAACAGTTTGTGAGAATGAGCCTAGTGCAGAGGGGAGGGGAAAGCTGCAATAATAGCCAGACTATGACACAGGATCAATGCATTCCAATTTCCTGTAGAGAGTAAAGATGGCAGTTAACAGGCAGTCTGATTGTAATTCATAGTTTTCTGGATTGGATTCAAATTATTGGGAAAGTCAGTAGTTCATTTTTTAGGTCATGAGGAAGAGTAATGTGTAGTGTGGTGGCACAAAAAGTTTTCTTCACCTCTTGTCTCTGTAAAGGATATACACCACAAAGTGTTATCTCTGAACTTCAGTGAATGTCATACGAAGATTCGTCATGTGGATGCTCACGCAACCTTGAGCGATGGCGTAGTTGTGCAGGTTATGGGCTTGCTGTCTAACAGTGGGCAGCCCGAGAGGAAGTTCATGCAGACCTTTGTTCTGGCTCCAGAAGTAAGTTCTCAAAATTCTTTGCGTGGTTTATTAATGTATGTAGTTTGTTAGAATGCTAAGTAGCTTCTTCCTATAGGTTTGGGTTTGCTTGTTGCTCTTTTTTAAAATTATAACATTTTGAATTTTCCTTATTTGTGTATGCCCTTGGAGGCCAAATGAGAGCATGTCCTGGAACTGATGGTTACTTAGCATAGGATCAAATCCTGGTCCTCTATAAGAGCAGAGCTAGTGCCCTTAACCTCTGAACCATCTCTCTAGCCCTTTCAAATTTGGTTCTTAACCTGCATGTATGGGTGTGAGTCTGGCCGTGGAGATATATGAAGTCACGAGCTACCATGTTGGGAATTGAACCTGAGTCTTAAAGCATCCTGTGTTCTTAACCACTTGAGCCATCTCTGCAGTCAGCTGGCTACTGTTTTTGAATTAATTTTTAAGCATTAGAATGAATGTACATGATGCTGGGCTTTATTTTGATGTTTCATATGTGTATTGTTAATAAGCATCTCTGTAGCTCAGCTGGCCTAAAACACGTGACCATCCTCCTTTCTCAATCTTCCAAATGGAGGAATTACGTTTGCCACCACATTCATTCATTCATTCATCGAGTATTCATTTGGTGGTTTTTTTTTAGTTTTCTTTTGTGTTTACATCATAACGTGCTCCAGATAATTTCAGATTATTTTTGTGTTCTAAAGTTGAGATTGTTTTTCTGTAGGGATCTGTTCCCAATAAATTTTACGTTCACAATGATATGTTTCGTTATGAAGATGAAGTATTTGATTCTGAACCGGAACTTGATGAAGGTGAGTTTATAAGGTGATGTGTGTTTAGATTCTATGCTATACTGTATATAGTTTTGGGGACACAAGCACTTTTATCAAAATGAACTAAGTGCCATAGAACCTATCTTCCCTTACTGTCTGTTGCCTGTCTTTAGTTGTGTATTGATCTTCCTTCCACTGTGGCAACAGAAACAAAGTGAAATGGTTTTTAGCTTCCTTGCATGCTTTTTCTTTACAAATTGATCTTGTTAAAAGAGCATAGTAATCAAACTTGATCCTGCTTGATCTCTTTAGTTTGTGGGGAGCAGGGAGTATCCCAGTGAATGATGACTGCCTTTGTCAGTCTTCTATCTTATGCTTAAACATGCCATCATTAGTGTGTGAGATATGCCTTATGTATTGTCAGAATCGGAGGATGAAGTGGAAGAGGAACAAGAAGAAAGGCAGCCATCTCCTGAACCTGCTCAAGAGAATGCTAACAACGCTTACTATGACTCTATTCCTGTGACGTAAGGCTAGCTAGCAGCTTCTGGCTGCATTTGCACTTACCTAACTATAGTTTCTAGGATTATCATTGTTGGAATTTAATGCTTATTCTTTGGTGCTAGGTATCAAACCTCACCTTAATAATGCATGTTAAGTATGCACTTAACCACCAAACAAACTATACTCTAAGCCCCTGGAGATACATATTTGTTAAAAATGTTAAGCCAGTATTTGGTTACTTAGGACATATATCAAGATCCTGAAAATTATTAATTCAAAAATTTCCACATGGTTTTGTATTTGAGCTGTCCTTGTCTACAAATAATGCAGACTGTTTAGGGAGAATACATTGAATGTATGTCATACAAACTTTTTATATGACACATGACATGTAGGGGACAAAGAGGTGGTTCAGTCAGGAAGATGCTTACCCTGCAGGCCTGGTGTCCTGTGGCCATCATGCATTGTCCCATCACACACTAGAAAAAAAAGCACAGGGTTTATAGTTGTATTAAAATAAGCAGTTTTGGGTATGTAGTTTTAAAATGTTGTAGCTGTAGTGATGGCACAGCCATTAGCACTGGCTGCTCTTACAGAGGTCCTGAGAGATTCCCACATGGCAATCTATATCCCTATACATGGGAATCTAATGTCATCTTCTGGCTTACAGAGGCTTACAGAGGTACACACATGTACATGTAAGCAAAACACTCCTAGGTACAGAAATATAAACCATTTTTAAGAATTGCTGGGTCTGGATGTGATGATACACTGAAGGAAGTATTTGGATCTTACTGATTTTGCGGGACGCATGGTGAAATCTCTAAACCAAAAGCAGCAGAAAGATGAGTTTCACTGGATGTCTCTGGTGCCATTTTGCTAGTAGGTGCACAGCAGGCAGGACTGTGTGCGAACATCATCATGTCATTTAATCTCCTAGTTGGTGACCTAGATTTTCCATTCTAGTAATGGCATAGAGGAACCTTTAGAAGACCCCTCTCATGAACCTGAGCCTGAGCCGGAGTCTGAAGTAAAGGCAGAAGAGCTGAAACCACAGTTGGAGGAGAAGAACTTGGAAGAGCTAGAGGAGAAGTCTGCTAGCCCACCTCCCTCTGAGCCTGCTTCTCTCCCTCCAGAACCACCCAAGGTGAGGCCACAGGGACTTTTCAGACCTGTAACCTCAGGTTTCATGCCTGGTGCCATTAATAATAAAGCAGGGTTTTTGGTTGTTATTTGATATAGTAAGCTATACTTTAATGTATATGAAAGAACCTGGAGTTTTTGTTCTGGGGAGAGTTCATGGTTTTTCTCTACCCCAAAAGTATGAATTTATGACTTAAGATTACTCGTCTGTATGCAGTGCTGACTTACATGAGATGACTCAAGTCCATGTATGAGGCTTTCAGTTGCTCATCTCTTGTGATGCTCCAGGCAGGAGTCATGCAATGTCCCAGCTGAAGTTGATCTGTGAAAGATACCACCTGTTTGCGATTTAAATGGGCTCAGTTATATATACAAATTCTATGGGAGATTCGTGACACCCATAGTACATACCATGTTAAACCTCTTTACCTCTGAGTAGAAGGTTAAAGTATATTTGGGCAGAGAGTAGAAGAGTCCTTGTTCAATTTGTAAGTGTCTGTTAAGTGTCCAACTAGTGCTGTGTTCTCTTCTATTGTTCCCCCCCCCCGCCCCCCAACCAGCATCCCTCATATTTGGTCTTCTCCAAAAAGGGGGAAGAAGTCAGTTCTATCTGGTTCAGATTTTACAGTATGTTTAGTTGATAGTGGTTTTGTTTGCCACCTGCTTATATAGGAACT
This sequence comes from Phodopus roborovskii, assembly GCF_943737965.1. Classification (NCBI taxonomy): domain Eukaryota; kingdom Metazoa; phylum Chordata; class Mammalia; order Rodentia; family Cricetidae; genus Phodopus; species Phodopus roborovskii. The sequence continues at coordinate 11,911,029 of NW_026126525.1, forward strand.
TGGTGTGGTTTTATTTAGCAGTTGAGACAAAACAGTTGTATCTTGCATACTGATGAGTGCTGGCACACAGACTGGCATGTGTGTGTGTGCCTTTTCTTTTAGGAGTCCTTCAATATAAAGGAAACAGATTAGAAATGAAAAGAGATTATGTATTTGGAAGTTTCCCTGTAGGAATGTTGGTGGTTTTCCATGATTAGTAGTCTAGGTTTGTTGCATTTCCTGCAGGCTTTCTCCTGGGCTTCAGTGACCAGTAAAAACCTGCCTCCTAGTGGTACTGTTTCTTCCTCTGGAATTCCACCCCATGTTAAAGCACCAGTCTCACAGGTAATGATCTGTGAACACATTGGATTGTATCCTTGTTACATTTGCCAATTGCTTAGTCTTTATACCTTTTTAATTGAGTGAACAAAATGTCTTAAATGTCAATACACCCACTTTAAATGCCAAAACTCTATTAATCTTACAGAGGTGGTATTTGGGGTTTGGGTGTGTAATACAGATTAAGTTGGTTTATTAACATTATGTTGTCATTTTAAAGGCTTCTTTTAAAAATACTCCTTTTGAAAATTTTTACATCTTAGCAAAAGTATTTTAGGTAAGAAATTTAAGGCACAAAATAGAATGACATTTATATAAATTGTTTTAAAGTAGAAAATTGTGTGTATATGTATATAATATATATCATACATGTATATATTATATATATTTACATGGCCTAAACTCAGTCTGTTAGTGATTCACACAATTTAATTGAAGCCAGTACCAACTTATGACTGTAGTGTTCACCTTAACTTTCAATATGCTTTTTGTCTGTTTGTCATCTTATCATTTCAAAGCTTTCCAAAACTATGAAAATAAGACATTAATGCTTGTTAGATAAAACTTAAATTTGAATTAAGCTTATTGGCATACTTCAATGTCCAGTTTTCCCTTATATTTTGAGTTGAGCTTCATTTTCCTAGAATATTTACATTTAAAATGGTGATTGTATGCATTCTTTAGATGTTCTAACACTAAGACATTGAGGTTTTAAAAGTAGTGATAATCTTGTCCTCATAATGTCTCTACATATCATTTGTAACATACATGCTACCATAATACCTTTGTGATTTTTTTTTTTCCAGTTAAATGTACTTATATTTGATCACAAGCCAAAACTTCCACCCTGGTGATTATTGCCTTCTAAACCCACCTGGAGAAGGGATGATTTACTCCTTGGACTTTTCTGTCACATTCCCAGTTGGAGTCTATTGAGTTGTTGTTTGGGATTTGGTCACACTTGGTGTATTTATAACTAATTGGATTTTGTGTGTCTGGGTGTATATATTTGCACCCTGTGCATGCAGTGCCCTCACACCCCAGGAGGGGCAGTTGGTTCCTTAGGGACTGGAAGCAGAGGTAGATGGTGATGAGCCGCCCTATGGGTGCTGAGGATGGAAACCCTGTGTTAGGGAAGAACAGTGTGCTCTCAATTGGTCAGCCAAGGCCCAACAGTTATTTTACAAGTATTTAATACTACATTTGCCTTTCACTAACAGTTTATGATCAGCATGTTCACTTTTCTTTTGGGTGAGGTGGGACAGAGTCTGGTGTATAGTTCTGGCTGGCCTTGAAATCAAAGATGTGCTTGCCTCTGTTTCCCTACCTAGTACTGGGATTGAAAGGTGAGTCCTTAAAATCACCTTGCATTAGCAAGCCTCCAGCGTGCTTCGGTCTGTAGTGACCCTGTGCATTCCAATAGTGCTTGCCAGAACAGTTTTGAAGTGGTTTGAGGCCTTGCCCTGCCCTCTCCAGAGCAAGGTTATAGAAATTTCAGACATTAAAAAAGGAGGGTAGGTAATGTGTGTTTCTTCTATATTTACACCAAAGTACTATATTTAAGGGATTATATTTTAGACTCTAGGATATATCCTAGAGTCCCTTTTTAAGTTTTATTTCACACTCTAATAATAATGTATAAAAGATTGAGTAGTAAAGAACACATTGCTTTTTTTTTTTATAAAAAAAAGAGGACCCAAGTTCCTAGCACCCATGTAGCCAGTTTTACATTGCCTTTAAAACTCCAGGGTACCTGATGCCTCTGGCCTCAGTAGGCACTCAGGCACATAACCCCCCCCCCCGCACACATATATACATACACACACATAATTAAAAACAGTATAATAAATTGATTGTTCCACCCCCTTGGGCTAATAGCCTTCAGCTTCTTTATAAGTTCTTCATGAGTTGATTATTTGGTAAATACTGATAGTATACTTTTAGGATACTGAGGTAGGTAGGTGGAGTCTGGATAAGATAGTCTCCTTGTGTTGATGAAGAACTTGTTTATGTGCTGATAATCATGGCTTTTATTTGACCATCTTTATATTGTCATTCATTTGTAGGATTTGCTGGAAGGTCATTATTTCTGGGTACATGAAGTAAAATAGAATATCTTGATACTATGTCGGGTAATAGACATTTCATCTGTTAGGAATGGCCAGTTTTAAACAGACTGAAGAGCATAGCTGACCTGGTTGGCATTTGTTTCAGTGGATAGTTTTGCCTGTATATATCTGTACCAAATATGTATGTACAGTGACTAGGGGTCAGAATATGGCCTCAGATTCTGGAAATGGAATTGTAGAGAACTTATTTTGCAGCCATGTGCGTTCTCTGAAGGAGCAGCAAGTGCTCCCCCCTATTTTTTTGTTTTTGAGATAGGGTCTCAGACCAGTTTGTTGTTGATTGAATTCATTCCACTTGGTTCTGTCTCTAGGCTATTAGGATTAAAGACTTGGACCACACATGTGGAGTGTTTATTATGTATGTCCAGTAAATAAAAAATTTTTTGTTCTTCAGTTCTGATTGATAATACAAAGTGTACTAAATTTTGCTTTGAGACTCCCTTTAGTAGAGGTAAGCATGCATTTCGAAAGATGCCTTTTCCAGGCATTACATACTAGGTTGAATGTTATTGAACCCTTGCACACCTACAGCAGTTGCCTCATTGTTAGGATATTATGAACCAATTATTGCTGAGTGCTATTGAAGCTCCGTGCTTGGTTCTTTCAGTGATGCACACTGAAATCCCAGCAGTGTGGGATGTAATGGGAGCAGCATTGCAAGTTTAAGATCAAACTGGGCTGGCTCAGTTTGAAGGCAAAGCACCAATGCGTATAAATTCAGTCCTCAAGGATTGCCCACTCCCATACACAGAAAGATAGCTAGATGCGCTTTATAACAAAAAAATGGTAACTAAATCATCTGGGTAGCTCTGGCTGGCCTTGAACCCATGAATCTGCCTCCCGAGTTGTGAGATGTGCCACCATACCCAGCAAAATTAATTTTGTGACTAGGCAAATTCCAGGACATGAGATATCATCTGCAGGGAAAATATCATAGGAAAGAGAACCAGACTGTGAGAAATAGGTAGCTCTTTTAAGTAACCACACTAATGTTGTAAAGTTAATATATACCTTATCTAAATGGTCAGTTTTGATCATATAACTTACCGGTTATATAACCAATGAAAAATAAAGTACTGATTAGACCAAGGGCCTCAATGATTAAGGTACTGTTAGCTGGGGGTGTCTATTCTGCTGAATGCATTCAACATCCTTTGAAGATTCACTTAGTTTTGTCTTTTTGAGTCATAATCCTTGGCTCTTTACAAGGGATTTCATTATTTATATTGAGTCAGCAGCTGACAGAGTCCTGTAAGTTAAGGAAAGTCCTCTGTCACTCATATTTGATCTTCCTGACTCTGAGTGCTGGTATTATGGGCACTTGCCACCATCCTGAAGAGTTCAAACTGTTAAAATACTGGTTTCAAGATTAGGAAATGTGAATGAGTGCCATTAATGGCTGAAGGGAGCAAGCTAGATACTGAGGAATTGTCATTATTTAGAAAGCTTTTTTAACTTCTGTCTTATGTATGTATATGGAGTTGCTCATCTTGCATTTTGTGATTTTTCTTTTTGTAGCAATGACTTAATGCTGTTTCATTTCAAGTATAATTTTAATTTTAAAGAGTTATACAAAAGCAGCTTAGTGTGAATTATACAGTCTTGAGTGAGAAAATTAAGATCTACCCTACAGTCGTACCTTGGTACAGAATATCTTATAAAATGTATTCAATACACATAGGAAATTATGTACAATAAACATAAAGTTAATGTCATCCTTGTTAGTGACTTGCTAATAGATGCTGTGATTGGACTTTCTCCTGTAGAAGTTATTCTTTATAATATAAATTGTAATTTTTCCATTATATTTTAGCCAAGGGTTGACGCTAAACCAGAAGTTCAATCTCAACCACCAAGGGTGCGTGAACAACGACCTCGAGAACGACCTGGTTTCCCTCCTCGAGGACCAAGACCAGGTAAACTCACCTCTTCAAGGTTTATTGGAAAGTTGGAAAAGAAAAGAATATACTTTAAAAACTGTTGGGTTTCATACCCAGCCCAGGTCTGTGTAAGGCCATCTCAGCAGTGTGTCCCTATAACCCTATACAATCTGCTGAGATTGTTGCTGACTTTAAGAACTCTAAATTGGGCTGGTGGTAACCAGCTTACTCTACCCGCTATTCCTTCAGGAAAAAAAGTACTTTAAATGTGGCATCATTAGCTAAGATGGTAGTGCTGTTATTTGAAATCTATGAGATATTTATAATGCTTCTGAAGTCTGGAGAAGAAAGAAGGCTTACTGGTACTTACTGGTGATCGTCCAGAAGACCAAGGTTCAGCATGCACATAGCAGGTCAGAATTGTCTGCAGTTGGCAGTTGGTCAGGGATATGGAAGTCCTCTTCCGACCAGGATTTGGGAGGCAGGTGGTCTAGTGTTTGGTTGAGGTCAGCCTGGTCTATAGAATGTGTTCCAGGACAGCCAGGGCTGAGAAACATTTGGTGGTGGGGGAACCATGAAAAGAGAATGAATTTTTGCATGCAGGTAGATAACCTCAATTTAGGAGTTCCTGGTGGTAACATGTATTAATGAGCTTTGACATTTAGTATCATGATATGCAAAGTTCTTTTTTGTGTGATGTCTCTCTATTGTTGCTATTATTGAGAGAATCAAATATAAAGATTTATATGTGATAGTACCTTAGGCAACAGGCACAAAAAAGGAAATATTGTGAAATACAAAGTGTAAGTGGTAAAGTGTAAAGAATGAGATATTTAGTAACAACATTCTTTACTGCTTTCTTCATGGGTGAAAGCGAACTGTCCATTCAGTGCTGGTCAGATCAGTAGTCAATATCCATCCACATGACTCTGCATTCACCTATGAATGCATTTCACATTTTCAAGGAGTAGGAATATAATATTGACCTTGTTTTTGAGACAAGGTCTCATCATTCATCCCTGCTTCAGAACTACCTGCCACTGCCTCTTGGTGTGTGCCTTCCATAAATACTGACTTTCCTCCCAATTGCTTTCTACTGTCCATATGTTGTTGGCCTTAGTGTCCTTCCTGTCTTTCAGGCAGAGGAGACATGGAACAGAATGACTCTGATAACCGGAGAATAATTCGCTATCCGGATAGTCATCAACTTTTTGTTGGCAACTTGCCTCATGATATTGATGAAAATGAGCTGAAAGAATTTTTTATGAGTAAGTGGTCTACTTTTATATATATTAGACATTAAATGTAAAATGTAACTGTTAACCCTATGTCAGACAAACAGGTGCTCACCAGGGCTCTGTCTTTTCCTTGTGGTCCTGACCTGCCCACCATGAGCAAAAGAATTTGGACTGGTTGGGGGTGTCCTGTCCAAGTGGACAACAGGACTCCACGGTTTTCAGTACAACAGCTCCACTTCTGGCCTAACTTGCAGCATGAAATGTCCCTTCAAAGATGATATTCTTGAACTTAAATACAGTTTTAAAAGGGAGAAATAGGTAATTTCTTTTCATATAGTAAAGCCCATATAGTAAAGGAGATGGCTTAGAAGTTGAGAGCACTGGCTGGTCTTCCAGAGATCCTTAGTTCAATTTCCAGCATGAACATGATAGATTACAACCCACCTCTGCGTAATAAGCAAACAAATAAACTTTTAAAAAAGGGGGGAGGGGTTTGTATCTCACCTGCTTTCAAACTCAACTTTAATTTTTGGGATGGGAGGAAATGAAAATGATAGTGCCTGCTGAGTGTTGAATCTACTTCAGGAGATGGGATGAAATAGTGGTAGCTTTTTCCCGTGAAAGAGGATACAATAGCAAGCAGTTGGTTAGGAGGAGTTAGGGTCTGAGATGACAGTCATCCTGAGAGAATCTACTGTAACCTGGCAAAGCAGCTTTTCAGACTAATCAGAAAATGATAGTTTTTCATTCTGAACACTTACAGTAACTAGAATGTTCTGTTAAAATACTTAACTCTTGATGTAATGTAAATTTTCACAGGTTTCGGAAACGTTGTGGAACTTCGCATCAATACCAAGGGTGTTGGGGGAAAACTTCCAAATTTTGGTTTTGTGGTTTTTGATGACCCTGAACCAGTTCAGAGAATCTTAATTGCAAAAGTAAGTGATTTAAGTGGGATAATCCAAGGTTTTTCCTTTGTATATAGTATGAATTGAAACTTAAAACTGTAGAAAAATTTTATGCTAACCTAAAAATAGTTAATTTAATTATGAAATGGTATTTATGCAAAGAGTGAAGAGAATATTACAGTCTGTCCTGTATAATCGTAAATTTCATTTGACTAAAAGGCCAAAATTTTTATTTCTTAGATTTTCTTAAGCAAATTAATGTTTGCCAATTCCTGGGTAACTCAGCCTTGTCACTTTTCTCCTTTTAAAGCCAATTATGTTTCGGGGAGAAGTGCGCTTAAATGTAGAAGAGAAGAAAACAAGAGCTGCCAGAGAGCGGGAAACCAGAGGTGGCGGTGACGACCGCAGGGATATCAGGCGCAGTGATCGAGGTCCTGGCGGTCCACGTGGAATTGTGGGTGGTGGAATGATGCGTGATCGTGATGGAAGAGGACCACCTCCACGAGGGGGCATGGCTCAGAAACTTGGTTCTGGAAGAGGAACCGGGCAGATGGAAGGCCGCTTCACCGGACAGCGTCGTTGAAGTTCCACTGTTCGCAAAGATTTTTGGCAGTGGTACCTACCTAACTCATCGTGTTTGCATTCTTGTTAAGTTTTTTTGGCTTTGGAATGTGACACAGCCTTTTTGATCATTTCTTTGATGTGAAAAGCATCTTTTGGTTATCAGTTAAATTGAAGTGGACTTTATTCCCCCAATTTCACAACAGGATTCATAGTTAATTTATAAAACTAGACTTGGAGAATTAAGGACTGAGAAATGACCGTATCTTAAGCTCTCCACAACAAAATGAACTTAAAAGAACATGCCCACTGAATTCAGGTCATTTGAGCTAAAAAAAAAAAAAATCTTCTGCTGCACATTTTGTTTTAAGTGTTAACTGTTTCTGCTATTAATGTTGGAAACACCAATAGTGCAATTTGTGCAATTGGAGAATCTTGCCTTTTTTTTTCTTGGCTTCCCCCCAATACAAACCAACATTTCATCAAAATGCACTATCCGGGTACTCTGAAGTCATTAACATCTGCACCAGGAGGCAACAGGGAAAAAACAAACAAAACTTTCATCTTTTCCAGTAGAGAATAGTTTGGGAAATGATGAGGGCATTTTATCTGCTTGCTGTGACCAGCGTGTGCATACACATACCTTAACAAGACTGCAAATATTCCAGAAGGAAATCATTTAGTTATGAACGGAATAACAAAAATGAGAACCTCCAATGCCCTGGTCTTAAATGCTAGGCCAGATTTAGTGGCTCCGTATTTAGGAGTTTCAAACCTGCCCTCTTGAGTACAGGGATGGCTGGCTGCTCAACACACTCCTCCTTCCCCTTTCCTTTCTTTAAGCTATGGACAGTGAGAACCGTTTCCTGTATTTTTGTTCTCTGGTAATGTAATGAGCATGATGGTGCCTTCTACAACACATCATTCCAGTCTTTGCTGGTGATCCTGTGCAGTGTAGTTATGAATTGCTGTGCTGCGAAGCCAAACAGCCGCAAAATGTTGGAGAAAATCATTGATGTATAAAAATTGCAGTATCTTTAAGATTAGTAAAATGGATGCTTATTTATCTTGTTTTCTTCAGTTAACATCTATGATCTATATGGGAGGAAGTCAGATGTTTAAGTCTAGACTTTTAGCTCCAGTGTGAATGATGTTATCACATTAATACTTGGAAAAATCAAATAACTTAATGTTTGGAAAAATAAAATAGCTTGATGTACATTTTAGTCACATTTTAAAAGCAGTCAAATTCCCAAAAATGGCAAGTTGAGGATACTGCAATTTTCAGAGGAAAGAATGGCAGCTCTTAATTGGGGAGGCAGGGAACTGTCATTCATTTTGCACAATTCTTGAACTGATGTCAGCACCCGAATGGCTCCTGAATTTAAGTCTGGGACGACATCTCATTATTTTTACATGAATCTTTAAGCAATTCTGTGAGCAAAGTTTCTAGCTGCTGGATTATTGTCTGTCTTTATAACAGGTTCCAGTAAACCACAAAATGGCAAAGGTTATTTGGCTCTATGGTTGGAACAATCAGTGTATACCATATCAGATTTCTGATGTTTCAAGCAAGAAGCGGAGTAAATAAGTGTGACCACTTAAAGCTGCTTGTTAGTTAACATGGAAGACTTCTCCATTCCACCTTAAGGAAAGCAAAATACACACTTGACATGATAGCAAATTGGTTCTTAACTATTGGGACATTTTGCTAAGTTAACTATTTTTTTGTCAGCTGGGCAATATGGGTAAAATTTATTGTCTCCCCCTTTGAATGAGGTCTTCCATGTTTGAGAATGTCTTGCACTATTGCATATATTTTGTGAACACAGATTTTTGTAGTTTCCATTTTGGAAGGCTAAGGTTTTGTTTGTTTGAAACAGTTTTACACTTATGTACAGTACTTGAAGTTCATACTAGAGTTTAGAAGCTTTTATCCAAACTACTTTGAAATAAGTGGCTTTATTGTCAGAGGTTTCCCACAAGTATACTTTTTCTTTTATTATTCCTCTTCCTGTGTGTATGTGTATGCAAATACACATAGAAGCACGTGGACAAAACATTTTCAATCCAAGATATTGCCCTGTAACCCATATAAACTGTTCTGGCAACAAGAGATGATGTTAAGTGTAATATAAAATTGGAGCTAAGAGCCATTCAGCTTCAGTCTTTACATACCACAAATGAAACATCACATGGAGAAGTTTACATGGTGACTAATTCACCCGCAGTACTGTGGACTTTTAACATTTTGTCCCTTTTCAGTGAAAAACTAAAAAATTACTCATCTACCATTACTGTTATTTGCTGATTTTTATTTTTGATGGTAATATTCTATCCTTATGACACTATTGCAACCAAATTGGCTTTACCATCTTGGCTTTAGTAGGTATAGAAAACAACGGATTACCATCTTTATTTTGTAATGTGTTAAGCATTATATGCTGGTAGAATCTAGTTTAATTGTTTCAGGTGGAAAGTATTCTCTTTGAGTTTCCATTTTAAATGTGTTTGGACTAAAACAATAAACTACTGATGTCTGCAGCATTTATCTATGTCCCTAATTTGATCTGACGTCACATTTTCCCCAGTTGTAATTCATACAGCCCAATTGAGAGAACAGTTTGAACTCCTTTTAGCACACTTGGTATATATATATATAAAAAAAAAAAAACAAAGCATTCAAATATATGAACATGTCATTGCTATCCCAGTCTAACCCATTTTACAAGTAAATGAATGTTGCTGACTGGGGATGATAAAGCTAACAACAGTTCAGAGGTGAGAATCTGTTACCCTGACATTTGAGCTCAGCCTTGGCCAAAATACCTTTTAACCTTTGAACCCAACTTATAAAACAGCTCTTCAGCCTCATTGCAATCTTTCTAAAATAATATTCCTGGTTGCTTTTGACAACCCTTTCAATTGTGTATACTTCTTACATAATATCCATATAAGGAAGTAAAACAATCGTGATTTACAGTGAGCCCCCTTATCTCCTGAGCCTCACATTTCTACTAAATGCTCTCTACTGCCCCTTTATACAGCTTGTACAGCTCTAGTTCCAGATTGTGGGTTGTAAAATAGAAAGTCTCATTGGGTGGTCTGCAGGTACAAATAACAACCTGAGCTTAGTGAGTGCAGAAGAGAACTTTATAGCATCCAGTGTCTACTTAGTAACCCTGTGAGGAACACAGTTTGTATTACAATAAGGTTAATTCTGACAGCACAGCAACCTAATTTATAAGGGTTAGAGATAGGAAAGTAACAGTGACTGAAAATCTAGAGGAAGAGCATTTCAAGTGGAACAACTGTAGCTGTCCAAGTTTATAGGAGATGTGGGTTATTTGGGATGAAGCAGCAATCGAATGTGTAACTCCTTATTTCTCCCTCTTTGCTAAGGAAGGATTTCTCCTGGTTGTCCTTAAGTGCTAATGATCTATCTCTGAATCTAGAGTCCCTGGGTTAAAGATGTGTGCCAATACACATGGATAATTCTAGTACTGTGTTGAGTATTTTTGTATCATTTGTATTAGATGAGATCACCCAGAAAGGGTACAAAGAGGCGGAATAGTAAGCTGCTACAAAGTCTCTGAAGATCACAGTGCAGGTGTGCAGAGAATACTGGGACACCAAATAGGGCAAAGACTGCTTTTGAGGATATCAGGAGGAAAGAGCAGACAGTTGTGCTAAATGTGTGAAAGAATGACAAATGAGTCAGTACTGGCCAACTTGTGTAATCAGACCCTGAAGAGTCTAGTGGTTTGGGTAAGTTTTCCTTGTCATGAAGTATTAGGAGAGTGGCACAGTTAACGGAGTCTCTAAGTGTAGTGTCCTTTGAGATTACATTTCAGCATAAGTTTTTATATAAGTCTCATAGATTCATTAGCAGCACAAAATAAACCCTCTGTTGGGATAGGAGAGGGGGCAGTTATGTGCCCTGGATGACTGGCAGCAGGTAGAAGGTAGTGGCTGAGCGAGAACCATCTCGTTGAGGGAACTGAGCCTCGAAGTGGTGATTCGTGCCCTTATGAATACCAGCATTTGGAAGGCAGAGGCAGGTGAGCTCAAGGCCAACCTGGTTTACAAACCAGGACAGGCTATAAAAGCCCGCCCCTCCCCCCAAAAAATTTACTAGAAGTATTTCTTGGGGCAGATAGGTGATTCTTAGTTTTCCATTTTTTTTTAATTGAGACAATTCACATACCTAACAATCACTTTAAGAATCTTTTGTGTGTGTTGTATGTTTTCACATCAGAGGATAGCTTTTTGAAGTCAGTTTTCTTCTACCCTATGGATACCAGGAGTCAATCAAGTCTTTAGGGTTGGTGACAAGTATCTTTACAAACTGAGCCATCTCATTGGCTTCTAGTCACCTTGTTCAAGGTGTACAACTGTGCTCTTGGTGACTTAACAAGGTCTTGTAACCATCACTAGTAAGTCTAGAATATTCTTGTCGCTTCTCAGAAGGAGCCCTATACCCATTAGTGATCATTTCCTTTCCTCATGTATCTCTAGCCCACTGGTTCACAAACTTCCTAACACTGCGACCTGTTATACAGTTCCTCATGTGCTGACCCCAACCATAAAATTATGGTTGTTACTTCATAACTTTTCTGATAATCCTAGGTGACCCCTATGAAAGGGTTGTGCGACCCCAAAGGGGCTGAGACCCTCAGGTTGAGGACCACTGTCTAATGAATGAAAATGCTAGGGATGAACTACATCCTCAGTCTTAACAGATTTTTCTCTGCTGACATTTGGGTTTTCCCTTGGCTGCTGTGGACAGTGCAGCTATAAGCATCTAAATAGAAGCTTCTTATGGAAATATATGCTCTTGGGTGTGTATTGGGAAGTGGAATTGTCATGACGACATATTCCTTCGCCTGTTTACAGCTTTGCTTTGTTGTCATTTCTGGAGGACCTGGGTCTACCTTCAGGCATCTCCACAGTGGTTTCCTTAGGACACTTATTCTGGTGATTTTTAATTTTAAGTGCCATTTTATGGCCTTTCCACTGTGAGTAGTTCATGTTAATGGCATTTTTTCCCCCTTACTCCAGTCTCCTTCTTTGAACTAAACTTAATGCTCACCTTCAGCTACATATTTCACCTTTTTATTATTATTTGGAGTGCTAGACGTTTGTAATTGCTGGACAGAGGCCTTCCTACTGAGCTGTGTGTGTCTTCACCACTGACGTTTTATCCTTATGAATGGATTATTTTATGCCACCCCTGAATTTTTACCCTTATGAATAGATTGACATTTAAGACTTTCACAAATTTTTTGTCTCCTCTACTTTGTTCCCGTTACGTTAGTGTTATGTCCACATTACCTCCATTCCCTCTAGTACTCTTATTTACAATTATCACCTAGCCATTAGAATTTATCTAGGTGGGTACCAGGCTTTCCCTACTATTTCTTATTCCTTACCTCCTTTGTTTAATCATTTTGTATTACACCTCATTTTCTCCATTCTTGCCCTTGAGCTTGTTCTCCATTCTTTCCTCTTTAGTAATCTGATTGACCCAGGGTATATCATTTTCCTTCTCTTCCCGGTAGTGTCTTGTGTAGCCCAGGATGGCCTTGAGTTGATTTGTAGCCAAGAAGGCACTCCCCACCTTTTGTGAGAGCTGAGACTACAGTGTTGTGCCATAACAATCATGCCTCTTTATACAATGTTGGGCTTTGTGCATTCTAGGGAGGCACTCTACCTCTGAACCTACCCTCCCAGTTCCCAAAGTGACTTTTACTTTAATACTCTCTATCTCCTTTACAATTATTTCCAACTTTGATCTCAAGTATAACCTGTTCGTTTCAGGGCCTCTTTAAAGACCCTTAAAATGTTTATTTTTGTAAAGCAGGAAACGGGTAAAGTACTTATGTTTCCTACAAACCTTAGTTTATTCTATAAAAATTCATGTGAGAGGCTAGAGAGATGGCTCAGTGGCTAAGAACACTTGACACTTTCTGAGGACCCAGGATTGATTGATTCCTGGCATGCATATGGCAGCGCACAAACTGGATCTCCAGTTCCAGAGGGTCTGATGCCCTCTTTTGGCCTCTGTAGGCATCAGGCACACTCATGGTGCTCAGACATACTTGCAGGCAGAGAACACATGAAAATATATTTTTTAAAAAGCCCATGTGGTTTGTTACAGTCTAGAGGAACGAGAGAGAGGATGTATCTGTAGCTCATTGCTACATCTGAATAAATAAATAAATGCTATTTCCATACCCAGACCCCAGATGTGTTCCTCAAAATTGTAGGCTGAGGAACCAGATTTACAGCAATTTGGTTAAGGCAAATTACTGCAGAAACAAACTAAGGGGATTCTAAAACAATTGTTCTTACACCTTACTATGCAAGAATGATCTCATGGTGCCCGGCTAGGACATACCTATTATCAAGGATACTTCCCTGGATGGAGCTGTTTTAGAAACTAAACATGATTACAAATTGTGTGGCTATTGTGAATAAAAGCAAACTTAAAGTCTCACTGCCTCAAAAATGTCAAGGCTTTTATCCAATAACATCATTTACCTGCCTCTGCTAAACCACCTACTAGTCAACTCTCCACCGCCCGGAACCGAAAGGAAGTGAGGAATCTCAGCTGGGCGGAACCTCCCCTGGGTGGGGTCCGCGCTCCGTCGAGCCCCAGGTCGGCAAGCTTGGATATCTCATGGTCTCCTCAGTCCACCCATAACTGCCACCTTCTCCCTCAGCGTGGCCACTCGAGTAACCTGCAACCCCTTGAGAGCAGAGGTAGCCTGGCTTTGGCAGAAAGGTCCCTACAAACTTAAGACTGTAGGTGTGGCGACCCGGGCGTCAGCTGACCGAACTTGCGGGCTCCAGGTGAAGGGGCGGGGTGGGATGGAGCGGAGCCAATCATAGCGCATGACGACAGGGCTAGGCCAATCAGAATCAGGGAGGCTCCGGCGCACGCGGGGCGGGCCGGGCGGGTGAGAGCCGCCCCCTTGCAGCTGGTTGGCCAACGCCTTCGCCCAGGGTTACTTGGAGTGGTGCTGCTCTCCCGAGCTGAGCGACCGCAGGGCTTTCGGCAGGCCGTGTCTTGCCCTAGCTGGTTTTCCTGCAGCTCTTGGCCTTGACAGGTGCAGGTGTCCGTGCCTGTCGTGGACGAATTCTGACACGGGCCCTTCCTCTCTCTGGAGACTGCCTATGGCTGGGGACCGAGTGAGGTCGTTGCCTTGACGACGGCAGCATGCGGCCCGAGGTCCTCGGAAGTGTGAGCTTGTGGAGGGCAGAAGCCAATCTGCCTCTCTACCTGCTCCACCTAGGACCAGTAACTGCGTCCGCAGAGAAAATCCCAATACTGGGATTGCTAGTTTGCTAGTAAGCATCTTTTAGATCTGCTAGCGAGATGCATATCACCTCCAATTTGTTTCCAAGTTGAAAACCTTTGGCTCTTTCTATGTGAAGGGTTTGGAAAAAATAGTAAGTATAATACTTGCCCTGTTATCTCGTTCTTTTATATATAAAAGATTTCAGTCTGATTTTAACCAAAGAAAATTGGTGGTATTTGAACAGTATGATTGTGTGGCACAGATCCTATAGTGCCATCGTACCAGGCTCTCTTTTTTGTGTGTCGCATGATAGATATCTATAGGTTTAAGAGTGGAAGGCAAGAAAAAAATGTGGATTATAAGTTACTGAGGAAACAAGGCATGTTTTAGGCTGTGATACTTTTAAGGTATTACTTGCCATGGCTTACTTGAACAATTAGGTGTGCTGAACGTATTGTGTCCACTTGTGCAGTTGGTTGGGAAAATAAACCTGGAGTAGTAGTCTGCATGTATAATACTAGTTTATGATATCTTTCAGAACTCTGTAGAAATGCTTAAAGTAATTTTTGTTTTGTTCGATTTGCATCTTCAAATCTCCAGGATGCCAGTTACAATATGCTAAAACAATCCAGGCTATAGATTCCAGCTATTTGTATTATTGATCTTGCTGGTCTGAAGCTTACTCTTTTATAATAGATACTTAATGGAAGGAAGGCTAGAAACTGGGCTAATTAGAATTAAATTTGAAGACTTTTCCAAATATAACCTTTTGATTAAAAAGTAATTAAATAAGAATTTAAAAAGTCTGGAAGTCAGTGTCTGTGACACTGCAAATAGTTTTTAGTAGAATCTAATACCCAAACTGGCAATAAAATAGTGAAGGATTTTGAGTTTGATGTTCACCTTCATGCTTTTGGTCTTTTATGTCTACCTACATTTACAGTTTGCAAAACATGGGTGATGGATGGTGTAGTTCCATGGTAGAAAGAACGCCTTTTAGCCTGTTGGAGGACTTGGGTTAATTCCTCTCTTTCTCTCCCTCCCCCTCTCTGTCTCTGCCTCATTCTTCTCATAAAACCTCAAACTGTTAAATGTCAAGTGTTGAAAATGTAAAATAAACAACTTCGGATTATCATAATTTTGTAGAATAAAAAGACTTTTTTTTTTTGTTTTTGGTGTATGTGTGTGTGTTTCACCTTTGCTGTTCATATACAGATAGAGAAGCCAGTAAAACTCAACTGTCTTACAGTTTGGGTAAGTTAGCTTTTGATCACCATAGTTCTCAATATTAAGAGGAAGGAATTGTTTTCATTCCAAAGGTTTGGGATAAGGGTTTTGTATGATCAGGCTTTAAGAATTCAACTGAGTCATTTGAATATAAACTTAGCTAATGTTTAAGCCCTCCCGAACCTCTGTTGAAACCAAAGTAGGATCTGGCTACTGGAATTTATATTTCAAAACCATACTTAAAAATAAAATTTATGCTGAGCATGGGGGGCATACTCCTTTAATCTCAGCACTTAAGATGCAGAGTCAAGTGTAATATATATATATATATATATATATATATATATGTAATATATATATATATATTAAAAAGTATTTATTCACACTCACCCTAAGCACACATTCTACCACTGAGCCACATTTCCAACCTTAAAATAGTGATTTTTTTTTTTTATGTATGAAAATGTGCAGGGCTAGAGTGATGGCTCAGCTGTTAAGAGCACTGGATCCTCTTCCAGAGGATCTGAGTTCAATTCCCAGCAATTATATGGTGGCTCACAACCATTTGTAATGAGATCTGGTGCCCTCTTCTGGCCTGCAGACAGATTGCTGTATATGAATTAATAAATAAATTTTAAAAAGGATGCAATATGAAAACTGATTAGTGGATTTTCATCAATTAATGATAACATAAAATTCAATTTGTGATTGAGTTTATTCAGAAAATGTCTTATAGTAAGATAGAAAAAAAACATGTCTACAAAATTTAAGTGACTTAAGTTTAGTAATTTAGTCAGTACCATAAGAAAAGCAGAGAAGGATCTGGAGAGATGGCCCAGTGGTTAAGAGCACTGGCTGTATTGGAGACTGACATTGGCAGTGCACATCTTTAATCCTAGCACTTGGGAGGCAGAGACAGTCGAATCTCTGAGTTTGAGGCCAGCTTGGTCTACAAAGTGAGTTGTAGGACAGCCAGGGCTACACAGAAAAACCCTGTCTCAGAAAACAAAACGAAACAAAACAAAACAAAGCACTGGCTGCTCTTCCAAAGGTCCCTGGTTAAATTCCAAGCATCTACATGGCAACTCACAACTGTTTATAAGTCCAATTCTAGGGGATCTGACGCTCTCACAGAGACATACATGCAAGAAAACACCAATGCACTAAAAGTAAAAAGAAAAAAGAGCAAGAGGAAAAAAAAAGTGTTGGTTTTTTTTTTTTTTTTTTTTTTCCTTCTTTGAGACAGGGCTTCTCTTTGAATCCTGGATGTCCTGGAACTTGCTCTGTAGACCAGGCTGTCCTCGAAATCACAGAGATCCATCTGCATCTGCTTCCTGACAGCTGGGTTTAAAGGCATTCATCACCATTGCCTGACATGATAATTTTTTATAATTAAGTGAAAAGTGAATGGAGATTTCCAATTTGGTTTTTTTGAATCTTGTATAAAATTTTCTAAGATTTATTTTGTTTTGTCTTAATTTTTGGTTTTGGAACAGGGTCTCTCTATATAACCCTCCTGTTTGGAACACTCTTTAGACCACGCTGGCCCCAAACTCTAAGAGACCTACTTGCTTCTGTTTCCCAAGTGCTAGGATTAAAGGCGTGTGCTATTGTGCTCAGTAGATCTATTTTTATTTTATTTGCAGGAGTATTTTCTCTGCACATATATATGTACATCAGTATCCATGCCTGTGCCTAATGCTTGTAGAGGCCGGAAGTAGGTGTTGGGTCCACTGAAACTGGAGTTTGGCTGATTGTGGTCCACTGTGAGTGTTCTGGGAACCAAACTCCAGGTCCCTTGGAAGAGCAGTCCATGTTCTTAATTGCTGAGCCATGTCTCCAGCTCCGGCATAAACGTTTTTGATTTTCATGAAAACCAAATTCAGTTGTACTCTTTGCATCTTGAAGGGAAAAGGACTGTGTTTTGTTAACTCTAATTATTTCGAATGATAGCTTGTTGCTTCATATAATTAAAAATAAATTTAATTTGTTAATTTGAATCTATACAATTTAAATGTGAAGTTAGTGGCCATTTTAAAACGTACAAACACTTTGAAAGCTTAGCTGCATGTGGGAATGGTAAGAAATGGTGACAGTATAGATAGCTGCAAAGATAGTGACTTGCTGTAACAAGGGAAACAATTTCACAAGAGTGAATTTGCCAGGAGATTGGAGGAAATTGACGCACCCAACATTGTTAACCCTATGTTCTGATTCCCACAGCTAGAGAAATTCCTACTGGGTTTAAATTACAATGGAAAAATATGAGAACCTAGGATTGGTTGGAGAAGGGAGTTATGGAATGGTGATGAAGTGTAGGAACAAAGACAGTGGACGAATTGTGGCCATTAAGAAGTTCTTAGAGAGCGATGATGACAAAATGGTGAAGAAAATTGCTATGCGAGAAATCAAGTTACTAAAGGTAAGTGCATCCAACGCAAAAGATTAGTTACTTCTTGTTCAAGATTGTGTTGCATTTGCAGAAAAATATCCCTGTGGTGTGTGTGTGTGTGTGTATGGGGTGCACCCATGTGTATACATGTGGAGGCCAGAGGGCAGCCTTGAGTGTTACTACCAAGTAGAGTAGACTGACTGACCAGTGAGCCCTAGTCTTCATGTCTTCGCCTTCCCATCACTCGATACCATACCTGACTTTTTATGTATGTTTTGAGGATCAACTTAGGCTCTTGTGTTTTGCTGACTAGCTGTCTTCCTAGCCCTGTGTTTTTATATGTGTCTTGTTTTTAACAAAATTTGAACTTGGTGTGCATGCCTGTAGTCACAGCACTAGGGAAGCACAGGCAGACAAGTCTCTGCAAGCCAGATGTCAGCCTGGCCTGCATAGCAAGTTCTAGGACAGCCAGGGCTGTATAAAGAAACCCTCTCTCAAAAGAGGCAACAATAACTGTAGGTCAGGTTTTTCTTTGGGACCACTGGATCCCCAGTAATGGACAGGGAGACTTATTTATTATAAATGCTTGGCCAATAGCTTAGAATGTTACTACCTGGCTCTTAAATTAACCCATATTTCTTTTTGTTTTGTTTTGTGTTTTGAGACAGGGTTTCTCTGTGTAATAGCCCTGGCTGTCCTGGAACTCACTTTGTAGACCAGGCTGGCCTCGAACTCAATGAGATCTGCCTGCCTCTGCCTCCAAATGCTATGATTAAAGGCATTCACTACCACTGCCTGGCAACCCATATTTCTTATCTGCACTCTTATTGTGTGGCAGTACTTTATCTCAGTACCGCATGCTCATCTTCTCTTTCTTCACATCTCTTGAGACTTCATCCTCAAGCCCTCTTTTTGTCTAAAAGTCCTGTCTACCTAGCTATTGGTCATTTAGCCCTTTATTAAACCAAGGAAAGCAACACATATTCACAGTGTACAAAAAGATTTTTTGATA
Source organism: Phodopus roborovskii (assembly GCF_943737965.1). NCBI lineage: Eukaryota > Metazoa > Chordata > Mammalia > Rodentia > Cricetidae > Phodopus > Phodopus roborovskii. Next base: position 11,929,998 of record NW_026126525.1, read on the forward strand.
ACATTTCCCCCTTTTTATTTAATTAAAAGGAAGGTTTTAACTTTAACACAGTAAAATTATATACACTAAAACAGCTATCAAATAAGAGTTACAGTTACAATATCCAGTCTATTTGTATTTGGCAAATTTATAGAAAATATTCTATTATCCAGCCTGGTATACATAGCCAGTTCCAGGACAGTCAGGGCTATGTAGAGAAACTCTGCCTCAACAAGCAACACAGGTTAGAGTGACAAGAACTGAAATTCAGAGGAAACACAGACAAGCTTCCAAGAGAGTCCTCTCCCAGTGATATGCTCATTTCTTCCAGCAATGTGTCATGACAACACATGGAATAACACCTACATAGAAAATTCATCAGGAACTCAGTGACTAGAGGTTTTATTAGGGATTTGGCTATCTTGCCAGTCTGATGTCTGGGTGTTTTTTCCTCTCAATTTTTGTTGGCTATACTCATTAAAATGCACTTATGTGTGATTATATATTATAAAAATACATTAAAATGAAATTTTAAAACCTAAGTAAGGGCCAGGCATGGTGACACATGTGAGTTCCAGGACAGCTAGAGCTGTTACACAGAGAAATCCTGTCTTGAGAAACAAAAACAAAAAAATCCTCAAATAGGAAAATATAAGTAGCTAAAGCCAAAGAGACGATACTAGTAAACATTACTCTATTCCCAGCAAGTTCAGGGTCACTTGCTTTTTCAGCAGGGGAGGGAGTCGGCAGTGACCAGAGAAGGATCAGGGAGCTTGCTGGGGTGCTATTCTTACGTTATTTGTGTGACATGTGCAGTGTATGTATGTGTGAGCTTGTGAGTATGGCATTCAGTTTTCTCCTTCCTCCATGCGGGGCCTGGGGACTGAATTCAGGGCCTCAGGCTTGACAGCAAACACCATCACCAGCTGAGCTATCTCACTCTAGAGTGATTTCAATTTCCCTTTTTCTTCATTCATGTGCTAGTTACATGAGCTTATTCAAGTTCTGTTTTGTTGAGACACGGTCTCATATAGCTCTAGTTGTAGACCTGGCTGACCTGGAATTCAGAGATCCACCTGCCTCTGCCTCCCGAGTGCTAGTATTTAAGGTGTGAGCTACCATGCTTAGTGTTTTTCTTTGTTTGTGCTTTGTTTTTTTTTAAGATTTATTTTTATTTTAAATATATGGGTGTTTTTCATTTGTGTGTGTGTGTGTGTGTGTGTGTGTGTGTGTGTGTGTGTGTGTGTGTGTTTGTGTTACCAGCAGAAGCCAGAAAAAAAGATTGGATTCCCCTGGAACTGGAGTTATAGATGGTTGTGAGCCATGACGTGGATGCTAGAAATTGAACCCAGCTCCTCTGTAAGAGCAGCCAGTGCTCTTAATCACTGAGCCATCTCTCCAGTCCCTACTATGGTGCTTCTAGTGGATATCTTTTAATTTAACCTGCTTAGAAAATTCTTAGTATTTATTTATCATTCTGTCCATTCCCTTCCTAGTGTTTTGAACTCCAATTAGCATATTTAACTTTTCCTTACTGATTCTCATAATTTGCATACCCCCCATTAATGTATTTGCTAACTGTACAATCTTAGGCAATGATTATTATGATTTCTTGTTTAATTAAAAGATTCTCTTTTCAATGGGTCATTATTCTCAGTTATTGAATTACCACTTTGTAGTATTTTTTAAAAATGCCTTTTAAACTACAAAATATAATCCATATATAGCCACAAAACAATGTTCACAGTTGGGAATTCCAGCTGGCTGCCCTAGCTGGTTCACCCGTTTCTGTGGTGTTATAAGCGCCTGATTTGAAGATGTATTGCTATCTGCTGTTTCTATCTATTTGCTGTCTGATGATTTGTTCTCTCTCTCTCTCTCTCTCTCTCTCTCTCTCTCTCTCTCTCTTTTCTTTTGCTTGCTATTTAGTTAATAGGCTCACTCTAAACCAAATGCATGGCTATCACAACTCATTCTCCACAGAACACTTAATACTGCTATCTAGATTTCTATTTGTTAGTTTCTGGTTGCCTTTTATACAGTTTCTTCGATTCTTTTATCACTTGTTATTTTGCCTGTCTTTTAGCAATTATATGAAATACTATACAGCTTTAACTTACTAATATCCCAAAAGGCTGCTTTTGCAATGAAGATTATAGACTTTTTAACTGCACTTGTTGTGGGGTAGTCACCAGAGAAGACTGCTTGGGCACGAGTTTAAGCCAATAGAAAGTCTTTATTAGCCAGCCATAGACTACACTGGATGTAGCCCCAAGCCTTTCCCAGGGTGAGCTTTTAAGCACATGTCCTTGGTTAACATACTTCAGCTAACCAGAACAGCCAGCCAGAAGCAGAACTATAGAAGCCAAAAAGCATTTAGAGACTTTCCCAGTACTATAGACTTGGATGGATTAGGACTTCATTTTAATTTTGGCAGGTGGTGCTATCTATATGCTGAGTTTTATGTCCTGCATGATACTTCCATCATGGACTTGGTGTACTAAGTCTTGGGGCCTGCTGTGGCCTGGGGCTCTGTTACTGTACTAACTCCCTCCTTTTCCTCCCTCTCCCCTTATAAGAGATATATGTGGTTCATGTATTTTAAATCTCTGTATTGTTAGATGTTTATAGTTGGCATTTATTGGGATATATTAAAATTCATCTTTTGCATTACTCTTCCATGTTCCCTGTTTTTTAGCCTCTTACCTGGGATCTCTTTCCTTGCTTTAAAATAAATTATTTAGCCAATCCTTGTAGCTCAGGTTTATAATCCCAGTACATGGGAGGCTGATCTAAGAGGATAAAGGCTACTCAAACCTCTGCCTAAAAGTAAAAATGAAAGCAAAGAACTAAATCCATTATTTTCTTTAAAGCAGATAATTTAGCAAGGAATGGTGTTCATTTTTTGTCAGTCTGAAACAATATTTTAGTTCTTTGTTTTTTAAAAAACCTATATCCACAAAAAACAGAATTCTTCAAGTTAATTGCATTATATTCAGAATCTGATACCACTTTTCTGTTGTCTCATTGTTCCCATGAAAAGTTATCTGTCTGTCTTATTGCACTTTTAAAATAAATATTTATAGCAGGTGCGGTAGCACATGCCGTTAATCCCATCACTCAGGAGGCAGAGGCAGATGAGATGGATCTCTATGAGTCAGACCTATGTAATAGAGACTATTTCAGAAAGTGAAAATAAAATTAAATGTATACTTTCTGTTTCATTGCCATGATGCCCATATTTGATAAGGTTTGTTCCTACATAAAATTGATAAGTTATCCATTTTCAAAATCATCCTTTTTTTTGTTTTACTTAAATGCAATTTGAATGGCTGTCATATTACTAGATCACATATTCTAGTGATTTCTTCCTTTCAACGGTGACAATACTTTTTAAATTTACATTTAGTGTCAACCTGCTTTTTGTCTTACTCTTCCCTTATAGCATTGTTGAACAGAGCTTGGAATAATTCCCACCTTTCCATCTGTCCCCACCCCTCACTTTCTTCCTTCCTGTTTTATGTTAGAGATTGAGCCCAGGACCTCACTCATGTCAGACAAGTTACCTGTTACTGAGCTATTCCCTCAGTACCTTGAATACTTTTAATTTTATGATAATATAGTACTTTTGGAGTATCTATCAATAAGAGGTTCATTTAGGGGAGAGGACAGGATTTTGCTGTCGGTAACAAAAATCTACCAGGGTTCTGTTCATTTCTTTATATCATGGTGCTGAGTATACAATTAAATTATGTTAGCCTTAATTTCTCTGAATTTGTAATTTCTGATTTTTTTCCTAATGATTTTTTTACCTGTCTGATAGATTCTTTCCAGCAACTGTCTCTGTGTGGTTGTTACTGTCTCCCTTATGTTGCTAATCTTTGGTGACATTCAGTTCTAGGGGTACTTGTCAGTGTTTCTTTTTCTCATTGGCTTTATTGTATTCTCTGAGAGGAGAAGGAACAATATGCTCCTAGATTGTTGTTTTAGAACTTGAATATACTTTTATAGTATGCACTGTTTATGTGCTTTATTTACATATTTTCTTATACTAGCATCTTTTAAATAGTAGTTAATTGCTCATAACTTGACCTTCTAAAATTATTTTGCATTTTTTATAACAGCAACTGAGGCATGAAAATTTGGTGAATCTGTTGGAAGTATGTAAGAAAAAGAAACGTTGGTACCTAGTCTTTGAATTTGTTGACCACACGATTCTTGATGACTTGAAACTATTTCCAAATGGACTAGACTATCAAGTAGTTCAAAAGTATTTGTTTCAGATTATTAATGGAATTGGATTTTGCCACAGTCACAATGTAAGTATTAGAGATGATGCTTATTTTGCCAGTCTTTCACTGTCTAGATAATAGTGACTTAGTTTAATGAAATATTTGTTTTGAGATTGAACAAGTAACATAATTTAAATGAACTATATAACTCTGCTATTGCTGATTTTCATGTGTCATAATAAATGACATGAACATTTTCTAAAGAATGGTATTTATAAAAAAAAATGGTAGACCCTACTGAGAAGTTGGAAGGATACACAATAGACACCCTCTTCTTACTAGCTATATTATGTATTTAATAGTTTGCTATAGTTACTTAATATTTATAGTCTGTGAGCTAATTTTATAATCTTTGTTCATCTATTCTCTATTTTTATTTATTTTTTATTTGTTTTGGTTTTTCAAGACAGGGTTTCTCTGTGTAACTTTGTAGATCAGGCTGGCCTTGAACTCATAGATATCCTCCTGCCTCTGCCTCCAGAGTGCTGGGAGTAAAGGCATGTGCCATTATCACCCAGCCTTATTAATCTCTAATACTTAATGCATTTTAAAGTAAGTTGAAGACATCAGTATACTTTTGAATACCAGTTTGTTGTGTATGTGCATATGTCAGTGTGTACATGTCAGAGTATAACTTGCAGGATCTGTTGTCTTCTACAATGTAAATCTTGGAAATTGGTTTTAGATTGTCATGCTTGGTGGCAAGTACCTTTACCCACTGAGCCATCTCTCTAGCCCCCTAGAATGGCTTATAAACTAAACTTAAATGTCTGTTTATTGATCATTTTTGTCCTTTTAAACATAACATTTGCTGAATGAAATTGGTAAATTTGAAGTATACACCAAGGAACTATGTTTTACTGACTCATGTTTTCCTGCTTACTTGTAAAGTACAAGAACATGAAAATCTCTGTTCTTCTCATCTAGTCTGTAGCAACTTTTTCTTTTCTATTTTGTCTTTTGGATGGCATAGAAAAGCACATCTAGAAAAAAATAGCACCTATAGGGCATAAAACGAATAACTCAACATACACTTTTTTACAAAATATTTTATATAATAGTGTTTTGTGATTACAGTCATCAAGAGTGATAGTGGTATATAGTTTGAGAACTGAAGACTATCTGTTGGTAGAGTGCTTGCCTAGTATGTACAAAGGCTTGGGTTTGGTTCCAAGTACCATAAACCAGGAATGGTAATACCTTTCAGGAATCCCAACACTTGGGAGGTAGAGGCCAGGACAATAGAAGCCAATCTTGGCTAAGTAGCAAGTTGGAGGTCAGCCTAGGCTACATGAGACTCTTCTCTCAGCAAATATACAAGTAGGGGATGGAGAGATGGTGTCACAGTTACAAATGCTCGATATTCTTCCAGAGGCCCTGCGTTAGGTTTCTAGCACTTGCATCAGGTGGCTCAAAACAACTGATTCCAGCTTCTGGAGATCTGGTGCACTTTTTGGGTCTTCACTGACTGACCTATGCTCACACTGAAATATAAATAAATAGTAAGTAAAAGAGAAAATAGCTACCTGAACATTCAATTGTTTTCATTTTATTTATCATCTTCAGTTTTTAGGGTCTTGTCTACTCCCATTATGTAATTATATTATGGTATAGTTCAGGGTGACTATATCTGTGTATATGTATATATCAGTTATTCAATAGAGACATCTAGTTTAGTTCAAACTTAGGGAAACATTGGCTTTACTTGTGAATCTTCTAAATTGATGATCCAGTCTCAGAAGACTGATTTTTGAGAAATCTAGCTTTGACATTGTTTTTATCATGAATATTCACATTAATCATGCTCAGGAAACTGAATGCCAGATTAATAAATCAGAGATATGTTATCACAGGAACAGACTACATGATGTATAATAACAATGTCATACATGCAGGAAATTGAATCAGTATGAAGTATTAGCATATTAGTAATTTTCTCGTTGCTGTGACATAATAACTGACCAAAACAACTTAAGGAAGGAAGGGTTGACTTGGTTCACACTTGAGAGTATAGTCCATCATGGCAGGGAAGTCATAGCACAGGAACGGGAGGCAGCTGGTCACACTGCATGGCAGTCAGCATCAGAGAAATAAGCTGGTACTCATCCTGCTTGCTCCCTTCAATTCAGGCCAGGACCCCAGCCCGTGGAATATGCCCCTCACATTCAGGGTGGGTCTCCTTTCAGTTTCTCTGTGTAGCCCTGGCTATCCTGGAACTCACTCTGTAGACCAGACTGGCCTTGAACTAAGAGATCTGCCTACCTCTGCCTCCCAAGTGCTGGGATTAAAGCCATGTACCACCACCACGTGGTTTCTGATGAAGACTGTATACTGCTTCCATATGCCATTCAAAATTTTCTTTAAGTTCCTCAAGCTTGTAAGCTATGAGCTATATGACTATCCAGAATAGCTGCATAGCACTGATTTGGCCCTGGGCAGTCCAGGGTAGTCACCTGGGCAGTGAAGCCAGCTGCTCCCATTGGTGGATCACTTTTGCTGTCACCAGTAACATAGCCATGTCTATATTACTTGACAAACACATTCTTAACACTGTCCCCAGGAAGAACTTCACTCAATGATGCATTTCAGCAGACTGCTTTTGTTGTTACACTGACTTAAGCCAGGTATGAGAGCACCAGTCTTCTCTTGGCCCACAGGGACAGTAATGTTGGCCACAAACTTTGCAGACATCTTGGAGGGGCAGTTGCAAAGACTTGTTAGTTGGAACTACAAGCTTCTGTTGGTGTGGTCCTGCTGGCACTGGCATCATTCTGGGTGACTTTCCATCCCTTGAACTATAGAGCTTGGCACTAGTCCAACCAGAAATCAACATAGGTGCTAACACTATGCCAGGGTTGTAGCCAGTTTTCATAATTTCCTTAACAGTTACCTCCCATCTCTTCTGGCTGTAGGATGGCTCAGTGGAATCCTTTTTTTTTTTTTTTTTTTTTGACACAGACAATTAACTACTTGATTCTAAATGTGTAAACCAGAAGGGTATGCTCATGGGTCTGCTCATTCTTGGAGATAGCAGCTTCAAGTTCACCAACATCAACTGCAACAGTCAGGACAACACAGACATCCTGAACTGGGCATGTGATCCTGTTTTGATGAAATCTCAGTGTCCTGGGGTACCAGAGATAGTCACGCAGTGTTCACTGCTCTCTCTCAGACTTCTGCAGGGAGATGTCGTAGTGATTGCAGTCCACACTCAGCTTTCAGTTTGTTTCAGAACCAGGCACACATGAAGGAGCCTTCTCCTGTCTCAGCAGCCTCTGTCACACTTTTTAGTGGCTTATGAGTCTGTTCCACTGCATTCGTCCATCAGGTGGCCAGTCCTGTGGCTTATCTGACTCACATGTCTAGTGACGATGGTGTTAGGAGTCTTCTTTTTTTCCATTTTGTTTTTGAATTAGTGGTGTTCTGATGGCAAACCAGCTATGGAAAAGAAGTTTTCATTTTTGGTGAGATAACTGACCTCTCTCTAATCAAAGTATTGGCATTTCCTGACAGGAACACTATTTTTTTCCTATTCCACTCTCAAATTCTCCTAGGTTATGCTCCCATTCCCTGCTTTCTCCTCAGGCTTCCATACCTCTACTACCCATCCCCAGCCCCCTGTAAGTGGAAGCTATTGGGGCACCCATTTCATGGCTAATGTGGTAAAAATAAGTTAAAGTATGTAAAACTTCATGTAGGGCTTGACACATGTATGGTGTTTGCTAACACAGTACTGTATTAAAAACCTATTATAAAGCTTATCTCTTCCATAAAAAATATCCTCGACTACCTCTAGTTTCAACAACAGGTTTATTCTTTGGTTTTGACAGTAGTAATTGAACGTTGATTTGTTGGTTAATGATGCCTATTTTACTTAATGTCTTTGCTAGTTTAACACTTGAAACGTGATGTTCTCTTTTGTTCCACTAGGTTGAAGGGCTTTACGCCCCAGAATAACTTCCTATGCGTTCCACTCTTACAGGGACAGGCAGTGGTATCTTGCTCATGACAGGCACTGCTACCCCTCCCCAAATTAATTGGTTTAACATGTTTTATGCTCTTTGTTTTTTTTTTTTTTTTTTTTTTTTGTCTTAGATCATACACAGAGATATAAAGCCCGAGAATATATTAGTCTCTCAGTCTGGTGTTGTGAAATTATGTGACTTTGGATTTGCACGGACATTGGCAGCTCCTGGGGAGGTTTACACTGACTACGTGGCCACCCGATGGTACCGAGCTCCAGAGCTGCTGGTTGGTGACGTCAAGTATGGCAAGTAAGAGTCAGCAGTGAGGGCACAGAGGCTATCTCTTCAGAAGTGGGGCGTGTGTAACAGATGATCCACTTAACATGGGAAGGGAAGCCTGGGCTCAGTGTTTAATGAGGGGTTTGAAGCAATCCCTAGTGCTTTATCTTTGGAAATTCCTTTGAGGGCTGTGTGGCTCAGTGGTGGAGTCCTTGCCTGTGGCAGTGAGATCCTGGTTTTATTCCACAGGATGTCAGAACAGATCAACAAAAAGCTTGCAATACAACCTGAGTAATTTTAATGGTCACAAAGAAATATATTTGTTAGTGCCTAGAGAGATGACCCAGAGGTTAAGAGAGTTCAGAGGGCACTTGACTTCCCAGCACCCACATTGGGTAGCTCGCCTCAAGCCTCCTTGGACACCTGCACTTATGTACATACAGCCACACACATAATTTAAAGTTAAATGATATTTATTATCTGTAAAGAGAAGTTAATATTGATTAGAGAAGTCTTATAGTTACATGAGGTAGAATAGGCAACATGAGGTTAAAAATATTATATAAAGATTTTTAAAATGTAAGTTGTTTTTATAAATGAATTCTTCAAAAGGGGAAGGCTATGCATTTTACTTTTGTCAGAAGTTTTCTGTAATTTTTGAGTACATTAGACATCCGGTAATCTTTTTAGAATTATTTTGAGTTTTCATTTTATCTCACTGCTATAATTTTTGTAGTATTTTATAATTCAGCCATTACCAGACAACTTTCAAGTAGCTGGCTCCATGCTGACATACTACTCTAGTTCTGAATAATTGTTAGGACAATTTTAAATTCTGTTAGCTTTCAGCTCTTGTTGTCACTCTGTTGTCAGTGACCGCTTCTTTTTTCTGTGGTTTTTTTTTTTTTTTTTTTTTTTTTTAGTGTACTAAGGACTACACTGATGACCTTGTTAGAGTGAGCAAATAGCCAGAGTCTTATTTTCAGAATAAAATATGCATAACCAGTGTGGCTTTTCAGAGTCGTTCTCCTTTAATGGTTAGATTTTTTTTTTCTTTTCTTTCTTTTGTTTTTGTTTTTCCAGACGGGGTTTCTCTATATTGCTTTAGAGCCTGTCCTGGAACTCACTTTGTAGACCAGGCTGGACTTGAACTCACAGAGATCCGCCTGCCTCTGCCTCCCGAGTGCTGGGATTAAAGGTGTGAGCCACCACTACCTCTCAGTGCCAAGAAGATGCAGGCACGGGAGAGGAGTCAGGAAGCCATGTCTTATGTCACCTCACTTTTTTTCCAGGGCTGTTGATGTCTGGGCCATTGGCTGTCTGGTCATTGAAATGCTCATGGGGCAACCTCTATTTCCAGGAGAATCTGACATTGACCAGCTTCATCATATTATGACATGTTTAGGTAAGAGTATACACCTGTGATTTATATTTTACAGTTTTTTCCTGTGTGTGTTTTTATTGTTATTTAGAGTTGTTTGTGTATTAAAGGTGATACTTATTTTAGGTGAAGGTATGGACCAAATAGGAAACACACACACACATATATACACACACTGCACGCATGCACCTAAGCACACATGCAAACACACACAAATGCATGTGTGCACTTGCATGTGCATATGCATACCCTCTGAGTCTCTAGCAAGGCTGATCATTGTAAGAGAAAAGGAGATATTTTCTGAAGATAAATTGAATCATAAGCCTAATAGGCAGGAAAATTTAAAAATCATCTGAACAAAGAATATATTAGCATACAATCAACTACCTGGAATTGCTCGAAGTCACTGCTGAGTTTTAAGGGCTGAAAGAGTTGTAATAAGTCAGTGTAGTGAGAATTCACATTTACTCAGAAAACGTTACTGTCCTGGAGCCTGGTTCTGAATCATGCTCACCTCCAGCTCCCTAGACAGAGATGTAATCATCACTTTTTACCAGATACCCTCTTCATCCTTATCTTCACCTCTAGGATAAGATGAGAGACACAGAGACTTATGGGATAGTTAATGCTGCCTTTCATTTGAATTTTATTTTTGTCTTCTGTTTTCTGAGACTAGGGTCTTGCTGTATAGCAGGGTAACCCCAGACTCTCCATTCTTCTACCTAAGCCACTCGGTCTTTACTACTTTAGCTTCCCAAGGCTATGTCTGCAGATGTCCATCACTGTGCCTAGCTTCCCAGATTTTGTTTTTCATTCTTAGTGCTTCAGATGAAATTCCAGAGCTAGACGCTGAGCCTTACATTTGTTGGAATATAAAATTCATATTTTAAGATAGGTTTTAAAATAGAAATAATAGGAAGACATTTGGAGTAATTTAATTATTTGGTTTTAAGTTCTGAGATTAAGAATTTATTAAGTATTATGTGATTTCTTACAGTAGAATTTTCATGTTACTGCTGTATTATAGGGAGGATGGAGGAAGAATAGAGGGGTTGTGTCTGTTCTGAATATTTACATTATTCTTTTCACTATTTCCTCAATATTGTATTATATAGTATTTATAGTGTGTTACTATAATAAAACGTTTATACAATTTAACTTTTTCAGTTATATATCTCATGATATAATAGGTACTGAAGTTGAGAAAAAAGTTAAAATGGTCAAATTTGAATTTAGACATTGGGACATAGTCTGTTGAATAAACATTAAATTCTCTTAGGGAGGAGCTGACTTATTTAAGTTAGATTCTGCCTGTGTGACTCTGTCTTCATTGTTTTGGGCATGTGATAACATTTTACTGTTAGCAGAAGCAGCAGTGTTTCATCTAGAGTGGCACAAACCGTTCTTCATATGTCCGTCCTGTGTCTTCACAAGTATTCCACTTATAGATGTGCTTTATTTTCTGGACAGATAGGTTACAAAAGCAGTGTTCATTTTCTTGAGCTGCGTCGTGTCAAGCCCACTATAAAGACTTCCAAGTGCCTTTACAGTAACAGTCTGTCTAGGTTGATCTTGCATGCTCAGAGAGTCCCACTGTCCACTAGCTGTTTTCACCGTTTCTGTTGCCTGTACTGACGAAGGTGGATGCCGGTTTTCTCCCCAGGTAATTTAATTCCAAGACACCAGGAGCTGTTTTATAAAAACCCTGTGTTTGCTGGAGTAAGATTGCCTGAGATCAAAGACATAGAAACAGAACCCCTCGAGAGCCGTTACCCCAAGCTCCCTGAAGTCGTGATAAATTTAGCAAAGGTAATTTTTTGTGACAGGAAAATTGTATAGTCTGGAGACTTGGCTCATGTGTGTGCCTCTCTCTGTCTCCCTCTCTCCCTCCCTCCATCCATCCTTCTCTCCCTTTCTCCTAACCTCCTTCCCTACTTGATCTTTTAGGTCAACAATTTCCTCAGATAATGTTAAATTTATTTCTTGGAAAGATTGCTTCTTAGGAATTTGTGCATTAATTTACACCCACAGACACTGGATGCTGGGTCTATTTTTGTGACATAAAAACCATGATGGTCACTATTGAGATTTGTATTTTATTTTGTTCATTGACTAGAAAGAAGAAATCTAAATGTAGACAGTTGTTCTTGAAGAAGACTCATACATGCTCTTGATCTTTCAGAAATGCTTGCATATTGACCCGGACAAAAGGCCCTTCTGTGCTGACCTTTTAAACCATGACTTCTTCCAAATGGATGGATTTGCTGAGAGGTACAGTACCATAGTGCTAGCCTGTGTTCTGCAGGCTGCAGTAACAAGGATAACAGGGAAGTCACCACCACAGTCACAGGGTCTTACTTGTTGCCACCACCTTTGCACGATATCAGTTACCTGTAGCCTACTCCATTTACCCTTAGCAGTAACCACTTAGGGATGGTTTCCTATGTTCATCAGACTGGAGCTGCTGGTTTTCATGGAATAGTCTCTTTTGGCATTTCTCTTTCTATCTTCTGTGATGACATCTACCATTCTGGTGCCATCTCCTGTTGCTGCGGGACTCGTGCCACACCAGGTCCAGTGGTGCTGCCCATCCTGTCAGTGTGCTGATGTGCTGTGTCCTTAAGGTGCCAGGCTTGAGGATGCCAGCCCTGCTGCCATGGTTGGTTTCCAGTGCCATCTAGATGTTAGCATCAGCTCTGTAGACCAGACAAGAAACAGGAGATGGATGGCTGTGGCAGTGCTGGATATCTATCTGTATGCAGTACAAATATATATAGTATAAAATATATGTTGAATATATGTTTCATGTGCATCTGTATTTGTGTATGTGCACATGAATGAAGGTACTCCCGGGGACCAGAAGAGGGCTTAACTGCTGAGTTGTCTGTCCAGTCCCAAAGCTTTATCATTTTGCAAATCTCTATGGAAATCTAACTTAATACAAAGTATCTGGATTCCTACATTTGTGAACCGTGGTTCCTTGTTTTAGTTGGAAGAAACAGATAGCTAGAAAAGTGGAAGAGCATTTTAATAATCTTTTGAGGTAATGTAGTATTCTTTGATTCTCTGTGTCAAACTTTAATATTATACCAAAGTCTGGCACTGGTAGTTTTTTCCTTCGTTTCCCCCCCTCTTCCATTCCTCCTTCCCTTCCCTGTTTCCTTTCCTTTTCCCTTCTTCTTTTTCTAAAAAAATTATTCCAGGCAGGATCTTACACTGTACTTCTGGCTCATCTGAAATTCATTATCTAGTCCAGGCTAGACCCAAAGTCAGTATTCTCCTGCTTTGGCCTCCTGAGTGCTGGAATTTACAGGTGTATGACACAACGCCAAGCTCAGCTATAGTAGTTCCTTTATTTAAAATTTACTTTATGTTTATGTGTGTGTGTGTGTGTGTGTTTGTCTGTCATATGTGTATGCCCATAGATGCTGGAAGACTGTGTTGGATGCTGTGGAGCTGAAGTAATAGACAGTTGTTAGTTACCAGACGTGGGTGCTGGGAATTGAGTGGGGATTTCCAGAAAAGGAGCAAGTACTCTTAACTGCTGAGCCATCTCTCCGTTCCTCTAAAAGACTGGATGCACTGTGAAATTTAAACCATGCCAATGAACTTTTCTTTCTCTGTTGCATTAAATCTATTTTTGTCTGATCTTCTGAATTGATGCTTTATCTGTGCATGCTTTTATGACATATTTTTATCATTTGAAGCACATTGTTAATGTTGAATTATGTGGACCTTAAAAATGTTGGTATGTCATTAGATAATATCAAAAATTCCATTTTATCAGAAAGCTTTTGAACCATGGGAAGACCTCTAAGATCCCAAGTTAATAGAATTATAATTTTTGCCTGAAAGTTTAAATTTTATTGTTTACATAAATATTATCATTGCCTTCCTTGCAATGCCTAGCTCACCTTGTTCATTTGAATAAGCATGGCTTTTCAGTTAGTCTTTCAAGTGTAAATTTTTTTCATGAAAAACTTGTGTGGCTTGACTTGTGCCGGAGCAGCCTTCAAGTGCTTCTCTTAAGTCAGCCTGTGGAACTACAGACTGTGGGAACTTCTTTCTTATCACACAGAATCTGAAGTGAGGTGTTCAAGGGTTCAGTTAGCTTTAATAAAATGAGCCCCTTTCACCATTTTGTTATGAGCATCCTTAAGTTACCTTCCCTGCCCCCAACACACACACACACATGCTCTGACTGTCTGACTGTGAGAAGCAATGACTGCTAGCCTGGTTTGGTACAGGTGTTTCAGTTCTTGGTAGGCAGGATGTCATCAGCTTCTTCACTGTTGTTTTATGCCATCAGGACCAGTGTTTACAGGGTGGTACAGACATTCTCAAGCCAGACTCTCCAATGCCCCAAAGGCTTTTTAGGAACTATTAATATGGAATGTGATTTTTTTTTCATTTTAAGTAAAATGGGTAAATGTAACACTGAGTCTTAAATGATTATCTTGATTTTTTCTAGGTTTATCTTTCCTATGTAATTTTATTTTAATTGAGACATGTACTTTTATGTAGGTTTTCTCAAGAATTGCAGTTAAAAATAGAGAAAGATGCCAGGAATAACTCTTTACCCAAAAAATCTCAAAACAGAAAGAAAGAAAAAGATGACACCTTGGGTGAAGAAAGAAAGACACTCATGGTACAGGTAAATGTTCATGCTTTAAGGCTTAAATTTGTGGAGGAAAATATATTTATTAATTTTATTTTATGTGTATTTAGACCATGTGTATGTGGATTGCATACAGGCTAGATGCCTGTTAAAGTCAGAAGAGGGCATTGGATCCTCTAGAATTAGGATTTTGGGTGGTTTGTGAACCACTGTGAGGGTTCTGAGAAGCAAACCCATGTCTTCTGGAGACCAACAAGCCACTGAGCCATCTCTCCAGCCCAATAATGATGATTTTAAAGTTTTAAATACTGGGTAAATTGTTAGCTTTAACCTGGTTGCAAAAAGACAAACAAAAAGATAATTTCTTTCCTATAGACATTACCTTAAAAAACAACAAACCCCTTAAAATATTATCTTTTCAATGCTCAGTAGGGACTAGAAAGTGGAGTAGTGTTGCTTAGAAAGTCAACTCACATAAAATAATGATGTGTAGGACATAAGGAAATGGCATATTATGGGCCAAGGATGAGTAACCATGCCCCAGGAACATGGGTTTTAGTTACCCTGAATGACATGTTTTGATATGAGAACTTTAAAGCCACAGAATGAAGGTTGCTAGACACAGTGGTAGGTTTAGGTAGGTAGGCTACAGTCAGGTAGGAAGTCTTTCTGTGCTTTTTAGATGTTATTTTGCAACCTTTAGCTTTGTATTGGTGGAGGATAGAGGTCCACTGTTCTTTGCAATACAATCTGCTGGTCTGGATCAGATGGAATCTAAATGACTATTAAAGGGACTGAGCTAACCAGGGTGACTTTGGACTGAGATAACCCAGGGTAACTTTGTCTTCAGGTCTACATCCATCTCTCCACAGTTTCTCATCCAAAGTCAGTCTGCACAATCTTCAATGTAGATGCAACTTCTTCAGAGAATTCCAGCTCCTCACACACATCCAAGAACACTGGGCGTCCCTGCCCAGGTACAGCCAGTACTGGGGAGCAAACATGTGCACACCCAGGGACAAGTGCTCCCAGTGTAGTCTACTTTCCTTCTGTAATAACAGGAAGTGAAAGTACTACTGCTTTCAGAATTTTCATAACATTTTAAGTTTGTGATTCTGATATTTAGTTAGGTGTTTACTTTTTAGGCTGGGTGGTGGTAGCTCACGTCTTTAATCCCAGCACTTCAGAGGCAGAGGCAGGTGGATGGATCTCTGTGAGTTCAAGGCCATTCAGGTTTACACAGTGAGTTCTAAGACAGCCAGGGCTACACAGAGAAACCCTGTCTCAAAACAACAGCAAAAGTTTACTTTTCCTGCTAAATTACTCAGGGTCTGTTCTTGATAACATTTCTACTACTATCAAGTGAAACAGAAGGGTTTTCAATTTTATGTTTGCTGACTCTGAATGTGTAAAAACAAATGCAGCAATATCTATTTCTCTTCTATGTTTTTCTCCTTACTGAAATGTATAACCATTGACACAGACCTGCCTGCCTTCCTATCTGCCTATCTATCTGTCTATGTATGTATGTATGTATGTATGTATGTATGTATGTATGTATCTATCTACCTACCTACCTATCTATCTACCTACCTATCTATCTATCTATCCATCCGTTCTCTATCAGTCATCTATCCATCATCTATCTACCTTTCTATCTGTTGTCTTCATCTATCTATCATCTATCAATCATCTATGGACATATCTATTTATTTGTGTGTCTTCCTATCATCTGTAAAGTTGGTATGCATCACATACATTCTTGTATTTCATTATTTGAATAAAAATCTTGATTTAATTTTAATTCCTTTGGTAGAATAAGACTGTGAAGTTTCTTGTCAGATCGTTAATGTTTTAACATCTTTATTAATGGTCAGGATACCAATGCTGATCCCAAAATCAAGGATTCTAAAGTGCTTAAAATAAAAGGGTCAAAAATTGATGGTGAGAAAGCTGAAAAAGGAAGTAGAGCTTCAAATGCCAGCTCTCTCCATGACAATGGGACAAGCCACATCAAAGGCTTGCCTTCCACAAGCCTCAGAGACTGCAGCAATGTCAACATTGATCACCCAAGAAATCCAGGCATGGCGATTCCTCCACTCACACACAATCTTTCTGCAGTTACTCCTGGTATTAATGCTGGAATGGGGACTATCCCTGGAGTACAGAGTTACAGGTATGAATGAGGGAAAAAAATGCTTGTAATTTGTTTACATTGCTACTGTCAGAATTCTGGATCCAATTTCTACTTATAAAATAGCTGTTTAAATATGATGACCTTATGATGAAAATTACCAGAGTTTGCTAAAAAAGGAGAGAATTCGCCTGAGCCCTAAGAAAGTAGGATTTCACTGTTGTTTACGATAAAGAGAATCTATAGATGTTTAATAACAGGAGAGGCTGTTATTATAAGAGGACTAATTAGTTTTGGATACCTGCTGCTGCATGGGATGGTGGTGAGCATTTAGTGGCTTCAGACCCTCTTTTTGGCATTTTCCTGAAGGGTGCAGCTGTGGGAAGCCTGAGGGATATCATAACAGTATAGGCTGTTTCACCAGGTTTCTCTGCATTGCATATCTCAGACTAGGTATTAAATTCTGATCAAACTGCCTATCTTGTAGCATGATGTCATTGATTTTGTGTTTGAGAAAATAATCATTAATGATTCTAACTTAAAATATTTCTTCCAGAGTGGATGAGAAAACTAAGAAATATTGTAATCCATTCGTTAAACCAAATCAACCTTCTCCATCAGGGATTTATAATATGAACGTGGCCACATCCGTAAGTAGCTGTTCCCAGCAGCAAAAGAGCAAGAACTCATCACCTCTAGACATGCACTGGTCTTAAGTGTGAGAGTGAAGGATTAAGAGTTTTATTTGGAGACAGAGAATAAAACCTGAGTTATACAATGCCATCCTATCTCGTCATAGCTGTAATTTGAATTTCTGAATGTTTAAATAAATTTTCTAACTCTGAATGAAAGATTCTCTTTATTTTCGGCAACATAAATAACGTTTCTTTTCTTTTTTTTTCCTCTGTATTGTTTTGGAGCCTGTCCTGGAACTAGCTCTGTAGACCAGGCTGGCCTCGAACTCACAGAGATCCACCTGCCTCTGCCTCCCAAGTGCTGGGATCAAAGGTGTGTGTCACCACCGCCCAGCTTATAAATAACTTTTCTTAACCTAATGCTTGCAGTTGAGTTCTTGTTAAAGAGCAAACAAGAAGATACATTGTCTGTTACCTTACTAGATTTTTTTTTTTTTAGTGAAAGTATTTTCTATAATCACTTAAGAAACATTTATAATCATCCTGTTGTATATAAAAGACACTGGAACTGAATTGGTTTAATCTTTGTGGAGTTCATGGTCTAGTAGATCAGCAAGGTAAAAATATGGTGGAAGGCCAGGTGGTGGTGGTGGTGCACACCTTTAATCCTGGCACTTGGGGAGGCAGAGGCAGTCAGGTCTCTGTGAGTTCAAGGCCACTCTGGTCTACAGAGCTAGTTCCAGGACAGCCAGGGTTACACAAAGAAACTTTTCTTGAAAATCCAAACCTACCAACAGGCCAACCAACCAAATGTGATGGCTGATTTTAATATGAGAAGCACATATGTGGTTCAGAGATAGCCTGGGAAGCATCACTGCTCTCAGCAAAGACTGCAGAATGCTGGTCCAAGACAGCACCAAGTAGTCCACCTTTTGTTCTGATTAAAACTCTCAGTTGGCCTCTATTCTTTATGTACAGGCCAGAGTCCTTCTAGATATAATAGGTTCTTGCACGAGCCAAGTCCCTAATCCTGTATTCCATCTCTGTCTATCCTGTTTCTCGATCTGTTCCAACTACAGATTTCCTTTGATGGCCAGATATACCCCTGCCTTTGGGCTCTTACACTTACTGTTTCTTCTTCTTCTTCTTCTTCTTCTTCTTGAGAACATTCTTCCCCTAGATAATCCAACACATGCTTTTTGTCCTCTTTAGTCCATACAAAACCTTATTTTGAGGTCTTATTCATTATTGAACTCATCTTAGTATGGTATCTAGTCCTGCATCACTGTTTAAACCCTCTTTTTACCTAGTTTTCTTCCACTGTATATACCTGATACCCTCTGTGTGTTTTATGGATATATTGTCTATCTCTTTGCCATGGTTTTCCTCACTGATCCGTCCCATCACTTACAGTAATGTTTAGCCTGCTACAGCTGTTTGAGAAGGTTTGGGGTATAGGTATCAAAAACTGAGTAACAAGATTATACTGAGACAGTAAACTTGAGGGTTGGAGATGTATATGAAGACCAACTGGTCACAGTTAGGGTAAAGAACAGCAGCTGTTTGCTGAAAAGCCCAGGCGGTGGTATAGGACTGACCCTGCTGGCTTAAAGGACTAGGGTGCCATGCCCATCTTCTGCTGCCTATTGCTTGCAGGGACATCCGTGAAGATTGGCAAAGGGGAGGAAAGAAACTAGAAAACAGCCAAATTTTGTACTTGTTAGCAAGTTTGATAAATTAGCTGGTGACACTGTTTTCTGTGGCAGTAATGTCCTTAAAGTTCTATTATTCCAACCCTTGAAAGCACACATCTGAGTGTATGAATATAGTAGTTAACAGCCTGGCTCACCTTAAAGCTAACTCATGTGTGTTAACCATTCTGATAATTAGGTCTCTAGTGAAAAGTACCTCCTTCAGGCAAACAAGAAAAGGAAGGAATATTCCAAAGCAGATGTGCGATTGCCCGAACTAAACTATAATCATCTTCCTGAACTGAGAGCTCTAGAAGGAATAGGTATGCTCATGTGCTTCTACTCTTTCCAACCCCTTTTGTTTATATTGCTAAATTGTAAGTTAAATAAACTAACAATGTTAAAAATGAATAGCAATTTGTATACTTAAGTAGGCTAGTGCATTCACTCGTATATAATAAGACTTATAAATTTGGGAAACTACCTGCTCCTAATTTTTTTTTTCATTATGTTTCTGCTTCTTTTTTTATCTAGCTCGAAATTCTAGGCTAATAAAGAAGGAGAACAAATCTGTTTCAGAATCTCGAATCCCCTCTCTGGCTGCTATTGACCAACATGCTTCCAATATGGCGTTACACCAGGTGCGGAAATGCTTGTGCTCGATGCAGCTCGGGTGTCTCTCGGACTTAATGTGTTTCTGGGGAATTTGCTCTTAGGAACTGTGCAGGTTTCATATGGGATCTGTTTTGTTTCTAAGTTCATTACACATGGAACTTTTTTACACAGCCATTTACCACAACACTTCCCAATTGAAGTAATCCACTTTTCAGTTTTTGAGATGGAGCCTTTATCTTTAATTTTTAAAAAATAAACTTTAAATAACTTGCAAACAAATAAAAACATCACATACCAAAGTTAAGCAGGCCAAAAATCTATACAACTTAATGAACTTCTGTACAATTAGAATAAGCATTCAGAATGGAAGCCGTGGCACTTCACATTAAATTTTACACTTAAATATCGAATATATTTCACGTACTTATCTACAACCCAAACCAAAAGATCCAGGGAAGAATTAGAACTAGAAAAACAATTATCTTTAATAATTCACATGCATTCAGTCCTTCCTCATTTCCTTGTACCCAGCCTTTCTTGTTCTCTTTTCTTCATGTTATGTTACACTTACAAGAATGTGTATACATGTACACATACATTTGGTACTGGCTAGATTCTTCATGTGAGAGAGAATGTGATGTTTTTTTTCCCCTGAGATTTTGTTTAATATTATACATTCTAAGTCCATCCATTTCTTGCAAGTTTTATAATTTCATTTTTCTTTAGAGCTAGGAAATTCTGATATATATATATATATATATATATATATATATATATATCAGATATATATATATATATAATTATTATGTATTCATCTGTTGATGGCTAGCTAGAGATTACAATTTTTCTGCTTTAGTGAATAAAGCAGCAGTAAACATGGGAGTGCAAAGATCTCCATGGTAGGGTGTGGGTACTCAGGAGTAAATTGTAGGGTCATCTGCTAGTTCTACTTCCAATTTTTGGAAAAATCACCAAACTGGATTCCACAATGGCTGTGCTAGTTTGAACCCCCACCAATAGTGAGTAGGGACTCCTTTCTCTGCACATCTCTCCAGTTCTCAAATTCTGACTAGCATGAGGTGGTATCTCAGAGCAGTTCTCATTTGCATTTTCCTGTTGGCTAGGGTTATTGGACACTTTGAAAAGTAGTTATTAGCTCCCCCTCTCTGTTTTTTGTTTTTTGAGATAGGGTTTCTCTGTGTAACCGTCTTGGCTGTCCTGGAACTCACTCTATAGACCAGGCTGGCCTTGAACTCACAGAGATCCTCCTGCCTCTGCCTCCCAAGTGCTGGGATTAAAGGTGTGCACCACCACCACCCAGCTTGTATTTTTTTTTAAAGCTTTCTTTCAATTCATTAGCTTATATGTTGATTGGCAGTTTTGTTTCCTTGGTATTTAATTTGTGTAATTCTTTGTAAATTTTGGATGTTAGTCCTTTGTCTGAATCCTAGCCAGCAAAGATTTCTCTCCCCCACTGGCCTGTTTGTAACTCTGCTAACTGTCTTCTTTGCTGTACAGAAACTTGTTTTCAGCTGGCCCCATCTGAGGGTTAGTGCCTGGGCTGCTGGTGTTCTATTTGAGAAGGTCTTACCTGCCTAAATATCTTGAAGTGCATCCCTTGAATTTTTTCTAAGCTTCAGTTAAGGTCTTTGGTTCATTTTAAATTGAGTCTTGTACAAAGTGGAAGATAAAAATCTGATTTAATTATTCTTCAGTTAGAAATCTAGTTCTGCCAGCTCTGTTTATTGAATAGGCTTTTTCCCAAAGTAGTTTTTGCTTCCTTTGTAAAGAACTAAGTGGGTCTGGCTCTGTTTTTTGTTTCTGGGTCCTCCATGTGATTCCGTTGGCCTTTGTGCTTGTTAGTCCAGTACCAGGTTATCTTCCTCACTACCGTAGAGTGTGAATTTTTGTGTTGAAATGCCTTCAGCATTCCTCTTACTCCTTAGGACTTCTTGGCTATCTGTGGTCCCTTGTGATTCCATATAAACTCCTGTATTGATTTTTTTCTAAGCCTATGAAATATGACATGGAAATTTTGATAGGTATTACTTTAGTTCTATATATTAATTTTGGTAGTATAGACATTTTCACAGTATTAGTTCTACACATGCAGGGACAATGTCTAGTATCTTCTGTGATCCCTTTTTTGAATATCTTGAAATTTTAATTGTAGAGGTCTTTTACTTCTTTGCTTAGATATATTCCTAAACACTTAATTTTGGTAGGAGTTATTTTGTTTTTTGTTTTTTTAAGCTTTTGTGTACATATTATTTTATTAATCCTTTTTTAAAAGATTTATTTATTATGTATACAGTGAGGGCACTTGATCTCATTAGAGATGGCTGTGAGCCACCATGTGGTTACTGGGAATTGAACTCTGGAAGAACAGCCAAATGCTCTTAACCGCTGAGCCATCTCTCTAGCCCAGTAGGAGTTATCTTGAATGGAATACTTTTCCCTAATATCCTGATTTCTTGGGCAGTAGGCTATTAGTATAAATGAAGGCTACGTTCGTATATATTGATTTTGTATGCTGTAACTTTTAAGTTTTATTGCATCTGAGAGTTGAAAGATCAATAGGATCTTTAAAGTAAAAAAAAAATCATGTTATCTGACAATAGGCATAGTTTGACTTCTTCCCTTCCTATTGCTATCCATTTTATGTCTTTCTCTTATCACTATAGCTAAGATTTTGAGCACTATATCAGATAAGAGAAAGAAGAGTGCAAATCCTTGATGCTGACTTTAGAGGAAGTGTGATGGTCTGAATAAGAATAGCCCCCATAGGCTCACAGATTGGAATGCTTGATCACCTAATAGTAAATACACTATTAGGAGGTGTGGCCTTGTTGCAGTAGGTGTGGCCTTGTTGGAGGAAGTGTGTCACTGGGGGTGGGCTTTGAGATTTCAGAAGCCCAAGCCAGCCCAGTCTTCCTCTCTCCCTGCTGCCTGCTGGTCCAGATATAGAACCCTTTTCCCCTTCAGTACCTTGTCTGCCTGCATGCTGCCAAGCTTCCTGCCATGCTGACGCTTTCCTTTATAAGAGTTGTCATGGTCACCGTGTCTCTTCATAGCAAGAGAACACTGATTTAAGGCAGTTGGCTATATGTTTGTGGTATAAAGCATTTGTAAAATGAGTTTTGAGTGTTAGTTGAAATAATATGTGATTTCTGTCTTTCACATTTGTTATACATGTTAAGTCAACCTTGCCTTTAGGATAAATCCCACTTAGTGAAAATATCTAATCTTTCTCCTTCTTTTTTTTTTTTTTTTTTTGTGAGAAGAGGTCTCTATATAGCCCTGCCTGTCATCTTTCCTGGAACTTGGAAATGTAGACCAGGCTAGCCTTGAACTCAGGGAGATCCACCAGCATCTGCCTCCTGAATGCTGAGTTTAAAGGTATGCACGACTATGCCTATTGATGTATAATTCTTTAAATGTATTCCTGAATTCAGTTTGTAAGTCATTTCTTCAGAATGTTTCCGTCTATGTTCATTGAGGAAGTAGGTCTGGTGTGTGTGTGTGTGTGTGTGTGTGTGTGTGTGTGTGTGTGTGTGTGTGTGTGTGTGTCTTTACCTGGTCTTGGTATTAGACGATACTGGCTTTGTAGAATGAATTTGGTAGTTTTTCTTCAATTTCTGTCTTATGGAACAAG
Organism: Phodopus roborovskii; assembly: GCF_943737965.1. Taxonomy (NCBI): domain Eukaryota; kingdom Metazoa; phylum Chordata; class Mammalia; order Rodentia; family Cricetidae; genus Phodopus; species Phodopus roborovskii. Next base: position 11,953,242 of record NW_026126525.1, read on the forward strand.
TTAAGAATTGGTGTGAGGTCTTCCTTGGAAGCTTGATAGAATTTAGTAGGTCAGTCCTATGCTGGTTTTCCAGCTATCATGTTAGTGGTGAGTTTAGGCCACTTACACTAAGGTGGCTATGGAAAGGGGTTTTCTGTTTCTTATGTATGTGTTACATGTGCTATGTTAGTTCTGAGAATTTGCTAAGTTGCTGTGTTGGACATGGTTGTTTCTTCCCCCAGTCTAGTTTGTTTATGTGTAGTTAGGTTATTTTTGTTTTTTGTTTCGAGACAGGGTTTCTCTGTGTAGCCCTGGCCATTCTGGAACTTGCTTTGTAGATCAAGCTGGCCTCAAACTCAGAGATCCACCTGTGGTGACAGGAGTGAAATGGCTGGGCAGAGAAAAGAATATAAGGAGGATGAGACAGGATCTGAGAGCCTTTTGCTTCTGAGGAATTGTGAGGACAAGATTGCCAGTTCAGCCTAGGTAGAGGTAAGATCTACTGGCTTGGCTGCTTTGCTTGAAGCTTGAACCCCAATACCAGTCTCTGGGGTCTTTTATGAATTCATGCTGCACACCTGCCTTAAAGGCATGCATCACCACTGCTACCTTTTGTCTTCCTTCTTGTAAAGTATCCCACCAACTTTCTGTAGTGATGGAGTGGCCATCATGAATTGCTTTATTTCTCCATCAGTTTTGAGAGCTAGTTGGCAGGCATTCTCAGTTACAGTTGTTTCCTTTCAGAGCTTGAGATATTTTACTCCATGTTCTAATGGCTCTTATAGTTGCTGATGAGTGTCTGAGATAATTCTGATATTCCTGCCTTTGCGCTGACATTTTTCTTGTGCTGCTTTTGGAATCATTTCTTTACCTTGTATTTTGACACTCTCACTGTAGTATGTCATGGGGAGTTCCTTTCTGGTTGTGTCTTTTTGAAGTTGTGTATGCCTTTTGTGTCTGGAAGCCTACTTCCTGTAAATTTGGAAAACTTTCTGTGATAATTTCTTTTCTTTTTCTTCTTTTTTTCTTCTTCTTCCTTCTTTTTCTTCTTCTTTTCTTCTTCCTCCTCCTCTTCCTCCACCTCCTCCTCCTTCTTTCTTCTTTCTTCTTCTTCTGTGTAGTAGCCACCCCTCTCACCAGTGCCAATGAATAATCTTGTCTATTCCATTCAGTTTTACCTCTGCTCCATTTATCCTGTAAATTCTCAGGTTTAGCCTCTTGAATGTGTCCCAGACTTCTTGGAGGTATTGTTTATTCTCTTTAATGCACACTTCTTATATTTATGTGTTTGTATTATCATCCCAGTGTCTGTCTATTTTGTTTTCTGAGATGCGATCTCTCACTGACTAGGTTAGTGTGGCTGGCCAGCGTGTCTCAGGTAGTCACCTGTCTCAGCTTCTCCACTGCTGAGATATAAGCATGCTACGCAACAACCAGCTTTTCCTCCCTTACTCCCTCCCTCCTTCCCTCCCCCCTCCCTTCCCATAGACTCTGGGGACTCAGCTCAGCTCTTCATGCTTGCAAGAGCTTCACCACCTGAGTTCTGTACAGTTAGCTCTCCACACCTCAGATGCTGTCTTACTCAGTCCTAACATGATCACTGGTTACTTTCCCACAGCCCCTGTGCCTGTGTTGAAGATCCCTGCCGTCTTTTTTAGGCTTTGTGTAACGGTTGTAATAGCTACTTTGGCTCCACCAGACTTTTGCTTTTGTTTTGGGGTGAGGGGGACAGACTGGTCATAGTGCACCTGGCAGATCAGCAGTTACTCCTCTTTGTTAATGGGGTTTGGGTATCCCAGCCTGGCCTTGAACTTAAAATCCTCTCACCTCCTCTCTAGTGCTGAGATGACATCTGGCTCCAAAATGTCTTTTAAAATATATTTATTGGGGCTGGAGAAATGGCTCAGTGGTTGAGGACTCTTCCAGAGGTCCTGAGTTCAATTCCCAGTAACCACATGGTGGCTTACAACCATCTCTAGTGGGATCTGATGCCCTTTTGTGGCATAAAGGCATACAAGCAGATAGTGCACTCATACATAAAATGAATAAATCATTACACACACACATTTGGGTGGTGGTGGCACACACCTTTAATCCCAACATTTGGGAGACAGAGGCAGGTGGATCTCTGTGAGTCTGAAGCCAGCCTACTCTACAGAGCTAGTTCCAGAACAGCTTGGGCTACACAGGGAAACTCTGTCTCATAAATCTCAAAAAACCAAATATATATTTCATTTTATATGTATGAATGTTATGTCTGTATGTATATATGTATATCATGTGTGCGCCCAGTCAGAAGAGAGGTCAGAGACCCTGAAACTGGACTGGAGTTACAGATGTTGTGAGCCACTATGTGCATGCTAGGAATTGAATCCATCTCTCCAACTTTAATACCATTCCACTTAACATATATAAACTAGGTGTGGTGATGCATGCTTGTCATCCCAAAAGTGGGGAATTGGATCAAGAAGAGCTTCAGGTCATTCTTGGCTAGATATTAAGCTGGAGGTCAGCCCTGGCTACAAGAAATGGCCTCAGAAACAAACAATGTGTATAAATATAGGAACAAAGTCCTTTTCATCTTTCTCCACAAGAGAACTTCAGCTACAAGTCCTGAGCATCTGGGTCTGGGCAGACACAATCAGAATTCTTGTGTAGAGGGAGTTTTGTAATAAGTAATAATAAGTAATAATAAGTAACCTGTAATGCTTTCTTATTAATTCACAGGGAACAGGATCACCCCTGTCCGATGATTCTGAGGGTGATTTGCCTCGAATGGAACACCAGCACTGAGACCCACTCAACCTGTTCAGGGTAGGTCTGAGTCTTCCCACCTAAAGCTGTGTAATTCTTCATGATCCCATAAGAACTGCTGGCAAAGAAGAGGTGTGCGGCCTAGGAAAACAGGGAGAGCATGGTCTATGGGGTGAAGTCACTCTCCATGGAGCTTACATTTGTTCTCAAGCTAACCTGCATTTGACACAATGTGAATCTAGGGTGACAAGTCCTCCAGGAGAATGCCTTCTGTCTCCAGAATCAGTCTTTTCCCGTGCACTTGTAAAGCAAGATCCATTCACTGATTCTCTGGCTATTTCTGTCCCAGTAAAGCAGAATCCACAATATATTAAACAGTTGCTTGATCATAAGAATTAACATTTGAGTGCCCTAGTCCCACTTGAACATCTGCTATGTGATCTTATTTAATAGCTCATTAGCTCTGTGTTAAATACGATGAAGATAAAATATCACGTGCATATAACTGTGTCATTGGAATTAATTTATTAACCTCAATGAAGTATTTTGAACACCTATGATGTCAAAGTTAAATTTACTTTCAAGTGAACAAAGCTTAAATTGCAAGCCTTCATTTGCTCAAGCTCTGCCAAGGCCCCAAGAAAGGTCGTTAGAAGCAGTCCATTGAGTTAGCTCATATGAACTCTTCAAGTTGCAGGCCCTATAAATCTTAGGTCTGTTACAGCACAACTAGTGTTTGGGTAAAATGAGACAGTATGCTACATATGATTGTTTAAGTTGGCGATTATGCTAAAGACTGTCTTTAAAATCTTTAAGTTTCTTAGACTACACAGTATCTAAAAGTATTAATAACATATTTGACATGACAAAGTAAGCAACAAGACAGTCAGCTTCCAGGAAGCTTCTTTGTAAAGTGTTTGGTGGTGTACCCTGCTTCTAGATGCTGCTAGCCCTGAGATGACATCCCTTTTCAACCAGAGCACTGGATCCCTAGAAGAGATCTGCAGTTTGACTGTTTCCTTCTCAACTACCAACGTTTTCCAAGAAAGGCTTTGCAGAAGAAGGCAAGACAGCCTTCCAAATACTTCAAAGGAAGATTGAACAAGTTCCCCTGCCCCCCTGCCATTACCCTCCACCTCTCCAACCTATTGATGCTATTTCAAGATATATCCATGGAAGAATAGTGATATGGTTCTTGTTACATGAATGTGTATTTGATATTAGTTAGATTGTGTATTTACAGTTATCTGAGATTAAAAGTGAGTAAAAAAGGGAAAGAATCATTATAAAAAGTCATGTTTTTGTGAATTGAACTTTGCGTATTATCTATATAAATGTTTACAGTTGAAGAAAATAAAAAAAAAAAAAAAAAGCTAGGCTCTGTAAGAGAAAAGTTTCCTTTAACTGTAAGAACACATTTAGAAAGCTTGCTTCTAGGTATTAAGATGGTGTACGACTGCTGTCTATGGTTAGATGTGTCTTTGTTGTTGATGTGTGGTCAGTGTGGTATGGGAATCTGGTCTCTACTACTCTAAGAACTGGCTAATGCAAACCAGGCAGAGAATCCTTCTGTTTCTAATGACTTGAACTGGCTAGTCCTCTGTACTGAGAGATTCTGGTGCTAACATTCTGTGTGAAAGGACATGACTGGAATGGTGTGGAGGAGAGTTTTGTAGCTACATATTGGAGTTAAGAACTGAGCTTCTCCCTGAAGAAAAAGGTATACAAAATTAGGGATGGTGTACAGCTGCTGATTAATCCAGCTAGTTCTCTGGAGAGGCCAGTCTCTATTGAATCCCTCAACTGGAGAGGCTCTGGGGAAGTTTTTATGGACTCCAGTCTTGTCTATGACAGTGGTTGTAGTTACATGATAGTGGTTATGATGGAAGCTGATAGTGGATTTGACCCACAGGCATTACTATTGTCTTGTTGTTGCAAATACTTAGGTTTACCCAAATCCTTTTACCAAGGTTCATAGTCATTTGCCTGCATTCCACATATGTTTTCTGATGAGTAGGTTTACAAGATTTTGGGTGGGAGGATAAGACCAGTATGACTCCAGGGTCTTGGTTTCTGGGTTTCCAGCCATGGCCCACATTTATCATTTGAGAACATAGTTCTTCAGGGGGCCAGAAGTTGTGTAGGTTTTTTTTGTTATCTAATGATCTAATAGTGTGTCCCCCCCCCACCCTGCCCCCAAAGGCCACTGACTAGAACATAGCTTAAGAGTTGAAGGAGAATTCTTCATTACCCTGGGGGACTTAAAAATGAAATCCTAAACTTGGACACTTGGGACCTCAAAGAGTAGACATTTAGGATGAGATAAAATGAAAGGTTCCAACATAAAAGTCAGTTGGTAGTAGTTAAATTAAATTTCTGTTTTTATTAAAAAGCTGTTTTAAACCTCTGACCATGGGTTTGCTGAGATTAGTTAGACTAACATGCTGATAAAGTCACTACATCAGTAGAAGTAGGCTTTCTACTGAAATACCATTACTTTACTGTTATGTTGAAGAATATTGCCAGCAGCCAGCAGCATGGAAAGCAGAAAGTACTTGTGAGGGGTGCCCAACTCACCTAGTGCTGTTCCCAGGTAAAGGCTAATGGGAAACATAAGCTTGATGGCCAAGGAAGGCTCCATCAGCTGCCTTTTAACTTGTGTACTGAGTTTGGTAGCTTTGTCTTATTAAGTCACTTTGTGAACTGCAGAATTAAGGAAGTACAAATCATTTCCTAAGTCCTCATTGATAGTTGAAGATCATATTTTGTTAGGTATGGAACTAAAGATTATTCACAGCAAGTCTATAGGTGCTGACCAAAATAATAGCTTTTGTCAATTTGTGGATGTTTAGTCTCTTCTTTTAAGAATGCATTTTATGTGAACATGCTAATGTGAAGCTATTTTAAGTACATTTGGGAGACGATGGGCTTGCTGTGCCTACCTGTGTTTTAAAATTAATAAATATTGTCTAATTAAGCATGATAGATGGTTTTAATTTATATTAATTTATATTAATTAAGATATTACAAATAATATACATACCACCATATGGTATTAATAAATATAATTGAAACAATCAGTTAATTCTCTCCTCTTTTTTGGTGGAAATTCTAGACATTGGGTGTCAAGTTAATTTTTCTTGTAGAGCTGTTGATATAGGTAGGCAGTATTGTGACAAAATGACATTTTGTCACACTGTCTGGCAACGGTATGAGAGACCCAGGCCCAGGCTTAGAATGCCGTTCTGCTGGTAGAGACACCTTGTGTATTTGGAATGGCAGGCTTCCCTCCTACTTTTGGCTTTTTCCTCTTAGTAGTGCATTGTATTCGGCTGAGTCTGCATGAAGCTGCTGGTCAGACTGGACTGGAAGATGTGGTTGAATTGTTTTTAAGGCCTCCTCATACAACTGAACCACAGGCTGGGAAATAGAGTCTACCAGGAAGTGGGCTAGGAAGTAGAGCCTACCAGGAAGTAGAGCCCACCAGGAAGTGGGCAAACAAGTGGACCTACTAGGAAGTAGAGCCTACCAGGAAGTGGGCTGGGAAATAAAGCCCACTAGAGCTCTCTTTAAAGGTTTAGACATGTCTTGTGAGTTGGACTGTTTCTCTATTGTTTTGTGTTGAGTGTGTTTATGACAGAAGGATACCTTAACACTTCTATTTGTATAAAAAGTTATGCTCTTGTATTTCTTTTTAATTGGTATTAACTTTTTTCCTCTTCCTAGTTTCAAACATGAAATAAAATGAAGATGTAACTAATCTGCAGCATAAATGCTACTTAAACTCTGCTGGAAATGCCTTACCTCAAACCCTGACGTGTCACCAGCAGTAACATGAGTTTGGGACACCTGATATGTTACCACAATTTTTCTTTAAAACAGAAATAGTCATTTTACATGGTTTTTCATGAAAAGCCCCCCCCCCATTTTTGGAGCCTTTTTTAATTCTTTGCTTTGGTACATAGAATCATTTCTTGTAGAGGTGAGAAAACTTCAAATAAAACTGGGAAATGCTGTGTCAGTTAACATGAGATAGAACTGGGAAAATGAAAATGTTGTATCTCAAGTTACCACAATTTTCCTGTCCCTAGACTGGGATGACACCTCTAGTCAGTGGACAGGAATAGCATAGTGTCAGCGCCTTGCTGACTCCTCTTTGTCCCTCAAGATTAGGAATCAGACCTTATGGATATGTTTCTCTTCTACAGTGGTAATAAGAATAGCAACCAAAAGCAGAGAGAGTGTGCATATTTTGTATGGACCTACCTTGGCTTAGATGCTTTAAAGAAGGTACTTTGTAAGAAAGCCAGTGGGTGTCTGTTGACATAAATTATGACTATAATTATTTACGTCATAAATTAATTTGTTAAACATTTATTTAGATGCCGAGAGCTGGGGGTGGAGAGATGGCTCAATGGTTCTGAGCTGTGGCTGCTGCTCTTCCGGAGGACCTGGGTTCTGTTCCCAGCACCCACATGTTGGTGCACACCTGCCTGTAACTCCATTTCCAGGGGATATCATGCCCTCTTCTGGCCTCCACAGGTACCAGCACACCAGTGGCATACAGTCATACGTGTAGGTAAAATATCCATACACATAAAAGTTTTAATAGGTAAAAATGAGCTTTTGCAGCTTAGACTCTTGGTATCACTTGCACTTTTAAAGGAAGAAGAAATGAGATTTTTTTTTTTTTATCATGAAACAAAGCTTCACTAGCAAGGTACTGAGTACTGATTTTCTGCTAAATATTTGCCTTAATTAACAGAAATGAAAGGAAATGGGATTCTGCTGGTTGTGCTAGTAGAAACGTATCCATGGAACCACATGGCCTCTGCAAAGTAATGAAGGTAAGAGTGTTCCCCAGAGGTCAATATTTGAAGCTACAAAAGGCATTCAGGAGAGTTCTGAGTTCAAGGCCAGCCTAGTCTACATAGTGAAACCACCTACGTCTCAAAAACAAAACAGAATGAAAAGGTATGCTTTATTTTAGTTTCATCTGATTCTGCCAAATTGTCCCCCAAAAAGACTGTGCCAAATTATATTCTTACCCTCACTAGGTAAACAGATACTTTTTCGTACATTAGATGTTGTTGTTTTAAAATTATTTCAATTTTATGTGTATGGATGTTTTGTCTGAATTGATGTCTGTGTATCACTTGTGTGCCTGGTGCTTGTGGAGGTAAGAAGGAGTTTTGGATATCCAAGGACTGGTGTCACACATGGTTGTGAGCTGACATGTGGGTGCTGGGACCCAAACCCAGGTCCTCTAGAACAGTTCTTAGCCACTGAGCCATCTTTCCAGCCCCTGAAAGCTAATATTAATACATTTTATTCTGGTTTACCTGATGGCTGAAAATGACCTCTCTTTGATTTACACGTTTCCTGCTTATTGTTGCTGTTACAGATGTTTTCATATCTTCAAATTTTTCCTATATATTTATTGGCTATTTAAATTCTTATGAATTAAATATATGAAAGATCCTGAAAAAGAAGAGATCAAAGCAGATTTGTGCTTGAATATGAATACTGGATATTTTTCTCTGTACATGTTTTTCCTATCCTCCCCTCCAATAAAGGAAAATGTCAAATTCAGGTAATTATATATAACATGAATACACTAAAATATGTTGTGGGTCAAAAAGTAATATTGAGAGAAACAACCTAGTCAGGAGAAAGAGAAGGGGACAGAGCAGCCAGTGCTCTTAACATGTGTGGAGGTGCCCATGGGTGTGAGAGGCATTGGTTAGTAAATATGATGATGAGAAATAAGCACTTCTCAACTAGAGGGATGCTTGACTGGACAGGGATTACTTAGGAGTTAATTGCTGCATCAGTTAACTCTGTGGGACGCTGGGTTCTGCCAAGCTATATTCCAGGAGGTGGCAGTAAAGCCCTACTCACCATAAGCCATATCCCTCTCTAGGAGGAAAATGCTAAAATTTGTAATTAATTTTACATGAGAGCTAGTATCTGGTCCCTTTTATCCATGCATCCAAAAAGGTCATGTGGGGGGGGTGGGTGCACATGTGTGGAGGTGCCCATGGGTGTGAGAGGCATCGGGTCCTCTGCAGCTGGAGTTAGAAGTACTGAGAACCTGTCTCACTGAGCCATCTCTGCTGCACTCTCTTTTGTGTGTGTATGTTTGTTTTGGTTAAGGCACAGTGTGGTAAGGGTTAGGCAGTCTCCTGAGACATAGGAAGGGCCTGGGGACACTGAAATGTGGCATCAGAAGGTACCACTAGTGCAGTGGTACTCCTCAGCAAGCATTGTGAGCATTCTATTTATCCAAGCTGCAGGGTTTATGAAACACACTGGGGATATAGAAGGCTGGGAGGTCCTGATGTCTTCACAGCCTCTGGTATTATCAGAGCTCCCCAGATGCCATTAGACAGATGGGGACTCCTAGGTCAGCAAGGTGGAACAGTGGCTAGTTGGAAAAGTTGACATGATGAAAAAGAGCTGTGGACATGTGGACAGTGACATGGTACATTTGTTTATGCTGCATTTATTTAATGATGTAAAGATGTGTTGCTTTGCATGCCCAAGGCACTGACTGGTCCAAGTAAAAGATGAACAGTAGAGGGGTAGGAGGGGCTGGTGGGAAGAGAGAATACATAGGAAAAGGAATCTAGGCTCAAAAGAGAAAGAGAATGAAGGAGAAAGTGGGTAATGTTCAGGGCTAGGCAGCCAGACATAGAGTACGACATACAGAATGAAAGAAAGGTAAAAAGCCCTGAAGTAAAACATAGATGAAGAGAAACAGGTTAAAATAAGTAACAGCTAGCAAGAAATGAGCATAAACTAAGGCCAAGCATTCATAACCAATAATAACTCTCTGTGATATGATTTGGGAGTGGGTTGGTGGCCCAAAAGCAAGACTGCTACATGATGTCATCAGGAGCTCTGAGTGTGAGACAAAGAGTTGACAGAGTCACTAATGTAGATTTGCTTCCCAAAACGAAACTGGGGTCATGGCTGAAGGCAGAGGGACAGGAATGCTGACCAGGCTGCTTTGAGAGCAATAGTCTTTCAAGGCTTTGAACATCTTCAGGACTGATTGCAAACTTGGTTTTCAAGTATGACGTGTAAGGCAATGGTAGAATGTAAGTCAGTCCTCAGAGTGACTGAAAGAAAACTAGAAAGAGAATCCACACTGGCCTTGGCTTTCTCCCTTGTTTCTGTTAATTTGCCTAATGTAGACCCAACCCTGATGGTAGTTAGCAGATACAGCTGCCATCAATCCACTGGAAATTTTTCAATTTAAAAAATGCATAGCAAAAAATATTTTTTAAAGACTTTTATCTATTTATTATGTATGAAATGTTCTGCCTACATGTATGCCTGCAAGCCAGAAGGGGCCACCATATAGTTGCTGGGAATTGAACTCAAGACCTGTGGAAGAGCAGCCAGTGCTCTTAACCTCTGGGCCATCTTTCTAGCCCCTACAGCAAGATGTTTTAGAGGAAACTAGCTTCTATCTTATGTCTAAAAAGGTAAGTCCTCAGTCCACTTCTCAAAACAAAAAAGTCACTGAAGAAAACAGAATCAGGGAGGATGGGGAGGGAGGCAAGTGCTGGTCATATGGAGACCAGGGTTAGAACAGACTGCTGCTGTTTTCATGACAGCATCACCACACACTCCGTGTCCCGAACAGAGAAGGAAATTGTGAATGACATTTCCAAAGTTTAACTGTTGACTTCATGCATAACGTGTAATGAACCCCTGTCTTTTTGTGCACTGGCACTTGGGGGTCCTGATTCCTCGGGGATACTCGGCTACTAGGCCACCCTGACACCCACAGACTTGTCTTGACTTTTACAAAGAGGGCTTTTACAAGGAGGATTGGACTCAGAGTTTTAAAGAATATTTATGTTTTTAAAATGTATGTGTATGCATTTTTTGTATGTATGTTTACCACATTCATGCCTGGTGCCTACCGAAGGCATCATATCCCCTGAGACTGGCCACAGACAGTTGTTAGTCATGGGGGTGCTGGGAATTGAACCCTAGTCCTCTAAAAGCAGCAAGCCATCTCTTCAGCCCTATCCCCACACCCAGTTTTTTTTTTTTTTTTCTAATCGTTGATTATTTACTTGCAGAAGTTCTAAAGTTTCAAGAAAGAAAGCCCCAATCAAAACGCAGGTTGGGCTGGACAGCAGTAGCACATGCCTTTAATCTCAGCACTTGAGAGGCAGAGGCAGGCAGGTCTCTGTGAGTTTGAGGACAGCCTTGTCTACAAAGCAAGTTCCAGGGACAGCCAGGGCTGTTACACAGAGAAACCCTGTCTCCAAACAAGCAACCCCCAACTTCCCCAGTCCACCCCCCCAACACCAGGTTGGTTTGAACCAGTGGGTGTATATTAATATTTAATAAGGATCAGGAGAAACAAATAGGCCGAATAGATGTTTATTCATGGAGAAATAACTTAGAACATAGATGAGCACCAACAGGTTCCTGGTCCCGAGGATGCCTCCAGGTGTACTCCTGTCCCTGTGCTACAAGCATGAGAGCTCTCTGAGGCCCCTTCCTCAGACTTAGTTCCCCCAGGTAATGTCTGGCCCTGTCTCCATCCCCAATGGGTGTGGTCTATGCCACAGGTGTGAATAAGGTGAATATCTCACTACAGGTGTACTGTGAGCATGCCAAGAACATAATTCTTGAGAACGTGCGAGCCACTGGCCATGCACACAGAACCCAGGTCCCCATGACACAGGCAGGGTGCAAGATGAGTGATACAAGCAAGAAGTGGGGCTTCATAGAGGTCAAGCAGTCAAGCGTGTGTTTGTCATCTGCCTGAGAGCGCAAGGTCCCTGGAGTTAACTAATATCCAGGAAATTTTAAAACTAAGCCTTTGATTAGAACCATGTTGAAAGTTTCAAGGGAAGTGTTTCGTTTTATCTGTGTCTTTGTGATGATTATAGGAGAAACAATGGCATATTTATCAAATTAGTACATATAAGTAACATCAGAGAAAGCTAGGATATTATCATTTAAATAATTCGAGTTTGCTAGTTCAGCATACAATTGATTTATGACCTAGAGCCACATTCTCTAGAAGACTCTTTGCTCTAAGCATCATGATTTCTTTGAAAATTCTCATGGATTCACCCATTCTCTATGTTTCCCAGTGAGTACGAAAAGAGCGTCATTTATTTCTACACTTGTCTCTTTAAAATGTCCTTCACTCTAATTTGGAAGGGGGGTTAATTAATACTGCTGGGTCTAAGTCTGGGTAGAAATTATTGGAACAGCCCATTTAAATTTTTTTTTTTTGCATTAATATCCTGTGGGATAAGAATGAGTCAGTTACTGCCAGACTTTGTAAGCAAAAATGTGTAATGAAATCTCTGCATTGTTGACAAAACGAATCTAGTCAATGATGCTGAGGATGCTTAGACTTCTGAAGTGATTTCTAGGCTGGAGAGAAACAATGTCACTGTCTTCCTCAGATTCTTCAGTGTGTTTGGGCTTCTCATTTCTCTATGGTCTCCTCAGATGAGCTTCTACTCTGGAGTTGGCCTCTGAGGAAGTATCTCCCAGGAAGTCTACCTTGTGGCAGGTAGAAAGGATAGAACTGGAACCGGGGGTTGAAGTTTGGAAGGAGGAAAGGTCTGTTATGAGGCCTCAGATAGAACCCAGGCCTTCTTGGTAGAAAATAAAACCACGTCCATGGGAATGTCCTTGTGTTGGGTTGTGCCATTGTTACCGCAGGCTTCCTTGTGGGGGGCACAGGAGTGAGTGTGAAGATCTGGCAGTCTGTAGGGGCCACATTATCTTGTGAGCCATCAGGAGGAGTGACCACATCTTGTCCTGTGGAAATGAAAATGTAGGTCAGGAAATGGGCCTGACAACAGAAGAAAGTTAGATCCCTCAGGGTGAGGATGGGACAGAGATGGGAAGAATAACACGGCCTCATCTTCAAGCCTGACTAAGTGAACTGCAGTGGTCCACGGAAATGAAGCATGAACACACCCAGTGATCCACATTTCTATCTGGGGAGCTGACCCAAAAGAAATAAATGCTTATTTATCCAGAAATACTAGTTCAGCATGTTCATAGCAGCCAAAACAATCCAAACGCCCATCAATAGGAGATTAGCTAAATAAATCATGTGTGTTTACATGATGAACTCGTCTCCAGGGATGAAGAGGAAGAACAGCTAACATCTAGAAACCCAGATGAATCCATGTATGTTGAACAAAAGGAATTAGACACAAAAGCATACACATTGTAAGAGTTCATTTATATGAAGTTCAAGAGTAAGAAAAATGAATCTATGGTTAAAAATCAGACCAGAATTGATCTGAGGGGTTAGCACAAGTGTTATTTCATGGAGGGATTAACCAGTGTTTAGCAATGTTCTACACCTTGATCTCAGAGATTATTAAGTAGATTTGGGTATAAGTAACATATACACATACATATGTATGCCTGTATAAAATGTGGTGAAGTTGTAGTTCTAAGATTTGAGGATACTTTTATTTTTTTGTATATGACTTATGACAAAATAAGGAAAACTTACTGAAATAAAAAAGGAATTTATTTACTATTTAGAAGATAAGCCAGGTGGTGGTGGTGCATGCCTTTAACTCTAGCATTCAGGAGGCAGAGGCAGGTAAGTTTGAGGCCAACCTGGTTACAAAATAAGTTCCAGGACAGCCCAGAACTGTTACACAGAGAAATCCTGTCTCAAGAAACCAAAAAAAAAAAAAAAAAAAAAAAAAAAAAAAGGGGGGGGGGCAGACAAGAAGAAATTTGGATGTAGCCAAGGGTCACTCTTTCCTGTGCCAACTTGAGTCCTTTGGCTTAGAATATGTCAATCTAGACTTGAGAAGACTGGCAGACATGAATGGTGGAAACATGAGCATCCCACAGGAAGCTGAGAGTTCAACACATTAAAAAAACAAACAAACAACCTAGTACCCCTCTCCCCATCCCCTTAGGACAGTTGATTTGAGCTTATTTGATGTACTGGATGTACTTATCTAGCCACCAGACTCCTTAGTTCCTATTTTTATTCACAATCTTTAGAAACATCAGCCATACATGGGTATGGCTGATTGGCTGTTGATAGATACTCAGCACACTCACTAGCTAGTCACTGATGAATTAGAGCTACTGGTCTTATGGGTGGCAGTGAGACACTGTGAGAATGCTGGGAATCAAACTCAGGTCCTCTGCAAGAGCAGCCAGTGCTCTGAACCATTGAATCATCTCTCCAGCCCATGGTATAAGAAGCCTAGTAGTTTAGTGCTCTCTTCTGGGAATCCACAAGGGCCCAAGATCAAGGTGTAGCTTGCCTCTATCCCTCACTTGAGGCAGTCAACAAGACCATGTAAATATGTTTTGATATTTTCTCAGCAAACTAATCACATGGTGATTATATTGGGCTACTACTTAGAAACACAAGTGTTCTAAAATGTAAGGATCATGGCTGGAGCAATGACTCAGTGGTTAAGAGCAATGGCCACTCATTAGAGGACCCAGATTTGATTCCTAGCACACACATGGTAGCTTACAACCATGGATAACTCTAGTTCCTGGGATCCAAGCCTTCTTCTAGTCCTCTTGTATACCAGGTACTCAGGTGGTATGTAGACATCCATGCAGCCAGAACACCCATACACGTAAATGAAAATAAACTTTAATAAAAATAAAGCGCAAGAGCCCTAGGGTTGGTTTGGGAATCTGTCATGATTCCCACCCATATGGGCCACCCATGTGAACTGACATCTGTGCTTTACTCTACTGGCTCTGTTGACCCCGCCCATCTGTCCCTTTCATTTGACCTCATTCTACTTCCCATTATCATTATCATTGTTTTCTCCTCAAAGTGGCCTTCAAAACTCCAGTCACTATTTGAAGAATTCTTCCTCTCCAAGATGACTTAATGTTACAATCCAGAGAGAAAACTGGGCGTTCTGAATAAGCTTTTTGGGTTATTCTTTTGTTAAAGAGGGCTGTAAACTATGCACACATTTGACTAGTTACACCGTGACTGTGTCCTCCACTCTACAAATGCTACTTTAGCAAAGCCTTAATATTCCTCGGCTTAACATTTGCTTCCAGATGCTTAAAGTTCCATTTTCTACCTCTTTTCTCTAGATTTCTCATCTAGTCACAGAGTCAGATCTCCTTAGGGAGTTCTTCTCTGCCTAAAGGCTGGGCAATGGCCCCTTGCAAGAACTTCCATAGCAGCCTTTGCTCACACGCCTCACACTTATCCACAGGCCTGTGGAAGAACTAAATTGAATGAGAGAAATCTCTGTGCTGATATATTATTTATGGTTTATTAAAGCTTGCCTGAGGATTCAGAAAGCAAAGTCAGCCACTAGCTATAGGGGTTAGTAGGTGGTGGCACACCCCTTTAATCCCAGGATTTGGAGATAAAGGCAGATGGATCTCTCTGACTTCAAGGCCACCCAGGGCTACATTAGAGTGAATCAGTCTGAATGAGAACTAGAGCTCATGCCTTTAATCCCAGGACTCATGAGGTAGTTAAGTCAGGAACAAGGTCAGTATCAGGCATTCATTCTCCATTCACACTGAGGAGAGGCAGCAGGGTCAGTCCATTCAGCCTGAGGTAGTGGTAAGAGCTAGTGACCTGCTACTTGCTTTTTTGACCTTCATCTTGAAGCTTGATATATCATAAATAATATATCACCACATATTCCTGTTTCTACAATTGCAAAATTTCTGTGTTCCTACCTATTGGAGATAGTGTGATGATTAACATGCATTTTCCACATATTACATGCTGACACACCAGCAAAAGCACTGGACATCAAAGCTAAGCATCCTGAAAGCTTAATAAGATCAAAGCAGGTCACATATTTGAATGTTGATTAAAAACAGCTGGAGAGGTGGGGCAGTGTGGCGTTCCAGAGGCAGGATCCCTGAGTTCTGCTTCTAATACTGTGATTATGGGCAGATCCTGTCACCCCTGAGGCTTTTTCCTTATTTGTAAGATGGAAAGAATAATATGGCCTATCCAATGGGCTTGTGAGATTATCCAAATAAGATATTCATGGTTCTGAAAGTTTCCTACTGCACAGTACATATTTAGTAAGTTAGCTATTGTCACTGTTAACTGTTACAGTTATGGATGTTATGGAAGGATTTTTAACAGCACAAGCTCCAGTTCTTAGGTCTGTTTATACTTTATATGCAATCTGTGCATCAAGGGAAGTATAGGACTTAAGCACATCGTTATATAAGTGTAGGGCCATGTAGACAAGGAAGTGATTATTGACTGTTGGCCGTGACTGATGTCCTCAGCCCCTGGGACACTTTTGGATGACAGTGTTGTCAGTGAATACTTGGTGCATTCACTAAATGGCTAGAAGACATCGGCTGTTCCTTTTCAATTTTTTTTTTTTTTTTTTGGTACTCAGTGAGCATTTGATTTATGTTTTAGAATGTTTTAAATAATAATTTATATTTGGAATTATAGTACTGTATAGTAAAATCCAAAATACTGTTTTGAGTTTGGCTTTCAACTTTAAATGGGCTTATTATAGTCTAGACATGAAATTTATAACATACCCCAAAACTAGCACTTTAAAAAAAAAAAAAAAAGGTAACGATGAGAAGATCTTTTTATAATTACATGTGCTCTGTGGTTTACTGGGCAGACAATAGCTGCTTTGTAGTGAACTGTAGTGATTTTTAGAGAGGCAAGCTTGGGGCTTGATGGCTAGGTCTGCCATTCTTACCCTACAGAACACCTGAAGTCTTAGAATTCCCACACCATTTCAGACTTTAGCCACAAAGAGGTATCAGTGCTGTGGGTAGCTGACTCATAATAATTGTAACTTAATTCACTTTGTACACTCAGAGAACGATTGGCTATTTTTGTCAAATTCCTTATTTGAAAGATACAGAATTTAGAGCCCAGAAAATGTCTTCTAGGCCTCTTTCAGTATGTTGTGAGTGAAGCTGGTTCGTCAGTTAGCATGTTCCTTGTTAGGGCAGAGATGACAAGACAGCACCTGCCTCTGAGGATGGGAAAGATGTTGCACATACACCGATCCACAATGCAGAATGGAATGGAGCATACACTGTGGGTGATATACAGATTGCTATGACAATCCGAAGATGTCAGAGAAAAGGATCTGCTATTAAAAAAAAAAAAAATCTTTAGAGAACTTGCAAATGCATTATTATAGTCACATTTACATGCTGCCACTTGAAGCAGAAGGCAGATATGAAGTGGGAGGGGAATAGCTGCTGTCATGGAGGGGGGTGAGGGCATAGGGATGTGGGGCACATGTGACCCTGTTGGGCAGTCAATTCCAGGACAAGTAGAAATGAGTGAGGGCCTAGAGCCTCGGCTGCCATACTCAGAGATCAAATCTCACATCTCAAATGATATTTTTGTTTGTTTGGGGGACATGGTTTCACTATGTAGCCCTGATTGTCCATCCTAGAACTTTCCATGTAGACTAGGCTGGCCTTGAACTCACAGACAGTGCTATAATTCCAGGTTGGCATTGTTAGCTTGGTAACCATAGTAACAATAATAGCATTTGTGTAGTGCTTTTAATGTGAGGTGTTTTTTTTTTTGTTTGTTTTTATATTTTTTTTTTTTTTTTTTTTTTGCATATAAATCAATGGTCCTCTTTAACCCCACAGAAATGCATATTGATATTGTTGCTTTACATATGAGAAATTCACATGTAATGCTCACAAACGTTACAGGTGTCTCAAATCACAGAGCAAATGCTGAGACTTAGAATCATGTCTTCAGATGAGAAAATTCAGCCCTTCATTTAACCACAGGAGCTGATGATAGCAGATATAAACATTTCCAGTGTATGGAAATATGTAATCATAGAAGCCACATTTGTCTTTCTAGATGGCATTAATTATTTAACTCACACATAGTAGTAGGTAAAAACTCAAACTCTTACCTTCTGCCACAGTTAGCATCGACCAGCAGACCAGGACCCAGAAGTGGGATCCAGGAGCCATGGCTTCGCTTCTGCCCTGAGCACTCACACTGCTCTGGACCTGAGGCCTCTTTAAAGGAAGAGTGAGTGAGTCACCAGCAGCCTGAGTCAGGCAATTAGCATTTGCATAGTGGACCACAACCACCTGGACTTATGGCATGCCGGTGAGAAGTACTCAAGGAAATGCCAGATAGCATTCATCAAGCTGAAGCTTCTTGTAACGCCAGGCAAGCATCATTCACTTGGCCCTCACTGACACCTTATGTATCCTTTCATTTCCAAACGTCCTCCACCTATTACCTCCTACTTACATCTGTGGCTGCTTTTCAGTGGCATGGGAAGGTCTCTCAGGTCATTTTCCACTGCTGTGACAAAGTACTGTGACCATAGCAATTTATAGAACAGTGGTCCTCAGCCTTCCTAATGCTGTGACCCCTTAATATAGTTCCTCATGTTGCAGTGATCCCCCCAACCATAAAATTCTTTCTGTTGCTACTTTGTAACTGTAATTTTGCTACTGTTATAAATCATAATGTAAATATCTGATATGTGACCCCTGTGAAAGTGTGTTTTGACCCTATGGGGGTCACGACCCACAGGTTGAGAACTGATGTTAAGGATGAAAGGGTTTATTCGGACTTACAATTTCAGATGGTGAGTCCATGACCACCATGGTGGGGATCGTGGTGGCAGTCAGGCAGTCATGGTGCTGGAACAGTAGCTGAAAGCTTATATCTGATCCACAGGTCCGAGACAGAGCTAAGTTAAATGGTGTGGGCTTTTGACACCTCAGAGCTCACCCCTAGTGACACACCTCTTCCAACAAGGCCATGCCTCCTAATCCTTCCCAAACAGTTCCACCAACTTTGGACCCAGCATTCAACTATATGAGCCTATCAGGGTCATTCTCATTCAAACCCTCACAGAAAGGAACCATCCTAGGTTACTAGCACAGCTCCTCACCACACAGCTTGACTTCCTGGAGCAAAACACGAGGGAAGAGGAGATGCACAGGTTTCCTAACCCAGGTGTTTGAAGAGGCTGCCGTCCCTTCTGACCCAAGTGTATGTATGATCCTTCTCTACTCTGCATTTGCCCTTGAGGGAAGGGGCAGGGTTAGAAAAGTGTCTTTCCTTGTGGCCACTATGGTCACTGTTTAAATGAAAATGAAAAACTGGGAGTCTCCTTTGTAGGCTTTCTTCTAAGTCACCAACTTGCTTGGAAGATGGCCATGTGTCATTGTTCTATTGCTGAGAAGAGACACCACAACTAAAGCAACTCTCATAAAAGAAAGCATTTAACTGGGGGCTTGCTTACAGTTTCAGAGGTTTAGCCCATTGTCATCATGGCGGGGAACATGGCAGCATGCAGGGAGACATTGGAGTAGTAGCTGAGAACTAAACTGATTTATAGACAGAGATATCTGCTTTTGAAACCTCAAAGCCTACCCCCAGTGACACATTTCCTCCAACAAGGCCAAACCTTCTAATCCTTTTAATCCTTTCAAATACTGCCACTCCCTGGTGATTGTTACTCAAACCACCACAACATGACACATCTGTGCCTGGCTGGTTTCCCTGAGAGAATTCTTTCAGTTGCAGAGAGTGACAGAAGGTGGTAACAGGTGATTAAGAGCCTGGCTGTTGTTAGAAGAGAAACCTCTAATATCACTTCCTTTTCTCACTTATCATTTAATTATCTGTTCTATCCATCATGGTGGCCCTAGCCTATTGTTATAGGTATTTGAGAGGCTGAGGTGGGAGGAAGCCCATGAATTCTAGATTAGCCTTGGCAACATAGTAAGACCTTGACTCAAAAAACAAACAAAACATATATGTCCTTATTATAAGTCCAGAGACATGATCTTTGAAGTGGTGTTTGTATTAGTCAGTGTTCTGTCACTGTGATGAAATACTTGAGAACCAATTTATAAGGAAGAAAGATGTATTCTGACTCATAATTTCAGAAGTTCTAGACCCTGATCAGTTGTTTCTGTGCTTTGAACCTGTGGTGAGAACATTACAGCAGGAGCACAAGCTGCTTATCTCCTGTCCTGAACTTGTAGGCTCAAGTCATAACCCAGACTCTTAAGTGACTGCAACTAAAGGCTTGTGCTACCATGCACAGAATATGTCAGACACTATTTCAAAGGATCGGAGTACAAAGATACCTGCCCCAAAGTTCATACCCCAGGGCTGTAAAAGAATACAGGAATAAAAATATTTAGTGTGTTATCTATCATATGTTAGAAGGTCCTGTAATACATGCTACAGGAAAATGAAAACATTCAAGGAAAGGAATGTAGGGAAGCTGGCATTTATTTTTTTTTATATTTTTCTTTTTTGAGATTGGCATTTTAATTAAAAGATGATATCTGAACAAAAGACTTGAGGGAAGTGGCAAGTCATGCATGTGGCTGTCTAGAGCAAGAGTAAAGCACACAGATGGTACAGCCAGTGCAAAGAACCAGTGCAGAGTATGGTTGCATGTCATATCTGCCAGTGTGGAGATGTTGTAGATGGGCAGAAGACCGTCATCAGGGTGAGGTAAAGGAGTACTAGGAGGCTGGCTCTCTATTTTGTGGGTACAATAGGGAGCAACTGCAGGGTTTTACAGAGAGGCAAAACACAGTCCTATTTATGTGTTAAAAAATTAACTCTGGCCATTGATTGCAGAGTAGATAAGGTTGGAGGCAAGATAGTCTGGTTATAGCAGACAACTCCAATAGTCTTGGGTGGTAGTAGTAGAGGTGGAAGATGGGGGAGATTTAAGGTTTGTGTTGGAGGCCAAGTTAATAGGATTTCCTCATAAATTAGAAGTTGGGTGTGAGAAACATTGGGGAGTAGTAATGTATAAGGTTTTAGTCTGAGGGGTCAGGTGTGTGTTTAGGTTATGAGAACATGGCTGAATTCAAAATAATGTCATAATGTTGTGTTCATTATAATGAATAAAATGCCTTTCCTGGCATGGCATCTTAAGCCTGTAAGCCCAGCACTTAGGAAGCTGAGGTAGGCAAAGTGCAAGAATTCAAGGCCAGTTTAGACCGCTTAGTGAGTTCCAGGCCTGAGTGGACTAGAGAAAAACCTTGTTTTAAACAATGATAACAGAACCAATGATATTTAAGAGAGTAAATGCAAAGAACCAATATTCTTGGAACATTATTAAAGTCTCCAGAGGGGTAGCTAGGGCAAGTACCCAGCAACCACAGCATCAAAAGAAGTGAAGTTTGGGACCTAAGAAGGATCCACATTATTGTCCAGTGGGATCCAGAACAGCTTTCTTTGCTCTGGCTATGGGAAAGAAAGGACCAGTTGACAGATGAGCACACTTGTGAGGCTGTTTCTATTGACCCACAAGGGTACCGAATTCTGTTGCTTACCTTGTGTGCCTGCAGCTCTCAGGTAGTTAACGTGTGTAGTGAGTGAGCTTAGAGCAGGAGGGCAGAGCTAGTTCTACACACCAGATGAAAGAGAGGTCTATTCCTGGGAACATCACCTTTTGTCAGAGCTTCTCTCACAGTTTTACGAGGAGCAGAAGAGGAGGGTAAGGGAGGAAGAGAACACATTGCTGAGCGTCACAGCCAAATTGATCTCACACCTTGAGATTGTCTTTTGTATCTCTTCTTTGGCTCTAGACTTTGTGGTATACTTGTGACATGCTATCTGTACAGCATGTTACAAATTTGACCTTTTTCAAATAGATAGAAACACCTTAGCTTTAAGCCTCAATGCTGGGAGCCCTCTGTAAGTAGATCTGGGATAATGTCTAATATGTCTGTGGATGGAGTGGTTGGCAGTGGTCTGTGCCTATTCATGGGTAAATTTTGCACCTTGCCATTACAAGAAGGACAGAGAGCAAGAAGGTGGATTTATTCAGGAGTCTTTACCCTGATTTTTTGATCTGGTCAAGGGGGATTTTTTTTTTTTTTTAAATCTCTTTTCTCCTCTTGCTCACACCCTATCATAGCGAATTTTATGTATTGTTTTGGCTGGGCCTTAGTGTTGGGGTATGTACTCAAATATTGTTTGCGGTGTCATTGTGAGGGTGCTATTGGGATGAGGTTCCCTGCTTAAATCTGTGGACTGAGTGATGCAGGCTTGCCTTCCCCCATGTGAGTGAGCCTCAACTAGTGAGTGGGTAGGCCCCCCTGGAATAAGTCTGACCTTCCCCTGAATGGGAGAGAAGCCTCAGATTACAACTGTTTTACAGGGTTTTCTCCAGATCTTCAGTCACGAAGATTAACCCGTGAACTTTGAACTTGTCAGCTTCTAAAACTTTATGGGCTGACTCCTAAAAACCGACCCCCTCCTAACATCCATGCTTTATTGGCTCTTCTTTGGAGATCACTAACATACATGACATCTCCTTTATGTTCATGTATACACATGCCACTTCAGAGGCTGAGTGGATAGATACCATTTTGTGTTACAATCTTTTTAGTTTTGAGTGAGTGAGTTTATTAAATAATGCACAAACGCGTGCACATGCGCGTACACACACACACACACACACACACACACACAGAGAGAGAGAGAGAGAGAGAGAGAGAGAGAGAGAGAGAGAGAGCAAAATATCATGCAACTTAAACATCCAGTAGAGCCAGGTGGTGGTGGTGGAAAACATCTTTAATCCCAGCACCTAGGAGGTAGAGACAGGCAGATCTCTGTGAGTTCTAGGCCAGCCTGGTCTACAGAGTGAATTCCAGGACAGGCCCCAAAGCTACAGAGAAACCCTGTTTTGAAAAACCCAAACCCAAACCAAACAAAAAAACTCAAACCAAACCAACCAAACAAACAAAACTAAAAACAACAAACAAAGAAAAATCCCAATATCAGTAGAAACTGGCCAGGGAGGCCACTGGGGCAGAGTAGGTGTGGCCTGGGTAAGACTTCTGAGTAAAGAACAAACAGCGGAAAGGTAGTGTCAATTTGGGCTTTTACAAACATCCAGCAAAAATCCATTGGGGAAAGTAAGGCAGTCAGAGTTCTCGAGTGAGATTTTCTCCACGACTAATCTTCCTGTGGCCAAGCTTACAGATTCTCTTTCTCACAGTAGGTAGGTACAACATTATGGGATACATATTATTAACATCTGTTGAAAAGAACTCATTTTCTATGGGTCCTCAAAGACATGATGTTTTTACTTGGGCTATCTTCTGTTCTCCTCCCACGCTATGGCTGGTGGGGCAGGGCAGCCCATCCCCAGACTTCACAGAACACTTTGAGACAAACATGCTTGGGTATGAAGCCGATGGGCAACTTCCACTGCGCTCAGACAACACAGGACAGTCTGTTAGAATGATGTACATGCAGGCATTTAACCAATCATTTGCTTCTAAATAAGAACCTGGTTATTTGTAGATAATGAAGGCCACCACCAAGTGCTCCTTTGCCAGTAATGTCATGTGTGGGACATCTCATTCTTTATTCAGATGATTTGGGTAGGGGTGTAACCTGTCCCCATCCCCTTTGGATGCACACCCTTTGAAGGAGGTCAGGCTTCTTCTGCATTCTGGGGAAGAAGAATCTCTTAGTGAATTTCTTACTTCAGTCCTCTCAGTTTCTCCCCCTTTCCTGGTAGTTTAAAAAAGTGTTTAGAATTTCAGGAAACTCAAAAGCTGAAGCAATTTGGTTTTGCTACTAAACGGTTTTGGTAAATAGTTTTGGTTTTTTTTTTGTGATGGAATTATTTAGCTTTAAAATTTTCTTTTTACTAAGGGGTTGGAGAGATAGCTCAATGGTTAAGAGTGAACAGATCTTGTAGAGAGGGCCTGGGTGGCTCAGAGCCTCCTATAACTTTAATGCCCCTCCCGCTTTGAATTCTTTGGGCACCTGCAGTCATATAACATACTCACACACAAACACACATATACACATAATTAAAATGATGGAAAATAAATCTTTAAAAACTTTTTTTTATGGCGACGCAGTGGTGGTGCATGCCTTTAATCCCAACCACTAGAGAGGCAGAGGCAGGTGTATCTCTGTGAGTTCAAGACTATAAAGTGAGTTTCAGGACAGACTCCAAAGCTACACAGAGAAATCCTGTCTCATCTGTCTACCATCTATTTATCATCTATCTATCTATCTATCTATCTATCTATCTATCTATCTATCATCTGTTTATTGTGTGTGGAGCTCAGAAGGCAACTTGCGGACATTTTTCTCTTGTTTTGCCATGTGGATTTCTGGAATCAGACCCTGGCTGGCAGGCTTTATTGATGGCAGGGTGTCTTTACCCACTGAGCCATCTCTCTGGCCCACGTCACTTACTTGTGAGACTCAATTTGAGTATAAATTGAAGTGGGAGCTGGAATGGATTGGTGGGTGTTCAGAAGGACGCCCTGTGGCTTTGGGGAAATTGGAGGACTTGGGTCTCTCCTAAGACAGATGCATTCGCCCTGCACTACTCTGCAGAGACGTACGTGCACTGTGTAGCCTGGTGTTAGAGCTGCAAAGACTTGTGTGTCTTGCATCATGTCAGGCTGGAAGTGCTGCACCTGCCTGGGAGAGGGGCTTTCATAGGGCCTGGTGAGCAATGCTAGAAGCTGCCCTGAGACCAACCATGGATCAGGATGGCTGAGACAGGGAGCGTGGGAGCGGTGGATGTCATGAGTCAAGCTGACGAGGCTCTGCTATGGCTGGAGTTAATGGTCCTTGAAGGGATGGGAAGGCTTTGTGGTTCGTACTGACTTGAGGCACAGCTCTGACTTCCCTATATCACCTACTAGGGTATATCATCTTTTGGGGTTGTCACTGGGGTGACAATTAAGTCTAGAGATAAGGTGCTGAGACACAGGTGACTTTATTTGAAAAGCCCATTGTGATGCAAGCCTATTAGGAGGGGATGGTGTGCAGAGGTGGAGGACGGTTGCTAACACACTGGCCAATGCCTTCTCACCATCTCAAGGTCCCAGGTCTGTGAACAGATGTTGCACACCTCAACTGTTCAATTACAAGAAATCTTCAGTTCTGCAGATATCAGCTGATGGGAGATGTCATTCTGTAAATATGTTTCTGTTATTGGTTAATGAATAAAACACTGTTGGCCAATAGGAAAGCAAGATAGGCAGGAGTAGGGACAAGGAGGATTCGAGGAAGGAGTAGGGAGGGGTCAGCATGGAGAGACAGAGAGAGCAAATGCCATTCCTACTCTCTGGTAAGATGAGACCACGTAGAAATACTTAGATTAATGGAAATGGGCTAATAATTAAGACAGAGCTAGCCAATAAGAAACTAATACCTGGCCAACAGAATTATATCTAATACAGAGTCTTGGTGTGTTAATTGGGGCTGGCGCTGTGGTGGGTCCAGGCCGGCAGGAAAAAAAACCTTACTCCTTACAATCAGCAAGTAATCAAATGATGGTTATTTTCTGTTTGTTGCCTACATGATGGGATGGACAGGCTAACAGGTGAAGCTGCTCAGAATAGAAAGACAAGAGTTAGGTTGTATTAAAATAGTGTTTAATTCTTGGCTTTGGGTTTTCTACTAAAGGAGGTCCAGCTATCTTTGCTATACCTCCAGTTCCTTCACTTTGCAGAGCAGGGGACTAAGATCTCCAGAAACTTCCTGAAGTCAGAGATCTAATGACAGAACAGCAATAGCATCCTGGGCAAGTCAGAGTGGTACCCACTTCATCAAGCCCTTGTCAATTAGGGGTCTGAAACACAGTATTAAACCAGTGGAATTCAGTTGTTCTCAACCTTCCTAATGGTACGGCCCTTTATGTTGTGGTGACCCCAACTATAAAATTATTTTCATTGCTACCTCATAACTGTTATTTTGCCACTGTTATGAATTATGATATAAATATTTGTGTTTCTGATGGCATTTTGGGGGGTCATGACCCACAGGTTGAGAAACTACTGGGATAAATTAGTGTTCTAGTTCATGCCATGTCACCAATTAGCTGTGAGACCTTGGGGCTAGTCAGTCTTGTTACCTCTCAATTTTCTCATCTTTGTTTTGTTTACTATAGTCTAAGCACTGGACAAACACGAGTCATTATTAAA
The DNA here is from genome assembly GCF_943737965.1 of Phodopus roborovskii. Lineage (NCBI taxonomy): Eukaryota > Metazoa > Chordata > Mammalia > Rodentia > Cricetidae > Phodopus > Phodopus roborovskii. The sequence goes on from NW_026126525.1 coordinate 11,978,940, forward strand.
TGACTCAGAGATATTGGTCTGGTTGTCACTCCCATTTTAAAGATGAGAAAACGGATGCACAGAGAGTGCAGATGTGGCTAGGAAATGGTGACAAACCCAAGCAATTTGACTGCAGAATTCTGGCTTTTCATCTCATGCTTGATACTCTGGCTCTCAATTTTGGTAAACTACCCACAGAAGTATCCTTAAAATCCATCCTTGCACTATATCACAAAAGATTTATTAATTTGTTCTTATGAGAAATAAAAGGAGAGAGTAAAAAAAAAAGGGGGGGGGACCCTGTGATGGTCGGCTTTAATTGTCCATTGTCAATTGACACAACCAAAACTCACGAGGGAAAAAAATGTCAGTGTGGTGTTTTGAATAAGAATGACACCCATAGACTCATATTTGGATGCTTAGGGAGAGATATTAGGAGGCGTGGGCTTGTTGAAATAGGTGTGTTACTTGGGGTGGGCTTTGAGGTTTCAGAAGCTCAAGCCAGGCCTGCTGGCTCCCTCCCTACTGCCTGCCGATTCAGCTAGAACTCTGGCTCCTCCTCCAGCACCATGTCTGCCTGTGTGCTGCCCTGCTTCTCAACACGATTGACTGACGTTGTAAGTTAGCCCCAGGCAAATGTTTTCCTTTATAAGGGTTACTGTGGTCATGGTGTCTTTCACAGCAATAGAAACCCTAAGACAGTCAGTGAGGGACTGTCTACCTTGGGTTAGCCTGTGGGTATGTCTTCAAGGATGGTCTTGAGTAAGTTCATTGATACTAGAAGTCACAGCCTACTGTGAGCAAAGCCACTCCTCAGGCAGGGGGCCTGAAATGTGTAACAGTGGAGGGCATCCCACTGAGAAAGAGAAAGAGTGTGTGTGTGTGTGTGCGCGCGCGCATGCATTTATTTTCTCTTCTTTTGATGTTATGGGACTAGCTGCCTTGAGTTCCTGCCTTGGGACTAGCTGCCTTGACTCCTCTGCAGTGATGGGCTGTAACCAAGAATTGTAAGCTGGATAAACTCTTCCTCCCCTAAATTTTTGTATTCAGAATATCCCAGAAACAGGAATGAAACTAGAACAGATAGTGGAGAGTGAAAGGCAGGAGAGGTTTCACTGATCAGGTATGATGTGTGGCCTTCATTTAGGTTCTATTTCAAACTATTTTTGGTTAAAAAAAAATAACAACCAGGGTAACATGAACACTGACTAGATGCTTGATGATGTTAAAGGACTATTGTTACCTAGTTCCAGTGTGGTAATGATATATGGCTTATTCTGAAAAGAAAACAGAACAGTATTGTACTTTTAGGAGCTATATGTATTCATAGAATATACGTTACCCCAGATTTGCTTCAAAATAACCAGAAGAGGTGAGTAGATAGGCTTCTAGGTGGAAGATTACCCATGTTTCATAACTGTTTAATAGTAGGTGGTGAGCATATTAGAGTTAAACTATTTTTCTTTGGAACTTACGATTATACATTTAAAAAAAAAGTCTAACTGTAAGAACATTTGTTTAATTCTACCTCACCAGGCTAGCAGAGTAACACTCCAAGGGAAAATGAAAGGAGAGTTGTAAAGTTGGTCATGGTGGCACACATCTTTAATCCCACGGCTCTAAGGAGGCAGAGGCAGAGGCAGGTGGATCTCTGTGAATTAGAGGCCAGCCTGGTCTACACTGCATTTCAGGACAGCCAAGACCCTGTGTCAGAGAACCAAAATAAGAACAATCATAACATAAGCAACAATAATGAATTAATTGAAAGTAGACTGAGGGGCTTTGCTTAAGAGAATCACCTCTAAGGGTCCCAGCACTTACATGGGGAGAGCCCATGACTGTTTACATGTGGCTGACATGCTGCAGAATCATCTAACTGACTGCATGGGCCTGTGGACACACAAATGTGAATGAATTTGGTCCACAATGACTTGGAGAACTGTGCTGCCATAAGATTAGGAATATTATTTAATGTCTGGGCCAAATACACTGATAAGATAGTTCTGTGCATTTCCTGCAGGTCCCAGGTATGCTTTACACTGACCTTATTCCAATGGGGATGTGTGTGAAGAGGTTTCCTACAAAGGCCCTCCTCTCTGCAGTGCTCCCACACTGGCTCTCAGGGAACCAGGGCTCTCACCACCTCGGCCATTGTCTGCGCTTGCCCAGTCCAGCACACTTCTCACTTGTGATTGAGGAAGACTCACTGTCATTGAAGGAACTTCACGCTCGGTTCCTTCTATGAAATCACCATTTCCCTATCCTTCTGGCTCTACAATTGTGTGTAACCTAAGCCCATCAATCATAGCATAGCATGGCCAAAGGAACTGATTTAGAAATAGGTGCAGAGCTGAAGCCAAGTTCATGAGTGCCAGAAAATTCTTGTTCTAAAGCTGGGCCAGGTGTCAGGATCATGTAATACCAGTTACTTGGGAGACTGAGACAGGAGGATCCTAAGTTCAGGGCTGGTGTAGGCTATCCTGGGCAACTTAGTGAGACTCTGTCTCAGGATTAAAAATAAAAAAAAAAAAAAAAAAAAAAAAAAAGAATTGGGGATGTAGCTCAGTGGTAGGATGCTTGCCCAATACACATAAGACTCTGGGTTCAATTCCTAGTACTGCAAAGCAAAGTCTTGGTATTTTTGTGTGAGTGACAGGAAGGGGAGCATGCATTTTGTCTTTGGACTTGAAGTTGTCAGGAAGTTGTCCCTAGGAAGGGAGAGGCTGCTTGATTAACAAGTGGATAGATTCCAATACTTGAGCTTCTAGAGTCCGCTGTATTTGAGACTATACATAGTATGCTGTGTGTGGTTTTCTGCAGCTGATTGTGAAACATCACCCAGGTGGTCTGTAGTAGCAAGTCACTGAGAGTGAGAATCTTGTATGTTAAAAAGCAGAAAAGTGGTGAAAGCTTCTATTTCCATATTTATGGACTGGGGTGATTGCATCATTCTGTGCATTCCTTCTGAGAGCACAGAGATGCTATGGAATGAGACAGATACCCGTGTAGGAGAAACACATGCATGCCTCCTTGTCCTGCCTATAAGGTGGGGAGGTGACTTCACCCTGAGTGCTCAGCCACCCTGAGTCTGGTGGTAGCATCAGACAGATCCAGATTGTGGTAATGAGTAACTGTGGGCTTTCCTCCTCCTCAGACCAGTGTGACATCACACTCCTTCCTCACAGTCACCCCTGGACACTTCTGAATGGAATGGCAGAAGTCTGGCCTGTAAGACATTGTGAATAATTCAACAACTCAACATCAAAACCTCTGGAGATCAGAGATGAGAATGAGATTTCTTCTTACTGTTTTCATTCTCCAGCTGTGAGGCCTGGAAAAGAGGCAAGCTGCTTTTCTCTGTTTGGTTTTCTCAGCTGTGGAATTAGAGTGACTAACATCAGTCCTTACCTTACAGGATGGCTGTGAGGTAAATGAGTTGAGAGATTGGAGCAGAGATTGCATCATGCAAATGTTAGCTGTCTTTCTAATGAAAACTAAATCTTCCCTAAACAAGCATTTCTGTGGGATATGCTGTGAATATTATGTTTTTCTTACTAGATAATGAATAAAGCTGTTTAGGTCAATGGACAGGCAGGAAATATAGGTGGTGTTAGGATAAAGCTTGAGGGGGACCTTGCATGGGGGACCATGGTAGATTCCATGGCAGGCTAGGGTGAGGGACAAACACACCAGGCAGACAGATCTTAAGTGAGTTTTATTAGAAAGAGGGGGAGGAGGAAGGAAAGAGCAAAGAGGTAAAGAGACACAGAGAAGACAGAAGAGGGAGACAGGAAAAGTTCTGTCTGCCCCAGGGGAACAGCAGGAAAGAGAGCAGGAAAGACAAAAGAGCAGAGAGAGAGAGAGAGAGAGAGAGAGAGAGAGAGAGAGAGAGAGAGAGAGAGGAGATGGAAAGAGAATTAATTGGGCGGGGTCTGTCTTTTAAAGGGGTCCTTTACACCTGCATGCAGACTAGTACTCATGGAACCTTGGGCTGACCAGGGTACTGCCTGAGTGCATTCTGCCAGGTGACAGTGGTAGGCCAGCGTAATGCCTGAATCCTTACAGGCAGGGTTACTAGACTAGGACAAGTCTGGGAGAGGACTCAGAGAGTGAGTTGAGGGAGAGGCGCCATGTAGCTACTGAGAAAGCCAGAGACTTGGGCCTCACCAGTAAGCTAAGATCACGTGGAGATACACAGATTAATAGACATGGGTTAATAATTAAGAGAGAGCTATCCAATAAGAATCCTGAGCCATCAGCCAGTTTATAATTAATAATATAATAATAATATAATAATATAATTAATATAAGCCTCTGTGTGTTTATTTGGGACTGAACAGCTGAGGGACCGGGTGGGACAGAAACTTCTGTCTATAAACTTCTTGAACGTGGATGTCTAATGCAAATCACAAGAAGGACAGAAACATAAGGATTTTCAGAAATGGTGATTGGCTCTGTGAGAGTGAAAGCAGGTGACATTTTTCAGTGATGGAGACTTCACAGTCATGTTCTGGATTCTCTGGGACATTGAACAGGCTGGAACGCTTTGCATGTTCTGGACAGGGTTGGATTCTGTTAAGTGACTAGTAACAGACATGCTAAGGAAAACATTATGACCACACCTACACAGACAGTGGTTTGGAGAATCTCAAACTAAGCCAGTACAGCTTGGGACAGTTCCTTGAAATTTCCAGGTGTCACTGGAAATAGATATTCAGGACAAGGACTCCAAGCCCTGGGGAATGATGAAGGGAATAATAACACATAATTCCCATTTCCCACAGGTGAAACAATTTAGAAATTAGTTTGTAGAATACTTATCTTAGTCTGTTTTCTGTTACTATAACAGAATGCAGGGAACTGGATAGTTTCACAAAGGGAAGAGGTTTGTTTAGTTTTTGGTTCTGGACTGTGGAGGTCAAGGTCTGGCAGCTGCATTCTGGGGAGAGCTGGGTAGCCCAGGAGCACTTTATAGCATTATAAAATCTACTGTTGAAATAATCACAAGTAGGCTTCATTTTTATTGACTTGTGTTTTGAGTAGACTTTATTTCTGTGGCTGAATGCCTATCTCCACAAGGTATTGGTTTCTGATTTTTGTGGTTGGCAGCCCCTGCATAGCCTATATACCTCATTCTTTATTTAATAAAAGCACTCATCTTATAAAGCATAAGGCCTCAAACTGCTGAGTCAGATATGATGTCACCCTCCAAATGCATATGGTCTGCCACAAGGATCTGGGGGAGTTGATTATCTGACACAGATCTGTCGGGAACTCCTCTGCTGGCAACTGACCACAAACCACAGCTCTGGTTGGTCAAAGACTATTTAGCAAGAGACTCAGTAGAAGCCAGACTTTGAGCTGTGACTATTCCAGAATGAGATAAGGCACTTCTTCCAGAACGCCAATTAACACACAGCTCCATTCATGAAAACCTATCATCGACTGAATCAAACTGTGCTGCTTCCTGATGTGATTGATCCACATTCTGGTGCAAGTTCACTTGAACACCAGTCTATAAGCCATGTTTTGAGTAGCATTGCTTATGTTTTATAAGATTGAATATGTGTCATAAATATATCCAAAATGGGTTAAATGGCATGTTATAGCTGGGGTGAAAGGATGGAGAAAAGATTCTCCTTAAAGGACAAAATAAAAATTCTCCGTAAGTGGGGCCATGTGCCTTGCTCACTTTTAGCTGCCACAAAGAAGGGTTCAGAAAACTTTCTTGGTCATGTTTCTCAATACGGCTATCAGCTCCTGCAAATGTTTTTTTCTTCTTGCCGTTTTTTCCTCTTCTTGTTCTGACCCCATTCCAATGCTTCTGAGATGGAATTTAAAAGAGAGAAACATTCCATGAAGAGTTCATTGTATGGTCTGGGCTTTATACATAGTTTTCTCTTGTATTGTCTACACTATAAATGTTCAGGGAAATTCAGCACCCAAATTTTGACCTATATGTAACAAAGTGGTAGGCTTGTCTGGGATTTTAATCCATGTCTGTTTGGTGCTTCCAGGAATGCTTTGGTTTCCTATTCTGTCTGATGAGGTTGCAACAGATATTTGGGATATTTGGGATATTTGATCATACTGTGAACCCCAGGATTGTGTTATTTAAATAAAATCAACCATGAGTCAAGAGTTGGATCAAGAAACCAGTTTATTGGAAGTAACCATAGTGAGGGGAAGTCAGGAGGTCAGAGAGAGAGAGAGAGAGAGAGAGAGAGAGAGAGAGAGAGAGAGAGAGTCACAGGAAGTAGAAGGGAGGGACATCTGTTTGGAGTTTTGTTTCAGACTATGTAGGAGAGTTCTTTCTGGGATGATGGTGGAGGAGGAAGGTCAACCACCTGCTCTCTCTGCCTCTCTGAGCTAGCAAGTTTTCACCCCAACATGAAAGGACAGACACTTAGTCAAAAATATTTACTCTTTTATAAGGAGGTGATTGAGACAGCTCCAGAGGTAGCAGTGGTAGGCTGTACAGCATAAACAAACAAACAAAAAACCCAACATGCCTTGGAACTTTTAAATTGCCCACATTGGCACACTTTAAAAACAAAACAAGGACCCCCATTGCCTCTGTAAAGAGGCCTCAACTGGAGAGTGCCAGGTCCCAGTTAGATTGGCCTATCAGTGTGGAAACATCCTGAATCTCAGCCAAGTCTTTGACCCCCATTGTCTTTGACCCCCCATCGCCAGGCCTCTGCTAGAGGCCTCTGCTAGAGATCCTGATCTTTGACCTTCATCACTGGGTCCCTGGCTGGAGACAGACCTCCTAGAGAGCTTGAGCTACAGACATTGAAACTCTGACCCACCTAAGCCCACCTGGGGAGTACCAGAGAGAGAGAGAGAGAGAGAGAGAGAGAGAGAGAGAGAGAGAAAGAGAGAGACCCCACCTCTCTGGAAGAAGCTTTGGGAAGACAGCAATACAAGAAAACACCTAACAATAGAAAGACAAGCATAACACCACCAGAATCTAGGGACTCTACACCAACTAGACCTGAACACCCCAAAGCAGATGAAGCAGAAGAGAACGACTTAAAAAATATCATAATAAAAATGATAGAGGCCCTCAAAGACGATGTGAGAAAATCCCTTAAAGAAATGGAAGAAAAAACAAAAAATGGAAGAAATGAACAAATTTCTTAAAGAAAGTACAGAAAGCCAAGAAAAAACAATTATACAGGTGAAGGAAATGGTTCAAGACTTGAAAACTGAAATAGAGACCAAACTGAAGGAATGCTGGAAATAGAAAGACTCGGCAAATGATTGGGAACTACAGACACAAGCATAACCAACAGAATTGAAGAGATGGAAGAGAGAATCTTAGGTGCTTATGATAAACTAGAGGAAATAGATTCATCGACCAAAGAAAATCATAAATCCAACAAATCCTTAACACAAAACATCCAGGAAATGTGGGACACCGTGAAAAGGCCAAACCTAAGAATAATAGGCATAGAGGAAGGTGAGGAAGCCCAGCTCAAACGTACTGAAAACATATTCAACAAAATCATTGAGGAAAACTTTCCAAATCTGAAGAAGGACATGCCTATGAAAGTATAAGAAGCATACCAAACCCCAAATAGGATGGTCCAAAGAAAAAAGACCCCTCGACATATAATAATCAAAACACCTAACATAAAGAATAAAGAAAGAATATTAAGAGCAGCGAAGGAAAAAGGCCAGGTAACATATAAAGGTAGACCTACCAAAATTACACCTGACTTCATGGAAACTCTCAAGGCCAGTAAGAACTAAGAGTCCACGGATGCCAGCCCAGGCTACTATACCCAGCAAAACTCTCAATCACTATAGACAGAGAAAACAAGATATTTAATGACAAAGCCAGACTTTCACAATATGTATGTACGAATCCAGCCCTACAGAAAGTTCTGGAAGGAAAACTCCAACCCAAGGAAGTTAACTACACTCACAAAGACATAGGCAATAGATAATCCCACTTCACCAGAATCCAAGGGTAAAGCAGGACAAATATATTCACTGCGAACAACAAATCTAAAACAAACAAGCATTAACAAACAATGGTTCTTACTCTCCCTCAACATTAATGGTCTTAACTCACCTATAAAAAGACATAGGCTAACAGAATGGATACGAACACAGAATCCATCCTTCTGCTGCATACAAGAAATACATCTAAGCTTCAAAGATAGACATTACCTCAGGGTAAAGGTTGGGAAAAGATTTTCCAATCAAATGGACCCAAAAAGCAAGCAGTTGTGGCTATCCTAATATCTAACAAGTTAGACTTCAAACCAAAATTAATCAAAAGAGATGAAGAAGGCTATTTTATATTCATTGCAGGAGAAATCCATCAGCACAGTCTCAATTCTGAACATCTGTGTCCCAAATATAAAGGCATCCACATTCGTAAAAGAAACACTAATAAAACTCAAAGCTCACATAAAACCTACACACTTATAATGGGAGACTTCAACACCCCACTCTCACCACTAGACAGACCACCAGTCAGAAACTTAATAAAGAAACAAAAGAACTAACAGAAGTTATGTCTCAACTGGGGTTAACAGACAGATATCTATAGAACATTCCATCCAAACACAAAAGAATATACCTTCTTCTCTGCTCCACATGGAACCTTCTCTAAAATCGACCACATACTAGGTGGCATAACAAACCTCAACAGATACAAGAGAATAGGAATAGTCCCCTGTATCTTATCAGACCACCATGCTTTAAAATTGGAATGCAACAACAACACACATCACAGAAACCCTAAACACTCATGGAAACTGAACAATGTACAATTGCACCATATCAGAAATTAAGGACTTCCTAAAATTCAACGAGAATGAGGACACAACATACCCGAACTTATAGGACACCTTGAAAGCAGTGCTACAGGGAAATTCATTGCACTAAGTGCCCATATGAAGAAAACAGAGGATAGTCACATAAGAGAATTAACAGCACAACTGAAAGCCTTAGAACAGAGAGGAACGAACTCACCCCATAGGAGTAGATGCCAGGAAATAATCAATTTGAGGGCTGAAATCAATAAAATAGAAAACAGGAAAACAATACAAAAAGTCAATGCAACGAAGAGTTGGTTTTTCGAGAAAATCAACAAAATAGACAAACCTTTATCCAAATAAATGAAAAAGCACAGAGAGAACATGCAAATTAACAAAATCACAAAGGAAAAGGAGGACATAACAACAGACACATAGGAAATCCAGACAATTTTCAGGTCATACTTTGAAAAGCTGTATTCCACAAAAATTGAAAATTCAAAGGAAATGGACAAATTTCTGGATAACTTACCAAAATTAAATCAAGAACAGACAAACAACTTAAATAGACCTATAACTTGAAATGAAATAGAAGCAGTCATCAAAAGCCTTTCAACTAAAAACAGTCCAGGGCCAGATGGCTTTGGTGCAGAATTCTACCAGACATTCAAGGAAGAGCTAATACCACTACTCCTCAAACTGTTCCACACAATAGAAACAGAAGGTCCATTACCAAACTCTCTTTACGAGGCCACAATCACCTTGGTACTCAAGCCACACAAAGACACAAGTAAGAAAGAAAACTACAGACCAGTATCTTTCATGAACATTGATGCAAAAATACTCAATAAAATATTGGCAAACCGAATCCAAGAATACATCAGAGAAATCATCCACCATGACCAAGTAGGCTTCATCCCTGGAATGCAGGGATGGTTTAACATACGAAAATCTATCAATGTGATCCACCATAGAAACAAACTAAAAAAGAAAAACCACATGATCATCTCCCTAAATGCTGAAAACGCCTTTGACAAAATTTAACACCCTTCCATGATAAAAGGTCTTGGAGAGGTCAGGGATAACAGGAACATACCTAAACATAATAAGAGCAATATACAGTAAACCAACTGCCAACATCAAACTGAATGGAGAGAAGCTTAAGGCAATTCCTCTAAAATCAGGAACAAGACAAGGCTGCCCAGGCTCCATATCTCTTCAATATTGTACTTGAAGTTCTAGTTAAAGCAATAAGAAAACACGAAGAGTTCAAGGGGATCCAAATTGGAAAGGAAGAAGTCAAACTGTCTCTATTTGCAGATGATATGATAGTTTACATAAGCGACCCAAAAAACTCTACCAGGGAACTCCTACGCCGATAATCACCTTCAGCAAAATAGCAGGATTCAAGATTAAAAAAAAACAAAAACAAACAAACAAACAAACAAACAAACAAAAAAAAACCCCAGTAGCCCTACTTTATTCAGGCGACAAAGAGGCTGAGAAAGAAATCAGAGAAACATTACCCTTCACAATATCCATAAACAACATAAAGTATCTTGGGGTAATGCTTACCAAACAAGTGAAAGACCTATATAATAAGAACTTTGTTTCTTTAAAGAAAGAAATTAAAGAAGATACCAGAAAATGGAAAGATTTCCTATGCTCTTGGATAGGTAGGATAAACAGTAAAAATGGCAATCTTACCAAAAGTAATCTACAGAGTCAATGCAATCCCTATTAAAATCCCAGCACAATTCTTCACTGGCCTTGAAAGGATAATAATCAACTTTATATGGAAAAACAAAAGACTCAGGATAGCCAAAACAACCCTGTAAAATAAAAGAACTTCAGGAGGCATCACCATTCCTGACTTTAAGCTCTACTACAGAGCTATAGTCCTGAAAACAGCCTGGTATTGGCACAAAAATAGACAGGTAGACCAATGGAATCGAATTGAAAATCTTGATACTAACCCTCACACCTATGAACACCTGATTTTTGACAAAACAGCTAAAAGTATACAATGGGGTGGGGGGAGGAAAGCATCTTCAGCAAATGGTGCTGGCACAATTGGATGATGGTGTGTAGAAGACTACAGACAGACCCATGTCTATCGCCACACATAAAACACAAGTCCAAATGGATCAGAGACCTGAACATAAATCCAGCCACATTGAACCTCTTAGAAGAGAAAGTGGGAGGTACCCTTGAACAAACTGGTATAGGAGACCATTCTTGTACATAATTCCAGTAGCACAGACATTGAGATCAACAATTAATAAATGGGACCTCCTCAAACTTAGAAGCTTCGTAAGGCAAAGGACGCAATGGACAAGACAAAAAGGCAGCCCACAGGCTGGGAAAAGATTTTCACCAATCCTACATCTGACAAAGGGCTGATCTCCAAAATATACAAAGAACTCAAGAAACTATAGTCACCAAAACACCAAATAACCCTATTAAGAAATGGGGTACAGAACTGAAGAGAGAATTCTCAATAGATGATGTCAAAAAGACTAAAAGACACTTAAGAAAGTGCTCAACATCCTTAGCTATCAGGGAAATGCAAATCAAAACTACCCTGAGATACTATCTTAGTCCTGCCAGAATGGCTAAAATTAGAAACACCAATGACAACTCATGCTGGAGAGGATGTGGAAAAAGGGGAACACTCCTCTACTGCTGGTGGGAGTGCAAACTCATACAGCCATTTTGGAGATCAGTATGGCAGTTCCTCAGGAAAATGGGAATTAGTTTACCACAGTGTATTATGTTCATTATCTAAAATTGCTAATTATATGATAATTTAAGATGCTATGTATCTGTTGTTTAAAACATGGGGAAGACCTGTACTCTGTTCATACTCATATGAGCATACTTGTCCTGCTCTGAAAATGCATTATTTCCACACACTGAAATTATCCTGTTACCTGAGAAATAAGAATCAGACACAAAGTGCACAGCCCTATGACAGTTTGGTTTTGATGGTCCTTTCTTAAGCCTGGATATTAGAAAGTACGCATATCAGCTGGTCTTATGCAAGTTAAAACCAAAGACCAGAGCAGGAACCGCTTGGGCACTAAGTGCAGAGTGACAGCTGGTCCAGGGGTAGAAACCAGCACTTGTCCCAGGTCAGCTTATAGCAGCAATGTGAAAATGGTTAACTTGGGGCCAAGCATCAGGGAACGAGAGCTAGGAGTGCATCATCTGCTTTTCACGTCCTACAACAGTCCTTTCCCAGACAGGTCTCCTTTTCATAGCCCCGGATCCCATGGATGGTTCGCCTAAGGTAATGGGAACAAAAGGCTTGAACTAAAATAGATTTCATGGTTCACTTAGATGTTTCCCAGTTTCTGGTTACATTTCTTAAATAGAAATTTCATATTCTACTTAAAGTACCTCCCTTTATTACTTTTGCATATTTTTAATTATATTTTTCATAAGTTGTACAATATGTAACTTTAGGTAGTAAATATTTGTCTTTACAATTGCTAGTGTACATGTAAGAATAGCTTATTAAAAACCATAAAATAAATATTGGAGTTCTTTTTTTCTAAAAAAAAAAAAAAGATAAAATTGAAAATATATTATGTTCTAAAATATCTCTCTTAGTTATGAAGAAAGGGGTAGTGAAAACCATTAAGAAATTATTCTTAGCCGTGCAATGTGGTGCATGCATTTAATCCCAGGACTTGGGAGACAGAAGCAGGTGGATCTCTGAGTGTGAGTCTAGCCTTGTCTACAGAGTGAGTTCCAGGATAGCCAAGGCTACACAAAGAAACCCTATCTCAAAAAGCAAAAGCAAAAACAGAAAAACAAACAGGTAACACTTCTTGAGCAGTTAATTTTTTAAGTACAATTCTAAGTGACTCACATGTATAAACCATGCCATCTCTCTAAAACCCTGTCAATAAAAAGTATTTTCCCAATATTTGTTTTTAGGTGAAAAACTGAGGTAAAGAAAACTGAGATGACAGCCTAGGATCATCACTAAGATTGATGCTGGCCAGAATTCAGACATAAGCCCAGAATGAGGCAGGCTCCTGATGTCACAACAGAAATTCTTTTCAATTGTCACCTTCATCCTCACTGGCTAGCTCCATTTATTACAGTTCAATCGCATATTGCTTGATTGTTGTTAGATCACATTAATTTAGCATTTGAATGTAATCTTTACAAGCCTTATGCTCTTTTTTTCCTATTGGAAATTTGCTTCGTGAATTTCTCTCTTTGGACTATACTATGTTGTGAGAAGGCAAAACAACCTCATATTTGTTTTCTTTATAGCAACTTTTCTTCAGCCTGATTCTTGATGAATATCTGTTTTCTTCTCACCTCATTTTTCTCCTTCTTACCCTCTTCTTCTTTTGTTTTCTTTACTTATAAATTCTTTTTTTTCAGTACCTACATTTTTTTTATTTATTTTATATAACCAAGTCCATTTAAATGAAAACAAACATTTATAGACAATATTTAGGAATTTGGGTGTCGTTCTTTCCAAACTACTTCCTGCTGGTAAGGGGTGCTGTCATGGGGGATTCTAAGAAGATGCAGAAATCCTGGCTGTAGTCTGTAAGGCTGCTTATTCCAGCTGTTTTGAATGTAGGATCACCTGGTACTCTGTTTCAGGCGGTCTGGCGTGATCAAACCACATTAGTCTGGAAGGAATCCACAGCTTTTCATTTTCTGTGGAAACAAAAATAGAAATCCTTTTCCCCAGTAACTTGTCCTTGAACTTAAATTTTGGAGTCAAAGCATTTTTTTTTTAATTTAATTTATTATTTTACATGTCGATCCCAGGTCCCTCTCCCTCCCTCCCTGCCTCTCTCCCTCTCTCCCTCCTTCTCTCCCTCCCTCCTTCTTTCCCTCCCTCCCTCCCTCCCTCTCTTCTTCCCTCCCTCCTTCCCTCCCTTTTACCCTCTCTGCCCTCTCACTTGCACTCTAACCACCCTCCCCTCCCATCCCCCCACCCCAATTCCATATGTAGGGGAATGCCATCCAGTTGGGGTCATGTAGATCTGACAGGTCATGTGAAGTAGGGACTAGGGCTTCTCTCCTGTCTCTAGGTTAAGGCAGTTATCCCTCCATGGGGGATGTGTTCGCAAGTCCTTTTGTGCACCAGGGATACATCCTGGCTCCAATGTCTGAGCTCCCATAGACTGCTCAGACCTTCTGGCTGAGACCCATATTCAGGGGGCCTGAGTCAGTCCCATGATGGCTTCCCAGCTATCAGTCTGGTGGCCCATTAGCTCCTCCATGTTCAGATAGGCTGTCTCTATGTGTTTCTGGTGCCTGGTCTTGTCCTCTCCATCTGCATCTGAGTTTTACTTCGACTCAGTGTTTATGTATGGGTGTTTGCTCCTGTTTCCAGCAGGCATTAGTTGAGGGCTCCATGGAGAAGTTAGTTGTTGATCTCACTCTCCAGGAAGGGCATTTATGGTAGCCTTTCCACGGAAGCTCAAATTGTTAGTTGGCAGCAGGCTTGTAGTTCTCTAGACCTTTCTTTGTGTTCAATTTTATCTTCAAACCAATATTGGCTCCCTCTTTTATGCTCTCTCTCTCTCTCTCTCTCTCTCTCTCTCTCTCTCTCTCTCCCCCTCCCTCCTGTCTTCTATTCCTAACCAGGCTTAATCTTCCTGGTCGCACATGTTTTCCTTTCCTCCCCCTTGTTTTCTCCTACTTCTCTCTCCATTCGCTGCTCCCCCCACCCCACTTCCCCTGAGCTCTGGGGGACTTGTCCCTTCCCGGTTCTGTGAGGGGCTTTACATGAATCTCTTAGAATACACCTTGTATCCTAGTTCCTCTGGTGGTGTGAATTATAGGCTGGTGATCCTTTGATCTAGGTCTAAAATCCATATATGAGTGAGTACATAGTGTGTTCCTCTTCTTGTGACTGGGTTACCTCATTCAGGATGGTTTCTTCAAGTGCCATCCACTTGCCTGTGATTTTCAAGATACCATTATTTTTTTCTGCAGAGTAGTATTCCATTGTGTAGATGTGCCACATCTACACAATATTGAAGAGATATGGAGAGAGAGGGCAGCCTTGTCTTGTTCTTGATTTTAGAGGAATTGGCTTAAGTTTCTCACCAATCAGTTTGATGTTGGCAGTTGGTTTGCTGTATATTGCTCTTATTATGTTTAGGTATGTTCTTGTTATCCCTGATGTCTCCAAGACCTTTATCATGAAAGTGTGTTGAATTTTGTCGAAGGCTTTTTCTGCATCTAGGGAGATAATCATATGGTTTTTCTTTTTCAGTTTGTTTATATGGTGGATCACATTGATAGATTTTCGTATGTTAAACCATCCCTGCATTCCAGGGATGAAGCCTACTTGGTCATGGTGGATGATTTCTCTGATGTATTCTTGAATTCGGTTTGCCAGTATTTTATTGAGTATTTTTGCATCGATGTTCATCAGGGATATTGGTCTGTAGTTTTCTTTCTTAGTTGTGTCTTTGTGAGGTTTGGGTACCAAAGTTATTGTGGCTTCATAAAAAGAGTTTGGCAATAAACCTTCTGTTTCTATCTTGTGGAACAGTTTGAGGAGTATTGGTATTAGTTCTTCCTTGAATGTCTGGTAGAATTCTGCACTGAATCCATCTGGCCCTGGACTTTTTTTGCTTGGAAGGCTTTCGATGACTGCTTCTATTTCATTGTGAGTTATTTAAGTTCCGGTCTATTTAAGTTGTTTGTTTGTTCTTGATTTAATTTTGGTAAGTGATAGTTATCCAGAAATTTGTCCATTTCCTTTGAATTTTCAATTTTTGTGGAATACAGCTTTTCAAAGTATGACCTGAAAATTGTCTGGATTTCCTCTGTGTCTGTTGTTATGTTTCCCGTTTCATTTCTGATTTTGTTAATTTGCATGTTCTCTCTGTGCTTTTTCATTTATTTGGATAAAGGTTTGTCCATCTTGTTGATTTTTCTCAAAAAACCAACTCTTCGTTGCATTGCTTTTTGTATTGTTTTCCTGGTTTCTATTTTGTTGATTTCAGCCCTCAAGTTGATTATTTCCTGGCATCTACTCCTACGGGGTGCGTTCGCTTCTCTCTGTTCTAAAGCTTTCAGTTGCGCTGTTAATTCTCTTATGTGACTATCCTCTGTTTTCTTCATATGGGCACTTAGCGCAATGAACTTCCCTCGTAGCACTGCTTTCAAGGTGTCCCATAAGTTCGGGTATGTTGTGTCCTCATTCTCGTTGACTATTAGAAAGTCCTTAATTTCTTTCTTATTTCTTCTTTGACCCAGGAGTGGTGCAATTGCACATTGTTCAGTTTCCATGAGTTTGCAGGTTTTCTGCTATTTGTGTTGTTGTTGAATTCCAATTTAAAGCATGGTGGCCCGATAAGATACAGGGGGCTATTCCTATTCTCTTGTATCTGTATCTGTATCTGTATGCCACCTAGTATGTGGTCGATTTTAGAGAAGGTTCCATGTGGAGCAGAGAAGAAGGTATATTCTTTTGTGTTTGGATGGAATGTTCTATAGATATCTGTCTGTTAACCCCAGTTGAGACATAACTTCTGTTAGTTCTTTTGTTTCTTTGTTGAGTTTCTGATTTGTGGTCCTATCTAGTGTTGAGAGTGGTGTATTGTAGTCTCCCACTATAAGTGTGTGAGGTTTTATATGAGCTTTGAGTTTCATTAGTGTTTCTTTTACAAATGTGGGTGACTTTGTATTAGGGGCATAGATGTTCAGAACTGAGACTTTGTGTTCATGGATTTCTCCTGTGATGAATATGAAATGACCGTCTTCATCCCTTTTGATTAATTTTGGTTTGAAGTCTAACTTGTTAGATATTAGGATAGCTATGCCTGCTTGCTTCTTATTTCCATTTGATTGGAAAATCTTTTCCCAACCCTTTACCCTGAGGTAATGTCTATCTTTGAAGCTTAGATGTTTTTCTTGTATGCAGCAGAAGGATGGATTCTGTGTTTGTATCCATTCTGTTAGCCTGTGTCTTTTTATAGGTGAGTTAAGACCATTAATGTTGAGGGTGAGTAAGGACCATTGATTGTTGATGCTTGTTTGATTTAGGTTTGTTGTTGGCAGTGGTATTGTGAATATATTAGTTCTGCTTCACCCTTGGTTTCTGGTGTAGTTGGATTATCTGTTGCGTACATTTTTGTGGGCGTAGTTACCTTCCTTGGGTTGGAGTTTTCCTTCCAATAATTTCTGTAGGGCTGTATTTTTTAGATTCGTATTGGGAAAATCTGAATTAAATATCTTGTTTTCTCCATGTACAGTGATTGAGAATTTTGCTAGATATAGTAGCCTAGGCTGGCATCCATGTTCTCTTAATACTTTTAGAACATCTATCCAGGACCTTCTTGCCCTGAGGGTTTCCATGGAGAAGTCAGGTGTAATTTTGATAGGTCTGCCTTTATATGTTACCTGTCCTTTTTCCTTCTCTGCTCTTAATATTCTTTCTTTATTCTGTATGCTAGGTGTTTTGATTATTATATGTCGAGGGGTCTTTTTTCTTTGGTCCATCCTATTTGGGGTTTGGTATGCTTCTTGTACTTTCATGGGCATGTCCTTCTTCAGATTTTGGAAAGTTTTGCTTGATGATTTTGTTGAATATGTTTTCGGCACCTTTGAGCTGGGCTTCCTCATCTTCCTCTATGCCTATTATTCTTAGGTTTGGCCTTTTCATGGTGTCCCACATTTCCTGGATGTTTTGTGTTAAGGATTTGTTGGATTTATGATTTTCTTTGGTCGATGAATCTATTTCTTCTAGTTTATCTTCTGCACCCGAGATTCTCTCTTCCATCTCTTGAATTCTGTTGGTTATGCTTGTGTCTATAGTTGCCGATTTTTTGCCCAGCTTTTCAATTTCCAGCATTCCTTCCGTTTGTGTTGCCTTTATTTTCTCTATTTCAGGTTTCAAGTCTTGAACCGTTTCCTTCACCTGCTGAATTGTTTCTTCTTGGCTTTCTGTACTTTCCTTAAGGAATTTGTTCATTTCTTCCACTTTTTTGTTTGTTTGTTTTTTTTCTTCCATTTCTTTAAGGGATTTTCTCACATCTTCTTTGAGGGCCTCTATCATTTTTATGATGGTAATTTGTAAGTCGTTCCCTTTTGCTTCCTCTGCTTTGTTGTTGTGTTCCGTTCTAGTTGGTGTAGATTCCCTAGATTCTGGTGGTGTCATGCTTGTCTTTCTGTTGTTAGGTGTTTTGTTGTATTGCCTTCTTCCCATAGCTTCTTCCAGTAGGTGTTGTTGGTGTCTCCCCCCTTTCTCTATGGTACTTCCCCGGTGGGCTTATGTGGGTCAGAGATTCAATATCTGTAGCTCTGTGTGGTCCAAGCTCTCTAGGAGGTCTCTCCACAGACAGGGACCCAAGGATGGGGTCAGGGCTGAGGATCCAGTAGAAGATGCCATGAGCCAATGGCTCTAGCCAATGGATGTTAGAAGAAGACAAAGGCTGAGCTGAAACTTGGGAAGGTTTTGCAGGATAGTCGGATCTCACTGGAAACTGGGACTCTCCAGCTTAGGCCTCTTTAGCAGAGGCCCTGATTTGGGGGTCAAGGATCTTATTGTCAGGAACTCAGAGTGGACCCGCAGAGATAGGCAGATCTCTAGGAGGGGCCTGGGACTCCAGCAGAGGACTGGAGCTGGGGTCAGAGCATGTGGAAATTACGGGTGGTCCCTCGTGGATAAGCAGGTCTCCTTTGTTCAGAGTTCCTCCGGGGAGTCTCTGAAGTAGGGTGGTCTGTTGGCTCCACCCTCTGTGTCAGTGTTCATCAAGAGCGGCAGGACAGTGGGCAGGGTAGGGCACAGGGTAGGGGGCAGGCTCGCGGTGGGGACGGGTGGGGGTGTATCAGTGCTCCAAAGGTGCTCTTGATGGGGACAGGACACAGGAGCAGCAGGATCAGGGGCCAACCCAGGGAGTTTGGCGGGGAAGGGGGGGGAGAGGTTGTAGGGGAGAGGCAGCCCCGATTGGGCCCAAACTCACCTCTGGCCAATAGCTGGTGGAAGAGGACAAAGGCTGAGCTGAAACTTGGGAAGGTTTTGCAGGATAGTCAGATCTCACTGCAAGCTGGAACTCTCCAGCTGAGGCCTCTTTCTTTAGCCTTTTGTCCTCTATTTTTAGTGCAAGCTGGGGGCAGTCTGCCATAGAGGCAACCCAAAACACAGCCTGATCAAAGCCCTGATTTCCCCTTTTTTCTCTAATGTTTTGAGCCTCATGTGGAGCCATAGAGAGGAGAAGCAGTTGAGGAATTTGTTCCATAGCTTGTCTGGCAACGACTCTGTGGGCCACTGATGTCATTATCTTACTCTCCCCCTCACTATCCTGATCTACAACTCCAGGATGTGTCTGGATGCCTCGGGAGGATAGTGTTAGAGTGCTTCAAGATTAATCTGACCATGCCTTCTGGAAAAGGCCCATATATCCCTGTAGGGAGGGCCTGGACCCCAGTCTCAGGAGTTAGAATCGCTTGGGTGGAGGGACCGAGGTCCAGTCCTGCACTCCCTGGAGTGGCTCTGAGGACGTCTGAGAGGTAAAGGGGTTGCTTTGAGGAAGAAAATGAATCCTGCCACTTCCCGGGGCAGAGGTCTTTGCCCCATAAACATTGGCTCTGGGGCTCTGGGGTGGGGCCCTTCTCCAGTGTCCCTGATTGGCATTGGGGCAAAGAGGATTGCCCCCGGAATCAGTTTTGGAATGACAGTCATTAGCCCAATGGTGCTCCCGCTGACAGTGGGGACATAGTCCGGGTCTCTTAGGACCGGTGATATTATTTTGAGGGCATTCCCTACAGAAATGTCCATCCTTCTCGCAGCCAAAACATGCCCTTGCTTCTGCCCCCTGACTGGATTTTCTCTTTCCCTCTTGGGGTCTAATAGCAGTGGCCAGTATTTGCCCTTGGATGAAGTTGTCATTAATGTCCCTGCAGATGTGAATGTAATCATTTAGACTTTTATTACGGTGAGAGCGAAGGGCCTCCTTACAATATTTGTCAGCATTTTCAAAGGCCATCTGTTTGATCACAGGCATTGCAGGACCAAATCCTCCAAAAATCCTCTCTGCCACGTGGGTAAGTCGATTTACAAACTCATGGAAGGGCTCAGAAGCCCCCTGGATAATTTTGGACAATTGGTCCCCTCCTTTAGAGGGCAGTGCCTTCCAGGCACTAAATGCTGCCGTGGCTACCTGGGCATAAACAGCAATATCAATATGGCATCTGCTGATGGGTGATGGCATATTGGCTGCTCCCTATGAGTATGTCAAGATTTCTCTGGGGTTGTCCTGCATGTGCATTTTTCTGGGCTTTTTGGGAACATCTCTCTTGAAATTCAAGAACCGCCCCCCCCAAGAGCCATTCGGCAAAGCTGTTGTCAATCGGCAAAGCTGTTGCCAATCGCTGGGCGTCAGATTAAGAACCATAAAGGATTCCACCAAAGACAATGAAAGGAACTTGCAACCCGTCATTCAGGGTGGCTTCCTTACATTGCTTCATGTCTTTGAAACTAAGAGGATTGTAATGGCGGATAGCCTGCTCAGGGTTGTTTGTGTCTGGAACCTCCATTACCTGGGCTACTACAGGATAGCATTGACTTCTCCCCTAGGCCCCCCTTCAGGGCCCGGGAGGGACTGAGCCATGGGGTAGGAGGGGTCTCCCTGTTCTAAGTATGAAGGGGGACTCTTTGCCCTTTTTTTCTGATCTCTGATTTTGGCCTCCCTCAATTCCCGACTCTGAGCTGGGATCAAATTGACTTTAATTTTCTATATCTGACAAGGAAGGATATAGGCGGCTTTCGGGAGGGTGCCTTTCCTTGGGCCACGCTCCAGGGTCCTTGTGAAAGGTCCTGCCCTCCCTTGAAGATTCGGTCTTTTTCTGATCTGTATGGGGGCCCTGTGGCTTCTTGGATACTCCTTAGGCTCATCTTCCTCACTTTCTGACTCAGAACATAATGACTGCTGAGTCTCCATCTCCTGTATCTCTTTTAAAACCTCTTTGCTAGTTTGTATCACCAGCTTCAGGTGGACTTTATCTGTTAGAAGTGCATCCTTTACTAGTCTTCACAAGGAGAAGGTGGATAGTGGCCCCTCTTCCTTTAGCAATTTGTGCAGGTTGTGTCTGACCTCCTCCCAATCAGGCATATTCAGGCCTCCACCCATTATAAACCAAGGTCTAGCCCATTGAATGGATTTTTAAAAAGCCTTCAAGAGTTTTTGTCTTTACTGCAGTTCCTTCTTCCTCTAGAAGTTCCTTTAATTGAAATTCTAATTCAACCTTTCTGGGTGAATTCCCCATCTCTCTTTTTTTCTATTTATTTACCCTAATACATCCTGGCCAGCACAAGGGATGACCCTGTCCACTTACCTCAATTTCAGAATCTTGGTGGAACCTCCAATTGCCATGCCTGCATGACAAGGGACCGAGAATCTGTGGAGGGTGTCGGGATTAACAACACAGGACTCTTGCTTGATGTTAAGAAGGCTCTTTTCTTAAGAAGGGCGGCACCAGATGGAGGAGGGGGAAGCAGAGGGGGGCAGTTAGTCATCTCAGGTTCCAAGGACTGGTTAGGGTGTTTGTAGGGGCCTGCTCCAAGGTTGCAGAAAACAAAGGCACACCTTGCCTCAGTAAACCTGTTTTTTCTTTTCCTGCAGTTACAGCTGCCTGTCCTGAGGGCAGCAGGGGGAGGTGAATTCTTAGCCAAGGTCTTAATTCCTACACAAGGAGGAGCTAACCATGGGACTGACTCAGACCCCCTGAACATGAGTCAGCTAGAAGGCCTAAGCAGTCTAAGGGAACTCAGACAATGGAACCAGAATGTATTCCTGGTGCACAAAAGGACATTGCGGGCACATCCCCCATGGAGGGACAGAAGAGAAGTCCTAGTCCCTCCTTCAAATGACTTGACCCCTCCTGGATGGCATCACCCTACATGTGGAGTGGTGGGGATGGGAGTGGAGGGTGGTCAGGATGCATGTGGGGGGGGGGGAGAGGGAAAGAGGGAGGGAGGGAAAGGGAACTGGGATCAATATGTTAAAAAAAATAAGATTTAGGAGACTGGAAAGGGTAATCCCTAGGGTTAAGTGCTATTGATATTCTTCAGTTCCAAGCATAAAGTAAAGGTAGTTCACAACTAGGCACAATTCCAGCTCCAGGGGATACAATATCTTTAGGTCTCCATACACATATATACATCTGTAACGAGTATGGTTTTTCCTGCCTGCTGCCTGGTCTTGTCCTGCTGCTGCGCCAGCCCCAAATAACACAGAGACTCTGTATTTGATATTATGCTGTTGGCCAGTTACTTGTTTCTTATAGGCTAGCTCTGTCTTAATTATTAACCCATTTCTATGTATTTCCACGTGGTCTTACCGAGAGCAGAGGAATGGCGGTTCTGTTCTCTCCAGGCTCTCCATCCTGACTCCTCCTTCCTACTTCCTCTTTCCTCCTTGTCTCCTAGTCCCTCCTATCTTCCTTTCCTATTGGCCAACAGTGCTTTATTCATTAACCAGTATGAGAAACATATACAGAATGACATCTCCCATCATCTCCTCTTTTCTGTCTAAATAAAAAGAAGGGTTTTAACCTTAACATAGCAGAATATATCACATAACAGTTATCAAGTAAGAATCACAATTAACAATATTTAGTCCATTAACATTTAGTAAGATTTGAATAAAATATTCCATCATCTATCCTATCTTTGTGTGTCTAAAGTCTATGTAACTTATCTTTAATACTAAGGAAAACTGTAACCATAACTCTCTGTCTTCAAGTCCCTCAAAGACCACAGAAGCATAGTATGTAAACTCTAGAAATGATAGAGACAACTCACTGCCTGGTCACCCGAAGTTCTTCTGTATCTTCCATCTTCAGCCCATAGGCCATAGTGTGTCTGGCAGACTCTTCAGCAAAGCAGGAAACTTTAAACTGTCTTCTTGTATTTGCAGTTTGTCAGTCACTTTCCTCTGTGTCCTGCAGACTGTCTGGCAGACTCTTCCATGAAGCAGGAACGCTGTAGCAATGTCCATCTTGAATCAGCAGTCACTTTTCTGTGGGTCCTGCTTGTCTGGTTTATACAGCATAAAGTCAAACAGTCCAGACAAGAGCAGTATCTTGTCCAAATGGCTAGTCTTGCCATATTGGAAGTAAACTTCATAACGAGTTTGTTTCTTCAATGTCCACCTTCCTTTCTGATGCAGGTGGTGTTGCCAGGAGTATTTATGTCTCACTGTCAAAAAAAAAAAAAAAAAAAAAAAAAAAAAAAAAACCCTAAACAATTTTAAATGCCATATTCTGTAGGTCTTTGAAAGGTTTGAAGAATTCCTATCTCAAATACATCTCTATATATCTAGAAAACCTAACTCACCTAGGTATAAGTTTTTACTATTATAGGTAACTATCTAAAATCTGTACAAAATTATACATTACATTTTTAAATGAGCTATATACACACAATACCTAAGCAAAAGGAGAAATATAAACATCACAAAATTGACCTTAAGTTGTATCAATAAATGAAAATCCATTCCAAAACAAAGTATTCATATCTATATCATAATCCCTTTTTTACCTTTAAAAAGAGATTGGTTGTGGTCATTAACCATTTATAACTAACCCCATTTAAATGAAAACAAACATTTATAAACAATATTTGGGAATTTGGGCGTTGTTCTTTCCAAACTACTTCCTGCTGGTAAAGGGCGCTGTCATGGGGGAATCCTAAGAAGACGCAGAAATCCTGGTTGTAGGCTACAAGGCTGCTTTGTCCAAGCTGCTTTGAATGTAGGATCACCTGGTACTCTTTTTCAGGGGGTCTGGCTTGCTCAAACCACATTTGTCTGGAAGGAATCCACAGCTTTTTATTTTCTGTGGAAACAAAAATAGAAATCCTTTTCCCCAGTAACTTGTCCTTGAACTTAAATCTTGGAGTCAAAGCATTTATAAAATATATAAATTGGATTGATACGGCACCATTTGTTTTAACAGTTGTTGTTATTTCCTCAGCAGTCAAAAGATAGAAAGACAATATAACACCATACAGTAACCAGATTCTCTCTGAGCTTTTCATCTTTACGTGGCTTTATTATTACTCTGTTTCTTTTACTTTTTATTTTTTATTTTTTGAGACAGGGTTTCTCTGTGTAACTCTTATCTGTCCTGGAATTCACTCTGCATACCAGGTTTACTTTGAAATCACAGAGATCTGCTTGCCTCTGTCTCCTGAGTGCTGGGATTAAAGGCGTGCGCCAACACACCCGGCTGTTCTGTCTTTTTAAAACCATTTTTTAAATTCTCTCCCAAGCCTACGTATTTTTAAAACACACTGTAAACCTTTAGAGGTTTTCCTTAATATGAATCTGCCTTTACTGTAAATCTCTATCTTTTATCTGGTAAACAACAACATTGCTAAAATGAAAGTCATAGCTGTTTCTGCCACAGTTTACCAAAGATGGCTGCGGCTATTTTACAGCCAGCACTGAGAATTGTTCTCACTGCCTTTGTCTGCATGCTGCTGGCTTGGATATGTGGTCACTGCCATTGCAAGCTCTCGTACACACCAATAAATTGTTACCAGTGCTTTTTAAAAGCCATGTGGTTTTTTGCCGCTTATGCTGAGTCAGGAACCTTCCCTTAAAGGAGCCGCGCGAATATCTGCTTGTCTCTTGCAAAGCAGAGTTCAACCAAGAAAAATGCTGCTACCAAGAAACCTTGCTTGTCTCTGTTCTTTTGTTTCTAAAACCCTTATTTAAGCTTTTGTTAAATTTTAAGTGGAAGTTCTTTTTCGCCATGTGGGTGCCATCTGTAACGAGTACGTTTTTTTCCTCCTGCTGCCAGTCTTGTCCCGCCGCCGTGCCAGCCCCAAATAATACACAGAGACTCTGTATTTGATACAATGCTGTTGGCCTGGTTACTTGTTTCTTATCGGCTAGCTCTGCCTTAATTATTAACCCATTTTTGTGTATTTCCACGTGGTCTTACCAGCGAGAGGCGGCTGGCGGTTCTATTCTCTCCAGATTCTCCATCTTGACTCCTCCTTCCTACTTCCTCTTTCCTCCTTGTCTCCTAGTCCCTCCTATCTTTCTTTCCTATTGGCCAACAGTGCTTTATTCATTAACCAGTATGAGAAACATATACAGAATGACATCTCCCATCATACATCTACACAGGCACATATATACAAATAAAAACTAAATCTTTGGAAAAAGTAAAACAAACAAACAAAACAAAACTCTGAGATTGCATTAGTTTTAATATTGTCATCTTTGCCATGGCCCTTGCCACTTACTTGTGTTTTGTTAGATATATCTGTGTTTCTGTAGGTTACGGATTCCATCTTGTTATCTTTGTTTCCTTTATAATAGTGAATGGACTGTTGAAAATAGTATATGAGATGTTATTACATTAAATGTTAGTGGCTAAATGTCTTTATGTTTCTAAGAATATACCAAATGAATGAGACCCCAACACTCAGACTTAATGTTACAGTGACCTTACTGAACTTAATGTCATCCATTAAAGCAATGTACAGTGAGAAGAAATGATTAATCAAACCACCCTCTTAAGACAGAGTGTCCTTGAGATCCATGAATTATGTGTTTTAGAATTTCTCTCATTGATCAGTAACCTTCAGCACCAGATGGGCCATCTGTTTGTAGTTTGTCCAGTGCCTGACATGTTCTCTGCATATAATTCCTGTAACTGAAAAGTGTGTGGAACTCCTGAATATGCTTTTCAGTATCTCCTTCTCCATTGCCAGTACTGCCACCACCAACACCCATGTGTCTCCCAGGTTACAATCTGTGCCATCTGCGCCTGGCTTTCTTGGTTCTCTTGAAAACCTTCCTTTTTCCCACAAACATCTCTAAGAGCTGTGCTGACCAGCAGGCACAATTCTTTGAGGAGAAGCAGGACTGCTTTAAACATTGTGAATGATTTGAAGAACATGGGGGACAATACTGAAACTTTCTCCAAGAAAGGTTGGTGACAGCTGTTAGAACTATATGAAATCTGAGGAAGCCATGTGGAGTCTGTCCATGAGACCTCCAAGAAAGTCAGAATGTGGCATCCATGCCTTGGGCCCCACACAGCTTCACTCCTCCCTCAGACTCTGATCTCAATTTTTTCTTTGATGTCTTTTACTTTCCTTCAGGTAGGGGTTCAGGTCTTGTGTAAGTGCAACTATCAGGTTTCAGACATAAAGAGCCTATGGCCACAGCCAGACCTCTTGACACATTCCTACCACATGCATACTTTCTTGTTTCTTTTCACAATATTAAGCCTACGAACACAGAGGTTCCCATTTCCCCTCACATTTGTGTTTCTGAGAATCTGCACCTATAGTCTCATTTGAAGGCATTAAAGTCTTCCTCAGAGTATGACTTTTTATTTTTTATTTTGGCACATGTACTAGGGTCTCTTCTCATCCTTTCTTGGGATTCATTTACTTTGGATTCTGGATTCTGTTTCCTGTTAAGTTTTCCTGGTTTTGTAATTGTTTTTCGTAAGGCTCTTGTTTTTCATTGAAATTTATATTTTATGATTTTAGTAATAAAGACTCAGGAGTCAGAGAAGCTAGGGTGAAAATCTACTAGCTCAGAGAGGATGAGGAGCAACTTGTTGACCTTCCTCCTATACCAGCATCTCAGAGAGTTCCTTTTGTGTTGTTGCAAACCAAATGTGATCACTAAGTCCCTCCCTTCTATTTCCTATGTGTCTACCTGTCTTCCTGTCTCTCTCTTTACCCTATGGCTACTTTTTGTCAACTAGTTGCTGCCCCCACCTCTTGATCCCAGGTTTTTATTTAGTTAACTCAATCTCAGGGTTCACATTGTGATCAAATATCCTGCAATAGGTGTGGGTGCCATAGAGATGACTGCACTCCATCTTGGCACAAGGGCAGAGTTCAAAGCTGTCAGCAAGTCATAAGACCTAAAGGTCAAAGGTGTGGCTACAGAAGGTTGTTTTGGCTGTCTTAGTCTAAATAACAATAGACCTGAATCAGAGGTGTGGCTACTCCTGACCTCAAGGCTAGGGAATAAGAAGTTGGAGCTAAGGTGTGGTTACTGAACCCCTAGAATAAGTGAGGACGAAAAGTCTGTTTGTTCCATATACATGGTACCGTGTTCCCCTTTTTGGTTAAGGTATATAAAAGTGGTGAAAAATAAACTTGTGACATTTCAGTATTGACTGATCTGCCCTCCTGACTTTTATTTTGTCTCTCTGTCTTTCTTTATTGTCTATAGCTAGCCTTACCCTCATCCACACTCCCCCACTTAGGTATGGACTTGGAGCCGCTCAGCTGTCTCCGATTGTAGCCCCACACAGACCGCTCCCGACATACCACATTGTGATCATATATCATGCAATAGGTTCTGGTACTGCTTCTGTCTAGGTATTAGCTTTGGGGCCTGTCTTGGAACTTGCTCTGTAGACTAGCCTGGCCTCGAACTCACAGAGATCTGCCTGCCTCTGCTTCCCAAGTGCTCGGATTAAAGGTGTGTGCCACCACCTCCTAGCCCCAGCTTCTCTTTTAACAATGTACCATTATCTTGTAGTAAAAACATGACACAAATTTACATGGAAAACTATGTTGTGGAATATTAGCTTAAGATGTGTAACATTCATTTATACTATGGAGTATTTGTTTAATGATGCAAAGATGTGTTGCATGCTTTGATGGTGTATTTGTTTAACTCTGTAAAGCTATGTGACTTTGTCTAAAACACTCAATGGGTTTAATAAAGAGCTTGGCGAGTCTGGAAGGCAGAGGGGATAAATGGAAGAAATCTAGACTCAGAAAGGAAGAAGAGTGAGAAAAGGAGGAAGAGAGATGGATGCTGAGACCCAGCCACCCAGCCACTCAGCCACCCAACCAGCCACAGAGTAAGAAGGGAAGAAAGATATATAGAATAAAGGTAGATAAAAGCCAAGTGGCAAAACCTACTTAAAGAGAAATGTGGTAATTTAAGTAAGAAAAGCTGGGTAGAAACAAGTCAAGCTAGGGCTGGGCATTTATAGGTAATAATAAGTCTCTGTGTGATTATTTGGGAGCTGGGTGGCAGGCCCTCAAACAGTAAACACACAAACAAACAAACAAAAACTACAAAATTAAGTGAGACAACAGGGCTCCACTGCTGGTGGAGCTCTAGGTTTGAATTTATTGCCCTCTTTTCCAACTTCTAGAGGATGTTGTTGTTCTTTTGCTGCAGCTATCACCTATGAAACACAAACACAAGACTCAGCACAACCACGTGGAGTTTATTGGAGATGAGAGAAAGGGGGTAGCTGGTTGTACTGCACTTGCTTTAAAAGGGATACTTGCACATGTGTAACAGAGTCCCCTGTGCAGCCAGGTAAAGTGAGTCATAGTGATGACATGGCCATGAGCGTCCTGCCCATCGTTGGGGGCGGGGTCAGCAGACTGCTGGTTTCCAACAGATGTTGTATTACTTGGCTGTCGTGCTTCTTTAACCCTTCTGTGTCTATGTACTCACATGCAGAGTACAGGATAAACCCCCTGATCGCAAGATCTTTAAAAAGCTGGAAGGTCCCTTTTGTCACACAAAGAACACATGGTATTTCCAAGTTCTGGAGATTAGGATATTATTTTGTCTTCCAGGGTCGCCATTGATTTTGTGAACCCCTGGACTTTGAGATCATGGCCGTTTCTCCCTTTAGGTCGTTTTCATTACTGCTTTTACACATATGTTGACAATTCTTGTATGTATTTCTCTGTGAAGTTCTCAGTTTCTGCTTTATGATTTTTTAAGCTCTGTCATTAAGTCATAAATATTAAGATTGTTATTTGTTCTTCACTGACTTATTAAGAACGCCATTATTCCTATTTATATGCTTTGCTCTTAAGACTGCCTTTTATTAATGTAGCAATTCCAACTTAGTTTTATTGGTGTTAATGTAGTATATCTTTTTAAAATTGATTTTTTTAACATAATGTATTTTGATCATGTTTTTCCCCCCTTCCCAGTTCTTCCCAGATCCTCCATATGTTGTATCTTTCTATAATGTGTTCCTTAACCTATTTGTGTAAAGTAGTTGCTATATTCTGTTTTAAGCTATATTGTGTTTTAAGCTTATCTGACAAACTCCACCTTTTAATTTAAATGGGAAGTTTAAACCATTTGTGGGATTTACTTATTTTTGAGATAGTTCTGTCTTGCTATGTTGCCCAGATTGGCCTTTGAACTCTGGAGTACAAATGAAATGCCTGTCACAACCTCCTAAGTATCTGGAACTACAGGTGTGTCTTAGTTTGGGTTACTATTGCTGTAATAAAACATTGTGACCAAAAACAGTTTGAGGGGGAAAGGGTTTATTTGGCTTACATATCCTCAATCAAAGACCACTGGGGGAGTCAAACCAAGTGGGAAGCTGGAACTGATAACAGGCCATGGAGGGGTGCGACTTAGGTTTGTTCCTCTTGGCTTGCTCAGTTTTCTTTCTTGTAGAACCCAGGACCACCACCTCAGGAGTGTTCCCTCCTACAATGGACTGGGCCTCTCCATATCATTACTAATTAAGAAAGTGCCCTACAAACTTGCCTGTCTGCCACTCAATATCACAGAGGCATTTTCTCAGTTGGGATTCCTTCCTCTCAGATGGCTTCTGTGCCAAGTTGACACAAAACTTGCCAACATAAGATGTATGCCATTGTATAGTAGGACTCTCTTTGTACCACAAGCTCCTGAATAATGACATGGAGACTTTTTATTAATTATGAAAGCTTGGCCTTAGGTTAGGCATGTTCCCAACTAGCTCTTAAAACAAATTAACCCATTTATATTAATCTATGTTCTGCCACATGGCTTGTCACCTCTGCTCAGTATCTTATGGCCAATTTACTTCATGTCTTGTTAGCAAATCTCCACTTCTGTGATTCCTTCCCCCTAGTTGCTATTTCTCCCTAGAAGTTTCACTTACACTCTCCTGCCTATCTGTTGGCCATTCAGCTCCTTAGTGAACCAATCAGAAGGTGCCTTAGGCAGGTGAGGTAAAACAGGGATATCTCACATATTGTGATCAAATATTCCACATCATGCACTCAGTTTTAGGCCATGTGCATTTATTGTAATTGACATATATTCAAATAAGACTCCTCTGGTTATCACTAGGACACAGGAAAGCCAAAGATTCTTTTTGTAGTAATCAAGTTAAGAAATAAGGGCTTATGGCTCAGAGGGTAAGAATGCATGCGACCATGCATGACAGCCTGAGTTTGATCCCTAGCACCTATGTGGAAGGGGAAAACAAAACAAAAAAAAACAACCCCCAAACAAACAAACAAACAAAAAACAAAGAAAAACAAAACAAAAAAAAACCCTAACTCTGTGACATGGATATTTCCACACACATACATAGCCCCTCCCCCAATAAATAAAGAAGAATGAATAAATAAAGAAGAAGAATCAATGAAATTGTCCTGGACAGGGAATATGAAAGGAGCTATATAATGAAAAGAAATGGTGTTTGGACCAATTTCTAGATACATCATTAAATTTCAAGACATTAAAGACATTGCAGGATAAAAGACATTAAAAAAGATAAGTGACCAGCTGAAGAGAAATGCCAGAGGTAGAGTACACATGACTGTGGGTAGTTTTATGGATTGTCTATTATACCACTTCACCTCCAGTTTTATTTATCCAGACCATGACAGACAATTCTGAAGGAACATCCGGGTTGAAGTCTCCAAGAGTAACCCTGGGTTTGATGACTCGCTAGAAAGATTCACAGGACTCAGCATATAGTTGTCCTTGTGGCTATTATAGGAAAAGAAGCAAACCCCAAACCAGCAAAGAGAAAACGCACATGACATGAACTTGAGAGGAAATTTGAAACTGGCAAGATTCCTTCCTCAGTGTAGTCATGCACGACCTGAGATTCTGGTGGAATGAAACTGTGACAATAATGTAGAAAATACTGCATAGCAGGAAAGTGGATTCAAGTATCCAAGGTTCTATCACAGACTAGGCTCACATAGGCACACTTTGCCTAACACAGTCCCACATTTCAGATTCCCAGAAAAAAAGGGAGGTATTCAGTGTAAATCACTTTGCCTCTCATCCTGTCTTCATTTGATCCATCGCTCTGGCCTCTGGAAAATTTTGATCTGTTTTGCAGGACAACAGCAGATTAAAGCAAATTAAATCAAGCAGTAGCCCTGTGAGGAGCTGTAGTATTGACTACACAGCTATGTGCTATGCAACAATTGGGTTGGTGCATGCTCTTCCATCCCCATTAAGGATTAGAAATATTCTATGCAATAAGTATATATAGCCTTGCCCCAAAGCTATTGATTGTATTGCTTTTGTTATAGAGATCTCTACTACACAGAACATCCTAAACAAGATCATGTAATTGAAAATATGGATGAGGTTAATCCAATAAGACAAATATAAACTTAACATGCTAGTGCATGCCTGTGAGTCTAGTACTTGGAGACTGAGGCAGGAGGGTCACATAATCTAGGCCAGAATGGGCTACAAAGTGAGACATGCCTCTGAAAGGTCTTTAAAAGCGTGGGTAAGACCACATACTGCTCCTGTAGAGGACCTGGGTTTGGTTCTCAGCACCTACACCAGCCTCACAACGGCCTGTAACTCCACTTTTGGGGGACCCAACATCCTCTTCTGGATTCTACAGACCCGTGCATTCATGTGCACACCCTTTCTCATAAACACATAATTAATAATAAATCTTTTGTAAGTGTCAAGTACATTCTCTTCAAGGTATACATAAAACACATGTGCTGTAAAGGGTGGGGCAAAAAAAAATCTGTAACACTCAGGAGACAGTGATTTGGGGCATGCCAGGACATCTCCCTGAAGTAAAGGACAAACCATTATATTTTGCATGCTTTGCTCTGAGTTAGGGATGCCTGGTAGTCTTCTGTGTTCAAAGGCAGTGTATTTCACACCCAGTAACCCTGCTCTTCCCCATAAAGGGGAACATGAAGAGCTGCAAGTTTTAAGAGATTACTGAAAGCAGCCCAGTTCATACTGCATTAAAAGCTGGGCTGATGGAAGACACAGATGAAAGCAAGACCTGTTTATATATGTGTAAGGAGTATGGTTTTTCTGCCCACCGCCTGGTCTTGCCCCACCGCCTCACCAACCCCAATTAACACACAGAGACCCTGTATTAGATATAATTCTGTTGGCCAGGTACTAGTTTCTTATCGGCTAGCTCTGTCTTAAGTATTAACCCATTTCTATGTATTTCCACGTGGTCTTACCAGCGAGAGGCGGCTGGTGGTTCTGTTCTCTCCAGATTCTCTATCTTGACTTATATGTGTTTTTCATCTTTCTTTCCTGATGGGAGATGTCATTTTGTAAACATGTTTCTCATACTGGCTAATGAATAAAGCACTGTTGGCCAATAGGAAAGGAAGATAGGAGGGACTAGGAGACAAGGAGGAAAGAGCAAGTAGTAAGGAGGAGTCAACATGGAGAGTCTGGCGAGAGCAGGATGCCAGCCAGCTCTCCGGGAAGATGAAAGCATGTGGAAATACGTAGATGAACAGAAATGGGTTAATACTTAAGACAGAGCTAGCTGATAAGAAACTAGTACCTGGCCAACAGCATTATATCAAATAAAGAGTCTCAGTGTGTTAATTGGGGCTGGCATGGCAGCGGGACAAGACCAGTGGCGGGAGAAAAAACCTTACCCCTTACACTTTCCCAGACCGTTTTATTGAATTAAGGTATAAAAAACATAACACATTAACTAGACAAAATTTATTTTCTGTTTATTTTCCTTTTCTTTTGTGTCAAAATGTTTTTCAAATAAATAGCTTTCATTCCTCAATTACTTGTCAGAATTTTACTTTTAAAAACTAAAACTAAGTATATTCTTAATACATTTTTCACCTTTTTTTCAAATGTTTTAAAAGACTTGTATATACAGGTACCTTTAACAACAAAGTCTATTTTCAGAGATTTAAACTTGATATAGAGGAGATGCCACACCAAGTTCTTCATACCTTCTTTGGAAATCAAGTGTGTTCCAGGGTCTAGAGGCTGGTCCATGTTTAGAAACTAGAGCCCTGAGGTCAGCCTTGGCCACCTGAGGACTTGCAGATAGGTCATGGTTTAGCTTTTCTTTATACATAGCGGTTCTTCCCTGGAAGACCTGGGCTGCAGTCTCTGGGCAGTGGACTGAAGTTGGGCCTGTGTTCAGGCATTTGATTTAAAGTGGCAGATGGCAGGGATCCTTTAAGTATGATTTCTATTGGTCATTATTTCTCCAACAGAGTAAAGAGCACATGAGAAACTCGGGATCCTTACTGATATCTCACCCAGCTACCAATGTCTCAGAGATACAGACCCAGTGAGAAAGAAGAGAGACCAAGTTCACCATGACACAGCAGCCAAAGTGACTGCAACTGTAATAGGGCAGAGTCTGAAACCTCCCTCTAGAGAGTCTACCAGGCTTGCTTTATTGCAGGCAGCCAGGGGAGGGGATGTCTGGACATGCCACTGTGCTTTTTCTTTTCACTGTTGCCCAGTCATCAACTTAAACATACATGCTCACACAC
Organism: Phodopus roborovskii; assembly: GCF_943737965.1. NCBI lineage: Eukaryota > Metazoa > Chordata > Mammalia > Rodentia > Cricetidae > Phodopus > Phodopus roborovskii. The sequence continues at coordinate 12,012,216 of NW_026126525.1, forward strand.
AGGCTGAGGATTTAGATTCTAGCCACACTTCTCATTAGAGTACCCACCGAGACTTAAAAATTAAACAAGGAAAATAAATAACGGGCAGGTAAAACCCACCCACCCACCCACCCAACTAACCAACCAAAAAATGCCCAAACCTTTGACGGTAATAAAAGAACCTTAATAACTTCAATCTTAGCACAATAATTATCTTTCAGATGTGGGGAAAAAAATCTCTTCTAGCGGGAAGATTTAAAGTCCCACATGAAATTATAATATCTTAAATATGTGATTTGTTAACACAATGAAACAATTGCTGCATACAATCTAAAGACTGCACAGATCTCTGAATAAGTTCATCCACACTTGTGCCTAATACGGGGTGGGAGTCTGGCTAATACTTTTTATTTTAATGTACAGTACTTGTGATTCTTCAGGTTTTTTAGTAAGGAATCAGGAGAAGCAAAATCTCTAACATTGGGCTCAATCAGTGAATAGCTAAGGCTCTTCTTTTGTGTATTTTGTAAGGAGTTTCCAAATAGCTCTTCTACACATTCTCTGAGCAATTACTGCCACTGGATAGTCACCAGCTCTGTTTCTATTGCAAGACCTACACTTTTGAAGTACCTTTCTTGTGTTTTACAGTTTTCCAAGTGTCAGCAATATCATCTTCTTAAAAACCACAAAAGAGCTTTGCAAGTCTTCAGTTGGTGGCAGTACTGTACATGACGGAGCTGAATGAAAACAGCAGCTGGGAGGTCACCTTCTTGTGGACTAACACCTGCTCACTGAAGTTATTCTTTGGTCTTTGAAGCGATTCTGACTAGTCCATGTGAGGAGAAATGATTCACAGTGTCGAAAAACTCACATCCTGTCAGGAGTCTTCTCTAACTGGCTCTTAACTTAAAAGCCAATAAAACTTCTCCATGAGCTATTTTCAGGGCCCATGCTACACAGTGCCTTATTAAAAACAATACTCTCTAGTATGGTTAATAACTAAAGCACCTTGGGTTGGATGCAAGATGAATGTGTGCTGTAAACAAATTCTGCTTTATAGTAAAATATTTAAAATGAAAATTACTATAAACCATATGTACATAAATGTAGTTAAAGTTAAAATCCTGATATTCTGATTGCTATAATCAATGCGGTCAACTTGATATATTTCCTTACCTTTTCTGAGATTAAACCATCTTACAATAGTGAGCCAGCACTAGTTTAGGTCTGTAAAAACATAATAGCCACAAATCACACAAAAGCATAACCACAATGCATTCTGAACATCTTAGTAAGGTTCTGGCTAGCAGGGACAATGTGTAATGCTGTCAGGACTCCAAAGTGCTGCCAGTGCCGATGGGATTTAGCGATGGTGTGTGAGGGTCTTCTGGGAAGCATCATTGATGTCAGTTGTAGATGGAACATATAAGAAATTACTTCACAAAATCCAGCCTCATTCTGTGTTTTCACAGCACTCCCAACAGAAAGCATCCAGTCTACTGGCTGTTTCTTGGCTGATGAGACATTCGTCCTTTAGTTCCCTGATTGTCTTCCTCAGTGATTTTTGAAAATGTTTTTCTCGGTCCAAAACATTCCGTAGACTTTCCTTGGTATTTTCTAGCTCGATGATCACATGATCCAATTTATGCTTAAGTTTCTTTGGACTGTCCATAACACTGTAGCTATGTTCCTACAACATAAACAGGTTTTAAAATAAGAAAGGAGGACAAGCTTAGTACTGTTTCAGCTATTTCTTCACTCATGGAATGTAGAGGAGACTGTCTGAGGTTTAAGGAACACAGGAAGGGGATGGGAGGCGGAAGCAGCAGTAGGGTGCCTAAGCCTCACTTCCTTCTGAGGCTCAGCATACATGAGCGGCATGGAACATACTTCTCATTGGGTCCTGCCCGCTAAGATGAACACTAACGTGAAACTGCAATGGCTGCCGTGGCACTTGCCAAACCTATACAACTTTCATTCCCTATGTGTATGGTGCTGATAAACAGTTCATATTTATCAGACGAATTCCAGGTATTTTTATTTATTTATTTTTTTACACAGGGTCTCATGTATCTGAGGCTGGTCTTGAATTTGCCATACAGCTGAGGATTATTACTCTGAACTTCTGATTCTCCTACCTCTATGTAAGGAACATGTACATCCCCCTTGGAGATCAAACCTTGGGCTTCAAGAATGCTAGGAAAGGACTCTATGACTGGGCTACATTCCCAGCTCCAGGGTTTAGTGCTGGTGTGTGGTACAGTAAATTTTCCTTCATTTTGATGAATAGTTTACTTTATACGAGGGGAGAAACACTGGACTGGGTGCTCAGGCTGAGTGTTGGGGACTGGAGAGGACCCCAGTCCTGGAATTTAAAAAAGATACTTTAATTCCCATCAGCATTTATTTTGGCTATGCTTAAGTATTTGACAATATACTTTCTCCTGTTCATTTGAAAACAAGGAAAATAACACTGACATAGATACTATAATCTAATTTTGTAAATTTATTTAATATTAAAATTATTAGAGAGGATTTTTGCATCTAGCCAAGATAATGTGTAAGATTGGGCTGATACCACATGAACCAATGTGTGGCACAGAGACCCAAACAATATTTGAGGATGATGAGTACTACACAGGAAAGGCAGCTTGGTGATGGATGGTGAGTGAAGCCTGCTCAGGACAGTAAGAAGTCTTGCAGCTATGGAACTTGAGTGTTCCCATCTATTTCCTTTAACTTCTCAGCACTGTTTGATAGCATTACTGTCCTGAGCTCTCCATTCTCCCTGAGGTATCTATGAGGCATCAGCAGACTAGTGAAAATTGCAGCATGGCTTTTACAAGGTAGAATTTTATGAAGTGATCTTAAATCATATAAAAATGCAAAGATAATAGCCAAAAAAACCTTGATAAATAACAAAGTGAGTAGACTAACAGCACCTGATTTCTACTCAATGCCCAACACTTACAGGAACAAGCAATCTGTGAATAAGTAAATGGAAGCCTGAGTGTTCTAAGTGTGTGACTGCCTTTCAATGAAACCTAAAGATATGGCTATTTTTTAATTACATATTTCCATGGAGAAAATATAACACATAAAGGGAAGAGTTATTTTATTGGTGGAATCATACTTGTGAAAGCATTCTTCAAACTAAGTATGTAATCAAAAGAGTAACTGCTCCTCATACATTCCAACTGCAATGACCCTGGGGAAGCCAGCTTGTTTGGAAACATTATATAGTAAAGACCCCCTCCCTGAAAAGTCTACTTGCTGTTTTGTGCTATGACTGACATATTAGATCCTAGTGGAGAGACCATATTCACCGTTAAAGCAATTAAGTCAGCAATTAACTCAGCACACAATTCTACTTACAACAATGAATTGGGGTTGGAATTCTTCAATGCATGAGGCACTGACAAGCTGGTGACTAGTGACTGGAAGGTTTTTGAGAATGAAGTTCTTCCTGAAATGAAGTTTTTCTCTCTTCTCCTGTTAGGAAGTTAATAACAACCACTGAGATACTGTATCCGTTCTTACAATTTGATTCCTTTGTAGTAGCCCTGTGTAGTAAACACCACACTTCTTTGATACATTTCCTTCTCTTTACTTTAAAAGAGCATCATCCTTCAAGCAACTCTAGGGTTCATCTACAAACATAAAATTCCCCTACAAATGAAAAAAGGAGTGAAAATCAAAGATGATACTTCCTACCAGCTGAGAAAAAGATGATAGAAGACCTGACTAGGTAAGTTACAAGAAATAACTCACAGTTCTTGGAGAAAATGCATTCTCAGATTTATTAAGAGACATCAAGGGCAAAGCGGCCAACTCACAGCACTATTACTGAGAAAGAATGGAATTCAACTGGGTTTACTACCCAACTGTCTGTTTTCCTTTTGTGTAACATTATCTCTCTCTTCTTTTCTCCTTACCCTCTTTTTTCCTGTGGGTTTGTTTGTTTGTTTATATCTAAACTTTAAAGTTTACATCTGTGGCTTCACGTGGAACATACTTCCATCCAGTTTGCAGTTTCCTCTGTTTTTGTTTCTGGGTTTTTTTTTTTTTTTTTTTTTTTTGACAGGGTTTCTCTGTGTAGTTCTGGCTGTCCTGGAACCCGCTTTGTAGCCCAGGCTGGCTTTGAACTTGCAGAGATCTGCCTGATGGGATTAAAGCACTTGCCCACTCCCTACCCCACTATTGAGCTCTTAAGGGCTATCCATCTGAACCTCAGCTCAACCTTCTTCGATTTTTAAGAAGCTGGTTCTGAGGTAAGACGATTCCTTCCACTAGTCCACTTACCTAAACCCTAGTCATGTACCAATGTTTATGGTGGCTGCTGGCCACATCATCAGCTAAGCATCAGGAAAGCAGAATCTACAGTCTATGAAAACCCACAGAATGCACTTGAGTTGAAGACAGTACCACAGACGAACCTATGAGTGCTGAAGTCTTCAGAACTCTCCCAGGAAGTAGGTGCTCACAGTGAGCAGTAGCTTGTCAACAAACCTGTAGCTGAAATGGGACCTCAAAAACAGAAGGGATGACTCCGGGTTTCAGTTTAGTATTTGGAGTACTTCTGTCAAAATCTGTCTTCTTGAAGTGCCTGGAGCACAGCACATCTCCCTTTTTAGGCTCCCAAATGCCTGCAGCGTTCACATCTAGTCTTTTCATTGCTAATACCCATTTTCGTTTGATGTTTTCATCTGTGGGGAATCTAGAATGAAGAAAATTTAAAACTAAATAATACTGATAATATTTAGGAAATATGAGTCCTGCTTATGTAACAAATTAATTTAAAAATACATTTTTTTGTATTTGTGTTTGTGTGTGTGTATGTGTGTGTGTGTATGTGTGTGTGTATGCATACAAACATCCCACAGTACACAGAGGGTAATCGTGGGCATTTGTTCTTTCTTCCCTTTATGTGGATCCTGGTTGTTGAACTTAGGTCATTAGGCTTGGTGACAACCGCCTTTACCCACTAAGACATCCTGCTTGCCTCAAAACTCAGTTTTAATATCTGTATTTTTCTGCCAACCATTCATCAGACATGTGATCTCTATTTAAAATTTTTGCATATCATATGGTCTTTTCAATGGACATTTAGCACCTTGTAGTAAGGTCTGCAATTAAAGGTTTCTCCCTTATCTACAGACATTAAAGAATACCACTGGCCTTTCCCTTTCTGAGGTGACATCTAGAATCTATCCTGAATGAATGAGGCCTGTTGTACTTTCACTTGTCATTACCCATAAGTTATTTGGAATGACAGCTAATATAGCAAGTCTTAGATGCTCTATGAAAGCATGCAAAGAATAGTGGCAGAGTCTAGAATTCTGAAGATATGGGGGGGAGGGGGAGGTCAACGATAATATTTCTAAAATTACCAATTTTAGAATTGACAAGGTAGTGTATACATACTAACTTTTAATTTTCATGTCTAGCAAAGTAACTAGAACTTTCCCTAGGAAAGACAACTGTTTTTCACACAAAAGCTGTAAAATCCTTAGCACATTTATTAAATTCTATTCGTCCCTTCCCATTGGCCTCAGAGGAATGGCCAAAACACTAAGTCAGAATCCTCGGGCTTTATCTGCAATTTGGCTAAATAATCTTTGGTCCGAATTCATAATTTATAGTGAACAACTTAAGCCCTGTCTGTTTCTGAATAGAAGAGATGTGTAAAGATCCCACATTTACACTGTAAATACAAGTAAACAATAGTGAACTTAACAGTTACAATGCAAGTAACAGTAGCAAAGGTGAATCTGACAACTTGTGTGTGTGGCTACTTTATTTTTGGTGGTGTTGTTAATCTTTGATTCTTTGGTATTTAAAACTTGCACATAGCTATTTTAAAAGGACTTGGGAACTAAAGCTTGAAGCTGCAGACTTAGGCAGAATCGCTCATTTCAGTAAAAGTTCAAAGTATTTGGCTTGAGCCAATACTTGAGAAAAGTCTTACACATGAAATGTCAGTCCTTTTAACTTGGAGTTTGGCAAACAGCGAGATGTACATCCAATGGCTGAACAACATTTCACCATGATTTTAGCAACTCATAACAAAACTGTAAGAGAATTAAAACGAGTTAGTAACTTTAGGGCTAAAGCCAAAGGCAATTCCCCAGCCCCCAACCTCTTAAGTTTTGCTGCTAAAATTTTCTAAGGTCCCGGTAACTTTGTAAGAGTGGACATTTAGTTATGTACTTTGAGGTGTGAGATTTCAATTGTGTAGGCTTGGTTATTTCTCGTGTCCTTACACAAGCCAGGGACCAGATTTTCCCTGCCACAGATTTGTACTGTTTGCACTTCAAGTTCCAGCTGGAGCGTCCCCCTTTCCCCAGGGACACACCATACACAATTAATTATCCTTCAAGTGTCCCTCCAAATGGTGATCTTATTGTAACACAGTGACTTTTTTTTCTCCCAGTACCTGTCTGAGTTCCACTGGGGCATGTCACGGCGTGCCTACTTTTCCCACTTTTGTTCCCGTCTTAGCTGGTGTCCCGCATCGGGAGACTGCGATGGGGAGAGCGCAGCCGCCAGCTCGAGGAGCTGCGCGAGCTGCCACCGAGCCCCGCCCCCTTCGGGAGGCGGCCGCGAGTGGGGGCGAGGGAGGGGCCTGTCCTCGCAGGCGCCGGGCGGCCGAGGGCGGCCTGCAGCGGGGCCCACCCGGCGTCGCAGCGGTCCCCTCCGCTCCGAGATCGGGGCTGGCAGCGATGCGGCGTGGGGAGAGAGGAGCCAGCCCAAGAGTTGTTACCGTTAGCGGCGAAGACAACGAGTAACGTCGACGGCGGAGTTAGTGCCTCACTCCGCTTCCGCCCCGTCCATCAGGAACCGGAAATCCGGCTGCCCCGATCACGTGAGCAGCCGCCATATTGGCTGCGGTGGTAGCCGCTGCGAGGAGGCGGGGGTGTCGGAAGGCTCTGCGCTTCTGAGGCGTGGCTTCCAAGCTGGGGGAAGGTGCTGTGGATCGTGAGGGGAGGTGGAGGAGATGGCGGCGACGGAAGATGGCGTCCGCAGCCCGGAGCGAGGGCGGCGGGGCTGCGAGCACTATGACCGAGGCTGTCTCCTCAAGGTGATGACTTGAAAGGGCACCTTCCTGAGAGGGTGTCGCCGGGTCAGGCTGGGGCAGGTTGGCCTAGGCGGTTAGCCTAGGGCGTACGTTTCAGACCGAGCTGCTTGTTAAGATACCTTCTTCACCTGGAATTGGGTTCCCCACGCAGGGAATGGAATGTCTTCTGGCAAGGCGAGCGTGAGCTCTACATTAGCTCTCAGCGTTTGCACTTTGTAAAGAGCCGGGCCTTGCAGAGTTACTTACCCAGGTTTATTCGTCATTCGCGGTTGACAGTAGAAAAGAGGCAGTGTCAGGCCTGACCTAACCATTCTCCAGGACCACTGATGTGTATGATGGTCAGGAAAGGAGGATAAGCCAAGGGAAAATCAGAATGTGATTCCTGCTCGTTGTAGGAAGTACATGGTGTAGCCTGTCAGGTTCATATTGTTGTCAAGGAGAAAATATAAAAGTGTGGTATGAGAGACAGTTGTGTAATTGCCATTAAATTGGATTTTGGAGAAGTGCCTAGTACGTAAATGCTATTATTTTTGCTGCTTGAGAAACGTTCTAGTTATCTAGAGTTTTTAAAAGTGGCCCTCACACAATTAAAGAGTTTCCAGATTTTTTTTTTTTTTTTTTAAGGAAGCGATTGAGAAAGCCTGATACTTGAGCTGGGGGTATAACTCATCGGCTGTAGAATTTGTGCTTAAAATGCTGGAGGCCCTGGTGCCAGCCATCCGAAGTCACCTCCCACTGAAAAGAAACTTGACTGTTGGGATCCTGTAGCTTTTTCCCCATACCTCAGTTCTGTACCCAATTTGCTCTGCGATTTTGAGCAAGCTGCTTTTTAAATGGCTTGCGTATAAAATGGCAATTTTAGAAGGAAGAGTTCTAAAGGTGAAGTTGTTAAACAATCATCTAGATTGCTGGTTCTCAACATGTGGGTCATGACCCCTTCACAAGAGTTGTATATCAGGTATCCTACATGTCAGATATTTACATTATGATTCATAACAATAGCAAAATCACAGGAAGTGGCAACAAAATAATTTTATGGTTGGGGTCACCACAACATGAGGGTCCATATTAAAGGGCCGCAGCATTAGGAAGATTGAGAACCACTGTGCTAGATCTTAAGGCTTAGACTCTAGAAGAATGAGAGCATTAACTATGAAATGGTGTCAATAAAATATTTTTTTCTGAGTGGTTAATGAAGCAAGAGTAATTTGAGGTTCCAAGAAAGATGCAGAAAACTCAAAGAAGTTTATCTTTATTGATTATCTCACCAAGAAATTAAGAACAGGAAGTCACCTGGTCAGTGAAGATATTAAATAAATAAAATATATAAAAAAGTAGTTTAGTGATAAATTTTAGTACAATTTCTACTACTAGTGTAAAAAATGAGTTCTGTTAATAATGGTATCTGTGTTTAAGGGAAGAAAACTTGGGAGTTTTCCTGATTATAGTCTTCAAAAGCTCACATGGAGATCATGAAGGGGATTGCCAGGAATCTCAGAGTAATAACATTTAAAAGCTTGGGGCCAGACATGCAAAAGTGTAGTCTTCTCTGTTGCACAATTAAGCCCTGGAATTAAAAACAAGCAAACAAAAGAGACCAGACAGTGTGGTGGTGGTTTTCAGCTGTAGTAGCTGCTTCCTATGCACATCAGTGGGTGGGAGTGGACTTAACTAGTGTTAGGGTTTTAGTTGTCTGGTATTTAGAGAAAGGGAGGAGGCAGCTTTGCTGTGTGCAAGGGAACACTTGCAATTAGTTGAAAAGAGGAGTTAGTGGCTAGAGAGCTTCATTCTTGGAGTTGAGATACAGATCTAGCATAGTCCTTTCTCTGGAGTAGCAGTTCCAAAGTGTGATGACTGGATACCCCAGGAATCTCTTAAACTACCTTGTAGAATAGTAGATATTCTGTAGCCAGTGTGTTGACATTTGTACTGATGATGGAAAGCAATGATTAAAGGTAGTCTCTGTGTATTGATCATATAGTGATTTTGTATTGTAATCAGGTACACTGTAGCAAGCACTTTGGTTTTCTTGAGTAAAGGTCCTTTGACTTATGAAGTAAATTAGTTGTTTTGTTCATGGAACATTTTTTCATTTGAAAATAATTGGTTATTCAAGAGTCTACAGCAGCTGTTTCTCAAAAGTGGGGAAGGAATCAAGACTCATGAAAGAGAAACAACTGACAATGCTTAGAAACATGAGTGCTTCTGATATGAGATATTGATCCTCATGAACAAAAGTTCTTTGATATCCTTAAGAGCTTTAGTGCGCAATAGGGTCCTGCAATAGGGTCCTGAGACCGAAATGTCTGTGAACATTGTTGTGTTCACACTTAGGTATGAGAATGTGTGGCAGAGGAGGGTTGGGATACAAGATCATCTAAAGTGAGAAAATATAGGCTATTGAAAGGATTAAGTAGATGTACTCATCACTAAAATTTAGACAGGAGTAATGTTGGAGAAAAAGAAGCCAATAGCATGTTGTAACTCAAAGGATAAACTATGTTATAGTTTACTAACAGCATTAGGAAATGGTCAGGAATGTGCAGATCTATAGAATAGTAGTATTTTGGAAAGCATTGGGCTAGCCACCTGGCCTGGGAAATTCTTTTTTTTTTCTCCCATATTATTATTATTTTTTTTCCTGACAACATCATATATTTTGGTCATTTCACACTCCCCTTTCCCCCCAAAAAGAGCTTCTCTTTTTTTGAATTCTGGGATTAGGGATTGAAATGAATATATTGTATGTGCCAGGAAAGTACTATATCAATAATCTACATTCCCAAGCCTGGCATTTCTTGATGTAACAGGGTAAAAGTTAATCACTTACAATGAAATGACTAAACAATAATGAGGTTTAAATAATCAAGAATACATTTCTTTTCATGTAACAGTTCCAAAGTGTGATTCAGATGGGTAAAGAGAAATCTGTGTTCCACTTGGTCATTTTAGAGTCAAGTTTTTTTTTTTTTAATTATTAATTATTTTTTCTGTTGTATTATTTTGACATAATTTTAAGGCAAATGATCATCTCTGGGATCCAACTGTAGAATAGTGAGTAATCTGTTTAGGAAGAGAGGAGCAGATTTCAGTGAACAACTGACAATTTTTAACATTCTCAAAATGAGTGAGGCTGGGTGTGGAGATGCAGGTATTTAAGCCTTGCACTTAGGAGGCAGGGTAATCTGCTCATGACCTGCCTGTACTACTTATAGGACAGCCAGTGCTACATAAATAGACCCCCCCCCAAAAAAAGTCTGTCTCTCATTTTTTACATTTATTGAATCCTGTGCACACGCATCATAATTGGTAAATATTAGTGAAGTTAAAACATTTTGTGTTTAGATGTAAAGGTGTGTAAGTGATTTTTTTTCTGGCAATGTCTAATAAGGTGTTCTCTCCTGTGTAGGCTGAAAATGAAATTCACTTGTTGTGGGGTTGGTTTTTCTGTGTAGAGATTTCTGCCTGTCTTAATGTTTGTGTTTTAAACTTGTGTTTAGAGTCATTCAAACAGATACTGAAGGGGAATATTATTAGCATCAAATGTGTCAAGAAATGAATGCTAGCCATGGATCCATTGGTTGTAGCCTCTGACCTTGATCCAGAGAAGGAGGTAGGAACTGAGGTAGGAACTCTCTCTCTTTATAATTAACTTATCTTCTTGTCTCCCCTTTGTTCCCCTGGGTGTTAGGCGCCATGTTGTGACAAGCTTTATACTTGCCGGCTGTGTCATGACAACAGTGAAGACCATCAGCTCGATCGCTTCAAAGTGAAGGAAGTGCAGTGCATCAACTGTGAAAAGATCCAGCACGTAAGGTTCTATGACACCGGCCTTACTCTTCTCTAAAGTTTTAAGATGGCTTCAAAACGTTTACTCAAAATCAAAAGTTGGAAATGAGACTGAACGCTAACTCTCTGAGGAAGTAACACTGTTGAGTTAGATGTTTCAAAACATAAAAATAAGCTAACCATGATTTAATATGAATTCTGGATATTTAAATAGTTTTGTAAATTTATTTGTTTTTAATTACTGTGTTCTTTTCAGGCCCAGCAGACTTGTGAAGACTGTAGCACATTGTTTGGAGAATATTACTGCAGTATATGCCATCTGTTTGATAAAGATAAGAAGCAGTATCATTGCGAGAATTGTGGAATTTGTAGGTACTGTATATAAAATGTCCTAATCATTTTTAGTGCATTTGGCCAATAATAGTGTATTAGTTACTTTTCTGTTGCTGTGATAAAGCACCATGACCAAGGCAATGTGGAGGAGAGGAGAATTTGAGCTATAGTTCCAGAGGGTAGAGTTGGTGATGGTGGACATACACACAGACACAGACACACAGGCATGCATGCACGCACGCACGCTACACGGGGGACAGTTTGGCAGCAGGACACAGTTCTCAAATGTCACCACCAACAAGGGACCAAGTATGTAAATACTGGAGCTTGTGGGTAACATTCTCATTCAAACAAGAACAGATAGTTTTAAAAATTAACTTGTTTTGTTTTCAGATAGGCTCACTGGCCTCATTATGTTGGCCCCAAACTCAGAGATCCACCTCCCTCTGCCTCCTGAGTATTGGGATTAAAAACTTGTGCTATCACAGCCTGACTAAGATATGGTCATTCAAAAGTAGTAATCTGATTTATTGCCTCTAGGCTCATCATTAGAGTTCAGTACAGTGTTTCTTTTTGTTTTTTTTTTCTTATTTTTGAGATTGTAATTTAATCACAACATTACTCTTTTCTCTTTTCTCCCTCCAAACCCTCCCACATACTCATCCCCACTCTCCTTCACATTTGTGGCCTCATTTTTTTTTTTTTTTTAAATCATTTGTTACAAGCACGCGCACACACACATAAGTATATATTATGTATTTGTATGTACGTATATGTTCCTTCCTATAACCCATTGAGTTGATAGAATGTTACTTGCATGTATGTTTTCAGGGCTGACTGGCACTTAACCATTGGGTGTGCCCATTCTCTTCTGCTCCCAGCTTTACTCCCTTGTCTGTAGTTCTTTGCGTAGGCTTGAGCCCTCATGGGCTTTTCCCTGCCAAGTCTGGCATGTTCATGATGTCCTTATTGATTTCATGGTTGGGAGGTCATGTTGGTGAGAATATTTCACTAGTGAAGATATTTTGGGTTATCCTAACCAGGGGGAGATGCTAATACTCTTTGAGGTTTCTTGGATAGAAGCCAAGAATACAGTGTGCTAACAGTGCTAACAGTTCCCTATCATAAGAACAGTCTGGTCCAGAATGTTATTAGAAGCACACTATGTGCCTCTTCATTTATCTTTTTTATTTTACCTTTTGCCATTTTGGATGAAAAACTGAAAAAGTCTACAAAGGTGTCTTCATACTTAAACACCTTTGTGGTTGTAATTTAGGAATAGTAGTGCTTTAGAGAAAGACTCTATGGGAGAGCAGAGGGGTTTTTATTAGGGAAAGGGATCATAAAAAAGGGAAAGGGGAGGAGGAAGACTGGCCTTCAGGGATGGGAGCAGTAGGAGAGGAAAGAGGCAAAAGGAGAGGAAGAGAGAGGGAGGGGAAAGAATGAGAGAGGGAGGAAGAGAGAAAGTTGGAAGGTGGGCAGGGCCCTTTTAAAAGGGAACATAGTGTAAGTGCACAGGTAGTGCTCTTAGTGGTTGCACTTGAGGGTATATCCTCTCAGAACCCCAAGGACAGGCCAGTACAGATGCTGAATACTAACAGTAATAGATGATGTAATGCTTTGAGCAGTGCAAAAAGAAAACTAAAGGGTCTTCAAATAGTGATGATTTTTCTATAGTGCCCTTTCTGTTATTTCTACCATACTTATAGATCTCTAAGAACATTGTGCTTTTAAGTTTATCATAGTCCTGATCATATGGGAACTAAGGTGTGAAAAATCTGAAGTACTGAATATTTAAGAAATCCTTACCTTATGCTGGAGAGGATGTGGAGAAAGGGGAACACTTCTCCATTGCTGGTGGGAGTGCAAACTTGTGCAGAAGTCAGTATGGTGATTTCTCAGAAAATTGATCAACCTACCTCAAGACCCTGCAGTACCACTTTTGGGCATATACCCAAAGGAGGCATATTTATACCACAAGGACATTTGTTCAGCTATGTTCATAGCAACATTATTTGTAATAGCCAGATCTTGGAAATAGCCTAGATGCCCCTCAACTGAAGAATGGGTAAAGAAAATGTGGTATATTTACACAGTGGAGCACTAACTTAGCAGTAAGAAACAGTGGTATCCTAAAATTCGAAGGCAAATGGACAGAACTAGGAAAAAGCCATCCCAAGTGAGGTAACCTAAAAGCAGAAAGACAATATAGTATGTACTCACTTATAAGTGGATACCAGACATAAACCAAAAAATAGAAATCCATAATTAACCAATGGGCCAAGCTCCTGGAGTATAATCAAATTGAGAGAAGAGCGATAATATGAACAAAGGAGTCAAGACCATGATGGGGAAACCCATAGAATTAGCTGACCCAAGCTAGTGAGAGATCACTGACTCAGGTTTGACAAATGGGGAACCTGTGTAAGACTGAACTAGACTCCCTTAATATATGTGACAATGGTACAGCTGGGACAAAATATGAGGCCACTGGCAATGGGTTCAAGATCTAACACTAATGCACAAACTGACTTAGTGGTGTCCATTCTATATGGAGAGATACCTTGCCCAGCCTATGGAGAGGTGCCTTAGTACTGCCTCAGTGAGATGATGGAACTTCCTAAGGGAGGCCTTACCCTCTCTGAGGGCAGATGGGAGGTGGACATGAGTGGGAGGCAAGGAGGGAGGGAGAACTAGGATCGGTATGTAAATAAATAAAAATAATTCTTAAGTGGAAAATGTTTCATTTTTATGTTACTGAGCATCAAAATCATGTGACTTGTTTTTGAGGTGAATGGTTATGATTATTTCAACTATTTAGTAGATGTTTACACATTTTTTTTTTTTTTTTTTTTTTTGCAAAAGTCTTTGAAGTGTCTTTAGTAATTGTGGTTTTTTAAAAATTTATTTATTTATTTATTTTCAGACAGTGTCTTATTATATGACCTGGCTTAGAACTTACTGTGTAGACCAGGGCTGGCCTTTAACTCAGAGAGATCTGCCTGCTTCTGCCTCCTGAGTGCAACTCTGTGCCTAACTCAGTAGTTGACTTTTTATTTAAATTTTTATTTATTTGATGTGTATGGGTGCTTTGGCTGAACCCCATGTGAGGGCATCAGATCCCCTGGGACTGAATTTACTGATGGCTGTGAGCTGCCATGTAGATTTTGAAAATGGAACCCAGGTGTAGCACAATTAATAAGAACCCAGAGATTGTTATTGGGGTTCATGCTTCAAACTGAAGATCAGAGAAGCAAAGCAGCCAACCACTAGCTCTTACCTCTTCCTCTGAAAGGGCTGTCTTCTCCTCAGTGTGGTTGGAGAAGAAATCTCCACCAAACCTCATACTGCAATCCCAGACTGCTCCTCTTCTTTTTATAACTCTCAAATCGTGGGATTAAAGGTGTATGAGCCCAAGGTGAGATCACCTTTAAGTGAGCTGTTTCTCTTTAGGACTGGATCAATTTTTTTGTGTAGCTCAGTGTGGCCTTGAATTAGCAGAGATCCATCTGCCTGTCTCCTGAGTTCTGGGATTAGAGGTGTGCATCACCATTTCCTGGCTCTATGGCTTGGGCTATATGTACCCTCAGGCAAGCTTTAATAAATCATGAATGATATATAGGCATGCCCAGGTCCTCTGGAAGAACAGCTGTTGCCCTAGCCTCTCAGTAGTTGCTTTAAGGGGTGCCTATGACACACTGAAGATTCATATAGAACTTGGATTTTCAAAAATCCAAGGCAGTACTAAAGAGAAGTAAAACCTGTTATATAGATTGATAGATGCCACCTCTGTTCAGAAATAATGTGTGCTGTTGAAGATTCCTTTTTGTTTGTTTTGAGACAGAGTCCTGGTACAGCTTAGGCTGACCTCAGACTTGTTACTCTCCTAGGCATCCAAGGGCAGTGATAACTGATGTGTACCATCATTCCAGCCACTGTTTTGAAATAACAGAAATACCAAAAGGGAATCCAAAATCTGTCCATGCATTGGTAGCAGTTGAAATTACCCTCTCACTATAACTTTTTATGTTACTTTTAAATATATGGAGTCCTCTGTTGTGGAAAGATCAGATAGATATTTATGAATATAAGTCAGGAGCAAAAGTGATTCTAAATTGGGGAAGGGTATTAAGATAATTGATACCACACCTTTAATTCCAGCACTTAGGAGGCAGAGGCAGGCTGATATGATCTCTGTGATCAAAGCCAGGCTGGTCTACAGAACTAGTTCAAGGACAGACAAGACTACAAAGAAACCCTGTTTCAAAAAACAAAACAAAGTTAGTTGATAACCTATTTTGAGAAACATATTTACAGAATGATATCTCCCATCATTCTGACACCAGATATTGTGGTTTAATAAGGATCAGGATAAACAAATAGGCCGAATAGTTGTTTATTCAGGGAGAAATAACTTACAACCTAGACAGATGGAACACTAGCAAGTTCCACAGGATGCTCTCCTCTCCACGTCCCGCCAGCAAGAGAGCGTTCCCTGCTCCTCCTCAGACCTAGTTCCACAGGTCACTTCCGCTCCTGGCTCTACTCCCCAATGGGCGTTGTCAGTGCCACAGAAGGAGACAAAGTGAATATCCCACTACACTATTTGGAAAACAAAAGCTTCATTTTGAAATGTGCGTATTCATTATAGTTTTGGAATTTTGTGTTAAACTCAATAGTGGTTCATGAAAGGCTGAATTTTATTTCTCATGGAAAAGTCTGACTCAGGTAGCTAAATAGTGTAACACCTCCACATTCTGACCCTAGGTGTTTTCTTGTTTGATTCTGTGGGCTCATATTCTGGGCAGGGGAAAATGACTAGATCTGTGAAGAGGAGACATGCAATTTCCCCTTTATTAAAAAATAATTTTCATTTACTCTTTGTTCATTCATTTCATTTGTGTGCCATGATGTACATATGGAATCCAGGGGAAAGAGTCTGTTTCCTTCTTCTACTTAGTGAGTTTCAGGGTTTGAACTTAGGCTGTCGGGCAGGCCTGCAGGTAGTGCCTTTACTTGCTGAGTCATCTCAGGAACTCTTCTCAAACAAGAGAATTTTATTTTTCTTTTCACAACTTCCACAGAAGCTGGGAAATTGTCATTTTTCAGGATGGTTCTGAATAACTGCCTTTTAAATAAAAGTTTTATTGTAAAAGAAGCAATGAATAGAAATATAAGGACCAGCTAGCAATCTTATTTTTACCATTTATATTATAAATTTTATAATGAACTTCAACCTGAAGAAAATATAAAAATGAGTTATTTTAAGTGTTAGCATATACAAAGGAGAATGTGTTTATGGTCTACAGTTTACAGTTTTTCCTAAATAATGGGCAAAAAGCATAAGCTATATTGACGGCCTTCAGGTTTTACTTTTTATTTCAAATTGTGTGAGCGTGCATGTGAGTGTAGGTGACCATAGAGGCTAGAGGTCAGATCCTCTGGAGCTAGACTTATGGATGGTTGTAAGCTGCCTACTGTGGGTGTTGGGAACAGTATGTGCTCTTAACCACTAACCCATTTCTCAAACCCCTGATGACTTTTTACTACATAGAAAGTAATGGTGGATCTTTATGAAGAGATAGACAACAGACTAGAGAATTAATCAGTATTACACAGTAAGAAAGGTGAATATCTGGGTTGTATAAAGTTCTTTTAAGTTGGTGAAGGGCAAATGCCCAGGTGGAAAAATGAGCAGAGCACATCAATAGAAAACACACAGAAATCTCAACACTTCTTTAGCATTCAAGAATAGTCTTTGTGACTTGAGAAATGAAAAGTAGAATAGCATATTTTATCTATCATACATATGCCCATGTTGTCCAGCTTTGAGGAACATGGGTCGTGCATGTGGGAATTAGTAGTCATGGAGGGTCAGGTTGTCAGTATCACATAGTTAATGAACCAGTACATTCTGACCTCTGACTCAATAGTGTCACTTTTAGGGATATTGGAAAATATGATCTAAATATGGGTTAAATGCTAGCTGTACTTTAAAAAAAAATATATATCATTGTATCAAATAAAGATTGTAAATGTTACCAATAAGGAAATATTTTTGAAAATTACAATGCATCCATACTGTATGACTGCTGTGTGGTTATTAAGAAGAATGAAGTAGTTTTCTGTGGACAGAACCAATCCTTGGGATAGATTACTAAGTGTAAATAAGTTGCAGAACAGGATCTGTAGAACTGTTTGAGAAATAAAGCTCAAATTGTGTGTGTCTGTCCTATGCATCTGTAGTCAACTTGACTGAAGTGTCATTGCTGTGGTAGTTGCCTTCTGACACTGATAGAGGTTCCTGCATATTTTCCATTGTGGTTTGAATATTTCTACAGTACGGCTGAGTTTGGGTATTATATAGTAAACAAATTGTCATATACTAAAAATAATCTTTTGGCCTTCATGTTATGTTTTGATAGGATTGGTCCAAAGGAAGATTTTTTTCATTGCTTGAAGTGTAATTTATGCCTAGCCATGAATCTTCGAGGAAAACATAAGGTATGTGATTAATTTTGCATAATGTAAAAACTATTAGTGTTTTTGAAAACTAGCTTAAATTCTAGTGTGTTTGAAAACATGCTAATTTTCATATATTACCAACTGCAACTATGTTTTTTGCTTTTCTAAAAAGCATAATTAAATAAATAATGTAAAATACGTGCTTAAGAACATTTGATCTACATTTTGTTTTCTGAAATGTAAGAATGCCTGTAGCAGTTATTAGCATAATGCTGGCAGCTTCATGGATTCTTGCCATGTTGATATGCTTCTACGATTAACTTTAAAAGGAAAAATGCTAAGAAATCTAACTTTTTTATATAGTGTTCTAAGAATAATTAGAAAGTATTCTTTGTATTTCCTTTCATAATTAAGACTTGTAAATATGGATATAGGAATTTTATTATAATCTCAGACCTTCTCTCTTATTTGAAAACAGTCTAATGAAATATTGTATTTATTTTCCTGACTCTATCTACTGTAAGAATGTTAAGAATGGAGGATCAGCAAAGTATGAAAGTACAGGACATTCTAGTAGGAGACTAATAAAAGCCTCTGTCTAAAGATGAAACAGAGAGAGAGAGAGGCAGAGACAGACAGAGACAGAGAGAACACATCAACATAGAGGAGTAGTGAGGAAAATTAGGTTGAATATTGAACATTAAGAGATTATAGCTCAGAGTTAGAGGTTAGAGTGATGCTGAGTAGATACTTAGTCTTAGCTTAAAGGAATTTGGTGAGCAGAATGTGAATTTGTTAAAGATTGAGTCTGACTTTAAAAATTTTGGGGTGATAGCAAGATAAGCTGGAGGGGGTTGTGGCACATGCAAGTTCATGGCTCACTTGCCTTGTCTCAAGATGAACAAGTCATTAAAAACAAAATTAAAAGGACAGGCTAATGAAGATAGCCTGGAGTCAGTAGCCTCATGAATTGTATTTCTTTGGCTCTGTTCTGATTTCCATGGCATATATAGAAAACATTTGTGTACACACATGCACACGTGTGTATACACATAGCCAGCCCATTGCATAGTCACCTCATTTAATTCAGTGATGGCATTAACTGTCAGAAACATCCTAATTACATAGATGTTATGGTATGAGGGTTTGTGTATATATGGAATATACTTGAGAGCCAAAATGAAATATGTATTAGCTTTATTTTGTAAATAGAGAAAATCAGACTAAAGAAGAACTGGGTTGTCTAAAATTTCAAGGATTTATAATGGCAGAGCTGGGATTATGATCCAGATTTTTCAAATGATTTTTTTGAGGGATGTTTCTCTGCATTATTAAACTGCCTTTATAAAGATACATATGCACACACATGTGTGTTCTCTTTTCTTTGGTTTTCTTTCTTTCTTATTTTAATTTCTTAGTTATTATTCATTGTTTAAATGTTAGTAAGGGGTCCAGGCTTCTATTCAAGTAGTTCCCATTAAAAACAAGGGAATCATCTCGGTGCTTATCCTTGTCTCCATCTATATAACTAGACATGTCTTGCTATGGTAAAAACCCCAAACTGCCGGGATTCACCAAACTCTACCCTTCAGTAGTGGACATGTGGAGGTCAGAGTACCGCTTGAAGGAGTGGGCTCTTTCCTTCTAGCATGTGGGTTCCAGGGATTGAACTCAAGTCCTCATGCTTGGTGGCAAGTGAGTCAGTGCACTGGTTCTTTTAGTCAGTTTATTTAGTTTTTTTTTTTTTTTTAAAATTAATGCTGTTATAGTTGATGATTTGCTAATGTAATATTCTCCTTTAAACAGTGTATTGAAAATGTTTCTCGACAGAATTGTCCAATATGCTTGGAGGTAAGTGTGGAATATTTTTCACTTTGTCAATCAATCTCTTGCTGCTGTCTTTATGCAGCACTAATTACTTTCTTTCCTTTTAGGACATTCACACCTCCCGAGTTGTTGCTCATGTCTTGCCATGTGGGCATCTCTTACATAGGTAAGATAATTTTCCTGTTCAGAGGTGTTTGGAAGTAATAGAGGTAGTTTTTCTTTTGCTGAAATAATGTTCTGTTTTCTTTCAGAACGTGTTATGAAGAAATGTTAAAAGAGTGAGTTTTTGGTGTATTTTAAACATATACTTTTAAGATGTTTGTGTTTGTGAGGAGGGGGCGGGGAGGTGGACAAACATGATGGGTAGGTCCACTGTTTTGGGTATGGCAGATACATATATGGAGGTGAGATAGCTGGTGTTTATCTGGCCACGGCAACTTGGGGAACAGATCTGTATCTCTGTTCCCATGTCCTTATCATGCCTGTTTCCTCCCATAGCGTGAGGCAGGCAGAACCTCTTGTTCTCTAGCCATGTGTACTGAGGAACATAGTTGCACTAGAATCAATCACAGTGTTGTAAAAGCACTGAGGAGGAACAGTGTCCACATTTTATTAGTTCAGTATATTGGTCCAGCAATGAACTACAAAGAAAACCAATGTATTTTCTTTAAAACTGGAACTAAATTAAGATGAGAAATAGGAAAGAGTAGAAATGGAGTAACATATGAAAAATTTTAGAAAAGAAGTAGCAATATGATTGGAATAATTTTTAAGGAATACAAATTCTTTGCATTAGTGTCCTAAGAAATTAAAGTTGTTTAGCTAATGAATGGCTTAATTGATACTATTAAGACACAGTTCTACAAAGAATATTGACTAGTTCTCCATTTTAGAGAGTTGAGGATAAAGACTTAGGATTTAAAAAGTATCATAAGACACAGAATTTAATACTTTTTTTTTTTTTTTTTTTTTAGTGCATGGATTTTTCAGGTTCCTGAGAAATTAACTTGAAATGTAGAATATTACCCTGTCTGGGTTATGTGCTAGTGAGCTATATCTTGTATATAGATCCTATTTACTATCTTTTGCAGAGGCTACAGATGTCCACTGTGTATGCATTCTGCCTTAGATATGACTCGGTACTGGAGACAGTTGGATAATGAGGTAGCACAAACTCCCATGCCATCAGAGTACCAGAATGTGACTGTGGATGTGAGTAGAATCCATGCTTAGAACTTTTTAGATTTCTTGCTGATATTCTTTCTTATTTTTGCCTCTTTGCCTTTTTGCCTCCCAAAATTACTGCTTTGACATAGTGCCATTGCAATTGATTAAAGCAAAGGACAAATTATTTTTAAAAAATTTATATTGATATCAGGCTGTGGGGAGAAAAATCCTAAGAATACCTTTGGGTAGTTTTTTCCTCAACACTAGATGGCAGGCAAAAACTTCATTATGAATTTTTGGCAACTAGCTTGCCAGAGTCAGAAGTGGATCATGAATGTTGTATTTGACCGGTGTTTCACTTATTCAAAATTTCGTTTCAAGAAAATGTATTTGCTGGTTTTTGAAAACTAGCTTTTGGGTTTTAATGTTTACTGCACATTGTATTTTGTCATAGACTTTGTTTGGTTTCAATTAGCTTATTCTTTGGCCCTACAGAGAATTGAGAAGGAGCTGCCTTGTAGCTTAAGCATAGTATTGAGTTTAAATCAGAGTTGGAAAATTAAATAGCTTTCTGATGCTTTCATAACTTTTGGATGTATAAATATTCTGATTGTCTACAAATACTTTAGAACACATGAATGAAACAAAGCCAAATTATTATTTTAATGTTGGATACATAACTCAGTAGTAGTTAGTATATACAAGGTCATGGATTTGATCCTAGAACTGGAAATAAACAAAGAAAGAAACAACAAAACATTTTCTAGTTTATTCACATTGGAAAGTTCCAAAATTAATGTTGGTAACTGAATTGTTACTAAGGACAATGGAAGCTGCTTTAGATACTATATGATAATTGGAAAGTTTACAGTGTTCATATAGATGCTTTTTCTTTTTGGAGTAATGGCTTTAATGTGCACCTCACATACATTGCAGCTCACTCCTTAAAAGTATACATTTCAGTGACTTTTAGTACATTTATGGAATTGTATAAACAGTACCACAATATTAAAATATTTTTGTCTCTTGTAAAGAAACCCTATGCCAGGCACATTTGCTAAAGTGTCTGCCGTCCAAGCACAATGACCTGAGTTTGGAAGTCTAGAACACATGGAAAAAGCGAGGCATGGTTACACATACCTGTAACCTTGTCCTTAAGGAGGTAGAGATAGACTAAAAGTCATTGTCTGGTCAGCCAGCCTAGCTGTATCATTGAGTTTTATGTTCAGTGAGGGACTGTCTCAAAAAATGAAGGTGGAGAGCAGTGACAGAAGGACATGCAACATTGACCTCAGGTCTCCATGTGTACTCACACATGCTTATACCACATGGTCATGGACACACACACACCCCAAAAATAAAAACAAACAACAAAATCTCCTAACAACACTGTGCCTGCTAGTAGTCACTTCTTAGACAGTCTCTTACCTACCTTTCAGTGGTATTTTTAAAAGAGTAGTTTTCCAAATTATGTCAGGAACAAATGGAATTTGTGCATATGCTAAGACTTCTGTGTTGTTGTATGTTGATGTATTCTCAGATGAACATTCTGAGCTTTCAGTGTCTTAACACCTGAAGACATTGAGTCCTTATCTTGTTAGGGGCTAGCAAGAGGCTTTCAGAGCACTCATTTAGAACGTGCTCTGGTTCTTGATTCATCCCTGGGGCATAGTAAACCTAAAGATTCAGCAAAAATATTCCAGTCTACAAAAATTTCAGTTTTATTAGTTAAGATAAATTTTGAGTGCCAGTGAAAATAATGAAGTCATTGTGGGTGTTATTTTAAGTATTGTCTAATGATGAGTATTAGATCTGAATATGTCTGTGTTAATTTTCTTGCTTGTATTTCATATATATATATATGGAAGTATTTTAAGATGAGTCTTCTGTGCTCAGATTCATATTTTCTGAATTAAAAGCTACCTAAATAACCTTTAAAATATTCACCGGAGAAAAGACATTTTCATTGCAGAAATGCTTAGACATACATGTGTATTTCACACCTTTATATGACTCTCAAATGATTGTTAATACCAACAGTGCCACTTGTAATTACAAGGCTTAAGTCCTTACTTTTCATTTTTCAGATTCTCTGCAATGACTGTAACGGACGATCCACAGTCCAGTTCCATATCTTAGGCATGAAATGTAAGATTTGTGACTCCTACAATACGGCTCAAGATGGGGGCCGTAGAGCTCCAGTGAATCAGCAGTGAACAGCCTATTCTTGGCTGGAGAACAGTTCTGTGATATAGATAAAGCTCTTGTGTAAAAGGTCTTGATGTCCGAGTGTGTCCTAACTGTGCATAGAGATGTTTTATACTGCTATCGCAACAGCGGGTTATATCATAGCCACCTAAGGATTCAAGCTCTCTGGATGAAATTTCCATAGCTCTTACTAGATGAAGCCTCTTCAGATGGGTTGATCAAAAATTCCCTTAGTGTCAAGTTTTGAAGTCAATGATGTTTGCATCAGATATAGTCACATTCATAGAAATATTTTATATTTTCATGGAACTTTAAGTGATACTGTGCACACAGAGTTCATTTCTAGTTCTCGATAGAACTGCATTAATTTTAATTAGATTTTAAGGACTGTAATATAATTTTTAAGTTCTTATTGTTAAAATCTAATTACATATGCTTTTGAACTTTATAAGACAGTCCTTTGGATCTTAAGTGAAATTTTATGTAAAAGCTACTAATAAAATTATACTGAGACATTGTTTTACAGAATTTTTTTCCTCAAGGCTGTCTATAATTGTTTCTATCATGACAATATAAGTAATTTTATAATGTAAAAGAAGTTCTCTTCTTCTGAGGTGTTTTTATATATGTATGGGTGACTGGGGAAGGTAGCATGTAATGTAATGAAGCTCTTCAAGGCTGTAAGGCAACTATTAATGTTGCAAGTAATTTCTTTCAGTCCACCAAAATTACTTTTCCCCCGAGCAATTCATTCAGCAGATATTTATCAAGCAGATGGAAAGCCAGTTGTGGTTCTAGATGTGTTATAGATGACTGAACAGTATATACAGAAGTCCCTGCCCTTGTGGTGGTACATTCTGCCATTCCTCATATTTGATCAGCATATTCTGTTTTGTTAATGCAAGCAGTGCATATAGTCATTGTAAACAAATGGATTATTTTCTAAATTCTCAGAGATGAATGAGTGGGATGAGATATTCCTGGCAAGTGCTCTCATTTTATAATATTTTTGTGTTTATATAATAGAATTAAATATGCCTCTTAATTTAAGGACAAAGTTAATGAATGTGCCAGCCATGGATGGATCATCTATTTCAACTCTCTGGTCTCCAGGCTCAATGAACAACATAGTGGGGGGGTGGATGGAAAGAATGTAAGAGGATGAGGAGGAGAGCTGGGAAATGCTGTGGTTTGGACAGGACAAGGATGATGCCCACTTGAACTTACAGCAGCTGTGGTTGCCTGCTCAAGGATTGTAAGAGATTAAGCCAGGCAACAATCCTGCATGGGTGGAGGAGTGATTCCTGAAACCCTAGGGATGGCACCTGATGGAGGAAAAGTTAGCTTTGTTAGGGCATGGGTTGCTGGTTACCCATGCTGCAGTGAATGGCCCACCTGTATGTGTATGGACAGCACTAATTGAACCCAGTGGGCTATCAACTTAAAAAAAAAAAAAAATAGGGTCAGCTGGAGAGAGATGGGTCAGTTGTTGAGAACACTTGTTTCTCTTCCAAAGGACCTGAGTGTGGTTCCCAGCTTCCAGAATAGAATTTCAGGGTTTCCAACACAAATTCATACCTGAAGTATACACATAAATTAAAAAAAGATATTTAAAAAAAAAAAGGCAGGGACGGGGCATGCTGGTGCATGCTTTTAGTCCTATAACTTAGGAGGCAGAGGCAGGAAGATCTTTGAGTTCAAGGCCATCCTGGGCTACACAGAAAGACCCCGTTTGAAAAAAAGAAAAAATGATGGAAGTTGAGATGTGATGTGTTAGAGGGTCTTGGTGGGAAATGGTGGGAATGGATATGACCCAAGTACAGTGTATTCATATATGGCATTTTGGATGGAGTCTTTAGGGCTTTTTTGTTTTTTTATTTCTTATTTTTAAGAGTGTCAACTTTACACAAGCTAGAATTATTGAGAGTGGGTGTTGCTCAGATACCCATTGTGGGAGGGGGTGAGAAGAGGCAGCACTCAGGCACTGGGCGTCACTGAGTAGCAGAGCAAGCTGCAGACTCGTTTATTAAGTTAGACCTGCCTGCCTTTATAGCCCCACCCAGGGCCCTACTGGCTCAGACAGCTGACCATCCCCTCATTGGTGTCTGCGGGTCAGGTATCTCAGCAGTCTTTGGGCATTGAGGCAGACTTGATGGCTTGGCTCAGGGAGGAAGTACCTGCCACGCATGTGCATGAGCATGCTCATTTGGGCTGGCCTGGGCACCCGGGTGGAGTGGGGTCTGGGGGGATTGCAGCTTGGGTAGGCTGGTCACAGTTTCTCCTACAAGTGGGAGCCTCGGTTGAGAAACCGCCTTCATAAGACTGTGCTGCAGGCAAGCCTGTAGAGCATTTTCTTAATTAGTGACTGATGGAGTTGGGCCCAGCCGAAGGCTGCTGGTTCTGGGTTCTATAAGAAAGCAGGCTGAGTAGGCCATGAGGAGCAGGTCTGTAAGCAGCATTTCTCCGTGGTCTCCATCAGCTTCTGCCTTCAGGTTCCTGCCCTGTTTGAGTCCTGCCCCAACTTCCTTTGACGATGAACAGTAATGTGGAAGGGTACGCCAATAAACCCTTTCCTCCCCAAGTGCTTTGGTTATGGTGTTTTATCACAGCAATCGAAACCCTAGCTAGGACAGAAATTGGTACTGGGATAGTGGGGTACTGTTGTGACAGACTTGACCAGGTTTTTGGTAGGATTGTGGAAGGACTTTGGAACTTGGGGGTGAGAAAAGTCATTTAGGGCTGAAAGCCTTGGTGAGCTGTTCTGTGGGAGTTTGGAAGATAACAATGTTGAGAACAGTACAGATGATGGGGCCTGGTGTGGAGCTTCAGAAGGAAGCTTGAGAGTCTCTTAAGGACTCTGTCAGGTTATTTGCTGCTTTGAGTTAAGAATTTATGGTTCTGGTTATCTGGGGCTGAAGAACAAGCTGTGATGAACAGGGTAGGTATCAGGACCTGCTGGAGCTAGGTTCTGCTTTGTTTTTCTGATGGTGCCTGTGCCCTGTTTCTTCCCTCTCAAGTAACAAAGTACTTTAGTTTTTTATTTTAATAGGAGGCCACAGTTGAGAAAAATTAAAACTATATTAATTACGTGTATGTGTCTGTATGCACATGGCACATGAATGCAAGTGTACACAGATGTCTGAGGTGTCAAATACCCCTGGAGCTGGGTAACAGGCAATTGTAAGCATCCTGATGTAGGTTCTGGGATTTAAACTCAGATCCTCAGGAAGGAAGAGAAGTGGATGCTCTTTTTTGTTTTTAATAAAATTTTATTTAAATTAAAAACAATCTTATTTTACATACCAGTCCCAGTTCCTGTCCTCCCGTGCCCCCCACCATCCCCCATGTCTCTCCCCATCCACCCAGGGGTGGAGGGTGGAGGGGTGGGGCTGAGGCCTCCCATGAGGGAATATCAAAGTCTGTCATATCATTTGGGGCAGGACCTCTTAACCACTGAACCATTTCTCCAGCCAGAGGCTTTAAATTTTTTAAAAAAGATATTTTAGAGTTTTGCAAGACTTTGTTTGTTTTGTTTTTTTGAGACAGGGTTTCTCTGTGTAACCCTGGCTTAAAGAGACAACTTTTTAAGTTGTTTGATTTTGTAAGGCTGATATATTGTGATGTCTTTATTAATGTGCAGTCTTGTTAATGAACAAAAAAGAAAGGTGCTGGCTTAGCAGTGATGTGTTTGTGTGTCAAACTGACAAGGGGTCAATGGGCTAGTTTTATATCAGTTTGACACAAGCTAGAATCATGGGGGGGGGGGCTCAATTGAGTAATGCTCCCTAAAACTGGGCTTCAGGCAAGCCCTGTTTAACTGGTTGATGAGGGAGGGCCTAGCCTGTTGTGGGTGGGGCCACCGTGGGCTGGTGGTCCCCAGGTTCGAAAAGAAAGCAGGCTGAGCAAGCCATAATGAGAAAACCAGGAAGCAGCACCCTCCATGGCCTCCTGCTAGTTCCTGCCTCTGGGTTCCTATCCTGGCTTCTTCTGTGATGTGAAAGTGTAACCCAATATTTATCCCTTTCTTCCCCAAGGTGTTTTAGCACAACAATAGTCATCTTAATTAGGACAGAAATCTTATTATATTTCTTATTCTGATTCTTCTATTGCTGTGGTTAAATTCTTTAGTGTTTTGTTAGGAAAATGTGGTGAGACCAGGCATCCTTATCATGTTCCTGACTCTAGAGGAAGCACTTTCAACTTTTTATTGTATGTTAGTGGAGGGGGTGGGGTTAACTAGTATTGATTCTTTGCAGATTTCACATACATCCTAGTCTCATCTGTCTCCCCATTCCCCCACATTTGCCTTCTCCCCTTGCGACCTTCACCCTGAAAAAAAACCCCACAGTTTAGAAGAAAAACAAAACCAACCAACCAAGCAAAGCAAACAAAAGAAAAGATGACTCTGTGTGCCCTGTTGAGTCACACACTTTACTCTCTAGCCCTTACACCTCCACTTGCAAGTGTTCATTGCCATGAGTCGTTGGTCTGGTTCGAGGCCTCCGGCCTCTGTTACATCGTCAATAATGGGCTCTCACTGGACTCCTCTTGGATATCCTGTTCTTGTCCTGTGTCGTGGAGATCCTGTAGCTTTGAATCTGTAGGTTTGTCCCTTCACATGTTCCAACAGTTTATAGATGAGGTGGATGTTGGGGTGGGCTAACCCATAACCCTGGCCCTGGGCCTGGATGGTAACTGGGTTGGTCAGCCAGCCAGCTCTCCAGGGGGGCCGTTTTGATGAGTTATGGTACATTACTACTAAACCTAATTTGTTGATTATTTTTTAATCATGGGAGTATATTAGATTTTGTCAAATACATTTTATGAATTTATTGAGACACCTGGTTTTTCTTAACATCGTATACCACATTTTCACATCTTGAATCTTCTTCTCCAAGATAAGTCCCCAAAATTTGTTTTGCTGGTATTTTGTTGAGAGCGTTTGTCATCTGTGCTCATCAGTGCCTATAATTTTTCTTTTGGGCTTGCTAGGCATTGGTATTGACACTGCAATGGGTTGTAAAATGGGCCGATAAACACCACCACCACCATCATCATCTTCATCTCCTCTCCCCACTCCTTCAGAAGACTTTGAAAAGTACTGGTGTTAGTTCCTGAAGTTTTGCTAGAATTCTTCTGGGAAGGTTTTTTTCTTAAGAATTTATTTTTAATTATGTTTATGTCTGTGTGGGTATGTACATGTTAATGCAGGTGCCTGCTGAGGTCACAGGCATTGGCCCCACTTTCGGAGCTGGAGTTACAGGCAGATGTGAGAACTCTGATGCGGGTGTTCTGGACCCAAATGGGCCTTCTGCAAGTGCTGTAGGAGCTCTTTCCTGCTGAGCCGGTTCAGTTTCCAAAGTCTCTGATGAGAGTTTTCGCATCATTGGTCCAATCTTGTTTTTTGTCTGGTCAGGCTTCCATTTCTGATTCAATCCTGCTAGACTGTAGGTTCTTAAGAATTTATCCATTTCTTCTAGGTTATCCAAATTGTAGATATGTGATTGTCTGTATTAGTCTCTTACTATACTTTGTATCTTTATTTTATTTTTTTTTGCATATAGAGTATTTTTTATTTAATTTTATATAACAAAGTCCAATTAAATGAAAACAAACATTTATACACAATATTTGGGAATTTGGGCGTCGTTCTTTCCAAACTACTTCCTGCTGGTAAGGGGCGCTGTCTTGGGGGATTCGAAGAAGATTCAGATATCCTAGCTGTAGTCTGTAGGGCTGTTTTGTCCAGCTGTTTGGAATGTAGGATCAGCTTGTACTCTGTTTCAGGCGGTCTGGTGTGATCAAACCACATTAGTCTGGAAGGAATCCACATCTTTTCATTTTCTGTGGAAACAAAAATAGAAATACTTTTCCCCAGTAACTTGTTCTTCAACTTAAATTTTGGAGTCAAAGCGTTTTTTTTTTTTTTTTTTTTTTTATTATTATTTTACATGTCGATCCCAGTTCCCTCTCCCTCCCTCCCTCCCTCCCCCCAAGCCCTCCCTCCCTCCTTCCCTCCCTTTTGCCCTCTCTACCCTCTCCCATGCACTCTAAACACCCTCCCCTCCCAACCCCCCACCACAATACAATATGTAGGGGAATGCCATCCAGTTGGGGTCATGTAGATCTGACAGGTCCTGTGAAGTAGGGACTAGTGCTTCTCTCCTATCTCTAGAATAAGGCAGTTATCCCTCCATGGGGGATATGTTTGCAAAGTCCTTTTGTGCACCAGGGATACATCCTGGCTCCACTGTCTGAGGTCTCTTAGACTGCTCAGACCTTCTGGCTGAGACCCATATTCAGGGGAGTCCGAGTCAGACCCCTGTTGGCTTCCCAGCTATCAGTCTAGTGGCCCTTAGCTCCTCCTTGTTCAGGTAAGCTGTCTCTATGTACTTCTACCGCATGGTCTTGTCCTCTCCATCTGCTTCTGGGTTCTAGTTTGACTCAGTGTTTATGTATGGGTGTTTGCTCCTGTTTTCAACAGGCATTAGTTGAGGACTCCATGGAGAAGTTAGTTGTTGATCTCACTCTCCGGGGAAGGGCATTTATGATAGCCTTTCCACGGAAGCTGAGATTGTTAGTTGGGAGCAGTCTTGTAGTTCCTTCGACCTTTCTTTGTGTTCAACTTTATCTTCAAACCAATATTGGCTCCCTCTTTTATGTTCTCTCTCTCTGTCTCTGTCTCTCTCTCTCTTTCCTATTTTCCATTCCTAACCAGGCTCAATCCTCCTGGTCGCACATGCCTTCCTCTCCTCCCTCTCTTTTTCTCCTACTTCTCTCTCCATTAGCTGTCCTCCCCCACTATACCTGAGGTCTGGGGGACTTGTCCCTTCCCAGTTCTGTGAGGGACTTTATATGAATCTCTTAGAATACAACTTGTATCCTAGTTCCTCTGGTGATGTGAATTATAGGCTGGTGATCATTTGATCTAGGTCTAAAATCCATATATGAGTGAGTACATACTGTGTTCCTCTTTTTGTGACTGGGTTACCTCATTCAGGATGGTTTCTTCAAGTGCCATCCACTTGCCTGCGAATTTCAAGATACCATTATTTTTTTCTGCAGAGTAGTATTCCATTGTGTAGATGTGCCACATCTTCATTAACCATTCTTCAATTGAAGGGCATCTAGGTTGCTTCCAGGTTCTTGCTATTACAAATAGTGCTGCTATGAACATAGTTGAACAGATGTCTTTGTTGCATTGATGTGAATCCTTTGGGTATATGCCTAAGAGGGGGATTGCCGGGTCCTGTGGTAAACTAATTCCCATTTTCCTGAGGAACCGCCATACTGATCTCCAAAGTGGCTGTATGAGTTTGCACTCCCACCAGCAGTGGAGGAGTGTTCCACTTTCTCCACATCCTCTCCAACATAAGTCATCACTGGTGTTTCTAATTTTAGCCATTCTGGCAGGGGTAAGATGGTATCTCAAAGTTGTTTTGATTTGCATTTCCCTGATAGCTAAGGATGTGGAGCATTTTCTTAAGTGTCTTTCAGCCTTTTTGATTTCCTCCATTGAGAATTCTTTCTTCAGTTCTGTACCCCATTTTTTAATAGGGTTATTTGGTGTTTTGTTGACTAGTTTCTTGAGTTCTTTGTATATTTTGGAGATCAGCCCTTTGTCGGATATAGGATTAGTGAAAATCTTTTCCCAGTCAGTGGGCTGCCGTTTGGTCTTGTCAACTGTGTCCTTTGCCTTACAGAAGCTTCTAAGTTTGAAGAGGTCCCATTTATTAATTGTTTCTTTCAGTGTCTGTGCCCCTGGAGTTATGTTCAAGAAGCGGTCTCCTATACCAATTTGTTCAAGGGTACCTCCTACTTTCTCTTCTAAGAGGTTCAATGTGGCTGGATTGATGTTGAGGTCTTTGATCCATTTGGACTTGAGTTTTGTGCATGGCGACAGACATGGGTCTATCTGCAGTCTTCTACACACCCTCATCCAATTGTGCCAGCACCATTTGTTGAAGATGCTGTCTTTGCCCCATTGTATCATTTTAGCTGTTTTGTCGAAAATCAGGTGTTCATAGGTGCGTGGATTAATATCAGGATTTTCAATTCGATTCCATTGGTCTACCTGTCTATTTTTATGCCAATACCAGGCTGTTTTCAGAACTATAGCTCTGTAGTAGAGCTTAAAGTCAGGAATGGTGATGCCTCCTGATGTTCTTTTATTGTATAGGGTTGTTTTGGCTATCCTGGGTCTTTTGTTTTTCCATATAAAGTTAATTATTATCCTTTCAAGGTCGGTGAAGAATTGTGGTGGGATTTTAATGGGGATTGCATTGAATCTGTAGATTGCTTTTGGTAAGATTGCCATTTTTACTATGTTTATCCTACCTATCCAAGAGCATGGGAGGTCTTTCCATTTTCTGGTATCTTCTTTAATTTCTTTCTTTAGAGTCACAAAGTTCTTATTATATAGATCTTTTACTTGTTTGGTAAGCGTTACACCAAGATACTTTATGTTGCTTGTGGCTATTGTAAAGGGTGATGTTTCTCTGATTTCTTTCTCTGCCTCTTTGTCGTCTGAAAAAAATAGGGCTACTGATTTTTTTGAGTTTATCTTGTATCCTGCTAGTTTGCTGAAGGTGTTTATCAGCTGTAGGAGTTCCCTGGTAGAGTTTATTGGGTCGCTTATGTAAACTATCATATCATCTGCAAATAGAGACAGTTTGACTTCTTCCTTTCCAATTTGGATGCCCTTGATCTCCTTTTGTTGTCTTATAGCATTAGCTAGAACTTCTAGTACGATATTGAAGAGATATGGAGAGAGAGGACAGCCTTGTCTTGTTCCTGATTTTAGAGGAATTGGCTTAAGTTTCTCTCCATTCAGTTTGATGTTGGCAGTTGGTTTGCTGTATATTGCTCTTATTATGTTTAGGTATGTTCCTGTTATCCCTGACCTCTCTAATACCTTTATCATGAAAGGGTGTTGAATTTTATCGAAGGCTTTTTCTGCATCTAGGGAGATAATCATATGGTTTTTCTTTTTCAGTTTGTTTATATGGTGGATCACGTTGATAGATTTTCGTATGTTAAACCATCCCTGCAATCGAGGTATGAAGCCTACTTGATCATGGTGGATGATTTCTCTGATGTATTTTTGAATTCGGTTTGCCATTATTTTATTGAGTATTTTTGCATCGATGTTCATCAGGGATATTGGTCTGTAGTTCTCTTTCTTAGTTGTGTCTTTGTGAGGTTTGGGTACCAAAGTTATTGTGGCCTCATAAAAAGAGATTGGCAATAAACCTTCTGTTTCTATCTTGTGGAACAGTTTGAGGAGTAGTGGTATTAGTTCTTCCTTGAATGTCTGGTAGAATTCTGCACTGAATCCATCTGGCCCTGGACTTTTTTTCGTTGGAAGGCTTTCGATGACTGCTTCTATTTCATTTCGGGTTATAGGTCTATTTAAGTTGTTTGTCTGTTCTTGATTTAATTTTGGTAAGTGATAGTTATCCAGAAACTTGTCCATTTCCTTTGAATTTTCAATTTTTGTGGAATACAGATTTTCGAAGTATGACCTGAAAATTGTCTGGATTTCCTCTGTGTCTGTTGTTATGTTCCCCATTTCGTTTCTGATTTTGTTAATTTGCATGTTCTGTCTCTGCTTTTTCGTTAATTTGGATAAAGGTTTATCAATCTTGTTGATTTTCTCAAAAAACCAACTCTTTGTTGCATTGATTTTTTGTATTGTTTTCCTGGTTTCTATTTTGTTGATTTCAGCCCTCAAGTTGATTATTTCCTGGCGTCTGCTCCTGCGGGTGAATCCGCTTCTCCCTG
Organism: Phodopus roborovskii; assembly: GCF_943737965.1. Taxonomy (NCBI): domain Eukaryota; kingdom Metazoa; phylum Chordata; class Mammalia; order Rodentia; family Cricetidae; genus Phodopus; species Phodopus roborovskii. Next base: position 12,044,845 of record NW_026126525.1, read on the forward strand.
TTCTAAGGTTTTCAGTTGTGCTGTTAATTCATTTATGTGACTATCCTCTGTTTTCTTCATATGGGCACTTAGTGCAATGAACTTCCCTCGTAGCACTGCTTTCAAGGTGTCCCATAAGTTCGGGTATGTTGTATCCTCATTCTCGTTGAATATTAGAAAGTCTTTAATTTCTTTCTTTATTTCTTCTTTGACCCAGGAGTGGTGCAATTGCACATTGTTAAGTTTCCATGAGTTTGCAGGTTTTCTGCTATTTGTATTGTTGTTGAATTCCAATTTTAAAGCATGGTGGTCCGATAAGATACAGGGGACTATTTCTATTCTCTTGTATCTGTTGAGGTTTGTTATGTCTCCTAGTATGTGGTCGATTTTAGAGAAGGTTCCATGTGGAGCAGAGAAGAAGGTATATTCTTTTGTCTTTGGATGGAATGTTCTATAGATGTCTGTTAGCCCCAGGTGAGATATAACTTCTGTTAATTCTTTTGTTTCTTTGTTGAGTTTCTGATTTGTGGTCCTGTCTAGTGTTGAGAGTGGTGTATTGAAGTCTCCCACTATAAGTGTGTGAGGTTTTATATGAGCTTTGAGTTTTAGTAGTGTTTCTTTTACGAATGTGGGTGGCTTTGTATTAGGGGCATAGATGTTCAGAATTGAGACTTTGTGTTGATGGATTTCTCCTGAGATGAATATGAAATGACCGTCTTCATCTCTTTTGACTAGTTTTGGTTTGAAGTCTAGCTTGTTAGATATTAGTATAGCTACGCCTGCTTGCTTCTTATTTCCATTTGATTGGAAAATCTTTTCCCAACCCTTTACCCTGAGGTAATGTCTATCTTTGGAGCTAAGATGTGTTTCTTGTATGCAGCAGAAGGATGGATTCTGTCTTCGTATCCATTCTGTTAATCTGTGTCTTTTTATAGGTGAGTTAAGACCATTAATGTTGAGGGTGAGTAAGGACCATTGATTGTTGATGGTTGTTTGATTTAGGTTTGTTGTTGGCAGTGGTATTGTGAATATATTTGTTCTGCTTCACCCTAGGTTTCTGGTGTAGTTGGATTATCTGTTGCCTACATTTTTGTGGGCGTAGTTACCTTCCTTGGGTTGGAATTTTCCTTCCAATACTTTCTGTAGGGCTGGATTTGTAGATACATATTGGGAAAATCTGGTTTTGTCATTGAATATCTTGTTCTCTCCATCTATATTGACTGAGAGTTTTGCTGGATATAGTAGCCTAGGCTGGCATCCGTGTTCTCTTAATACTTTTAGAACATCTATCCAGGACCTTCTGGCCTTGAGGGTTTCCATGGAGAAGTCAGGTGTAATTTTGATAGGTCTGCCTTTATATGTTACCTGTCCTTTTTCCTTCGCTGCTCTTAATATTTTTTCTTTATTCTGTATGCTAGGTGTTTTGATTATTATATGTCGAGGGGTCTTTTTCTTTGGTCCAGCCTATTTGGGGTTCGGTATGCTTCTTGTACTTTCATGGGCATGTCCTTCTTCAGATTTGGAAAGTTTTCCTCGATGATTTTGTTGAATATGTTTTCAGCACCTTTGAGCTGGGCTTCCTCACCTTCCTCTATGCCTATTATTCTTAGGTTTGGCCTTTTCATGGTGTCCCACATTTCCTGGATATTGTGTGTTAAGGATTTGTTGGATTTATGGTTTTCTTTGGTCGATGAATCTATTTCTTCTAGTTTATCTTCTGCGCCTGAGATTCTCTTTTCCATCTCTTGAATTCTATTGGTTATGCTTGTGTCCGTGGTTTCCGATTTTTTGCCCAGCTTTTCAATTTCCAGCTTTCCTTCCATTTGTGTTGCCTTTATTTTCTCAATTTCGGTTTTCAAATCTTGAACCGTTTCCTTCACCTGGTTAATTGTTTTTTCTTGGCTTTCTGTACTTTCCTTAAGGAATTTGTTCATTTCTTCCACTTTTTTGTTTGTTTTTTCCTCTATTTCTTTAAGGGATTTTCTCATATCTTCTTTGAGGGCCTCTATCATTTTTATGATGGTGATTTTTAAGTCATACCCTTCTGCTTCCTCTGCTTTGTTGTTGTGTTCCATTCTAGTTGGTGTAGATTCCCTAGATTCTGGTGGTGTCATGTTTGTCTTTCTGTTGTTAGGTGTTCTCTTGTGTTGCCTTCTTCCCATAGCTTCTTCCTGTAGGTGTTGGTGGTGTCTCTTCCCTCTCTCTATGGTCCTTCCCAGATGGGCTTATGTGGATCAAAGATTCAATGTCTGTATCTCTGTGTGGTCCAAGCTCTCTAGGAGGCTTCTCTCTGGCCAATAGCCGGGAGAAGAGGACGAGGGCTGGACTGGAACTTGAGAAGTTTTTGCAGGGTAGTGGGATCTCACTGGAAACTGGCGCTCTCCAGCTGAGACCTCGTTCTTTGGCAGGGCCCGGATTTGGGGGTCAAGGATCTTGCCTGCAGGAACTCCAAGTGGACCCGCAGAGATAGGCGGATCTCTGGGAGGGGCCTGGGACTCCAGCAGAGGACTGGAGGCGGGGTCAGGGACCAAGCCGGTGGAAATTACAGGTGGTCCCACGTGGATAGTCAGGTCTCCTTTGTTCGGAGTTGCTCCGAGAGGTCTCCGAAGTAGGGTGGACTGTTGGCTCCACCCTCTGTCCCAGTGCTCAACCAGAGCGGCAGGACCGTAGGTGGGGTAGGGCACAGGGTGGGGGGGTAGGCTGGAGGTTGGGATGGGTGGGGGTGTATCAGAGCTCCAAGGGTGCTCTCAAAGGGGACCGGAGACAGGAGCAGCAGGATCAGGGGCCAATCCAGGGAGTTCAGGCGGGGGGAGGGGGGAAAGAGGTTGAAGGGGACAGGCAGCCCCGATTGGGCCCAGACTCACCTCTGGCCAATAGCCGGCAGAAGAGGACGAGGGCTGGGCTGGAACTTGAGAAGGTTTTGCAGGGTAGTGGGGTCTCACTGGAAACTGGCGCTCTCCAGCTGAGACCTCGTTCTTTTGCAGGGGCCCGGATTTGGGGGTCAAGGATCTTGCCTGCAGGAACTCCAAGTGGACCCGCAGAGATAGGCGGATCTCTGGGAGGGGCCTGGGACTCCAGCAGAGGACTGGAGGCGGGGTCAGGGACCAAGCCGGTGGAAATTACAGGTGGTCCCACGTGGATAGTCAGGTCTCCTTTGTTCGGAGTTGCTCCGAGAGGTCTCCGAAGTAGGGTGGACTGTTGGCTCCACCCTCTGTCCCAGTGCTCAACCAGAGCGGCAGGACCATAGGTGGGGTAGGGCACAGGGTGGGGGGGGTAGGCTCTACTTTGTATCTTTATAATACTAGTGGATTTGTCTATCATTTCTGGTTTTGTTTGAGTATTCTTAGATTTCTTACTTGCTTTATAGATAGAAGCAGTGTGAATTTGCAGTGAGAGGTAAGAATTTCTTCTTAAGTTTTCACTGTATGTTAGAATGTGATGGGAAGTGTGTGTGACTTGCAAGTAAAGATATATAGAAGGAATTTACCTAGTGACTCACTGTGTCATACTGCAGCTTCCATGATGAGACTAATTTTTTCCTTCTCTCTTTTTCTCCTAAATTATATTTCAGCCAGGGAGGTTGCAGGGGCAGAGGGTGTATACAAAAGGATGGGGAAATGAATGGGTTCGAGAAGTATGATGTGAAAGACAGTAAATAAAAAGGAGAGAAAAAAAAGTGTGTGTGAAATGTATGTGTGCATGTACATATATGGACAAAAATCTCTTTGAAAAGTTTCCACTAGAAATGTTTATTTTTGGAACATAATGATTGAAATCTGATTTTCTTGAGGTAGAAATACAAGGATTAACTAAATCCTGCTGGAATCTACTCAACAGACCTTTATTTATTCTATTTCACAAAATGTATTTTGCATCAGATACATGCCAGGTATCTGGCTATGTGTACTTCTTTAACTTGAATTTCCCCAGGCATCACTGAGCAGGTCTCTCTCCATAGGGCCCATCTCCTGGGAAGGGACTGCAGCAAGTCCTAAGCATTGCAGCTGCTTAGGGAAAACATATATCCTCAAAAGGTCCCAGGCCATTTACGTGCAAGGATCTTCAAAATCTCACCAATCAAATGGCTTCTTCTGCTGGTATAGTGGGAAGCATGGAGGACCCAGGGAGGATGAAAAAAATTATTTTCAGTACTATTAAGTGGGGACAGAACTTTCTGTTTGGTTAGCTGAAGCAAGGACAGAGGGCAATACTGTATTCCAAAGGTTCTGACACAGTCTTTTTGACCTGGAATTAGGGTGGAGACCCTGTGGGCTGAAGTTAACTTAGGATGAAATGAATAGCCTCTCCTTAGGATAGATTAAAGCTGATCTGACATCTAGGCCTCCTGAGATTTGGCTGGTGAAGTCTGAATAGGATAAAGCACCAGGCACTAGGGGCTGCTGTTATTAAGGCACATACCTGTTTGTAACACCGGGGTGTCTCTTGCCTGTGCTTGTAGTGAACTATACAGATCTCTCTAAGACTCCAGTCACAACAGGACACAGACACTACTGTTACCATGGTGTCTGAACCAGGAGAACTCAGGCAGGGTAAATAGCATTGAGTGGTTGGCTCCTGCTCCTGGCTCTGCCAGGAGTGGCTCAGTACGAGTTTTCTTGTAGTACTATATGAGGAGTTTTAGCCTATACTTCTCCAGCTCCCTCCCACTCTGGCCTAGACCTTTTCATTGAGGGGGACACTCTGGCTGCTGTGTCTCCCCTCCACGTACCCCAGTGCCACCTTTCTGTTACTGGTGCTGCTCATCAAGTGACCAGTCTTAAGAGTGTGGAACATTCTGGGAGAGTCTGTTTAGCCCTGTAAAACAAGCACCAATTTCAATGAAGCTGTGATGGAGGACACTTGTTTTGGGAGTTACTATAATTTTGATTTCACAATAAATTTATCTCTAAGAATAAATTTTCCACTAAATAGAAAAGAATCCTTTTTGGCTTTGGATAGATTAAACTCTATGGGGAAGAGACTTAGTCTTGGCTTAGAATGAAGAGAGAAATTTTCCTGGTGATCAGTTTTAAGGTGAGAGTAAGAACTACAACAAATATGAATGTATTTAGGGAAGTTTACTCCTCCACTGGCTGTTAGGAAGTAGAGCAAAAGTGGCTGAAAGTAAAGTTTGTGTCCTGGCTCTGTTGTGTGGCCTAGGACATCATACTTGATCTTTCTGTGACTCACGGGCTGTTTGTCATGTGGCCCTCATGTTGGGGCTTAGGCAGGAATAGCTGCTAGCTGCCTTTGGCTGCTGTGATCTGCTGACTAGAGATTCTCAGCACAGCCCCTCCTTTCCTTTCTTACTCTGTTACATCCTGACTGGATTCTTGTTCTTTACTTTTGTTGCTGTTACCTGCCTGCTCTAAGCCTTTTCTCCTCTAAGTTATGCCTTTATATCTGGTAAGAACAGGGATGCTGGAGGAAATTTGTAGGGGGGGGGGTGTCCTAAGGGGACCTCAGATTTTGCTTCCTGACAGCAGAGGGTGCCATAATCTTGCTCATGATGGAAATCTATATAGGATTGCTTTCCTTTTTTCTACCTGGTACTTATAATAAGAGTCTCCTGGCTGGGAAACCCACGTTGAGGACTTCTTCTGAACAATACCAAGGATACACACTTGTTGAGTGGCTTTAAATTTTGATTAGGCATGTCTGTTACCACTGTATTTCATATTTCTCTGTGTTTCTCGGCTCAGGTTTGTCAAGTCAGAATATTTCCAAGAGTATGTGACTGAGCCAAGTATGAAGCCACATGTCTGTCTGGGTCACTGTCCTGTTGCTGTGGTGGAGCATGGTGACCAAGGCAACAATAAAAGGAAGCCTCTAATTAAAGGCTTGTTTATAGTTGCAGAGGGCTAGTCCAGAAACACTGTGGCGGAGAGCAGGGTGGGAAGTGGGGGAGTGGGGAAGCGGTAGGCAGGCCTGGAGCCAGGGCAGGAGCTGAGAGCTCACACCTGATCTCAAAGTTGCTACCAGCAAAGGACAGTGAGCCTGGCATGGGCTTTTGAAACCTTCACCACCAGTGTCACACCTTCTGTAGCTATCCGCCAACTGGGGACCAAGTACTCAAATATATGAGCCTGTGGGGGCCACTCTCATTCAAGCCACCGCAGTGCTTACCATTCCAGCCCTGGAGGAGAGCCTTGGGCCTCATTGTGAGATCCTTTCCCCAAAAGTCAAACACAGACAACTTAAAAAAATGCCAAAGGAAGAGATAAAGAACAAGCAGCTGACAAAATGGCTTCTATTTCACCAAATGCTTTTCAGAGTGGACAGTGGAGGATGGAGGAAGAATAGTACTGAACTGATGTGAATCACGCTGAGTGCTGCTTGGGTGTGACCTCGGTCCTGCGGGTGGGGAGGGGGCAGGAATCTAAGCACTGCTAGGCTTACCAGTAAATGGGAACTAATTAGAACCAAGTATTCCAATGGAACCTGACAATCCTTTCTGGAAATATGGCTTTTTTTTTTTTTTTTTTAAACACTTGAGTGTGAGTAGAAGAAAGTGTCCTTCACTTGAACCACCCAAAGAATCCTGAGAATATTTTCATTCCTTACAATCTCTTTCCTAAGTATTAAAAAAAAAAAAAAAATGCACGTTTGTATTTTCCTTATTTCTGATTGATAGTGCAAGCATATCCTGGTAATACAGTCTCTTTGTAAGCATTGTTTAAGTGCCTTATGCAAAGTTTCAGTTTGTAGAAGTTGGACATCAGAGGATTCCCGATACTTTTCTGAGTATGCAGGAGTGAGGAACAACACATGCGTTTCAAGTGCTGCCGTAGTAGATGGACCTTCTTGTAAAGAGGTACAACACGAGCGGTTTAGCAAAGTGAGTAAGAACACACTATGAGAATGGATCATGCAGCCACCAAGTGACTCTTCCAGCACCCAAGGTACAGTGGGAAGCAAGCGTGCAAGGTTTCTCCTCCCATGTTGCTTACATTTTAAAGAGAGTGTGTGGGAAACATAATAAACAAGGTGGAATAGGACTCAGCCATAAGAAATAGGTGCCGATGGAGCTGAAGAGATAGATGACTGGTTACTTGCGCTGGCTGCTCTTCCAGAGGACTTGGGTTTGATTCCCAACGCCCACATGGCAGCTCACAACCAAAAGAAATGGGGTACTGACTGATGATGAGTGCACCTTGAAAGCATGCTAAGCGAAAGAAGCCAGTTGCAAAGGGGCACACATCATTGCCTGATTCCATTTAGATAAGGTGTTCATAAGCAAACCTATAGAAATAAAGTAAAACAGTGGTTGCCAGGGGTTGGCTGGTTATGGGAGGTGATGATGACAGTTAATAGTTAATGCGTTAATGTTCTGAAATCAAGTGTGATAATGGTTATGTGACTGTAAATACCCTATTGTATTTATAATTCAAAATGGGTGAATTTTATAGCATATTAGTTATAGCTCAATCTACTTACTGAAAATCAAATGTTTGCTATCCTACAGTTAAGAAATGATTCCAAGGCCTGGAAAGATGGCTCAGCAGTTAAGTTCACTGGTTACTCTTGCAGGGGGCCTGGGTTTGGTTCCCAGCACCCACATGGCAGTTCACAATATCTGTATGATGTTCCAAGGGAACTTCATACCCTCTTCTGCCCTGTGTGGGAACTAGGTATGCATGTGGCGCATAACAATACATACAGGCAAACACTACATAATAAAAATAAATCTCAAAAGATTCTAGAATGACATGATGCTCAGGGCTTGTATGGACATAATTGCTGTGAGCTGGAATCTGGACAAAATAGGACTGGGGCTATATTGATAATTGTAAAACCTGGGATCTGGGCATAAGGTGGTCAAGTACAGGTCTTTATCTAGTTTTCCATGTACCTGACATTTCCACAGTGGACATGAACAATGTATTAAAAAACATATTTGGAGATTGATTCAAGTTCATCGCTTGAGCTGGAATGGCTCTGGTTAATAGCTGAAGGTTTAGTGGCAGGTCTTTGTAGTTTCCTCATTCATAAAATGCAGAGCTTTGAGTGTTCAGTTAGAAGGCTGTTACAGAGACTCACCGTGGTTTTTTTTTTTTTTTTTTTTTTTTTTGAGGATTTACCTCTTATCTCCTTCCCTCTAAACTGAGAATTTGCTGTTGCCCAGTACTTGCTGCTCATCTACAGGGAGATAAATTCTGTTGGTATGCTCAGAGGAAAGTGTTGCTTAGATACCACAGCAGAGCAGGGGCTGACAGGTGGGCCGCCCTGGTGAGCTTGCAGTACCCAGGCACTTAGCATCATCTGAGTAGACATTCCCTCTGGCCCCTCTTCAGCTTCACCTCACCCTCATAGCTTAAGCACCCCAGTAGCCAGGCCTCTGCAGATGGAGGAGACAGAGGTCAGAAGAGATAATTACGCTCCTCCCCTGTTTGTCACATTAAGTGTTTTCTGTTCCAGTGCTTGAGAATGAGCTCTGCCCCAATAACAGTGAGCAGCTTCAGTTAGCCAGGCATGGGTTTCTCTTCTGTCTGTGCACAGGCGCATTTGTGACCTAATGTCTACTCTTGGTAGGGACAATATCTCACTTCTTTTAACCCTTGTGAGGATCGGGTTGTTGATTCTGGTCCTGGCTCTGCTACAGACGGGTCTTCTGATTCCTTTCAATGAGATATTCTTCACTTCATACCAGGAAACACCAGCTTTTTACCTTGCCTTGCACTGCCTACTTCTGACTCTCTTCCTCCCCCAAAAGCCCGGAGATCATGCATTTGCTAGCATTTATTGATTTCCTGTTACTTAAAGAATATTATACTTAAGGTTTGGGGGAGGGTACATAACAACAACAAAGAACCCCCCCCCAAAAAAACAAGGGTGTTAATATAAGCATGTTTTCCTACTGGCCTGGTCCCACAGTCGCACCAGCCCCAAATAACACACACAGATGCTATATTATATATAAAGCTGTTGGCCTGTTACTAGCATTTCTTATTGGCCAGCTCTGTTTAAATATTAACCCATTTCTATCAATCTAAGTATTTCCATATGGTTTTATCTTTCTGGAGAGAGGGTCCAAAGTTCTGCTCTCTCCATCCTACATGTTGAATCTTCCTACTTCTCTCAGAATCCTCCTTGTCTCCTAGTCCTGCCTATCTTGCTTTCCTATTGGCCAACAGTGTTTTATTCATTAACCAATAAGAGAAACATATTTACAGAATGGCGTCTCCCATCACAAGGGAAGAAGGAATCCAGGTGGGGAAGCTAGCTACTGTCTTAGGGGAAAACCAGTTGGAGAATTGAAATGACTATTCGAAAATTTTACTCTTATAACACATAGTATCTACCTTGCACTGTAGTTTCACATGTTCAGTAAAAAGTCCCTCCCCTCCTTAAGTCTCATTTTTCCTCTTAAATAGAATTCCCCACCATAAGAAATACACTCTTGGCTTTGATGCTCCTACCCATTTGACACATGCTAGGCACCTCTATGAGCGTTTCTCTCCCTCCCTTTCTTGCTCCTTTTCCCCTTACCTTCCTTCTTCATACTTGGATTGTGTTTGGCATAAGCCACTTTTTTTTCTCTCTCTTTTTTAAAGCTTTTCACTCTGAGGTGTATCCACTCAGTATCACCTCTCACATCTTCCCAGTTGCATCCTGAGAGAGGTGGCAGGAGATGAGCCCAAAGACATGGCCAACACCAGGTGGAATGAGAAGTCTGGATGGATCTCATTCCAAAGGTAATTGCACACTTACCAAGAGATTCCTTTGGGTAGCCACTGCCAGAACTCAGGGTACAGCGGGATACAGAGACCCTGATAGATGGAACTTTACCCACAAAGAGCTTATACTGTAGGGGAGAAGAAAGGCGATCAAAACAGGAATGAGGTAACAGAATAAGTTCTATTGGGAATGTTAAAATATTGCGAGCAAGTGTCTGGGGTGGTCTGGCTGCTTTAGCAGGGTTGGTTGCACAGGACTGTCTAGTTAGTGAACTTGTAGCTGAGGCCACGCCCAAGGAAGTGTGGCCACCGTTACAAGTTCATGGACAAGCCACCTACACAGGACCTTTTAGAGACACTTCACTGGACTGAGGGCTGCAAAGTGGGAGAGAAGCATGCAGAGATGCAGAGATGGAGTGGAGGCAGACTGGATGAGGCAGAGAACTCCGGGCACACTTAGCAGCAGATGCAGAGCCTGAGTCAGGGTTGGCACTCTGAGGGGCAAAGGGGAGGCGGAACGCGGAACCCAGACTGGGTACTGGTAGGCGAGATGTGTTGCGGTTTAAAGGGTGGACTGTTCATGCAGGCTTTGAGTGTTAACAAGTGAAGATATTTTTCTTGTTCAAGTGGGAAATTAGAAAATTTCATGAAAGCTACACCATCTCATTTGTTGATTGTCTGGAAGGTAGACTGCAGATATAGGCACAAACTAACACAGGGCTATGATCCTGGGTTAAGCTGAGGCCACACAGCCAGTGGATGGTAGAGAGAAGTTCAGTTTGTTTCTCCGTTCACCTGAGCAGTACATAGCCATGATGCACAGGATGTAGGCTCCTCCAGAAGAGCTGTGTTTGCGTTTGGGATGGAGGGGCTGGGATTGGGAGGGCTCCGAGTCTCACTTTAACTGTTAAACACTCTGTGTAATAGAACACCACAGAGCTGAGGTGATAGACTTTGCTAAGGGTTCTTCTGTAACTCTTTCCTGCGAAGTCGTGGGAAACCATCAGACTCCGGGAAGTCATTAGATAAGTGGACAGAGAAGGAAACTGCCAAGATGCCCTGTGTAACAATTAACCTCTCTCCAGAAACATCGGGCTCACCCTCCTCACATTAGCCACCCTCCCTGTCTCCCCTCTCTCTTCCCTCTTTTCTTCCCTCCATCCCTCCTTTCCTTCCTTCCACTTACACTCTGGTAAAGATTTTGTATAAACTATTGATAGACCTAAGGCCACTCTTCTTAGTTTTATCAGACCAGCAATCCCTCAACTTTGAGAACATTTACAACAAATCTGGCCATGTATAAACAGTGCCATGCTGACTTATCACCTCAGCTAGTTGTAATATGTTCTTATTTAAATGATAGTGACGGGGGAAGCATAACTTGGAGGACTTGGGTTCAAGATATGGCTGTGACACTAGCTGAGAGTTGCCTGGAAAGACGTGTTTTCCTCATGGATAAAACTATAATAGCCTATTCTGCTGCTCTCTCTTCCTCCCCAAATTCATACTAATTATCAAACATGATAATACTAATTATTTACAGAGTTCATAGCAAGCACTCATTAGTATGAACACATCATTAATGTATACAAATGTGCATTGATGCAAGGCAAGGGGGCTGGTGTTTGATGCCATTTTTTCAAGTCCTAGATTTGTGTTTTAGTAGGCTATTATTTTGGATCTCCATTGCTGTAATACATACCCTAAAGAAGCAGTTTAAAAGGGGAAAAGATTTATTTTTGCTCACTGTTTGGAAGATTTCTGCCCTTAGCTGGCTTCACTGTCTTTTGGCCATGGCAAGGCAAATACATTATGGCAGAAGGGTGTGGCACAGAAATACTGCCTACCTCACAGCATCAAGGAAGCAGAGAGGGGCAGATCTAGACTGTGCATGCAAGCTTCCTCTTCTGCTTTTGTTCCTTCTGGGTCACTAGGCTACAGGACAATACTGTCCATGTTTACAGGGGGGTCTTTCCCCTCGGGTGCTGTCCCTATATGCTAGTGGTCATTTGAAACAGTTCCACAGGCATACAATGTGGTTGATGATGTAGGCATTTCTAACTTGGGAGTCAAAATCAACTATTGCAGGTATTGTAATAGAAGTTTGGGATGAAACAATAAAGGTACTAAACTCCGTGAGGTGTAGGTCAGAGTTTACAGGTTCGGTAGTTTGCAAATTTATTTACTTTTAGTATTGAAAGGGTCAAGAGTAGAAAAATTTGAGGAGAGAGCTGTATTTTGAGTCCCAACTTCACCCAAAGGGGTGTGGCAGGGGCATTTGCATCTTTGTCTTAAGTCAAAAGGTCTGATAAGCTTGTAGGGAACTCTCCAAGAGGTTTATATGGCTCATGGATGTTGACTAGGAGGATGGGTTATATCTGAGAGCGAAAGTTAATTCCTACTCTCACCATTTGCCCATTTCTCTCTCTTATTCCCCCTATCTACCTTTTCCTGATTTCTGGAACATTCTGAATAGTCTATAGTTCCTCAGCATGCATGTTCTTTCCCCAGATAACTACATAATTGATCTCTCTTCATGTCTTGATTAGTCATCTTCAGCCACTATTGAAAACTGTAATTGCTCTTCCAGCCAAGGGAAACTTGATCAAGATATATAGCAGTGGGAGACTTCAATGTCTCATTCCACTAAGCAGATTTAGCAAGCACATTAAGTGAACACCAGGAGAGCCAAATGCTACTTTAAATACTGTCAGTGTAATTGGCATTTACAGAAGTATACACATTTTGAATTGAAAGTATTCATTTTCATTTATAGTTGGATAATTTGTGAAACTTGACATTCTTGGTCTCAAAGAAGATCTTAAGTTTTAAATGGTAGAGATACCACAGGTCACATTTTAGGATTAAAATTTAACAAGAATAGAAAGATAGGACAGGGACCTGAAATTTCTTTATCACTTTATAATACATGCTGTGTGCCTGGATAATCTCTAGGGAGCAATAAAAGAATACTTCATGCCAACAATCAATGTACTTTGCAAAAACTATTCATGCCCAGAGAAAAATATATAACTGTGGTAGTTTGAATGCAATTGGCCCCCATAAGCTCATAAGGAGTGGCACTATTGGGAGGGGTGGCTTTGTTGAAGTAGGTGTGTCTCTGTGGAGGTGGGCTTTATATATGCTTAAGCCAACAACATCTCAGTTCACTTCCTGTTGCCTTTGGATCAAAATGCAGAATTCTCAGCTCCTTTTCCAACACCATGTCTGCCTGCATGCTGTCATACTCCTGGCCTCCTTGTTCCCTGTCATGATGATGATGAACTAAAACCTCTGAAGCTGTAAGTTGCCACCTCAATGAACTGTTTTCCTTTATAAGAGTTGCTGTGGTCATGGCATCTCCCTCCTCACAGCAACAGAAACCTGAATACAATAACCTCAATTATTTTTATTAGTATTATGAAAGGCAGATTACCAAAAGAACTCATTCTATGAAAAACAGTTACAACACTAGAAAAAATAATAAAATTGGAAGTTATAAAGAATGGGTTTCGAATCATATTTATCTCTCTGTGGCTGGAGAGATGGCTCAGAAGTTACAAGTACTGGCTGCTTTTGTAGAGGACCCAGCTCCCACACAGCAGTTCCCAACCATCTGTAACTCTAGTTCTAAGGGATCCAATGTCCTCTTCTGATCTCTGTGAGCATTATAAACATGTGGTGCACATATATGCATACACATAAAATAAAAATCTTTAAAAAAGGGTTCACAGTGCTAGTGTTTCAGGAACAGTGTAATCTGCACTCAGGAGGCTGAGGCAGGATAATCAGGAGTTCTAGGCTAGCCTGAGCTAACTAGTGAAACCCTGTCATAAACAAAGCAAAACAGACACGGCATCTCACAATGACAGGAACTGGGGAAGAAGGGTAGGATCCCCTAGAGAGTGCATGAGCAGCACCTACAGAAAGAAACTGCACCTGTGTGCAGCAGCTCCATATCTGGGCTGGCCACTCATAGAGATGCTTCCAAGCAACATGATACAGATAGTGGTATCAGCTGAGTGAAGGCAGTATATACCTCCAGGAGGTAGAAGAGAATATGCATAGAGGAGAGAGACATTACCAAGCAGGACGACTCCCTGGGATCTGGCTTTGGGTGGGTCTACAGAACACCCTATAGGTTCATGAGTGTTCAGGATCTGGTTTGTCCATGCCTGCAATGGCACCCCTATGGTTACCCAGATTTGAGGAAGAGGATTTTAGGCAAGCCTTATTTGTAAATATAGGAAAAAAATTTTAAAAAGAATTAGTAAAAAATAATTTTGAAATAAATCACTAGTCATACTTTATCAAATATTTTTAGACACATGAAAATGAACTAATGTCAAGAAATTAATAAATACACTTTATTGTATTAGCAAATCATGTCTTAATATGTATAAAGGAGTATCTGATGAAAGTTAATATTGGTGTCCAATTCAAACATAAATAAACTAGGCATAGGACAGAGTTCTTTATTGTTCATTTTTGTTGACAACAATTATTTGTCCTGTTACATTAAATTTTCATTTTTTTATTGTGGCAGATTGAATATTCATACTCTACTAAGTTTATATGCTGAACTCCTAACATCCAAGGTCATGGTGTTAGGGAGCAGGAGAGCTTTGGGGGTGACTAGGCAATTATGGAAGCAGTCCTCGTGAACAGTATTGGTGCCCTTATAAAAGAATCCAAGAGCTCCCTCACACTTCTGTATGAGAGGACAGCAAAGTTTTAGGTTGTCTGGGAACCAAGATGTGGGCCTTTCTAGGTCAAATGTCAGCACCCTAATGTTGATTTCTAACCATCTAAAGTTGTGTAGAGTATATTCCTATTGTTTGTAAATTACTCATTTCATGGCACCCACAACTGGAATGGGTTACAATCTCATCTGGGTGATGGATGCAAATGCTCTCAATGTTCTAAGTAGCTTGAAGAGCAAACTGTCTACCTAGTGGAAGTTTTTGTAACAAGTTAATTCCTCTGCAGTATTAAGTGTTCCTAAGATACCCGTAGCTCCCACAATAGGAAGTAGTTAAGATCTTAGCTGACAGAGCACTACATCAAGACCAAACTGAAGGGCAAGCTCCTCCATTCAGTGCCTGATGATTGATGCTTCCCTGCAACTGGGCATCTTTGTCAGTTCACAAAGCTTGCTGTCTCACATTCCATTACCTAATTAAAGCATACAGCAACCATTCACCAACACTGAACAACAAATATTAACCTAAAATCAAATTGTGAACTATATTTTTCCCATTAGAATGGAGAACTAATCAAAGATGTGCTATCATTTTAATTTTCCAATTATTGGAAATTCCTTATACAGAAACCATAACAGCAAAAAATGGTGGCTGGAGACTAAGAGTGCTTCCTGCTCCACTAAAGGACCTGAGTGAAGTTCTCAGCACTCATGTCCTGGGGTACATAACCACCCATAATTCCAGGTGTGTGAGAATCTGACACCTCTGGCCTCATGACTGCAGTCATGGGCACATACTCACATGCACATAATTTAAAGTAAAATAAATCTTAAAATAATTGGTATTGGTGGTAGGAAAGCAAGACAAAAATAGCCTATGGCTGATGATATGATTTTATATTTAGGAAGCATAAGATATTAGTAAATAAAAACCACAAACATTAATGTGAAGATCTGTTTAGGTAACTGAGACAAGGTTCACATATAAATCCTAGGATTCAGTATGCTGAATTTATATCCAGCATTTATATATGTGGGAAAATCCATATAATACTTAGAAATATGTTTTTAAAGAAAAGCACAAGAATTATATGAAGAAAATCATAAAATTTTATTATGGGACATAAAAGATGATTGGAATAAATGGCAAGAAAGGCAATATTTGTAAATGAGAAGTTTGTTCATGTACAAGCTTCCAAGTTTGCTTCTCAGCAATGAAAAATAAATGAATGAGTCCTTAAACATTTCAGCTTTTTTTTTTCTTTTTTCTTTCTTTTTTTTTTTTTTAGGGGTAGAAATTTTAAGACTCTCAGGGTGCTCTTTGTTTAATTCCCTATGTGTAGCTGGTTTCTAATTCCTGGCCACCAAGCCCTCCCGTGGGTGGACACCCTCCTGCTCTGACATCCCTGCCAGGCTGCTGGTCCATGAGGATACCTTCCTTCCTCACTCCACCTGTCTGGAGATGGTGGTTGCAGACTTCTCATCATTCTGCTTGGCTAAGCTGGGCTCCTCTCCTGCATGGTTGTCTCCTTAGCTTCCACAGACTCCAAGTCTGCTCCACAGTCTTTCCTGGAGCGAGGATGTCCAGTTTGTTTGAGTTCATCCCATACAGTTAGGGCTGAATTGTTTTGGAAAGGAAGGAGGGACAAAGAATGGAAGGATGATGAAGTGAAGAAGTAATTTCTTTTTTTAAATCGTGCTTCAATAAATTCAAATATGGAGATTTTCCTCTAAGAGCTATTTAAGCGAGTCTCACAAATTTTAACATGTTCCATTGTTCAGTTCCCAGAATATTATTCTTTTGTCATAATTTTTCTACTTAGCCCAGGTGTTATTCATTTATTTAAATAAGACAAGACTTTTCCATCCAATATGATTTTACTTGATTTTGCCAGTCATGTTAAGGGGCAACAATTTTTTCCTGGCGTAACAAAGAAAGCCAATAGGGATTTGTTATCTTTAAGATGTGTTTACACATCACCAGGGTAACACATCAGGGGAGACCAATCAGCATTATAAGCATCTTGGAGATGAGGAGCTATTGCCCCAGGATATAACACTGTCTTTGAAGTCTAGGCGTCTTATGAATTTTTGCCAGATTAACACTGTCAGGCCAGTTTGATCCTGAGGAGCTGTGCTTTTCTGGCAGCTTCAGGGGGAGTGGGGATTTGCTCATCACACCACCTACACTCTTCTCCAGAGCTGCCAATATCTTGTTTTCCAAGGCTGGAAGTTAAGACAATTGAGAAGAAGGCATCCCCGAGAAAGCCCAAACTCACAATTAGGGTTGTGTTCTGTAATTTGTACCTCTGTGTTTAATAGTGAGTCTTAGTTTCTGATTTTACAGTATGTTGGCTACAAGCCCTGTAGAATCAGGGATTCCAGATGGTTTTAGTGATCCTCTTCCTCTTTCTTTCTCTATTTCCCCCTCCTTCCTCTCCCTCTCCTGCTCCCTTTCCCAGGAAAGGTCTACAGCATGGGCATTCTTTGTTTGTTTGTTTGTTTTTCCAGACAGGGTTTCTCTGTGTAGCCCTGGCTATTCTGAAACGCCCTCTGTAGACCAGGCTGGCCTCAAACTTAAGAGATCTGCCAGACTCTGCTAGGATTAATGGAATGTGCTACCACCATCCAGCTGTTTAAGTCTGTGTTATTGAATGCATATTATTCAAGATTATGAATCTTCTTGTCCTATTGTCCCCATGCCAGTATATAGAATTACCATTTTTTAACAACTTACACCATCTTTTAGAAAGTTGAGTATCAAATTAGATATATTTAATTGCTTCTGGTTCATTTCTATCAAGTTTACTTTTATCTCATTCACCACAGCTTTCCTTTTACATTTTAACTCATGATTCAACTTAAGAGCTAAGACAGTGACAATTATATCTCTGTGGGCTCTCCTCATCACCTGCTTTGGAAAATTTTTTCTTAACTTTTGTTTGTCATTGCCTTGCTTTAAAACTAATTTTGCTAGATATATGTGTATATTTTGTGCTGAGTATATCTCATGTACGGCATATATATCTATACAAACACACAGTTAAGTATGTATGGTAAATATGGGTGCTGTATTCACATAAACATACATACATATTTGGATATACATATATATATTTATATATATGTGTCATAAGAATACAATATTATGTTTTTAAACTTTAATGAGAATACGTAAATTTCTGGGACTTATTTTTATTACTGACATTTGACAGATTCATCTATGCCATGGTAACTTTATTTTCATTGATACAAACTGTTCTGCACTTTGACGACATCATTCTATCCCAGCTGTTAAGATGTTTGCTCTTCCAAACAGTGCTGTCATGAATATGTGTACATGCCAAGACAGTAGTCACAGCGAAGGTTTCTGTCATACATGTTGTGTGTATGGTATGTTAGAAACAAATGGACATGTTTTTGTCTTTTTATAACACCAGAATTTGTTGGCTAACATAAATTCACAAGCTAAATCAGTTCAGTGGTATTTACCAAATACTCCATTTCTGTTGATACACTCAACCATTGACATGTTTTATTCTAATTACTAATGGTAGCTCTCAGATCACACATTATACACAGGTATGTATGTTGTGGACAGTCTGGAGAACAGATGGGAAGTATTACACAGGGACACAGCACAGTCTGAGCAAAGTTGTTCACTGCAGTGTAGGGTGACAGGTGTTTCAAGTGTCAGTTTGAAGCTGGCTCAGTGTCAGGACAGGAGGATCTGCGGTTGATCCAAAGCTTGGGGACAGAGGCAGTGTTCCCATCCAAGGCTTATGCTGAGTGAGTGGGTGACAGGTCAGGGTGTTTGTCACATCTCTCAGGTGAGGGGGCTGTATTTGTGTGATTGATAAGTTCTGTGTCTGGTGTTTTATGATTTGGTAAATTCACAGGTGTTATTAATTATGTTTATAAATAAATCATGAATTTGTGTCTCCTGGTGTGCTGATGGGGTAGTTAAGGAGTCATTCTTTCTTGTCACTTATAGTAAAAAATGGAGTTAACCCAAGTCAAATCTGTTGCTTTATAAAATAAAATAACTTAAGTCAAGGCCCAGCTTGAAAGCTGCTGTTGTATACAAAGCTGGATAACTCAGAGCAGAGCCAGCTGCTGTCGATGAGTATACTTAGGAGTGGGATTGTGGAGGTGCATTCTATGTAAATTCTGTTTGTCTTTGTCTGCCTATTCATCTATTTAACATCTACCTATCATCTATCTATATCTTTCTATCTATCCATATCTCCCTACTTTACCTACTTTTCTTTGCTGTTTACAAAAGATTGTAAACAATTGTGAGGGAAAATGAGCTGAATATTAAATTAATAACCAATGCTGATGATTTAATCAAGTATAGTTAAGTAACAAAATTTCCATAAAACCTTTCAAAAGACAAGGCTTGGAGTGCAGGCTGGTTGGTGAATGTCAGGGTGGGAGGAGGGTTGGGATGTGTACTACAATTCATTAAGGCTTCTTTGTTACCAGTTGTGTTTTTGGCTGAAAGAATTTTTTTTCCTAGTCTTAGATTACCAAGGCTTTTCCTTGTATTTCACCTAAAAAGTTTTGTAGTTTTTATGACTTGTGTTTAAGGTCATGACTTATTATTGTTATTTTTTATAGAAAACATGAAGCTTGGGTTGCACTTTTTTTTTTTTTTTTTTGGTACCAATTGTGGCAAGGCTGTCTTTCCACCATTAAACTGCTTCGGATCTTTATAAGAATGTCTAGACAGGTCTGCTGGCTCTGTGCTCTATTCTGTCCATCTGTGTATCTGCCCCTTGACAGTACAACACAGCCTTGATGATGGTAACCACCTACTAACTCCAAAATTTATGTAGGTTGACTCTTCCCACTTCTTACTTTTCTAAAACTGTATTAGTGGGTTTACTTCCCACTAATTTGACAGTAATCTTGTTTACATCTACAAAAATCTTGCAATGATTTTGACAGGATTTGTGTACTAATTTGGGAAGAATTCTGCCAACTCCATAACATGATATAACTCTACACTTATTTTCTCCTTATCGGTTGTACTGTTTTTAGCATTTAAGTCTATCTTTGTCAGATAACAAAATAACACAGATTATGTGGTATAAGTGACAAACATGTAATCCTATAGTTTGGAGACTGTGATGCCCAAGATGAAAGTACTAGCCAGTTTGGTTCCTGATTTGCTGGCAGCTGTCTACTTTTCATATCCTTACATGGGAGGAACAGAACTATGGTATCTTCTTCAGCACTTATGAGTATATTGATTGCATTATGAATGCTTCATAATAACCTCATATAAACCCAATCACCCTCCCCCAAAGTCATTGTGGGTCAGGAATTTAATGCATGAATTTAAGGCAAAAACGTTTTGTACTGAAATACTTACTTTTTGAATGACTGCTCATCATTGATCATGTGTAGAAATACAGTTTCTTTTGTACATTTATCTATTAATGGCTACTGAATTTTGCTTTTTGTTTGTTCTGGATTTCTTGAACTTTATGCACAACTAAATCATGTGTTGGATGAAGTGATGAGTGCACATGCTTGTCTTATTCTTGACTTTCATGAATGCATTCAGCATCTCTCTGCCAAGTACAAGGTTACCTGTAGGGAATTTTGCAAATGATCTTTATTAATAAAAAAGGATCTCTCTCTTCTTTCTCTGTATCTCTTTCTTTCTCTCTCTAAATGAGTACATATTAAATTGTCAAATGTTTTTTTTATGCATTGTGATAGATTGCTACCTTGTTACTTTTATGCCTTGATTGATAGCTTGACAAGATCTAGAATCGTCTAGGAGACAGTTTCTATATTAGGTTAATCAAGGTGAGACAAGCTACCCTGAACATGGGGTGGTACCATTCCATGGGCTGTGGTCTTGTCTGGATAAGAAGGAGAATGTTAGCTGAGCACCAGCAATCATGTCTCTGCTTCCTGACTATGGGCACTCTATGACCATGTTTTTGCTTCCTTGCCTTCTCTGCCATATATGGTGACTTCAAACCATAAACCAAGAAAAACCCTTCCTCCCTTAAATTGCTTTTGTCAGCTAGTTTGTCATGGCAATAACAAACTTAACAAGTAACTAGCATGCATTAATTGATACAATCATGTAGATTTCCAGTGGTTTTAGTTCATTAATATGTAGATTACACTGACTTTAACATGTCAAATTTATCTTGTATACTTGGAAGAAATTCTACTTAGCTAGGTTGTGTAGTCATGTGTGTGTAGGTGTGTGTGTGTGTGTGTGTGTGTTTGCTTCCTAAGATGAATTGGGATGTGTTTAGAATTTTATTTTTTGCACAGATTTGGTGTTAATTTTTCTGTAAATATCTGATAAAAAATTTCAGTTTAACCTTTTAGGTCCAAAGAGTTCTGTCCCGGAAGTTGTAGGATGGTAAGTATGATCTCTCTTTAAGTTAACAAGGCTGATGGTACTTGGTTGTATCACACAGTTGCTTAGACATCTCCTCCCTTGTCAGGTTGCCCTTCCCTGGTCATCCCATGATTGAACAACCTTTTGCTGCTGTGGTTTTTATCTGTGCCCATTATTGTCTGTAGGTCCCTGGCTTTTTCAGCCCTGACTCCAGGGCATATGAGGCAAAAGGAAAATTCAGTATCCACCACTGTCACTTTGGGTCTTTAGATCCTGTCTCTGCCTTCTCTCTACTTTCTAGAATCTTATGTTAGTTGTAGACAAAGGAGCCAAGGTTTTTAGTTGTCTTAAGAAGAATAGGGCATTTTAAATTTCCTCCTCCCCAGTCATTAGAGGTAGAAGGGCAGAGTGGGGAATTTACTGAGAGAGAGAAAAATCTCTATTGAGAGATATTGTTCTAGTTACACTCTATTGCTGTGACAAACCACTTTGACCAAAAGCAACTTTGGGGAACAAGGAATTTATTTGATTCATTTCAAGGTGTAGGTCATCTCTGAGGGAAATCTGGGCAGCAACTGAGGCAGAAACTTCAAGTAGAAATCATGAAGGAGCATAACACACTAACACACACACACACACACACACACACACATACACACACACAGCTCAAGGACCAGCTGCCTAGGGTTAGTGCTCCCCATTGTAGGAGGTTGCCCTCTATTAATTAGTAGTCAAGACAATCCTCTAAAACATGCCTGCAGGCTGATGTAATCTGGGAAATCTCTCATTTGAGAGGCAAGTTGACACTTGAAGCTAAGTGGTACCAATCAGTGCTAACTTGTCTAAGGTCATATGGAACCTGAAGTTCAAAACTGGGCTCACAACCTGCATGTTCTAGATGTCAGGGCTGAGGGACAGATGCTCCCATCATCTGTTTTTCTGTGAACTTGAGTCTCATTTCTGGCATCTGTGGTGGTTTGAGTATGAATGGACCTCGTAGGCTCACATATTTGAATTCTTGATCGTCATCAGGTGGTGGAATTGTTTGGGGGAGGACAAGATGTGGCCTTGTGGGAGAAAGTGTGTCAATGGTCTTGGAGATGTCAAAAGCCCACACATTCCCAGTCAGCTCTTTCTCTCTGCCTCTTTTTTTGGTTTTTATTTTTGCTTCTCGAGGCAGGGTTTCTTTGTATAGATCCAACTGACTCTGCCTCCTGAGTGCTGGGATTAAAGGCCAGCGCCACCAATGCTCAGCATTCTCTCTGCTTGCTTGTTGATTGGATGTAAACGCTCAGCTACTACTCCAGCAACATGTCCTTCCTGCCTGCTGCCATGTTCTCTTGCCATGATGACCATGGAGTCTAGCCCACTGCAACTGAAAGACCCACAGAGCTCATGGACTCTCATGCCCTGACTCCGACTCAGGAAAGGCGCCCCCCCCCCATCTCTCACGAGAAGCGGTCTTGATGCAAAAGCATGAGGTCTTTATATTCCAGTGCACTGGGGTCTGCAGCCATACTCCATGTGGGGGTAGAGGACTGGGGAACCCTGGGTACAGGATTGAGACAGCTTTTATAGGGTTACAACAAAGCCCATGCATCATAAACCAATCATCTCATAGCATCCAGTGCGGACCAATCAATTTGAACTATCCAAGCCTGCGCTTAGGCCAGGAAGTCTGCTTTTGCGCAGGCTTCTGGGTGGGGTGACAAGGCTCATTTCCTGTGTTCACTCACAGATGCTGTCATAAACAGCCTGTCATAAACAGTCAAAAATGTGACCTTTTGCCTACTCACTGCTAGGGGAAAGGGTCTGGGATTTAAACGTCTAGCTTCCTGGGTTCAGTGGAGAGTTAGGCTAAATTTTTCCATCCTTACACAACCATGAGCCTTGCTGACTCTGTCTTTCATAAGTTGCCTTAGTCATGGTGCCTCTTTATAGCAGTAGAAGAGTAATTAAGATAACACCATATCACACGATCCTCACCACATTTGTTTTGGGAAGTTATATAACTCCTAATTTCTTTTTTATTGAACAGATAGCTATCCCATGCTGGGTCACCCAAGTCTTAGCCCACTGTGCATAGTTAATGTGTTGTGCTGCCTTATGCCTCTGAAAATCCCATTGGTGTGCTAAACAAATGATGATCAGTAGCCACCAGCTGATCTGGTGTTTAAAGCCCGTGATGACAAGCACTGACATGTGTTAGGGAGGAGGGGTAATTGCCAGCATCTTCTTTAAGATCTGTTTCTGCTTAGTTCTCTAGTCCCTGATAAAGCAGATGGTGGTAGTATTCTTTTTTTTTTTTTTTAGTCAAATTTCATTTTTTATTAGTTATTGATTATCTTTTAAAATACTTTTTTAATTTAAATTTGAAACAAGCTTGTTTTGCATGCCAATCCCAGTTCCCTCACCCTCCCATCCTCCCCTATAACCCTCACCAACCCCCATCCCATCTCCTTTATGCTCTCCAGGGAGAGTGAGGTCTTCCATTGGGAGTTTTCAAAGTCTGTTATACCATTTGGAGCAGGGCCCAGGCTGAGGGAGTATCCCTCTATGTGGAATGGGTTCCCAATGTCCATTCGTATACTAGGGATAAATACTAATCCACTACCAGAGGCCCCATAGACTGCCCAGTCCTCCCTACTAACACCACCTAGTGCTGGAGAGATCCTTCACTGACCTTGAAAGGATAATACTCAACTTTATACGGAAAAACAAAAGACCCATGATAGCCAAAACAACCCTGTACAATAAAAGAACTTCAGGAGGCATCACCAGCCCCAACTTCAAGCTCTACTATAGAGCTATAGTCCTGAAAACATTTGGTATTGGAACAAAAATAGACAGGTAGACTAATGGAATCAAATAAAAAACCCACACACCTATGAACACCTGATTTTCGACAAAATAGCTAAAAGAATACAATGGGAGGAGGAAAGCATCTTCAACAAATGGTGCTGGCACAACTGGATGATGGTTTGTAGAAGACTGCAGATAGACCCATGTCTATTGCTATGCACAAAACTCAAGTCCAAATGGATCAAAGACCTCAACATAAATTCAGGCACACTGAACCTCTTAGTATTCTTTTTCCACCATCCCCACCTTGAGTACCCTTTCACTGTTTTTGTGGACCACCTAGTTTTATTTTTCACTTTCCAAGCCAGTCTTTGTAGCCTTTCTCTAATTTTTCTGGCTCCTAGAATTTCAATTCCCCCAAAGGAAAAACAAAACAAAAAATCCTAAAAAACAAAACGAAACAAAACAAAAAAACCCAACAACAACCCCTCAAAAACTAAAGTATATGGAATTTCATTCTTATATGATGAGGCTGACAACTCTGAGTAGAAGCAACGTGTGTATATAATTTCTTCCATTATGCTAAGATTAAGCTGCCCTTGCAGGGCTGTGCAGGATGGTACCACCACCTGGCTTTCTCATTTCTTGTCCCATTGCCCTCTCCTGTTTCCTTTGGCAGCACTTCCTTGATAAATCACCTTCACACAAACTGTAATCTCAAGCTCTGCAACCGGAGATCCTGACCTAAAGCATTTATCAAAAGAGTCTGAAGGTGGGGATTTGTCTATTTGGACAGTGAAGGTGTGTAGCATTGTTACCATGGTCACTGCTGCTGAGGAAGATTGGGGAGGAATCTCAGCCAACTTGCCATGAGCTTGTTGTTATGGAGACAGACATGCTGGGCTTCATCACAATGCTGCTTTTCTCCAGGTATGATGTTGCTGTAGAAACACAGAGCCCGAAGCCTCACAGAACACCCATTTCTGATCTCAACTACTTTATCCCTCTGCTTATGTCTCATTAGCAAAAGTAGCCCAGCGCAATAGGAGGCATTCATGGTATTGGTATTTAACTACAGAAGGCCCTGATCCCAGACTTTTTCTAGGGTGAGAGGGAGTCTTGGGCAATTTTTAAATGAGGTTTGCTAAATTAGGTAGAAACACATTCTTTTCCTGTGGTTCATGGTTTTCAAAACCACTGCTGGGAATTTCTCTACCACACATTCATTCCACTCTAAGATCAAACAGACCCCCCCTTAGCCCCAGTCTTATTCTGAGCCTATAGAGTCTTCTAGAACCAGCCTGTGTTCCCATGTGAGAATGGTTGTGCTGATCCAGAGCTAAGAGTAGGTCTGGATGTGACAGTTCTTGGTGAAGATGGCATTGATGTTGAATTGAGTGTAGGTGTGGATGTGGCCCCAGCCTCCCCACCCCTCAGTGGACCAATGAGTTTCTCAGTTATGGTACACTAGGTAGAGGCAATTTTATGATCAAGGGGTTGGGCATTTGTTGTGGGGTATTTTAGGTTGACTCCTGAGATAGGGATTCATGAAAACAAGTTGTTGTAGTATGAAAAGTTTCCCTGCTTAGTCACTGAGAAATGGGCAATGACTTAGAGGTTTCATAGTTGTTACTATGTTGAAATTAAATTCTACCAATTCATTAGAATTTCAAAGTTCTCCCTGCCATTTGACTCCCAACAGCTCTTAAAAGTGTCAGCTAGCTCAAGGAGTCAAGGTCGAATTCAGAGGGAAGCAGTAGTGAAGTTAAGAGGATGGGGGTCATTTTAGGTGTCTGTAGAACACACTCTCCTAATAGTCACTGAGGGGGCTGAGAAGCAAAGATCAAGGGGACAATCACACCTGTAGTCTTTCAGGGAACCAGAGAGCTGCTGATGCCACTCAGGGTAAGAAGAGATGAACCACTACTGTTGGCCCATAACTCTTTGAAGGCCATCAAAGGGCAGATTTCAAGAGAAACTGGAAGCTCTTATTAGCATTCTTATGTTTGAAACCCACATATTTGCTGGGCTAGCAGAGGAAGATTAATTCCACCCCATTTTTGTCTTCTAAGTCTTGAATGACTTGACAATAGTGATTGTACCTCATTGTTACAAACCAGACCCACTATCAGGCCAGCAATGAGTACATAGTATTTAATTCCTAGCCTTCTAGCCCTTGAGCTGTAAGGGAGAACAAAGGAGAGGACAGGAGTGGAGAACTGACAGATAATATCTGGTTATTCATTTATTTATTGTTCAGTTACCAGTCACCTGGTGTGGCTTCTTGCTACTTAGAATAGTGACCTGGATTGTAATGTGTGCCAACTGTGTGTTGTAACTAGTGCATTGTAATTGTTTTTGCCCTTGTTTTTAATTTGAATAGAGACATTCATAATTGTGTGCCCCACAGATGGATCTGGGTGCACTGAAACTCAGCAGGTAGTCACTGAAAATGGAGAATCAGAGACTCAATGATGATAATATCATTAACTACACAGATGGCAGAGCAAAAGTAACAGTCACAATTCTGATGACAACAGCAGTCATGTCAAAGATGGTGACAACTACTTATCCTCACTCTTGATCCCCCTTCTAAGTGCTTGTCATCTAGGAACACACTTGATCGTCATCCTTGTCAAAAACACCAATGCCATCCCGTTTTTACTTTTCAGGTGAAGGCATTGATGCATCAAGTGATTAAATTTTCTAATACCATACAGCTGGTATATAGCAGAACCAAGGGCGAATGAATCTCAAACCACTACAGAACATGGAAATGCTAAGCAGCTGTAATGAGATTTTTTTATTCTTTCGTTGCTTTCTTACAAGTATTTTATTGCGTTGCCACCAATTCGCAAGTGTTACCTGACTCTCTTTTCTGTTTACCCCTTGTGTTTTGAGATACAGTTAGTTCATGATTGATGATTGTCGAGCGCTATCGCCTTGCCTGCAAGAACGACGCTCAACAACAGGATTTTTCTGCAGCTATATTTATTGTGCGACTCATTACAGCAAGTTGAGGGAAGACCCCGAGGAGGAAAAAGGGCTCTGCTTATATAGAGGAGCTGTGTCCGTTACTGACAGTTGCAGCCTGCAACGGTCGTAACGGTCACCCCATGACGTGGATCGCACATCCGCGCCTTGCTGGCTTATGGACAGAAAACCGGCGCCATCTTCGGGAATGGCACCGGTGGCTCTCTACATCTCCCCCTTTTTTGTTTTATAAATGCAACAGGCAAGGGTAGTGGTCTGATCTCCAGTAATGAGATGGACATTGTAATGACCCTGAATCCTGGTAGTCAGCCAAGTCAGTGCCATACCCGTCCAGCATCTTTTCCCTGGAGGTGGGGCCTTGGACACCAACCCACATGCAACCAGACTTGCCCTTCTCGGAGCTGCTCATGGCCAGAGTCAACCCGGAGTGCAGTGCTAAGCCAAACAACCTGAGCGTGAAGAATTTATTACAGTAGGCTAAACTAAAGAAGCACCTGTCTGCGTGCAATGGGAAAAAAACCCGCAGAGCATTAGGGCTGTTTTTGGTAAAAAATAGACACCCTAACCTGGTGCAATGTCATAGAAGACTCAGGGTGCAAGAGCTGTCCTATTGGACAATTAATGTCCATTTTTTAACATGCTTAGCCACACAGTGGGAGAGGAGCCTATCTCCATAGCAGCTAGGGCTTGAGCGATAACCACTTTGTCATGTGTCTGTTGAGCACATAGCTTACACACCAACCAGAGCAGGAGCACCACCCCATCATATAACAGCAGACCAAACCCCATTATACCCGCCCACTCCTTAAAGTGGGAAAAAGCGGTGGAGATCCAGGAGAAGGATCCTTCTGATAGAGAGGCGCCCACACAGGTGGAATTCACATGGACGATGGCCATTCGGAATTGGTCCATCAGGCTATCAAATTCTCCTGTCCATTCACCTAAAAGATACTGAAAAAGTTGTTTAGAAAGGTTTGCAGCTCTTGTATAATTTTCATATTGTACACTGGTGACACATAAATTGGAATATTTCCATTGACAGCCCAGTTGGGCTAGCTACCAGAGTGTGTCAATTTGGTCCTGCACCAAATCTATTCTCTGATTGACTACCATCAATCCTCCTGTTAATCGTGAATCAATGGAGGCCTGTGATTGGCTAAAATCATGCCATATGGCTTTCCATTCCAAATATTGCCCCATATTGAGGCATGCTTTTGACTTTTGATATGGCACAGAGGTCACATATAGCCCTGTCATCTTCCATTCCCATCCTATTTGTGCTGCCACAAAATGTCAATCTGTTCCTGAACTAGATCAATTCGTTGATTTAAGACCATAATACCACCTTTTAATTAAGCAGTGGCTACTTTCGCTGACAGGTTATTTAAGGCAGCTGCAGTCAACAGTGGAATGCATGGCAATGACAGCCGTGGTGGCTCCCACTACTCCAGCTGTAATGGCAACCACGATAGCAGCAGTGATTCCAAAATCTCTCCTCTGTCTAAAGAGGGTCATGGTGCTTGGCTCTCTACCGGAACGGGAACATACCTGGGCATTCTGGTCACAACGGCCAAAGGAAATTTTCCTCCATCCCAATATAAAGAATAGAAGCATACTTGAGGTGTACAATATAGCATTCTCTGACTAGAGTTTGCAAAGGTGCTATTGCTTAATCACAAACACAAAAGGATTAGAGGCTCCACGTTGAGCTGGGTTTTGATTACAATAAGGAGCCCACCTGGGTTGCTGGGGAATAGTGGAGTTACCCCTCTCCCGGGCTCTAGGACATCAACCTCTAATCCAGGTGGCATTACTCTTCAAAATGGTTTCACCATGTGGCGATTAAGAGCTTTCACCTGCGCTATTGCAAAAGCAGTAGTTATTTCAGGGGGTCTGGCTTGCTCAAACCACATTAGTTTGGAAGGAATCCACAGCTTTTTATTTTCTGTGGAAACAAAAATAGAAATCCTTTTCCCCAGTAACTTGTCCTTGAACTTAAATTTTGGAGTTAAAACATTTTTAAAATATATAAATTGAATTAATCCAGCAACATTTCCTTTAACAGTTGTTTTCTCAGCTGTCAAACAATACAAAGACAATATAATACCGTACAGTATCCAGATTCTCTCCATCTGTGGCTTTTTTATTATTCTGTTTCTTTTCTATTTTCTATTTTCTATTTTTATTTTTTTGATCAGTCTCTCGGGGCTCTTTCACTTTCTCTTTGCTAGCCTTTTTCTTTTTGCATGCACCCAACTTTTCGTCACGTTCTGCTTCTGACATGCTTTCCTGATAGCATGTCTATCAGAACTTACCTTATTTTGTTACCTGTCTGCCACAGTTCTGAATCTTCTCCAGCTGACTGAAGGGTCCTCCTTGTGCCACTGATGTCAGGTTCCCGGGTTTCGGCACCACTTGTCGAGCGCTATCGCCTTGCCTGCAAGAACGACGCTCAACAACAGGATTCTTCTGCAGCTATGCTTATTGCGTGACTCATTACAGCAAGTTGAGGGAAGACCCCGAGGAGGAAAAAGGGCTCTGCTTATATAGAGGAGCTGTGTCCGTTACTGACAGTTGCAGAGGAGCTGTGTCCATTACTGACAGTTGCAGAGGAGCTGTGTCCGTTACTGACAGTTGCAGCCTGCAACGGTCGTAACGGTCACCCCATGACGTGGATCGCACATCCGCGCCTTGCTGGCTTATGGACAGAAAACCGGCGCCATCTTCGGGAATGGCACCGGTGGCTCTCTACAGATGATCATGGAGAGATTTATAGGTGCTAGATACTACATGAAAGGATTTGCAGATCATGTATCATATATGACTCAGAACAGCTTTATGAAGCAAAGGGAGGTTAATCCATCCAGTGTGACATAGTAAGGATGCAGTAGCAGAGCTAGACTGGCCAATTCAGTAGC
This sequence comes from Phodopus roborovskii, assembly GCF_943737965.1. Taxonomy (NCBI): domain Eukaryota; kingdom Metazoa; phylum Chordata; class Mammalia; order Rodentia; family Cricetidae; genus Phodopus; species Phodopus roborovskii. Next base: position 12,074,293 of record NW_026126525.1, read on the forward strand.
TTCAAGCCAAATGTCATAACTGGGCACTTGAAATATGAGTAGTCTGAATTACAGTGTACCATGGGAATAAAATAATGCCGGATTTTCATGCACTGTGCACTGGAAGATGCTCTTCTGTACTGTAACTCTAAAACCCCATTTCCAGCCTGACTCCGTCTTAATGTTACAGAGTGATGCTGGCTATAGAAAACTGAAAAAGACCATGGTATGGGCAAGGAGGATGAATTGGGCTGGTATGGCCTGTGGAGGTTGGAGCTCTGGAAACATTCGGGGGTTTCTTAGAAACGCCAGTGGCATTTAGGGGTGAGTGGCAGGTCAGTCTTGCCAGGCACATATGGTATAGTCAGGAATGATTAATTACAGGCTATCTACCCTGGAAGTTGTTGGATGGTTCTAGACAGGCCACCGATTTCTATTTTCCTAGGGCTTCCTAGTCTAGCAACCTGGTTTCTTTTTCCAGGTTGGTTACTCCATGGCCTTCTCCAAGAGCATCATGGAAAATGGCTCCACAGAACAGACCCTTGCCAACTGTTGTAGCCAGTTCCCGCTCAACTTTCTGTGGAGTGAAACGTGATTGGCAGAGTTCTGGTTAAATATTCTCTTCTGACCCAACTAATAAGTCGGTTTATGTAAACTGAATAAGATGACTACAATAGAAATAACTGCTTCTAAATTTTTTACTTGTCATTGTGTCATAGTTGAATACTTTGCTCAATGTTTTTGCTCTCCAGTATTGCTCTACAGAAATTCTAACTTTACAATCACCCCATAGTCCTTGGCCTATAAAACAATACAGTTAGTGGTTTTATTTACGGTTGTTCAAGATTCTGAGCCAAAGCTTCAAAGCATCCTCATATAATGTCCCTATGCTAGGGAATGTGGTTAGCTGGCTCATACACCACACATACACAGATCAAGTTAGAATTGCTGGGTTTTTATTTTTAAGACAGATAATTTTACCAATAAAAGAAAAATAAACAAACAAACAATGGAGACCAGAAAAGTAAATTGAATCATCTTCTTGATTTGTTCTGAACATTTATATTGACAGTTGTAAAGTTTCAACTCATTTTATGTTGGGAGATATGGCTTATCTCCCATTTGTTTATTGAAAGCAATAATAGGTATTAGGTACTGAATATTTCCTATTTGCTGCACATCTTATGTATTTGATTCTCTTTAACATGCCAGGAGCTTACATGAAGATTAACCCTATATCAGCCATGAGAAAACTGCCTAAGGTCAGGAAGTAGGATAGTTAGTATTTGACACACACACACACACACACACACACACTCATACACAGACACACACACAGTCATACAGTCACACATAGAAATACACACACAGATACACATATACTCAGATACACACACACACACACTCGTACACAGACACACACTCAGTCACACACAGAAACACACAGACACATACTCAGATACTCATGCATACACATACACACACATAGACACATAACACAGAGAGAGAGAGACACACGCACACTCATACACACACACATGTATACTCACACACAGAAACACACACACACACCTTTACTGAGTCTATGTAGTGTGTATCTTATGTCCATGTGTTTAGGACTGAACACTTGGGATTGGATAACCTATAACCTCTCAGGGGCTTGTTACTGGAGAAGACTGATCTTTTGTCTCAGCATCTTGGTTGCCCATAGTTGCCCATAGCTTTTCATATAGGGATAGGACCATGTAACTTCCCCCATCTGTGCTGTTGTGAGAACTGGTGATGTCATCATGCGGTTCTTGTTTAAGTAACTGTATTGTTGAGATTTCCTGGGTAGAGCTTCCATATCCTATACGAAAGATAATTTCATCACAGATGAAATTGTTGGCCTTGCTCTTGTAATCTTCTGTGCCCTCTTCTGCAACAGTCCCTGAGCCTTAGGCATTGCTTTCATTATGGATGTTAACTTACTCTCTGCATTCTAAATATTTATACTCGGGCTGGGTAGTTGGGTCAGAGGTTAAGAGTACTTGTTGCTCTTGCAGAAGACTAAGGTTTCTTCTGGAGGCTCACAACCATCCATAACTCTAGTCCTAGGGGATCCAACCCTTTCTTATCTCTGTGGGCACCAGGCATGCATGTAATACACAGACATATATGCAAACAAAGCATTCGTACATGTCAAATAATCTAAAAAATGTTTATCCTTACACTCACAGACAAGTTTCACTCCTGCCCCAGACAAAGAAACTTTGTGCAGATGGTGGCTCTTGATTTTTTTCAATAGCCCAAGTTACTCTTCTCTTCTGCTTCTTGCATTTTTAAACTTAGATGCCTTCAAATATAATTGTGTAGATTTTTTATGTGTATAATGAAGTCTTATGGGTATTTTTTCAGGATATAATGAAGATGATATATTCATTAAGTTCAAATCAAACTGATGATAGAGACCATCAATGCATTCTGGCTTTTAGGCCCTAGTCAATGTTTCCAAGGCATTTCTAATGTCCCGGGGCAATGTGGGTCCTCAGGAATAAGGTCCCATTGGTGCTTGCTCGTGGCCTCTGTCAAGTTTGTGGACTGAGTATCTTCTATGCCTTGGAACTTGTTCTTTACACCAGGCTCTGGCTGAGGCAGAAGACTGCTGAGGCTGAGCATCTAGTTTTCTTGAAAGCAGCATTACCTTTTGGTTAAATCTTATATCGATTTTTAGTACAAGCCCCCAGCCTGTGGAATTATGCCACCCACATTCAGGGCAGTTAGGTCTTTCTTCTCAGTTAAACCTCTCTGGAAACACTTGAAGACACTCCCTGAGGGTTTTCCTGTCAAGTTGATACTCAGGATTAACCCTCACAAGATATTTCCCAGTCTGGGTTAGTAAGAGCTAGGTGTTGCCACAACAGAGGGATGAAGGAACCAGCCTTGGTTTATATCAGTGGTTTTCAACCATGGGTCTTGAACCATTTGGAGTTATATATCAGATATTCTGCATATCAGATATTTACATTATGATTTGGCAAAATTACAGTTATGAAATAGTTTTATGATTGGGGTCACCACAACATAAGGAATATATGAAAAGGGTCACAGATTAGGAAAGTCGAGAGACACTAGTTTTCATGCTCTAGTCCCCCATTCATAGGTTATCCCCAAGTGTTAGAGATAGGCTCAAGTCCCATTATTACACAAATATCTAGTGGTTTCTTTAACCCAATGCCTAATTACATCCCAAGGCCAAGGTTTTGGTATAACACTTTGGGGACTGTGGTGACGAAATAACGCTCCTGTGGGTCAAGTAGGCCCAAAGATGGGTTTGACTGAACTATGATATGCAATTCAAAACAATGAACAGAAAAAGTCAGTTAGGTACCCTGGAGATGCCTTTCCCACTAGACCATACTTTGAACAAGAGGAGGCAGATAGCAAAGAGGAAGGAAGTATGTTTGGGGGTAGGCAACCCATTTTGTCTTGGAAATACCAAAGTGGTGCTACCCAATGGCCAGCTGAAACTTCATGGGATCACTAAAATATATAATATTTTAAATTAATTCTTTGGGAATTTTATAGATGCATACAATGTATTTTTTTAAATGCCCCCCTTTCCCAGTGCCTCCAACTCCTCCCACTTGAACCCGATTTTTGTAGAAGGAAAGGCCAGAAAAGGACTATGGGGTAGGGGAGCTGCCAACAAATCTCCTGTGACAAAGCCATGCTTGTAACGAGTACTGTTTTTCCTCCCGCCGCCTGGTCTTGTCCTGCCGCCGCGCCAGCCCCAAATAACACACAGAGACTCTATATTTGATATTATACTGTTGGCCAGTTCCTACTTTCTTATCAGCTAGCTCTGTCTTAAGTATTAACCCATTTGCGTTAATCTATGTATTTCCACGTGGTCTTCTTACCGGGAGCCGGCTGCTGCGTACTGTTCTCTCCAGCCTCTCCATCTTGACTTCTCCTTACTACTTCCTCTTTCCTCCTTGTCTTCTAGTCCCTCCTATCTTCCTTTCCTATTGGCCAACAGTGCTTTATTATTAACCAGTATGAGAAACATATATACATAATGGCATCTCCAATCACATGCTAGGTATCCTATGAGCAGAACCCCTACACAGTTAAGTACTGCCTGTGTACGTCAACTTTTTGAAGACCCACAGTTGTATTGTCCTCTTGGTCACATGTGCTAAAAGTGACCTTTCCCCCACATCACAAAAGTATCTGAGATTGATCGTTCTTTTCTAATCTGAGTCTGGAACTGGCACTGGCGGCAGGCAAGGATCATCTGCCTGCGCTGGGAGCCCTGCCCGCCACCTACCGAGCCCAAGTGGCCTCCTGGGACGCTTCCTCTGGCAGGAGTGTCTAACAGCTGCAAGGATTATTAGTGAGGTTCTGAATTATTTATGTCGATACTCTTCCATCAGCATGAATTGCCACGAATTAATTGTAATCAAAATGATTTAGGTTTGAGAAACAAAAGAGTGAGGGATTCCAATTTTGGCGTGTTGCTGTTGCCATTAAAGCTCTGCATAGCGGGTAGGAGCTGCAGTTTGTTGTATGGGAAGTGACCATGGAGCTAGAGTCAGAAGGCTCTGCAAGGCTCTGCTCTTCCACCCAGACTGAGCATTAGTCAGGCAGCCCCAGGGAGCACCCATCTAATGCTCTCATCAACTGAGGGCGGCCCCAGGGAGCTTCATGGTGCAGCCAGAGCCAGAGCTGGAAGCCAGGTGGCTGTCTCCTCTTCACTCAGGTTCACATGACTGTGATGGTTAACTGAAGGGTCCTTGGTGTTTCACCTTATTGAACTTTTAAAATAAAGGGTGCTCTGGCCCAAGTCTCGAAGGCTTTCTTGATAAGAAGTGAAGGAGTGAGGCATTTGATTCTTTTTCTACTGCATGAGCACACACTGGGAAGATGACCATCTGCAAGCCAGGAGAGATTTTTGTTGGCACATTGATTATAGAATTCCAAGTGTCCAGAACTAGGAGTCAACACACCTCTCTTGGTTAAGCTGCCTGACTGCTTTATTCTGATATGGCAGAACAGTCTATACAGGACTGAGGGCAGAGCATGGTCTATCAAAAGTGACAGAGACTGGTGAATGTTTGCGTTCTTCCCAAGGGAGACCTGGAGTCAAGAGTCAGCATGCTGTAGTTTATTTGGGAAGTGATTCAGGAGGTAATGCTGAGGGCTTGAAAAAGGGAGGCAAAAGGTCAGAAAGCCCATTGTAGGTTTTAACTTTGGGTAGCTGGAGCCAAGTCACTGGGAATCTTCTGGTACTCAAATGCCAACCTAACCTCTCAGTGAACACATCTCAACACTTTAGCAAGCTGCCATCTGCTAGTCTAGCAAGAAACTGTGTTGCATGCTGTTGGGCAGTGGTGTACAGCAAGGAGGGCATGGGAACAGAACACAAGGACACAACCACAGCAGATAGAATATTCTTTCTTGTTTGTTTGACTTTTGAGTCAGGCTCTCATGATGAAGTCCTGGCTGGCCTGGAACTAAGAACTCCTCCTGCCTCTGCCTCCCCAGCGCTTGAGATGAAAGGTGTACATGTTTAGTCCTGTGTAGCTGCTCCATGGATTAGATTTTGAGGAAACACAGAACCTTGCTCAGTTCAACAGTGGTTGATGGATATCTGTGATCCGTCTTCTGGGGATAGATATTTTGTTTGACATAGAGATGGGTGGGTCCAGAGCCCTGGGGTCATCCATGGCATCACAGGCTCACTGATGTCCTCAGGGTACCTGGTTTCAGTTGTCCATGATTGAATGTGTATGGTACTTATTTCTTTTTGAAAATAGGGGAAGGTAGAATTCATTCAAATTGTTCATTTTTTAAAGACAGAATTCAGGCTGCAGAAATGATAGAAATTATTAGTACAGATTCACCTCTAGGTGTGGGTCTCATTATGTTAGTGCTAGCTTTTCTGAAGCGATGACTATGTTTTCCTAAAGCCTTCATTCATTAAGGAAAAAGAAAATCACTTAAGTTGCCATAAAACAGCACTTCACAGCTTACAAAGTGCTTTCTAGCACATTATCTCATTATGTCCTTTGCAGGCCTGAGAGAAATAATCTACAAATGGCATTTTAAAATGAGTCAGTGGTCCATTAGGGCAAGTGCATCTCCCAGCTGGGAATGTGACATTCCAGATCTGCTGCCAATGTGAAGTGACCATGAGGAAGTCAGCATGTAAACATATACTGTGACCCAGGGCACTTAAGCTCTCCATTAGCTGTGAAAAAGCAGTTTGGAGTCATTAAGACTGTTCTCATCCCCAGATTTCCCAAGTTAGAAGTTGAGATTTGTCCACAGCCTGGTTCCCTGTGTGTGTCTTCAGATCCATCACTTGGTTCTTTGGCCTGTTGAACAGCTTTGGGGTATTTACAAAATGATCCATCCATGAGCCAGTCTTCTGGAGTGTGGTCATATCATATGGCTGTGACCTCTGCCTGGAAAGTCAATGGGCTCAAACAATCAAAGAACAACATGTAAATGAGATGGCTTTGACTTCCTCTCAATATTGCAAAGTGACTTGGATTTGCTAAGTCTTGTGAAGACTTAGCTCCAGTCACTGGGCATGCTTCGTGATGGGAAAGAAGCAAGGGTCAGGAAGAGCATGACCTCAGATCTGAGTTGGCCTCCACAGGAAAGCCTTGTTGGAAACCAAACAATCAGACAAAACAAACAAAAACCAAAAATTAGCTTTCATAACAGAGCCCCAAGAATGTTAATGTAAATCACCATCTCCAATTATTTTGTATCTAGTTTATAACTGTATACCAAAATAAAAGCCTAAATTTTTGCTTATAATGACATTTAATGACATTTATAAGAAGTTCTGTAGAATACCACGTAGGGCATTTTGTCAGTCAAGATGCTTTCTCTCTGAGAAATGAAATGTTCAGTATGATTGGGAACAGGCTTTCCAAGTTGGTGAATTTAACAGTGTAGTTGGTCTCTGGCTTCTGGACTAGATTCTCTGATTTTTTTCATATTTCATTTCATGGTCACACAGTAGCTACCAGAGCATCAAGCCTCATTTCTTTTTATACTGTTTTATACTCTGGAGGAAACCCATCCCCAGAAGTCCCTACCGAATTCCTCTCCCACCTCTTTCGACTTAAGTGGCCCTTATGCTCCTCTCTCCACCATCACTGGGAGAGCACGTGGGCTTCTGTGGACTTGCTTTGGTCATTATGTTTTATCTTTCAAAGTTCCTTGAGCACATTGATTCCCCAATACTGAAAAAATTAAGTATTGCTAGCAAGAAAAAGGGAGAATGATGGGGACAGGCAGGCAACATTATCTGCTGCATGTATTTTTATTGTTTCTTGAATAATTTCCCCATTGCCTTTCATGTCGGTTAACCTTTTGTGTTTGCTATGCTAAGGGATGCTCAGATAGCTAACACAATATTATTTATAGATATTCTTGTGGAAATGTTTCAAGAAGAGATTAGCATTTGAGTCATTTGACTCAATAAAGATCACTCTCTTCAAAGTGGGTTAACACCATACAAGACATTGTGGACCTGGTTAGAACAGAAAAGCAGAGACAGGTTTATCTTGTTATACTTTACAGAGATAGGAATATATATTGTGGAATAAACTGGGCCTATTGCATGTCTGAATGCCTTAAACATTGTAAAACCTTCTGTCCAGAGCTCAGCAGTGGTAAGTAGCATTGCCATATTTGTCTATGCCCAGGTCCCTCAAGGGAGTTAAGGGAGAAATGGTATGAGGGCAAAGGTTAATGGGCGTGGGCTGGAGAGGGGGCTCGGCAGTTTAGGGCACTGGCTGACCTTCCAAATGACCCATGTGGTTGCTCACAACCATCTGTAACTCCAGCTCTAGTGGACTGGATGCCCTCTTCTGGCTTCTGTAGGCAGGCAAGTGGTGCACAGATAAACATCCAGGCCAAACATCCATTCACATTCCTAAAAAAAGTAATGGCAGGGGCTCGGGGGGGGGGGGGAAATTAATGGGATTTTGAAGCTTAAGGTTAAGGGAAAGGGAATGTAATAGGATTCTACTGTGATCAAGTATCCACTTCCTTTATGTATTTAGCAAACACAGGCAAGAATGTGAGTTAATCTAGAATCTACGTCTTCTTGGGGGTTTGCTCCCTTTTTAGTGCTTGCATTGTTGAAGACTGTGACTTCAGCAGGGTCACATGTTCACACTCTCATTTCAAGGATAAGTATAGTATCTCCACCCTATACTGACATTGACAATTGAAAAGTCAACTGGCAGGAGCATTGAAAGATCCTATGGAATTGCATTCAATGGCATCTCATGTTCCAGTCTGGCTACTTAAAAGTTAACCAACACACATTTCAGCGTGCAGGAAAGAGAAAAGTAGAGGGGGCAGACTGGGGGTGTTAGCTGGGTTCTTAAGATCAGTTCACAGTAGCTACTGTGTGGGACTTCTCTTTACACTTCATCACTCAGGATTTAGCCTCACATCCCACCTAGCTCTTAGGCAGGCTGGGAAATATAGTTTTTGATTTGAGTGGATGTGAACTTAGCTACGAATCCTGCTATCATGGAAGGAAGACAGAATGGATATTGGGCAAACAAAGAGATTTCTTAGGTCCATACTCCCCCGTCCTGCTTTGTAAGGGAGACTAGACTAATGCGCTCATGGCTCTTTGTGTGTTTACTCAATGGAAAGTCCTTTTCTTCTCTCTGTACTTCACAAACTCAAGTCCTTTGCCATCTACTGAAGTCACGTTTACTTTCAAAGCTTAAGTCAGTGCCACTTCCTCAGAAGAGTGTTCTTAGTTTTGCTGATTACAACTAACTTCTCTACTCTGCACCCTTGATTCTCACAACAGAAAGTGTTCGCTCCATTTCACATCAATCCACTCTTTTTCTTTAGGCTGCAAATTTTCTGAGCACCGAGTCTTAGATTTACCTTGTTCCAATCTCTGTGACACCCACTGAAAAGGAGATAAACTCACATCTTGTTTAAGTTGATTTTGTTCTCTTCTTATTCGAAGCCAAACTATCTTAATAAAAGATTTCTGCACAGAAATGGGCACTGTTTTATTTCTGAGCTGTTGAGCACATAAATGCCACTCTAAAGGAGTTCTGAAGACTGAATGGATATTAGCAAATGGGAGAAGATTGGAAGATATTCCTCAATTGGTGCTCTGTCTCAATATTTTTGTATTGAACAGTGGGGGAAATATAGAATAGTGTGTTTTTAAGGCCGAGATATCTAATACAAACTCTTGGCTGAGGGACCTACAAATGTTTGACTTCTGCTGAGGAAATTCTCCCTACTTCTCTCTCTCTCTCTCTTTTAAATAAATTTTTATTTAAATTAAAAACAATCTTATTTTGCATACCAGTTCCAGTTCCCTCTCCCTTCCATCCTCGTGTGCCCCCCACCAACTCCCCATCCCACCCCCATCCACAACCCAGGGAGGGTGAGGCCTCTCATGAGAGATCATCAAAGTCTGATACATCATTTGGAGCAGGACCTAGGCTATCCCCTTTGTATCTAGGCTGAGAGAGTTTCCTTACATAGGGAATGGGTCTTCCTAACTCTTGTTTCCAGATAGTTTACAAGAGGGATGAAAGTACTCTCTAGGTTGTAAAAATTAGTTAAGATGCCCACAAGGAGCTTGTCTCTTAGAAGACACCCTCTTAGTACTCAGGTCCTGCCCATTGTTATAATCACAATGCCAAGCACTTGTACTCATTAAGGGAGAAGGTCTGTGTTCTCTTCCTCAGAGCCATCAAACTCATTTTACAGTGGTCATGGGTTTGTGGAACAGAATTGGCACAGAAGGCAACTTATTGCTGGTGACAGAAACCGAAGACAGGACTGTTCAGTTGAGATGAAATTTGGCATATTGACAAGGACAGTGTGCCTTCACTGTCCATTTAAAAGTATCCAGATGAAATATTCAGACATAAAATAATACAAGCACTCATTGACAGTCTTGGTTATCATAGAAAATTGATGGAAGTGGCAGTTTGGCTGAAATGTGGGCTGAAGCAGACCTATTAAACTGGATCCATAGTTAAGGCATCCAGGGATTTTCATAGTTCCCTGAGGAACATTGAAACTCTGGGTTTTATCTTTATTGACAGCAATACAGAATATATATATATATATTGTGGGCCCAAAGCAACGAGTCTTTGGATAAAACAAGCATATGTTGAAATTTTAAGTAAGATTGGAAGAGTTAGTGTGAAGAATTAGTTAAAAGATGACTTGTAGACCCCCCCCCCAAACTTAAGAGTGATTTTACTTCATTTTACATCATGTAGAGGCTCCAAGGATTTTTTGCTACATTTGAAGCACATATCTAGCAAGTGAATGTTAATTCACTTAGCTCTTCAGTTGCTTTCCTATTACCACACAGTAAATTGCTATAAACATAACAGTTGAAGCAACACATTCTTTTTCTCAGTTTCCAGGGGTCAGGAGTGGGCAGCCCAAAGGCCTTCTCTCTTAAGTGTTTCACAAGCTGTGATCTATGGGGTCTACTGGGTGAACCTCCCATCTGATGGAATGACAGACTAGGAAAGACTCTGCTTTGAAGTTCATTCCTTTTCTGCATGAACTTTATTCATTGGCAAGATTCAGATTCTTGTGTGTGGAGCCCCAATTGCTGCTGTACCCTCTGCTTCTTGAGACCATCTATAGCAGTGGTTTTCAATGTTCCGAATGCTGCAACTCTTTAATACAGTTCCTCATGTTGTAATGAGCCTCAATCATAAAATTACTTTCATCACTACTTCATGACTATAGTTTTGCTGCTATTATGAATCATAATGTAAATATCAGATATTCAGGATATCTGATATATAATCCCTGTGAAAGTGTCACTGGGTCCCCAAAAGGGTCCTGACCCACAGGTTGAGAACCACTGACCTTTAAAGCAAACAGTCTCTCCCATTATGGCCATTGACTTCATCAAGCCAGCAGAGACAGTCCGCCAGGTTTGCTAGCAAGATGCAGTCATATAGTCAGACTTCTGTCCATGATGGATTGATTTCAGGACTTCACCAGACACTATCAGATGCTCGTTCCCTATAGGGCATAGTATTTGCACATAGCCAGCATATAGTCTCCATACATTTTAGGCCATCTCTAGATTACTTCCAGCTTCCAATATAAGTGCCATGTAAATAGTTGATGTATTGTTTTGGAAATATTACTACATGTTCAATACAGACAACAATTAAGACTCCTGGAGGGCTGATTGTGTATGTACTGTCATCATGGAGGTGACCTTCTGTAACTTCCTCCAAATTCTACTGCTTAGAAGTGAGTCACTTTTGGGGAGATGAACCAAAGCATGGATACTAGGAATTAGTAATCAGGGTGGTCATTAATGAGTCTAGCTGTCACAATGATCAACACAGTCCTTTGAGATGGGTTGGAGAGAGGCTCAGTTCTGTTGGACAGATGGAGATATTGCAGTTTAATTAAAGAGGCTAAATGGACTGATGGTTAATAGGAGGTTGTAGTCGACCTGGGTTCCCCAACTCTTAGTCTCATGGTGAAATTTTGACTATATAAATCATCATCTATGTCTTTGTGTTTACCATCTGTCCATTCACACATCCAACCATCCTAACTCCATGTTCTTTTCACTACCTAAAATATTTGTGTAAATGATAGCAATATTCTCCTTCAATTAAATAGAATTACAGTTTTATAATGGATAGGTTAAGCAAGACTCTCTATGGTAATTACTGAAGCCTCAGGCTGGGGATGTATCTCAGTTGGTAGTATGCTTGCCCTGGGTTTGATCCTTAGCATTGTGTGATCTAAGTGAGAACTTTTGCCTGTAACCCTAGCTCTTTTGAGATGGAGGCAGGAAGAGAAGTTGCTCAAGGTTATCTGGAGCTAAATAGTTTGAGTTCATCCTGGTCTACAACCAAACTCAACTGAAAAACCTCAGTGGCTAAAATAGCAAAGACCCTGATATTAACCCACACACCTATTGGACACCTGATTTTTGACAAAGAAACTAAAATGACACAATGGAAAACAGAAAGCGTCTTCAGCAAATGGTGCTGGCATAACTGGAGGTCAACATGTAGAAGACTGCAGTTAGATCCATATCTATCACCATGCACAAAACTCGAGTCCAAATAGATCAAAAACCTCAACATAAATCCAACTACACTGAACCTTATAGAAGAGAAAGTGGGAAGTAGCCTTGAAAGCATTAGCACAGGAGACCGCTTCCTAAATAGAACATGAGCAACAGTTAATAAATGGGACCTCTTGCTCACACAGTCTGCCCAGTGCTTGTGAGCTGGATGCCTTCTACATCTTCTTACCAGGCCAATGTCCCAGGTGCCACACTGAATGCTAATCATCTGGTCAAGTGGAAAAGAAAAGTCTGGCGAGTCTTACAATGGCAGCCAAATGTTCTGCTCTGGAAGGGACAGACTTAACACTCAGTGGACAGAACTACTGACATGACTACTCAACTGTTAGTTGAGCCAGGATGTCCAGTTTTACCCCTAGAAGTGGACAGACCTAGAAATGCTTGGCATATAACTGGTAAACTTGTTATTACCACCAACACAAAACTAACTTTAGTCACTGGATGCTTATATCTCCCTGTCACACATTCATACGTTAAAGTTCTAGACTCCAAGATGCCAGTATCAAAAAGTGAGGCCTCCAGAAGGTGATTGGCTCATGAGGGCTATTTCCTTAGGAATGGGGCTAGGACACACTAGAGACTTAGCTTGCCTCTCCTACTGAATGAGGACACAAGGAAAGTCACACTGGAAACAGAAGCTGGTCTTTTATCAGTAATATTTTTCTACTATCAGCCCTCCTATGTAAGGCATTACTGGCACTCAGATGGGGTCCTGGCAGCTTTGTATTGTTTATAGCCTTAGTCCACAGTCCCTCAGCCAATCGTTTTGCTTTGTGCTCTGGGACCTGATCTTACTAACTTCCTCTTTGACCTCCCGACTCACTCCATCAGACTTATATTGCCTGCGGTTTGTAACCACTTTTCCTTCTTGACTGTAATCTTTGTTTTGTAGTGTTTCCATAACAACATTTTTAGTCAAATAATTTACCCTGTGACCAAAAATCTAGACCTAATTCCTACAAGCTAATACCTCTAAAATGCCGATCAAGTCATTCAAAATATGGCAACTCCTCAATGTATGACAATTAAGGGGTCCATCAAGTACTCCACTCTGTTCCTCTTTTCAGAGAGACAACAGGGGCCAGCCTAATTTTAATTAGCATATGTCATGAAAAGGAAAACATCAGTGGAAAAAATAGATGAAAGGATTAGACATGACTGAAACCAGCAGGGGAGCGCGGCTGACCATGCTCTAGACAAATAATTATCTGAAAAACGTGAACAACAGCCTGACTTATCAGTTGCTCTTTCATTTCGGCTCACTGTAAAAACTGTAACAAGTAAGCTAAAGTTTTAAAGCCATGGTAAGCTGTCTAAAGTTTTAATGCCATGGTAAGCTGTCTTTGAAGAAGCAGCTATTAGCACAGGGTCCTTGGTGGGGTGTGTAACAAGGTACCGAAGGAAAAGCAGCCACTGGCCTCCATGGATGTGCACTGTAAAAGAACCATTTGAAAACTTACATAGTTAATCATTGTGAGCATTTCTGTTAACTCACAGACTAAATTGCACCCAATATCATTGTGCATAGATTTCAACACCACTGCAGCATGTGAAAGAAACTTGTTTGAGAACAGGGGAAATAGTGGGTTAGTTTGAACAGAGATTTTGGAACATGTCTTCCTCCTTAAGGTAAACTCATGTCCTCCAAGGTTTACCCCTTTATGGTGTATTGGATAGTCAGGATGCAGTGAGCCTTCTTTTGCCCCCACCCCCACCCCACATTCTTCCACCTTGACTTTTGTGGCTCTAACCAGACTCTGCAGTCCCTGGATTATTCTAACTCAGCTTTAAAGCTCTACTCTACACACAAGCAAGGTCCCTTCTTTTGTTTCTGCTAACATAGAACTCACAGGCAGACCACAACTTCTAAGGAACCCCAGAGAGTGTAGGCCTTTTCATTAGAGGGTCTGGTCCTTTCCATAACTTGGTCATTGCTAGGACCTGTCAGTCCTGCATCTTCCCTTCTCTGTCTAGCTGTCTGAATATGAACTCCTGACTCTAAAACATGGCTGTGGGATTGGGCTGATTGAGTCCCCCAGAAGCACAAAGCAGGAGTAAGGGGTGAAGCAGGAAAGGAGTAACTAATGGAATTAGTGAGTAGGTCCCCATGTTGGGAAATTGGGGTTCAATCCTATGGGAACTCTTTGTGACAGGATGGACCATGCCACAGAAGTATCCCATTGCAGACACAGGATACTGATTCACTAGGTCATAACCTTCACTGAGGAGAGGGGTGGCCCAGAGGCCACTCCCCAGCACTTACGTGCTGCCTTCACTGAGCACATCCCAGAGGCACTCTCTAGGTAGAGCAATGCAGGTAGATGATGAAAGAAGCCATCTTGCCACTTAGAGATGAATGTGAACACCTGGCCAAAGCTGCAGGGAGGTTGAGAGAATACTGGGGTGGAGAGATCAGCAACAAGGAGCCCTTAAGAGCTGGCTTCTCCCCAGACATACTCACTGCCCTCCCCTGGGCTCTCTTGATGACTTAGTCCTCTCTCCCAAGAACTAGATCTCAATGAGCATAAATCAATATATGTAATGCATATTACCTCCCCCCCCACATCTCATACCTATACCACACCTTACAGACACACACATCCAACATGCACACTACACACACGTACACACTACACTCTGCCATGTGTATATACCACATATAAACATACCATACACATACATACCACACTCTCCTAATACACTACACACATACCGCAATACATACCACCCACACACACTACACACACTAATATACACACTATGTACACACCAGAAACCACATATCTCACATACACATACACATGACTTGCCTATACCACACATATATCATATATACACACCACACCACAACCATACACATGCACATCAAACACATTATAACACATCATATATATTCAATACATATATAAACATACACACACACACACACACACACACACACACACACACACACACACACACACACTTTGCCTTAGTTTATATGTACTCAGGAGTTCTAATGGTTTCCTACTTTCCTTGTTGTGGTAAGTGACTTTGGAATGCCACAGCAACTAAATTTACTTTCAGAAAACATCACAGTAGCTGTTTATATTCTTAAACATTGCCTGCAAATGAAACCATAATGATGGACTTATGAGCACAGAAGTCTTTTGCTTATTATATAGCTGTGATTTTTCTCACACTACAGGCTCATGTGTAAAATAAACAGTGCGTCTGATGGTTCTTACAAGTTCCCTCCTTGGTAGACAGCTGCTGCTATAGCTTAAGCAATCTCCTTAGGTTAACTCAGTGTCTGGGTAATCCAGGATTTCAGATTTTCTTTGTTTACTCTGGTTCTCTCTAAGGTGGAGTCTAAAGCTATGTTGTAGTTTAAATAAGAATGGCCCCCACAGGCTCATATATTTTAACGCTTGGTCATCAAGGAGTAGCACCACTTGAGAGGGATTAGGAGGTATGGCCTTGTTGGGGTAGGAAGTGTGTCACTGGAGGTGGGCTTTGCTCTTTCAAAAGTCCAAGCCTGTCCCAGTGTCTCTCTCTTCCTGCTGCCTGTGGATCTTCATGTAGGACTCTCTCAGTTCTTTTTCCAGCTCCGTGTCTCCCTGCATGCCTCCATGCTCCCTGCCATGATGCAAACGGTCTAAACCTCTGAAACTGTAAGCAAGTCCAATTGGATGTTTTCCTTTGTAAGAGTTGCCATGGTTATGGCATCTCTTCACAGCAGCAGAACAGTGAGACAGGTGACCTCGTGGTCTCAGTGACGCAGGCCATTCTTGGTTATTTGGAGAGACAGGCTTTGGTTCTAGATCTGGACATCGATCTGCTTTCTGCTTTTGATGGCATTATATTTTTAAAATCAATTTTCTTGAGACCTAGGGGTTCTTCTAGTTCTGATTCCCACCTATACCTGGCTCAGACCATTACTTTATAGCCCTTATCTCAGGATCACTTTGTCCTAGTAGACTCCTTGGAAACCTGTAATTGAAATCACCAGTGTTGGGAGATGTCATTCTGTAAATATGTTTCTCATACTGGTTAATGAATAAAGCCAATAGGAAAGCTAGATAGACGGGACTAGGACATGAGGAGGAGAGAGGAAGGAGTAAGGAGGAGTCAAGATGGAGAGTCTGGAGAGAGTAGAACCGCCAGCCGCCTCTCCCCGGTAAGATAAGGCCACGTGAAAATACATAGAAATGGGTTAATACTTAAGACAGAGCTAGCCGATAACAAACAAGTACCTGGCCAACAGCATTATATCAAATTCAGAGTCTCAGTGTGTTATTTGCGGCTGGCGCGGTGGTGGGACAAGACCGGTGGCGGTGGAAAACCTTAGTCCTTACATATGGTGCCCACGTGGCTAATAAGAACTTCCACTTAAAATTTAACGAAAGCTTAACAAATGGTTTTAAAAACAAAAACAAAACAAAACAAAAAGAGAGAAAAGCAAGGCTTTTCAGTAGCAGCATTTTTCTCGGTTGGGTTCTGTTTTGCTAAAGACAGATTTGTGCATGGTTCCTTTAAGGGAGGTTTCCTGACTCAACATAAGCGGCAAAAAACCCTCAAGGCTTTTAAGAAACTCTGTTAACAATTTATTGGTGTGTGTGAGAGCTGGCAATGGCAGTGACCATATCTCCAAGCCGGCAGCATGCTGCTGGATGCAGCATAGACCAAGGCAGTGAGCACAGCTCTTAATGCTGGCGGTAAAATAGCCGCCATCTTTGATAAACCGTGGAAGAAACAGGTTTGACTTTTATTTTAGCAACGTTGTTGTTTAACAGATAAAGACTCGTGGCCAGACAAAGATAAAGATTTACAGTAAAGACAGTTCATATTAAGAAAAACCTCTAAAGGGTTATAGTGTGTTTTAAAATATACATAGACATGGGAGAAAAAAAAGAATAAAATGGTTTTAAAAAGGCAAAGAGGAATTGGGTGTGGTAGCACATGCCTTTAATCCCAGCACTGGAGAGACAGAGGCAAGCTGATCTCTTGTGATTTCAAAGTAAACCTGGTATGCAGAGTGAATTCCAGGACAGATAAAAGTTACACAGAGAAACCCTGTCTCAAAAAATAAAAAAATAAAAGTAAAAGAAACACAGTAATAAAAAAGCCAGGATGGAAAGAATCTGGATACTGTATGGTGTTATATTGTCTTTATATTGTTTGACTGCTGAGGAAATAACTATTAAAGGAAATATTGCTGGATTAACTCAATTTATATGTTTTAAAAATGCTTTGACTCCAAAATTTAAGTCTAAGGACAAGTTACTGGGAAAAGGGATTTCTATTTTTGTTTCCACAGAAAATAAAAAGCTGTGGATTCCTTCCAGACTAATGTGGTTTGAGCAAGCCAGACCCCCTGAAACAGCGTTCCTGGTGATCCAACATTCAAAACAGTTTGAACAAGGCAGCCTTGCAGATTACAGCCAGGATTTCTGCATTTTCTTAGGATCCCCCATGACAGCACCCTTTACCAGCAGAAAGTAGTTTGGAAAGAACAACGCCCAAATTCCCAAATATTGTTTATAAATGTTTGTTTTCATTTAAATGGGATTGGTTGTAAATGGTTAATGATCACAACCTATATCTTTTTAAAAGTAAAAAAGGGAATTATGGTATAGATATGAATACTTTGTTTTGGAATGGATTTTCATTTATTGATACAATTTAAGGTCAATTTTGTGATGTGTATATTTCTCCTTTTGTTTAGGTATTGTGTTTATATAGCTCATTTAGAAATGTAATGTATAATGTAGTACAGATTATAATTACCTATGATAGTCAAAGCTTAGAGTTAAGTTAGTTAGGATTTTCAAGATACACAGAGATGTATTTAAGATAGATAGGAATTCTTCAAACCTTTCAAAGACCTACAGAATATGGCATTTAAAATGGTTTAGGGTTTTTCTTAACAGTGAGACATAACTGCTCCTGGCAATACCACCTGCACCAGAAAGGAAGATGGAAGATGGACATCGAAGAAACACGTTATGGATTTTACTTCCAATATGGTAAGACTAGCCATTTGGACAAGATACTGCTCTTATCTGGACTGTTTGACTTTATGCTGTATAAACTGGACATGCAGGACCCACAGAAAAGTGACTGCTGATTCAAGATGGACATTGCCACAGAGTTCCTGCTTCATGGAAGGGTCTGCCAGACAGTCTGAAGGACACAGAGAAAAGTGACTGACAAACAGTTTAAAGTTTATTGCTTTGCTGAAGAGTCTGCCAGACACACTATGGCCTATGGGCTGAAGATGGAAGATTACAGAAGAACTTCAGGTGACTGACAAGGCAAGATGTCTCTGTCATTTCTAGAGTTTATATATTATCCTTCTGTGTGGTCTTTGAGGGAGTTGAAGACAAATAGTTATGGTTATAGTTTTCCTTAGTTAGGATTAAAGATAAGTTACATAGACTTTAGACACACAAAGATAGGATAGATGATGGAATATTTTCTTAAATCTTGCTAAATGTTAATGGACTAAATAATGTTAACTGTGATTCTTATATGATAACTGGTGTGTGATATATTTTGCTATGTTAAGGTTAAAACCCTTCTTTTTATTTAGACAGAAAAGAGGAGATGATGGGAGATGTCATTCTTTAAATATGTTTCTCTTATTGGTTAATGAATAAA
The DNA here is from genome assembly GCF_943737965.1 of Phodopus roborovskii. Classification (NCBI taxonomy): domain Eukaryota; kingdom Metazoa; phylum Chordata; class Mammalia; order Rodentia; family Cricetidae; genus Phodopus; species Phodopus roborovskii. The sequence continues at coordinate 12,093,059 of NW_026126525.1, forward strand.
GCACTGTTGGCCAATAGGAAAGGAAGATAGGAGGGACTAGGAGACAAGGAGGAAAGAGGAAGTAGTAAGGAGGAGTCAGCTCGGAGAGGCTGGAGAGACCAGACGCCTGCCCCATTCCTCGGTAAGATAAAAGCACGTGGAAATATTAGATTAACAGAAGTGGGTTAATAATTAAGATAGAGCTAGCTGATAAAAAAACTAGTACCTGGCCAACATCATTATATCAAATACAGAGTCTCAGTGTGTTAATTGGGGCTGGCGCAGCTGGCACGGCAGTGGGACAAGACCAGCGGCGGGAGGAAAAACCTTACTCCTTACAGTACACCAATCCTTCTGACATGAATCAGGTGGGTATTTGTGTGTACCTTCCACATTACATGGGAACTGTAGGAGAAGGAACTGCTCTGCCAGGCCCTCCTTTGTCTACCTCATTTATAGTCTGTTTTATACTCTCCAATATGAACCTGAGATGTCACCATGGAGGATTAGGGACAAAGAAGGATAGAATTGGCAAGATTATGTTCTAGTGATTATTGTTAACTATCAACTTGACACAACCTATTAATTAATGCAACAGGGTCCAGCCCACTATGGGTGGTGTCATCCCCTAGGCAGGTTATTTTGGCTGTATAAGAAAGCTAGGCAAGAATGAGTGGGTGAGTGAGCTACATCCCATTGCTGTTGAAGTCTAGGAAGCTTCTCGTTTCTTTACATCTAGGTCAGTGCTTATTTTTTTTACTTCTTTGTTCTAATTATCCTACCATATGTGATATGATTTCTTATGTGCTTTTGATTGTCATTTCCCTGTCTCCAACCATGTGGAAAATCTTTTTGTATGCTTATTAGCTGCATGGAAAAATGTCTTTTCAGATCCTTTTAAAATTGGAGGTCTCTCTCTCTCTCTCTTTTCTTTCTTTCTTTCTTTCTTTCTTTCTTTTTTTTTTTTGATAATAGGGCCTCACTATGTAGCTTTGACTGTCCTGGAATTGGCATGTGAGTAAGTATTTTTGCTGTGGTGTTTAGAACTAGGAAGGAAGTTATCTACTGAGGGTAAGGGAAGCTATTTTCCTTTACTTCACATCTTATCTTTAAACCCTGGTTAGACACTTTCTTGGAAATTTCCAGGACATTTAAATCAATTGGTCATTAAATGGTGTCTGTGAAAGCTCTTAATGGTCACCAGATTCAAATGGACAAGTAACACGTGGGAAGCATGCCAGAGGGGAAGGAGGAAAACATTTTAGCCAGAAATTCCCAGGTAATGGGGAGCAGAAAGGGGATGGGATGGGAGATGGTGAGGAGAGCAGGGGTGGAGGGTGGGTGCAGGAACTGGGATTGACATGCAAACAAGCTTGTTTCAAATTTAAATAAAATTATCAAACTAATAAAAAAATTAAATATGTAAATACTTGAGCCATTTATCTTGAAAACTAAGGTAATTTTTCCTTTAAATCAGTATTATCTAATAAATATACCCTGAGTCATGAGAAAGTTAACAGAAATAGGTAAAATCAGTTTAAATAAAACATTTAATTCAAAAAAAGAAAAGAAAAGAAAGGTAAAAGTCAAGGCAACAAGTCCAGTCCACCATTGACCTCATTCAGCCCTGTATAGAGAATGCAACACTCAGTTCAGAACCCTGTGACATGGATGGCCTCGGGTGGTGGAGGAAGTATACCCAGGAACAAGTCTGCCTGGGGTCCACAGCTTTCCAGGAAGGAGGTCAGAAGAGGACATGCTCTCCTCCAGGGACACCAGCCTGCCCAGAACCAATACTAATGACATGACTGTACCCGCTGGCTGAAGCTGCCATCAGCCTTGTTATTGGAAAGGTGACAAGGCCAGAAGGGAGGGTACCAGCAGATGCAAGGTAGGCAACACCAGTTGTCTCCACTGATCAGACTCATTAAGTGAGTCAGTTTTAGCCTGAGTGCTGGAAGCATGCCTTGGTAGATTGCAGCAGGTGATGGAATGAGAGAGTGCATGCATACCTTTGGCTGCATGGAGACAATTCTGCTCCCAGGACATTCCTATGGGAAATGAAGGGGTCACTCTATCATTTGATTTGCCCGGACTTCACATCAAAGCTACTGGGGTGAAATGTGGGGGCTCCAGCCACCTGGGTCCCTGGTAGGACATGTGGAAGAATGACAGTCTTTTCTCGTTTAAAAGGCCTAATTTGTGTGGTGTGGTGAGGTCTAATTTAAAGAACCCATGCAAAGCACCTGGCCGAAAGCCTAGAGCACAACAATTTGTCACACTCCCTGTTATTTCTCCTGGACCAGCTTGCTTGCTCAGGAAATGGGAGGACCCTTTATTTCAGAGCCACGTCCTTCTGTTCCTAGATGCTAAGGGGATACCTGGGAATGGGGGAAGGAGAAGACTATATTTGAGACTAGAGCCTAGGGGCAGCCATGTGAATTCACTTAGCATGCTGTTTTATGATCTTGCAAAACACTTGCTTTGTCTGTTGTGAGGGCTCCTCACTCTTTTTTGATCTAGCATCACTCATCACTTTACCCTTCTGATCTATTTCTTGCTTTCCATTTCCCAGTGTTGGCCACATGTTGAAAGCTCAGGGAACAGACTATACTTAGTTTTCTTGTGGTTCTAAAAAGGAGGAAGGAAGAAGGCAGGTGTTATATTGGACCAACAGTTTGGATAGGCGTGGCAAGTAAAGTGGGAAGGAAATGAGTTTTATGTGAGGTTACTGGCCTGGCGGCCACCTTCCATACTATAAAGAATGAGCCATCTTGTGTTGAGGCAAACTGGAAGAGGGAGAAAGACACTAACAAGTGACCCTGATGTGAGTGGTGAACTCATCATAGTCACAGATTTGCTCTTCCCATAGTGTCCCAGATTTCTTGGATGTGTTCTGCCTCTATTTTTCTTTGATTTAATATTTTGTTTGATTGAGGTAGCCATTTCTTTTATCTTCAAAGCTGTTGGTGAAGCTTACCTCTGAGGTTTTTGTTTCACTTCCCAATTTTTTCATTTCTAGATTTATTGGAGTTGTGTTTTCTTTAGTGATTTTACTTTTGTATCTTAAGCTGTTTTCCTATTTCATTCCACCATTTGTTTGTGGAATTATTTAATGGATTTATTATTTAATGTACTGCTTTAATGGATTCCTTCGTGTTCTCTTTAAGGTCCTTGTTCATATTTATAATAACTATTTAGAAGTCATAATCTTGTGCTTTGGCTTTATCACATTTTTCAGTGTCTACTATAATAAGGTTACTGGGTTCTAGTGGAGATACATTGTCCTGACTGTTATTGATTGTGTTTCTATGCTGATGTTTGGGCATCTGAATTTGTAATGGTTGTATCCTAGGTGCTGATATCTGGTCTTGTTTTTTATTAGGTGGGTATTGCATTTCCTGATGCTTGTTGTCTTTTCTGGATCTTACTACCTGAGACCCCGAGTGGCCACACTTGGCAGAGACTCAGAAACAGTCACTCTCAGGCAATGAATAGACCAATAACCACAACACTTGATTATGTAACAGCGATAAGAAGCCCCAAGCTCAGAGGATTGCTACAGCTCACCGATTCTCAGTACACAGTATGCTAGTGTATATGATGGCTCAAACCCTTGGCACTGCTCAAACATTCTCTTCTGTCCGGACTCTAGGCTGTAGGAACAGCTCCTGGACTCTTGACAGAAGACAAAGAATCTCAAAGTTAAACTTTTGATATTTGCCTAAGTGTAAAACAGCAGGGTTGTCTTCTCCTTCACGCTCTTTCCTTGTGAGATTTCCATCCTGGAACACTGGCTCATCTGGGACATCTTGCTCTTTGGGTGAGTTTAGAGCTCCATTGATGGTAGCACCTTGAATGTTAGCCTGGTGCCATCAGTAGGACAAGGCCCCTCTTGGGGACATTCCCTATGCACTCAGGAACAGAACTCTGTCTTCTTCATGTTAGAGCCATACAGGTTGTGTCTGCAGGCTACCTCTTCTCACCCTTCTCCACAGCTGATGGGGACAAAGGACAAAATCTGAGGGGAATGAGATAGGTTGGAGATGTGTATGGATCATGGGGCAGAAAGAGGCCAGTGTCCTCAACACCTACTTCTGGTAGACTTGGGATTCAGAGTCTTGAAGAACTTCTTTTATATCCTGCTTTGCCAAAGAGGAAAAGAAATAGATTTTTTGTTAGAGGCAAAACAAAACAAAACAAAACAAACAAACAAACAACAACAACAAAAAAAAAACAGTCATGCCTCTCACTTCAGTGATCTGTTAGCTCCTGAGGAGAGAGAGACAACATTATTTGGGAGGATTGTGCTGGTGGCCCTGGAAGTTTATAAAGGGACTTAAGAACTCCACTGTTGAAAGGTGTGTGGCTACTGCTGAGAGGGAGCCAGAGCTGACCAATACAAAGGTCAATGCCAAATTTAAATGTACCTTCTTTCTCTTGACAATCATTTCATAGCATTTTATTCACAAACATTAAATGGGTTGCTGTTTTTCAGGAAAAAATGGTCATTAACATTTTTATGTTGCTCTCATGGCTTATAATTATGTAGTTACATATATGGACATTCTAAAAAGCATATACTGTTTTTTTTTTTAATGAGGGTAGATAAAATTCTGTTTAGGAGGTCTCCTTACCAGTAGTTTTGAGCTGTTAAAAAATAAAAGCAATTTTAACACTAAAAGGACAAAGGTATCATAATTTAAACTGGACACACACACACACACACAAATTTTTTTTTTCATGAAAAGTAGAGAATTAACTCTTTCAATGATTGGAGTCCTGTCTTTGACAAAAATCAGCAGGGAAAGGAACTATGCAGAACAAATGAGAGCTCTGGATGGGGAGGAAGCCTGAATGTCTAGAACACTCTGTTACCAGCACTGTCCTTCCAGCCTGGTCCCACAGCCACATCAACCCCAAAATAACACACAGAGGCTCTAGTAGTTATAAAGCTGTTGGCCAATGGCTGGAGCTTCTTATTGGCTAGCTCTGTCTTAGCTATTAACTCATTTCTATCAATCTAAGTGTTTCCACATGTTCTTACTGAAGAGAAAGAGTCCGGACTTCTTATTCTCTCATGGCCTACATCTGGACTCCTCTCTACTACATCTCCCAGAATCCTCCTTGTCTCCTAGTCCTGCCTATCTTGCCTTCCTGTTTGCTAACAGTGCTTTATTCATTAACCAATAAGGAAAACATATTTACAGAATGGCATCTCTCATCAGCACTCTTTAACCTTCCCTGCCTCTGGAACTACTATTATGGTCCCTCTGTATATCCCTGGCTTCTGAAAATTCCTGTTAGGACACACTGGCATAAAGGGTAGGTTTTCCCTAAATCCCAAGTCCATCGTTTCAGCCAATAGCTTCCAGGTTCTCTAGGACAAAAGGAGGGACACAAAGCCATTTTGTGTTTGAGGATAGTTGGTGTGCACCTTCTGCCTAGTCTGTGGGTGTCCTGAGATCCAGTCAGCAAAATTCTGGGCAGTGGTAGGTCAGAGTCAACAAGACTGAGTCCAGGATCAAGAGTATCCCAAGACAGACCATTTTAAAGTAACCCCTCAGTGCGAATTCAGAGATAACCATTGAGCAATATGGAGTCATTGTCACTTGTCAAGGAATAAGCAGAGGCCAATGCACAGGGCAAATTTGGGTTAAAGGCTGATTTGGAGCAGCCATACTTGGGAAATACAGGCTTGTGAATGCCTGTAGCTCCTGCCTGGCTGTGGCTGTGGAGCAAACAGATGGCTGATGCACACTCTCTGGGCTTCTTGCAGGTTGTCATGGCTACCTACTTATTAAGAAGGAGTGGAGATAGGGGTCCCAGGAAGGGTATACATCATATAAGTTGCTGTACCTTTCCCTCCCTGACCACAGAGGCAGGGAAAGCCCCCCCCCATAGTTATTTCATCAGAGAAGAAATCCCAATCTGTTTACACAAGGTGTCTGAAGAGCAAGAGCAAGGCAGTGGCATGTCTGCAATTTGAGAGCTGAGCTGAGAGAGAGAGTGAGAGAGAGAGACAGAGATACTGAGAGACACAGAGAGAGTGAGAGAGATACAGAGAGAGACTTTCTCTCTCTCTCTCTCTCTCTCTCTCACACACACACACACACACACACACACACACACACACACACACACAGAGACTGTCTTCCTCTAGTCATAAGCATAACTGTGTTCAAGTGATACAGAAAAGCACTTCCCGAGGAAGGCAGTTAAGTCAGTGTGTTGCCTCTGCTTTATGGCCAATGTTCAGGTCTGAGAGGTGTGGGTGGCTATCGGTACAGTTTGAATAAGTATCTTTCAGACCTAAGAGTTAAAGGCTTGCTTTCCAGCCTGCGGCACCGTGAGGGGGAGGTGAGTTTTGGGGGTGGGTCCAGCCTTCTGATATGGAAAAAACAAGATTATCTACTAAGTTTACACTTGAGAAGTGTGCGATTGAGTTATGAAAACAAAACCAAACAAACAAATGAAATTGTGAGGCTGGAGAGATGGCTCAGCAGTTAAGAGCACTTGTTTCTCAATCACGAGGATCCCAGCACCCAAACTCATAAACACTTAATTATAGTTTCAAGGCACCTGTTGCCCTCTTCTGTCTTTGTGCACCCAACCCCCAATGTTTAGAAAAATCACACGCAAAGAAATGTTATGTTTGTGGTTTGGGATTGTGCCACATTTACAGTTATCCTTGGCCACACAAGGCCTCAGGTTAGAAACGACTGCAGGAAAAGGAGCTGGAGGAGGTTTAGAACTCCAGTCCCCTCCTCTCTGTTTCCCAGAAACCACAGGCTAGTAGACCTACTCTACCCCATGTTACTGTCACAATGTGCTGTACCACAGGCCCAAAGCCAGAGGACAAATGACTATGGAATGCCATGGACCTGTCAAATTCTGAAGCCAGATAAACATGTTTTCCTTCTAAGTTGATTATTTCAGGCATTTCCCCCCCCCCCCCCACAGCAGCAGAAGGCTGACTGACACAATGGTTTTCTCTCAGGATCTGACATCTTTTAGAGACCATGCTCCTTACTTATCTCTCCAGAGACTAGAACCCAACAATCCAGAGCTCCAAGTCTAGCTGATTAATTCATTTGCCAAAGAGACATTGCTTACGTTCCCAAAGCTGGAGGCCAGGAATACAGATGTGATATGACTCTGAACTTAAAGGGCATGGAATTCAGTCAGAGATATATGTGTGTTTCAATAATAATTTCAAAATACTCAACTCTTATAGAAAAGTCTGGCCTAGATGCCCAATAACATAAAAAGAGAAGCAGTTAGTTGTACCTAAGAAGCTGACTCCTGAAGGGTGTCACACAGACAGTATTCAAGCCAGGAGATGGGATTCTCACAAAAAGAGATAAAAAAAAGAGCATGTGATTTTCAGGAGGATGGCATGACTAGAGTCTAGGAGGACTTGAGGGAGGAATGTGGCTGGACAGGTGGACTGAGGCTGTTGATGGAGCTCTTCTGTCGCATGTTGAGGCTTTGGGATTTCATTCTGCTGGCCACTCTACAGGATAAATCATATTCCCTGAGAGAGGCTCCTGGCCAGATGAGTTCATGAAGGTGGGACCTTTCCTAGAACCCCATCATGTTGGATCTCTGATTTTAGATGACAGTCCTGTAGACTAAGAAATTAATATCTCTTCAAGCCACCAAGTCTATAGTATTTGGTTATAGCACCCAAAATAAACAGGTCAGTTGGCCTAAAACCTTTGTGTGTGTGTGTGTGTGTGTGTGTGTGTGTGTGTGTGTGTGTGATGTTTACATTCTAATAACGTGTTTAACACTCAAGTATAAAGTTTAGTCTACGTGTCTATTTTCTCTAAATTGCTGTCAAGGCAAACAAACATTGTAACAGGGAGAGTAAGATACTGAGTTCCTTAATTTGTTTGATTAAGATCCAATACTTGTTTTGTGTGAAGCACCTTGGACAGTATTAGAGTTATGACAGTGACTAAGGCAGCTGGGTCACTGCCTTTGCAGAGAAGGAAACAGTCCTGAATAGGATGATGTCTGCAACCAAATCTACTGTAAGGGAGGAATAAAAAAATTGCCAGATAGTGAGTTTAGGGGCTGGCTTTCCACAGGCTCCCGGGGAGGCTGCTGAGATGATCTTGGAATTGAGAAGCAAATACAACCAGAGCCACTTGGGGTGCAGGAAGGTGCAGATGCCCAAAGCTGGGAGTGTCTAAGGAGATGAAAAGACAGGCCAGAAGTGGGGTGGGGGACTGTGGAAGGGGACTGATGGATGCAGGATATATTTTTTGAGGTCAAGGCATCTGAAAGATGGATTGTGGGGTAAAGGACATGTGTAGCTGTGGAAGTGGGTAGATGGTACAATTTTTATGGAGGTTGAAGAGTCAACATGGTTCTTATGAAGATAAAATAATTGGGATATCTATGATGCAAGAGCACTTGCTCAGGTGTGGGTCAGGCTAGGCTTTAAGTTGATCTTTTTCTGGGTTCTTAATTGTTATCACCCCTACCTTAGGGATCAACAGCTGTCAGATTCTGGGGCCACAATCCCTGGCTCTCACATCCCCTTTACAGAGATGGAGCCCTTGAGCTGTGTGCTGGCCTGCCTCACCAGAAGGACAAGGAAAGCCCAGTAGGGCAGTTATTTGATTAGAGCAGGTATGGGCAGAGAGTTCCTTACTCCTCTGAGAGTTGATCCATGTGCTGGCCCATTTCCTCCAAGTCAATTTTTAGCATCTCCCTCTCTGCTCTACATTGGAGGGAATTATCTAGCTTTGGCCAATTGAGCTGCTGATAGACTTGGCCCATGGAGGCCCTGGCAGAAGACAAGAAGGGCAGCAGGCATTCATTTCTCTTGTCCTGTGTGGAGAGGATTGTTTCTCAGCTTCCTTTCCTGATGCTGTCACTGGGCAGCCACTGCTCTGGCCTGGCCCAGCTGATCTGGCTATGCGCTGTGTCATATGGGTTCCTGCCATGTTGTCACCAGTCTTCTGTTCACTGTAATCAATTTCCACCTTCATTTCCTTCCATTATGATCTCGTGGTGCTGGGGCTGGAACCCAGATCTGACATAGTCTAAGCATGTGATTAGCTACTGAGCTGTACCCAAACTCCAGTTCTCTGGGTTTTTTGTTTGTTTGTTTGTTTTTTGTTTTGTTTTTTCCTTTAACTGTGTGTAGATGGATTCTTCTTTTTGGGCTGCCAGCTCACAAAATGACAGGGAGACTTATTAATTATGAAAGGTCAGCCTTAGCTTAGGCTTGTTTCTAACTAGTTCTTATGACTTAAATCAACCTATATATTTTTTAATCCACATTCTTCTATCGTGCTCATTACTTCATCTCCACATTGCCCATCTGGATTATTCCGAGTCTGGGTGGTGATACATCTTCACACAACATACAGGAATAATCCACAACAATTATTTATTCTTATTTTATGTGCATTGGTATTTTGCCTACATGTATGTCTGTGTGAGGCTGTCAGATCCCCTGGAACTAGAGTTACATGTAGGTGTGAGCTGCCATGTGGATGCTGGGAATTGAACCAGGTCTTCTGGAAGAGCAGCCAGCGCTCTTAACTGCTGAGCCATCTCTCAGTTTTTCTCAGCATCTCATTCTCTCAGTTTTTAAGACCCAGAGTGGTGGTGATGTCTCTGTTGTTTTCTTTTGAGGTTTCCCCAGACCTGCACAGGTGCAGGGCTCCTCAATGCACCCGGTGTTCATCTCCATGTCCCAAGTGTTTCCTTGATGTCACCACTGGATATTCAAACGTTCTCCCAATTAGACCTTTGTACACCCGTTTCCAGGATTCAGACAGCACTTTCTCTGAGGAATACTTGAGAGGTCCATCTAGTTTATTATCCTTTAATAGCATAAGCCTTTGGGGTTTGCCTATTCATTGGAGATGCCACATCTTATGCAGTCAATAACTGACCTTGCTCAGCACCTGAGAAAAGAAATCTGTTATATTTTCAGCTTAAAGTATTTCTTTGCTGCTTTACAGAATGCCTTTGTTTTGTGGAATGCCTTAGTTGAAAAACACTGAAAACATCTGTGAGAGCCTGTTTTACAAGTAAGAAATCTAGGATGAGAGACCATAGGGGGCCCTTTGCTGGAGAGCATTCTGCCCCCAAATATGCTAATAGACTCCTCCCTGTCTGGAAGAAGCCAGGTTTTCTGGAGCAGCCTCAACAGGATTCTGCTATTGTCACACGTATCAATTGCCTTTCTGGTGTCTGGAGAGGTCAGATTCAGAGGACAGTAAGAGTCTGGAGGGGGCGGTGAGGAAAGGAGCAATGACTGCTCAGAAACAGGCAATCACACACAGAAGGCTGAGGGGGCGTGGCGTGTGTGTGCATGTGTCTGTGTGTACGTGCACATGTGTTTACATATGTGCATGTATTTACATGTGTGTTTATGTGCATACATATGTTTATATATACAATTGTGTGTGTTTATGTGTGTTTGTGCTTGTACATGAGTTTCTGAGTGTGTGTGTGTGAGATTATGTTATGGGTGCACAAGGGTTTACATGTATGAGCACCTATTTATGTATGTATGTATGTATGCATGCATTTGTCTCTATGTGTATATTTACCTGCCCTTCAGGTGAGTGAATGTCCAAATTAGAGGCAGGGGAAACCAGGGCACTCTCTTTTGGTATTTCTCAGGTGTCTCTAGAGGATTGTGTTTTCTAGAGCTGATCCAAGCATTGAATGCCTATGAAAGCATGTGTGTGTGTGTGTGTGTTTCCACCTCTTGACTTCAGACACCACACAGGAATGAATCTGTAATATGATGAAGAAATCTGTGTCCTGAAATGGGCAGAGTTAGGACTCTCAGCTTATTTCCAGGTTCCAGTGAACACCGGTGCCCATTAATGCAGCGATTTCTTCAAGCAGTTGACTGTAAATGAATCTTTAATAATACATATTCAAATAGCCTCCTGTGATGTCTAGGGGCCAGTGAGAAGTGTTTGAGGGCTATCCTACTGTCTGGGAAAGGCTCAATGCTCTTATGCTTGCTATACATAAATACAGTAACATGTATTGCCTTCCACCGAGGGAAATCAGGATGCTATCCTATCAGTGGGTCCCAGACTAGAAGCCTGTTTACTTTGGGGACAAAGCAGCTGTTCATAGAGCAATTTACATTCAGCAGGTGCTCCATGGCTCTGACTAATTGATCTGAGATGTATAGCAGAAGGGACTGGAAGGGAATGTTGCCCTGCTACTGCCTGCTGGACCACATAGCGCTGCCAGAGAAATGCCAGTTGATAACGGTTTCTAGACTTTTCATGTCTATGGCTGTTGGTTTAATTTGCATAGAACTAATCATTAGGGCTGCATTTTAATTTTCAAAGCCACCTGCTTCATGGCTATGTGGAGAGTGTGGAGGAAGACAGGCTATGTTTATCTTTCTTTTGGGTTAACACAGTTTATATGAGAGTTGGCTTTTGAAAGCTGGAGCTTAAGACACTGATGAAGGTGACTGAGACGGGAGAACAAATGAAATTTCAGCTGGATAGCTGACATACACAGTGGAATCTGCCAAAGCTGCTCTTCTCTCCAGTCTTAGAAATCTGTGTGTACTTAGACGTTATTGTCAAAGCTAGAAACAGCAACAACGGAACCCAAGTATATTCTTCCATGTTAAATTCTCTTTCGGGCCCAAGTTCTGTTAGTAAACTGAGAAATGCTTACTGATCTCAGTGGTGCCCTTAAATCTGTGGTAGGAACTCCAGGGTCCCTTAGTCTTCTCAGTGCGGTGAAGGTGGCTGGTTGATTTAGAAGTGTTAGGTCTCAGGCAGTTCATATAGCTAGAAATGAGCTCAACCTGGAATATGGAAGGATTTCTGGCACTTACTCAAGAACTTGTGAGCCCAGTTCCCCTCTGCCAAAAGGAGTAATTTCCCTTACCTCTGGAAGGAGGGAGTGGCATCTCATAGCTCAGGCTGGTCTCCAGGCTCCCTCGGTATCCTAAGTGCCTGTTACACACTTCAAAGTCCATGCTGCCACCCCCTTGTCCTCTTTATAACACGTGATGTATCCACTGCACTTTCTCAGTCCCGCCCTTGCCATGCCCTCTCTCTCACACTCTCTTTCTATCTCCTGCTTTCCCTTCTCTCCTACTATTCTCTATTTTTGTTATCTCCTTCCCTCCCTCATCACCTACACACATTCTCTCTCCCTCTCTGTCTCTGGCCACCTCACTATCTCCACTACTCTCTCCCTCTTTCCTTGTCCTGGCCATGTCCACTCTGCTTTCTTTTCTCTCTGCTCTAGACTGGTCCAGATGTCTCTGGATATTTTCTCTCTTTTTCACAACACCCCCCCCCCCAATAATGGAACAGTCATGTTGGTAGTTTCTTCATTCCACTCCTTTGCATACAAAGACATAAAGTATTGGAATTATTTTTCAAGATTTCCTAGAGCTTTCTCAGCTTGCTTAGGAAAATTTTCTACTGAACATGTTGTCTGTGTTAAATATCACACGATCCCCAGTTTGGTGTGTGTGTGTGTGTGTGTAAGTGCATGGATCAGAGGACAGCCTGGGTGTCAGCCTTCATCTTTCATCTTATTTGACTCACATTCTTTGTTGTCTGTCTTCTGTGTGTGCCTGGCTGTTGATTTGAAACCCTCTAGGGTTTCTCCATCCCCCATCTCCCTGTAGGGTACCAAGGTTACAGATGCTTGCTTGTATTATAACTCAAGCTCTTGTCTTGAGTTCTTGAGATTCAAACTCTGGTCCACTGAGACATCTCCCCAGCTCCTCACGTGTCTGTTCTTGTTTGCTTGTTTTGTTTTAGCCTCTGGCTGTAGAAGATACCTTTCTAGTCTCCCTTATAACTAGAGGTGCTATGTGCCAAAGCTGTCATTAGTGATATGAGCTGAGAGGCTCGATGTTGGGAACATCTGGGGAAAATATGGCTGTGCTGATAACACACTGTCTACTCATTCCTGAATGAAGAATGATGCCCAGAGCTGTGGTAGCCATGCTGTGAACACAAAACAACAAGAACAAAGATAAAAGCCAGTGTGTTATGGACACTGGGATAAAGAATGGATGGAGCCTGGCTCTTTGATGATATGACTATGCAGAACCATTGCACTTGCCTGAATCACATTTTTTTTTTATTTATTATTTTACATGTCGATCCCAGTTCCCTCTCCCTCCCTCCCTTTTACCCTCTCTGCCCCCTCACATGCACCCTGACCACCCTCCCCTCCCATCCCCCCACCCAAATTCCACATGTAGGGCAATGCCATCCAGGTGGGGTCATGTAGGTCTGCCCGGATATTTGAAGTAGGAACTAGGCCGTCTCTCCTGTCTCTAGGTTAAGGCAATATCCCTCCATGTGTCTGCAAGGTCCTTTTGTGCACCAGGAATACATCCTGGTTCCACTGTCTGAGGTCCCTTAGACTGCTTAGTCCTTCTGGCTGAGACCCATATTCAGGGGGGCCTGAGTCAGTCCCATGCTGGCTTCCCAGCTATCAGTCTGGGGGCCTGTTAGCTCCTCCTTGTTCAGGTCAGCTGTCTCTATGTGTTTCTGCAACCTGGTCTTGTCCTTTCCCTCTGCATCTGGATTCTAGTTTGACTCAGTGTTTAGGTATGGGTGTTGGCTTCTGTTTCCAACAGGTATTAGATGAGGACTCCATGGATAAGTTAGTTGTTGATCTCACTATCCGGGAAGGGCATTTATGGTAGCCTTTCCATGTTTGCTCAAATTGTTAGTTGGTGGCAGTCTTGTAGGTCTCTAGACCTTTCTTTAGGGAGCCATTATTCATTTGAAGAGAAAACTGAATCACATTTTTCAAGATTTTATGCTATGTTAACTACATGTCTATTGCTAGAATTCTGCTGGTTGAGTTGTTTTGATAGTCAAAAGCATTTCTAACAGGTCTGGTGTCAAACTAATCAACCAAGCAACCAACCAACCAACCAACCTACCCAATTTCTCATTTCTGCCCCTATCCTGTTTCCCCTCTTATATTCTCTCAGTTAAGTTTTAGTTGTTCTGTCACTCAAGCCATACTCTTGGGGATCTTCCCCAACCTCCTTTTCTGATACCTCTCATTTTAATATAGGGCTTATTTCTTGCATATCTCATTGTTACTAATCCCCAGTAGACACAGAAAAAGTGTTTGGTAGTAGATCTGGTATCTGGTGGGGGCCTTTACTGATCTGCACATAGCTGTCCTTTTGCTCTTCCTTTAAATGGCCAGGGGTTGAGAGAGATGGCAGACATCTTTGTGTCTGTTCTTCTTCTTCTTTTTTATTTCACATATTGATCCCAGTTCCCTCTCCCTCTGTCCCTCCCTCCCTCTTTCCCTCTCTCCCACCCTTTCATGCCCCCATCTACCCTCCTCTCTCCTCCCCCCTCCACATGTAGGGTGATGCCTTCCAGGTGGGGTCATCTAAATCTGTCAAGTCATTTGGAATAAGGACTAGGCCTTCTCTCCCATCTTTAGGTTAAGGCAGTATCCCTCCATGAGGGATGTGTCCCCAAAGTCCTTTTGTGCACCAGGGATACATCCTGGTTCCACTGTCAGAGTTCCCTTAGATTGCTCAGTCCTTCTAACTGAGACCCATGTTCAGGGGGTTTGAGTCAGTCCCATGCTGGATTCCCAGCTATCATTCTGGGGGCCCATTAGCTCCTCCATGTTCAGGTCAGCTGTCTCTGTGGGTTTCTATAGCCTGGTCTTGTCCTCCCTCTCTGCATCTGGATTCCAGTTCAGCTCAGGGTTTAGCTGTGGGTGTCTGCTACTAGATGAGGGCTCAATGATGGTGGATAAGTTAGTCATCAATCTCATTATCAGGGAAGGACATTTATGGTTGCCTTTCCACTGTTGCTCAAATTGTTAGTTGGGTCAGTCTTATAGGTCTCTGGACCTTTCTCTAGGTTTAGTTTTCTCTTCAAACCTATAATGGCTCCTTCTTTTATGGTCGCTCTCTCGCTCTCTTTTTTCTCATCTATTCCTCCCCTACTTAATCTTCCTAGTCCAACAAGCTTTCCTCTCCTCCCCTTCTCTTTCTCCTAGTTCCCTCTCCATTCACTGCCCCTCCCCCCACCTCCCCCTATGCTCAGGAGAGCTTGTCCCTTCCCCCTTCTGTGAGGGACCTTATAGGAGTCTGTTTTTATAAGTACACTAATCTCATAAGGGCCTCATCCTGATTTAAGAGGGTTATCTCCAAAAACTATCATTCTGGGAACTAGGGTTTTATCATATGCAATTTGAAGAAAGATATTCAGTCCACAGCATTTACTCAAACTTCTCATGCTACAATAACAATACCAAGGTACAATATCAAGTAATCACTGTGCTGGACTGCAGCATTAACTAAGATGTGGTGGGGTCCTAGAAGCCAGTTTGCCAGCTCCTGTGCTGAGGGAACCAGTCATGTCACAGTTGGCTGCAGTGAGTTTACACATGATTCATTATTGCTAAGTTCAGGAACCAAGAGTTTTGAGCAATTTGTCTTTTGACTTTAAGAAAATGAGAGAAATTTAAGGCCATTCTTCAATCACACTGGTGTCCTTTGTTCACATTCCATTATTTCTTTGAGGGAAGATAGGGGTCATGCTTGACCTTTGAATACGTGTGTGTTACTTGTTGGAGCATCATGTCCATCCCAACTGAAAAAGCCAAAATACTACTATGACAGTGGATTTAAAGGAGCCCACAAAACCCAGATAAATGTTTGGCAGATATTTATTTGGGGGGCACTCACATAATGATGGTAAAAATAACCACTGTGGTCTTTTCTTCTGGAGATGAAGTCTCTGCCCTTCAGGATGCTCTGACCACAATCCAAAAGAGCCAACCCCTCCTCTTCCTTATCAGGTGTCACATCCATATACCTGAAGCCATACCCTAAGGTGCAGCCACCATTCCAAGTCCACTTTTGGAACAAACCACTATACCACTGTGTTGGTGAATATTGTCAACTTGCCTGGACAGAGAGATGCCCAGGAGATTGTTAGACACATTTCTGTGTGTTTGCATGAGGGCATTTCCAGGGAGGATTGATCTACAGGAGAGTAACTGATGGGGAAAGACTAAACTTAAGGTGGGCAGCCTGAGGGCTGGGGTGGAGTAGGAGTGGCAAAAGAGAAAGTCAGCATGTGACAGCTCTGCTTGGGGGGGTGTGGCTCTATCACTGCAGTTGCTGTCTGTGGAGACCAGACCCCAGCTTCTTCAACCTTGCAGTATGGACTAACACAACAACTCCCAGGAAGCTTTCCAAACCTTCACATTCCCAGTGCAACGTCATTGGCCTGCCTTCTTACAAGATTCTACTGGACTACCCAGCCCCTATTATATCAGACAATGAACAAGTGCCCTTTCATAACTTTATTTAATCGTGCTGGTTCTAGTTTCCTTTTACTCTAGCCAAAAGCCCCTTCAGCGAGAAAGCCTGTACTATTGGGATTACTTTTCTAGGCTACAGCTTATCATTGAGAGAAATCTGGACAGGAACTCAAGCAGGAACTATGAAGGAATTGTGCTTGCTGGTTCACTCTCTGGATCATGCTTAACCATCTTTCTTACATGAATTTGGATCACATGCCTAGGGAATGGTTCTACCTACAGTAGCTGAACCCTCTTATATCAATTAAAATCAAGATCACCTCCATAGACGTGTCCAAAGACCACCCTCATAAAGACAATTGACACTCCCCACCCCCTCAGGTGATCCTAGGCTAACCAGGACAATGGGTTCTGTGAACCTCCTTCTTCATAGAAAAAAAGGTGATAATTTCTCTTGCACGTAATGTTAAGTAGATGATGAGCCTACATCTCTAGTCATCGTGCACGAGACTGGAGCTGGGGCTGGATTTAGCTCAGTAGCTATGAAAATGTATGCTTTTGCAGAGGACCTGAATCCACAATATTCATGTTAGAGGGCTTCCAACCACCTGTAACTCCAACTCAGGAGATCTGATGCCTTTGACCTCCATGGACACCTGTATTTATGCTCACATACCCACACACAAGTGTATACACAATTAAAAATAAACTAAATACTTTTTGAGAAAGGAGAGCCATGATCTTGTTTTTTATTTGTTTCTCTTTTCTGATCTGGTGCCTCATATCTCATTGGATATTTTTGCTGTAGACTTCATTTATGTTTTTATTTACCCAGTAAACACCAGGAGAGCCTATCTGTGTCAGACACCAAAGGAGAAGTTCCCCAGAAAAGGGTTACTTTACTGATGCCTGTTACTAGGTTTCAAAACTGAGCAAAGATAATTAGTACATCACGAAACTGCATCAGAACAGTAGTATAAGCGTGATGTGCTATTTTCATGATTAGCTTTCTTTGTCAAGCTGTGCTGCAGGACATGTTAGAGTGCTTAGTGGAAGTGGAGTGCTCTCAAGTGGGTATTCAACCCATATCAACAATGATGATGATGATGACAGCGATCATAGCGACAAGGATGAGGGAGTCATGGCACCTTGCAATTTTCTGTAAACAAAAGCATTACACAGCAATGTCTGTTGATGTTGACTTCCCGGCAAGTGCTTGAAAATGATAATTAACTGGAGAGATTGCTACGAAGTTTCTTGGTAACAGGCAACCTTTAATCCAGCTTGACAGTGGCAATCAGTGTGGTGTCTGGAATAAACCATTAATTGTATGAATTATGGTGTTTCATGGCAATTATGAATCTGCGAAGGGGGACATCTTGGGAGAAGAATACCTGCGGAGGCGTTCGCAATGAGATCAGTGAGGTAATGGGTACTGAATGGGGTCAGCACAGACTCTTGGTGTTTGCTTCTATTGCCATGGGCTGTATCTGCTGCCTCATTATGGCCTCGGATCCCAGCAGTCTGCTTGTGTTTTTGTTTTTGCTGAGTCAGATATGTTGAGGCCCAACTCCAGTGCAAAGGAAGGATGGCTGTTCTCAGGATATTGTCCGAGAACCCGTATCTGTCTTCTGAGCTGAGCCTGGTGCAGTATGCTTCCATTTCTCAGTTAGTCATTGCAGGATAGGCGCCTGTTGTCTCACATGTCACTACTAAAGGAATTCTTGGTGAGTCTAATAGCCTCGAGCTTTATACACTAATCAATAACATCTTCTGCACTGGGTCCTCATGCTGGCACTATTTCCTCATTATTTTCTGTAGGAGTGACTTTAGATCAAGTGTCAACCAAAACAATGTCATTCAGTGTGAATCTGTCCTCCTCTTCTTAGCCAAGAGCTGGTCCTCAGACTTGGGACTTCAGGTGATTTATTTCAAATGAGTCTTGAGTAAGGATAGGAAGCAGCATTGTTTGTGAGCCTCTGTCTTCTGCCAGTGTGAGTGAAAGCAAGGGGTAGATAAGAGAGAAGCGGAAATGGCTAGCTTGTTGAGCAGGGGCAGGAATGGGTTAAAGTCTGGAGAGTAAACTCTCTGGGTTCAGAAGGTGATGAGTCTTCTATCATGGGAAGGAAAAACAAACACAAATGGTCATGGTCCTGTTTCTCCCTAGGGGGGAAAAAACCCCTCTATTGTTATGCCATGCTTTTAACAGTCCAGGTGTGCAGTCTGAGTCCAGACTAGACAACAGCCACCTGGAGAAGACAGTCAATCTTTACAGCCATTGTGTTTTTGGGGGTGGATGGGGAGGAGTTACTTCTTTTCAGAGATGGTAATGATAGATCAAGAACTTTACAAATAAACCTGGTGTGGTGAAGCATGTCTTTAATTCCAGCACCTGGGAAGCAGAGGCAAATGAATCTTTGAGTTTGAGGCCAGACTGCTCTATAGAGAGTTTCAGGACATCACAGTTACACAGAGAAACCTTTTTTCTTAAAAAGAAAAGAAAAAAAAAATACCAAAATAACACAAAACAACCAAAAAATAGCTTTACAAGTACTGTGCAAAATTGATAACAACCAAATTCTCAAAGAAAACCTGTGATGTAGGTTGTATTACTATTTCCATTTCACACGTGAGTGAACCGAAACCTGGGACATCATGCAAATTGTCCAGCTTTCACAGTTCCCCTGGGAGCTCATCTTTAATCACATTGGGACCTTGTTGATAACAGGTTAGGGAATGAGACTCAGTAGGTTCCAGACCTCAGCAAGCTGGCTAGATTGAACACAATGGTATTCTGCTCTTTTTCATTCCTGTAAACTCAAAGAATATCACTGGTAAAAGGGGTTCTAATGATGGTGTTTAAACATTAGAGTCAGTTCATGAGGATGGGACACAATTGTCTATCTGTATCTTTGAGGAATTGGTCCCAGGAGTTCTTGAAAATACTTCAACTAGAAGATGTGTAAGAAGCCCCTTTATTGGTGAAAGATCTATATATAACTTAAAAAATGTTTCCATACACTTAGATCATCTCTACATTGCTTAGAATAACAAAGACAGTATAAACATTATAGAGAATTATTATGCTTATTTTATTACTATGCTTATTATAATATTTTAGTTAGGGTTACTATTGCTATGATGAAATGCCATGACCAAAGAAATTTGGGGAGGAAAGGGTTTATTTAGCTTATACATCAGTATTGCTATTCACCACTGAAGGAAGTCAGGACAGGAACTGGAACAGGATAGGAACCTGGAGGCAGGAGCTGATGCAGAGGCCATGGAAGGGTGCTGCTTACTGGCTTGCTTAGCCTGTTTTTGTAAGACCCTCAGAATGAGGAGTCTTCCAGGTTTGGTCGATACCCCAAGAACTCAATGGCCAGTCCAGTTGCTGCAAAAACGCAAGAGGCTTTAATGAACAGGAAATGTTTGCGCAAACGGGCTCCTCCAGCAGGCAGGCTAGGGAGAAGCTCCCTCCCCTGGGCCCAGGTGTTTTTAAAGGCAAACCCACAAGCTTAGGGAGGGGGTGGGACCCTCTGTCCATTGAGTACATGACCCTTGGAGGCCAGATGGTCTGCTATTAGGGTCAGCAGACCTTAGGGCCTCAGGTGTGTTAATTAATCTTGTCTGGGCAAACCAGAGTTACAGCTATCTCTTGACCCTATTTACCACCTGTTGACTCACAGGAAAGGAGGGGCAGTGTGAATTCTTCTTATCTCAGGGCCTTGTGAGAGGAAGCTAGCAAATTCCAAGGAACAGATATTGGTTTCTAGGTTAGTCCATCATTAACATTACTTTTTAGGTCTTTCATTTTTTTTTTAATAGAAACCAGGACCATCAGTCCAGGGATGGCACCACCCACAATGGCTGGGCCCTCCCCTCTATGGATCACTAATTAAGAAAATGTCCTACATCTGGGTCTTGAAAGCATCTCTCTCTTCATTTTCCCCTTTTATTGAAGATAGACTGTTCTCATACAATACATCCTGTACTCCCTCTTGTTTCTCCCTTTCTCTTTGGATCCACTTCCTTTCTGCCTTTCATTAGAAATGAGCAGGCTTCTAAGACACAATAACCAAACGCGACAAAACATATCATATTAAAGTTGGACATGGCAATTCGACAGGAGGAAACGAGTTCCGAGAGCAGGCACAAGAGTCAGAGGACAGAGACCTGTAGCAGGTGTTCTTTTGACCTGCCAACCAGATCCCAAGTCACAACACAGGCTTTTTATTACTTATGAATGCTTGGCCTCATCTTAGCTCTTGTTTTAATCTGTTTCTCTTTAAGTTTTGACTTGGGGCTTTTTTTAAAAACTTTTCTTTTTTTACATATATATTACTTTCTTATTCCTTCTGTGTCTAGCTGGCAGCTGCCTGGCTTCTGGCCCTAGGTTGTCTCCCTCTCTTTCTTTCTTGTTCTCTCTCTCTCTCTCTCTCTCTCTCTCTCTCTCTCTCTCTCTCTCATTCTCCCAATACTAAATTTCTCTTTCTACTAGCTCTCTCTGCCCATCAGCTCTGTTTATCCCTCTCTTGCCTAGCTATTGGCCATTCAGTTTTTTATTAGACCAATCGGGTGCCTTAGACAGGCAAGGTGAAACAAATGCAGAATATTTTTACATAATTAAACAAATGCAGCATAAACAAACACAACACATCTTTACATCTGTTAACAAAGGCAGCAGAAACAAATATAACACACCTTCATATAGTTAAAGTAATATTTTGCAGCATAAACAAATGTAACACATCTTTGTCTAGTTGAAATGATATTCCACAACAGAAACCCATTCCTTCTCACAGTCATTGAGGCATTTTTCTTAAACGAGGTTCCCTCCTTTCAGCTAATTCTAGCTTGTGTCAAACTGACATGAAACTATCCAATAAATTGGTTATGGGATAGTGGTAAATCTATACAGGTTCAGTGTTGACATCATCATTGTAGACCTGATTTCATTAGGACATGTAAGCAGCAATGAAACTTTCATTTGAAATATTGGCATCATCTTTTAAGTCTATATTCCCTAGAGGAGAGAAAAAAGCAAGGCCCGTGTGCTGATAGTTGGTAGGTGTGATTCTAGGGCATCAGGAGGGAGAAAGGGAAGTGAGGCATGGCACCGGGGATGCAGATAGAAAGCTATATGGTATGAATTTGGCCATGCCATTACCAGGAAACAAACACGTCCTGGGAGAATGCCTTCAGCAACACATGAAGAAGAACTGTTTTAGTTATTTCTCTATTGTTGTGAAGCAACGCCATGGCCAAGGCAACTTGTAAAAGAAAGTTTATTGGGGCTTACAGTTTCAGAGGGCCAGTCCATGACCAACATGGCAAGAAACATGACAGTAGGCAGGCAGGCATGATGCTGGAGCAATAGCTGAGAGTTTACATATTGAGACATAAGCATGAGGCAGGGAGAGAGAGAGAGAGAGAGAGAGAGAGAGAGAGAGAGAGAGAGTCACAGTGGCATGGGCTTTTGAAACCTCACAGCCTACCTGTAGTGACACATCTACTCCAACAAAGCCACACCTCCTAACCTTTCCCAAAGAATTCCACCTGCTGGGGATTAAGCATTCAAATTAGGAGCCAACAGGGGTCATTCTCATTCAAACCTCCACAACCACTGTGACTCCAGAAGGAAGCCAAAGAGCCTTTCTGGCAGCTTGTTCCTACCTTCTCTTGTTCCCCACCCCTCTCCAAAATCTCATTGGTCAGTGTTTGTTCCATGGAGTTCCTTGTGGTTCTTATTTAGCCACTGTGGCAGCACAGAACGCTGGTGCTTTGCAGAGCTGTGTATATTGAGTGTGGTTTTGATCTTTACCCAGTGGGAGGCCAGACAGCTGCCAAGGGTAGAAGGTAAAGTGACCAATGGCCTGGGAAGCAGACGAAGCTGGGTGAAACTTGCATAAGCGGTACCTTCCACACAGTCCAGTCATCCTCCTACATCTGCTTCCTATGTTCACGTTCTATGCTTTCTGTGTGATAAGACCTCTGTCCTTTATGTCCTGACAGAGGATGTGCAAAATCACCTGGTCATGGAATCCTTATCATTTGCAGTCTCCTGAAGAGGGTGCATGAACTGACCCACAATCCCCAAAACTGTAGCTGGTTCTAACACACAGTACTCACCACCTCTCTCTTTAATAATCCAGTTTAGTTTTGTGTCTCCCTGGGCACAAATATTGGCTGGGTAGCCTGGTAGAAATTCTAGCCCTGCATCTTTAAGTATTCTGAGTCCTTAGTTGTCTCTGTGGTCTTAGTATTTATTGTGTCCACTAACTCTTACCACTAATCAACTTAAGGGATGCTCTACCAACTCCTCTGTGTTTGAGGTGTGACCCTTTCTGTCGTGTCCTATAGTATCAACCCATGCTCATTGGTGCTGAGTATCTCAGCACAAAGCAACATTTTGAAGCCTGGTTCTTAGACATAAGTACCCCAAAGTACCCAGCGGTAACAACAACAGCTTCCTATGCTGTGGAATTCTTACGGTGCCACTTGGAAGTGTATCCTTCCTTCTCCCAGCTGTTACCACAAATAAGAACTAGGAACTCTAACCTGGTGGAACTCTTCTTCTGGGAAGAGTATGGATAAGGGGAACTACTTCTGTTCCCTCTTCCTTCTTCCTAAATCCATGTATTCTATCCATGGGGACACAGTATTGTACACAGACAGGTTTTTGATTCAGTGCTTATGTAGCATTCAGAGAACAATGCCTGTCCTGGTCAGATGTTTTTGTCAACTTGACACAAACCAGGGTCATTTGGGAAGAAGGAACTTGAATAGAGAAAATACTTCCATTAGATTAATGCATAGGCAAATCTTTGTTGCATTTTCTTGTCTGATGACTGATGTGAGAGAGCCCAGCTCATGATGGGCAGTGCTACCCTTGGGCAAGTGGCCCTGGGTTGTATAAAAATGCAGGCTGAACAAAGCATGGGGAACAAACCAGCAATCAGTGCTCCTCTATGGTCTCTACCTCAGTTCCTGCCTCCAGGTTCCTGAGTTCTAGCCATGACTTCTCCAATGATGGGATGCAATCTGTAAGATGAAATAAACTCTCTCCTTTCCACATTGCTTTTAGTCTTTATCACTACAATAGAGAACTACCTATGACAGTATCCAAGCATACTCTTCAAGTGAATCAGTCGTAGGCTCTCTCATTGTTCTGTCAGCCTGACTGGTTTCTGGTAATGGGGTACACAGTAGGACTGTAGCATCCTGTGGTCACATGTTCATTGTCATGGCACCTATTTTTTTTTTTTTTGGAGTGAATTTCTTGTGTGGGATCGACACTGCATATCTCATATGTTTTCTGATACCAGATGTGACAGAGGCAAGCAGGAAGAGAAGGTGGTATAAAGTAGAATTAATTTTTATAAAGATCAATGTTGTCCCTGTAAGGGTGGACTGCATGGCACCGAGGGCTCCCCATTAGTCTCTGCAACTGGAGTAGTTGGGCACTCATCAGTGACATTGATTGGATTAGACTTGGTGGAAGGGGACCAATGTGGTGGCCATTCAGAGTTGCCATCCTTGACACCAGAGGCACATGGATCAGAAGCTGTTGTGTCACTGGAGTCTGGTTGATGGGCAGAGATTGGCTGGCATCCTTAAGATGCATCAACCTGGCCATCTGGCTGGGTTCCTTCTCTGAAGTAGCTAACTTGCTGGGAGCATCATGTGAAGAACAGCACCTGTTTTATGGTCATAGATTCACATGTAGACTTTTTTACAAACCAGACTTGATGCCTTTAGGACTATAAGTAACCAGCCAAACCATTAGCTGATATCCAAGTACCTGTTTAATCCATACCTCAGGCCACCTCTGCAGATATTCACACTGCTTTGAAATATGCCCCCTGAAGGAGTGCTCTCACCACTGTGTTCTGGGGCATCCTGGAGAGGTGCTGTGGTATGGCAGTGGCATTATTTCATGCAGACTTCCTTGTGAACCAATGTTTATTCACAGGGAACTCCCCACAAAGGCATAGGCAAGGCTCAGGCTGTTCTGTCACTGGGCTCTCACACGGTGTGTGTGTGTGTGTGTGTGTGTGTGTGTGTGTGTGTGTGTGTGTATGTGTCTAGATAGTAGAAGATCAGAAATATCTCCTTTGTGAGGAGAATTTGCTTTCTTTAACATTTGTTTTCAGAGCTCTCTTCTTCATAAGCCCAACACAATTCTTGCCCTTATTTATGTATTTCGGACCTGAGCATCAATCATTTGAGCTCATTTGGCCTACCACAGGGGAAAGATAGAACAATAAAGGATAAATTGAAATGCTGCTGAATGGTCCAGACTTGGTTTCAAATGTTTACCCAGCAACAGATCTTTATAACATACACATGATTCATGGAGAGACAGCACAGCATAGTGTAATGCACATATAAATAAATCCTGGAACCAGATAGCTTGGACCCAAATCTCACCTCTACCACCCAGTGCTGAAGCAAGCATTTGGCCTCTCTGTTTTACCATTTTATCTAGAGACTGAGGACAATATCTCCTATGATATTTTATAACACATGTATTATTGACCATTGTGAGGATTAAAAGCTTACTGTAATTAACTACCTGGAGGCCATCCTGATATATCCCAAGTGTCCTGTGTGTGTTTGTTATTATTTTTTTTTATTAGTTTTGTGTTAAGAGTCAATGCATCTTTTCCCTAACAGCAAAATAATTTACATATATTGAGTGTGTATGTATGTGTATATATATATATATGTGTGTGTGTGTGTGTGTGTGTATATATATATATGTGTGTGTGTGTGTATATATATATATGTGTATATATATATATATATATATATATATATATATATATATATGGGCAGAGATGGGCTGGCATCCTTAAGATGCATCATCCTGGCCATCTGGCTGGGTTTCTTCTCTGCAGTAGCTGACTTGCTGGGAGCATCATGTGAGGAACAGCACCACATGCCCAGGAGTGGCACTGCTCACAGTAAACTGGGCCATCCCATATTGATCATTAATCAAGAAAATGCTGCTACACACTTGTCTACATGCCAATCTGATGGAGGCAGTCCATCAATTTAGGTTCTGTCTTCCAAAATGAGTTTAGCTTGTGTCAAGTTGAGAAACAAAACAAAACAATAACAAGAACAAAAACAAAACAAAGAAACACCTAACCATCACAATATGCTATTTATTTTCTAAATTTTTCTTTTCTTTTATGTGTATGGTGTTTTATGTGCATGTTTGTCTGCATACCACATGCATGCCCAGTGCCTGTGCAGGCCACAGGAGAGTGTCAGATCCCCTGGAACTGGAGTTACAGATGGCAATGAGATGCCATGTGGGGGCTTGAAATTGAGAACCTGGATCCTCTGGAAGAGCAGCCATTGTTCTCAATGGCTAAGGCATGCATCTCTGTAGCCCACAGAATGGGTTCCATTTAACAGAGGTTTACATTTCAAAAATGTGTGTATGTGGGGGAGCAAAGACTTGTTTATATTCCTTAAACATTTAAGTGTTTGATATTTAAACCAGGTTAAGAGATTGTAAAGACTAATACGGATTGCACACATAAATGATGGTAATTATCGTTGCCCACATCCATGTTCCATTTGCAGTGAGACTGCAGATCTTTCCAGCAGGAAGTGGAGTCTAAATGAGTAGTCCACTAACTGCCACATGGTCCAGTTGACGGTTATTAAGGTCCAGGCCTGTGAATGGTGCACCTTTGAACAGGCAACTTAAAGAAAATCAGCAAGCTAAATCTGAGCTGCAGTTAGCTGAACAGCAAACCTGAGCAATATGAGAAGCAGCCAGTTGGGTTCAGGTTGAGTGAGTGGTGATAGGCACCAAGTATGGGATACAAACTAACATTTACCCAGTGCTGAGTATGTATCACCAAAGATACCCACTCATTTCATCTTGGCAACAGCGTTGCTATAGGTACCAAAAACAGTCCTGACGATCTGTTGGTCATATACACAAGGGACATCTCAGCCAAAAGTCCTGCTAAGACCAAAGACAGACAAAGCCAACTCCCATACAGACCTCCTCTGGGGTCTCAGAAGAAATTGATACTGTCAGTGGACGGAAGTTCACAGCATATAGCTTTGCTTGTGTAGTGTGAAAGTAGCTGAAGGCAGAGTGTAGAGGAGTCTGGGGGCCCATTGCATGGGTGCTGAGTCGGGTTTGGAGGTCAGACTTGATCCTTTCATCTCCTCTAGAAATGTCAGTGACTTGAGGTATCTACAGACTGCGTTAGATACACCTGTCTGCTGTGTGGCCAGCATGGCATCAGCTTCTGTCTCAACTGGGGGAGCTTCCAAAGCCCCCACAGAAGTCCTCTCAGGGTTGATTATCCTGCAGGGCCCTGGTTGACAAAGGCACTGGGTTTAGGTTTCATCTTACCTGTTTCTGTGGCTATGGGAGATTGCTAAGAAATGGGTCCTATCTGTTTTCCTACTCACATCCAATGGGAGGAAGACAGGAGAACAAGGAAGACATTCTTCCAGATTGGTGACCAAATTCTTCTTGTGTCTCAGCTGAAATGTGTAAGGTACTTAGGTCTGAGCCATCTTCCAGCAGGAGGATGGGGTTGCTCTGACTGGCTGGAACTAATCAGGTCTTACTCAGGGGCTGCAGCCAGATCTGATGTTTGCTAAACTGCTCTCTTAGGCTGCTGTTGATCTGTTGTTGCCTTTTTTAGCACTAGAGGGTGACTTAAGCTCAGTTTTTCCTAAGTCTGCAATTGCCATATTGTTTAAAACCAGCTATGAGAATGCCCCTAAAGCTCTATTCCCTAGGGTAGTCCTAGTCCTTTCTTTTATAGTCACTGCATTGTGGTTAGGCATGGTGGGATTCTATTTAATTCTGCTCCTTGCCAAGAAGAGACCAGCCTCAAGCTCCTATTGATGAGTTGTAATTTCTCTTCTCCCAAGAAATGGTTTCTTTGTGTTATGCATCCTTGGAGCAGCCAGGGGATGGAATGCTGGAGCACTGAATCAAACCTTGAGCACACATTCTACCAAGAATGGCACAGCATATAGCCAAAACTGTGGGCTGCCTGCTGCTGAGGTAGATTGATGGCCCCAAACTACAATGATCCTTGCTTCAATGTGTCGTTCTTCATCATACTAAAGGAAACTAGGCACTGTGGCCATAACTACCTTCTTTCACTCTTAGGAAGTTAGTCTGGAGTGTGAATACCTATGGATGCTATAGGGATACGGTTGCTGGAGGGTGTTTCTCATCTGTCTTCCTCCGATCATGGCAAGATCGCTGTTCATGTATAAAGGACAGTTTGATCATTCACACAACATGGGGAGAGAGCCATGTGAACATGGAAATAGGAATCAGAGTGGTGTAATTCCAAGCTAAGGAAGGCTAAGAGTTGTCAGCAAACAGAAGCCAGACAAGAGGCCAGGAAGAGTCTCTCCAACAACCCTCAGAAGGGACAGGGACAGCCCTGTCAACACTTCCTGCAACAGTGGTAACACATTTCCTGCTGAGGCCATCTCTGTGTTGTTACAGCTGAGGGGGCCAGCACAGCTGTGTTCAGGCTCTGCGTTCTACTTCATTGTGACCAAGAAGGATTTTGTCTCAGTACTTAATTTGTTCTCCAGCTGTGTCCATCCAGCTGTCCCCAGCCATTTGTATTTTCAGATTTAAGACCCGTGACAGATTTGTTTTCAGAATTGTCTGTCTTTATTTCATAGATGGAATGAGTACGTGTTTTTTCCTCTACCTGACTTTTTTTTTTTTTTATTTTGAGCTGTATTGATAAACTAGATAGGACTAGGTCTATTTTGGGTTTACAGAGTAAATGTACCAGATAAGATTATATTCAGCTACGAGTAATAGGGATCACAACAAAGTATGACTTATATAATCATTGTATTTTTAACTTGCGAATTTAAAAGTCCATAAAAAAGAATCTAGAATGGTCACTTAGGGACCTGGCTCCTTTCATCTTTGTAGCCTATCATCCATAGGATAGGATATCATTCATAGACATAGACATCATCTTCTTGGAGGCAAGATGGCTGCTTTACTTATTGAGTTGAGTAAACGTTCTTGGCTGTGAGAAAGAACACAGGATTTAAAAGGGATAATGAATGCCTATATTATGATAGTATTTGAGTATGACAAAGGTTAAAAACCACAATGATTTAAAGATGAATCTTATCTTTTATATTAATGACTGAACCATTTCCCAAGTATTTATTTCTGTTACTGTCTGTAAATCAAAATACAAACTCCACTGGGGGGAAAAAAAAACAACAACATGCTTTTAGTTAGCAGATAAAGTAAGAGGATACCAAGTGGCTTTTTCATTTACTCATAGTTTTGACTGACCCTCCCTACAACTCCACTTTTCCCTTATTCCCTATTCCCACCCCCTTTAAACCTTTCCTCCTCCAAGTCTTTACTTCTGTTTTCAAATTGCATGTGTTTTACCATCACCTACTCCCCTTCAGAATCCACCCCTCCCCCATACCTCCCATGGCTCCTTTCTTGCTACAGAGCCTTTAAGACACCCACTCCAACTTAATCACAGCTATCTAATATTTCAAGTTTAAGGTCTGCACATGAAAGAGAACATAGTGTGATTGTCTATCTGACCTTGTGTCACCTCACTCAGTGCAATATTTTCCAGTTTTATCCATTTCCTGTAAGTTTCATAATATCAGTTTTATTTATAGCTGAATGGAGTGCCACATTTTCATTTTCCACTCATCGGTTGATTGACTTCATGGCTGAATTCATTAATTAACCATTGTGAACAGAGCAGCAATGAACACGAATGTGCAAGACTCTGCCATACGGTAGAGTCCTCTGGGCATTCGCCTGAGAGTAGTGTAAGTGGGTCATATGGCACATCCATTTTTAACTCTTTTGAGTACCTGACCACTGATTTCCAAAGTTACTGTTGCAGGTTACACTCCAATCAACAGTGAATAAGGGTTCCTTCTTTTCTATACCCTCACCAGCATCTATTATATTCATAAAGGAAACACCGCTAACAAAACTCATGCTTTAACCCAAATTCCAATGCTAGATGCGGGATACTTCCTGTGAGTTGTTGTCTAGAGAGATCGCAGAGGCTTCCAAACAGCATAGGCTATTGCCATTGCTCTTAGGTGCTTCTGCAAGTAGACAGTTGGAACCTGCTTCTGAAGACATTACACAAGCTAATATAAGACAGAGTGAAATGGAGATGCAACATCCAGAAGCTTCCTCTCTACTGGCTTGAAACTATAGTTAATCTTGTAATGCAGGCTGCTGGGGAAGAAGTCACCAATGATCATACCATGCTCTAAACTTAACCTGTTACAATACTGGACTGCTGGACAAGACATACCCACTGGTGCAATAGTGGCGTGAATGTTTTGGGGGTGACTACTCACTTCCTAATTTGATTGGAGGCCTGTTCGAGGAAAGGAAATGCATGTCTGACCCTGTAGAAACCTATGGTTAGGAAGGTCACAGGTCTTGTGGGGAAAGTCTACTACTGATGCTTTGCCAAAAAGAAGTGTAATTAAATGTCTTGGTATTTATATTAATACCCATGGACCACTGCAGCTCTCAGCCTTGGTCATAGAAGCATTTTTTGGCAGTCAGCAATAGTCAAAGCAGCCACTTACAACTGGTCAAAGTACTGAAGCATAGTGATTGTTGAGTACTTGGCCTCAAACAATACATCAGTGCCAACCACTGTAAGGCCCAGAGAACTTGCAGGAGACTGTGGGAGCTGAGGGATGAGGAGGAGTGGGTTGGGAACTGTTTTCTGGGTATGGCCTGACCATTGGAATCATGAAAACACAGCAGCTGTGACTGCCTACACGGAACCTGAAAGAAAAGGAAAGAAGGAAGGGAAGAAGGGAGGGAAGGAGGAAGGAAGGAAGGAGGTAATGAGGGTAGGATGAGGACTAAGTGGTCAGAAAAGGAGGGTTGGTGGGTGGGAAGGCATAAGACTGCAGCAGGGAGAGTGAATATAACCACGGTGGATTGTATACCAGAATTATATGTCAAATATTTGAGTTAAAAACTGAAAGCACTATGAAGAGAGAGTCTTTCATCTATTTTTTTCATTAGTTGTATTCACAGACTAAAATATTATTTGGCATGTAGATGATGCTCAATAAAAATGGTTGGATGATTACATCAGTGGTTTTAGTTTTAAATTTTTCTTTTTTGATTTTTGTAATTATTTTATTAGGTTTTACTAATACAGTAAAGTTTCGTTTTGACCTTAGTGTAGTGATATTTTATTTGTAATCTAACAAATAAAGCTTGCCTGAGGATCAGAATGCAGAGCTAAGTCACTAGTTAACAACACACCTGGTTAAGAGCTAAGCCATTAGTTAGCCTCACACACACTAAGCCACTTGTTAGCCATAGAGGACTGGCAGTGGTAGCCACACCTTTAATCCCAGCACTCAGGAGACAGAGGCAGATGGATCTCTGTGAGTTCAAGAACAACCTGGGCTACATGAGTCTAAAAGAGAAATAGACTTTGTGCCTTTAACCCCAGGACTAGAGAATATAACCAGGCTATATTCAGTCTGCAGTCACTCCGAGGACAGGATCTCCCTGCTTTGGTCTGAGCCTTGGCAGAGGTCAGAACTCTCTAGTGGCTGGCCACTTTGCTTCTTTGATCTTTAGCTTAAACCCCATTATCTGTCTCTGTCTTCATTCTACACCTTAGTATTCAACCAAATACATGGGGTTCAAGTTGTGGTTTTGGTATCATGTTCTAGAGAACCAACTAACCAAATGTCTACTTTAGTGTACTTTCTGGAACCTGTTTCTTACTCAGGAGCTCACTTACATTTCTGGATTTCAAACATCTGGTGCTATAAATGCAATAAATCTTATTAAAGAGATCCTTTTATGCAGAACTACTAATATGATATTATGTATTGTCATGGCAGGGGGTAAGGATGA
The DNA here is from genome assembly GCF_943737965.1 of Phodopus roborovskii. Classification (NCBI taxonomy): domain Eukaryota; kingdom Metazoa; phylum Chordata; class Mammalia; order Rodentia; family Cricetidae; genus Phodopus; species Phodopus roborovskii. The sequence goes on from NW_026126525.1 coordinate 12,124,266, forward strand.
CTAAATACCAAGAAGAGAGACAATGACCAATCTTAACTGTCCAGGAAGGAGTTGCAGAATGAGTGGCAGAAAGGTAATGGGCTGTTCATTTTTTCCCCCAGCTAAAGTCAATGATAACATCCAACAGATCTGTGAGCTACCTCATCAAATACTCATCCGCAAAACATGTTCAAATAGGACAGAGAAGTGGCTATGGCCTACTTAAACATCTACCTGAATACAAAACACCAACAAACTGAACTTACAGTCTTGCATTTCTTGAAGGTAATAGTTCTTTTGCTGTAGCTTGTTATGAAGAAGCCTAGCTGGCGATCTGCAGAGTGTAAGGGCTTCCCACATGTCATTTGCTCTGAATATTAGTTTCTCATTTGTCTCCAGGGAAGATGCAGATATTGTTCTCTGTCCAATGGCTGGGGAGCCAATGGAAAGACAGAGACCAATGATGGTACTCTGTGGCCATATTTCTAAACCCAAGGTTTAAGGGTAGATAAAAGTACTAAGTTCATATGTAGTATCAAAAAATACACACAAAAGAAAAAATATTGCTTCTGATTGTGGAAATGTGGAGAGAATGTATTTTCTTCTTCCTCTCTGTTTTTGCTTCCTTTTGAAAAATTAAAATACCATTATATCAGTTGCCTCTATTATCTTCCCTTCCTCTAACTCCTCCCATGTCTTCTTTGCTCCATCTAGATATTTCCATAGAATAATAACAGTTCCGTTTTGAGGTTAGTTCAGGGAGATTGGATAATCACTGTGGAATATGACTTCAGGTTTAGAAGCTGCAGAGAAGCCAGGACTTCCCTTGAATCCATGTCCTCCTGGAGCAGAAGGGCAGCGGCACTACCTGCAGAATGACCCTGTCAGAACATACTCCCTTTGCTCCTCTGTTAGCCTCAGCTGAAAGTAAGGATTTGTTTGAATTTTAAATGCGCGGTACATCAATCATCTGAGAAATCTAGAAATGGGGACACTGAGATATTGTTATATCTGTATGCAATGCCGTTCTGCAGTGAAGTCTGGAAATGATATGACTGAAGTGACGATCTGTCTTGTTTCCTGTGGATAATTCAGATTGAGCCTTGTCTTCCAAGGTCCATCCTGTGATGATGAACTTCCAGCTTCGCCTCAATCTTAGCCTGAATATTGAGTTCAAACTTCGACCTCATCATCATGCCAACATAAGCATTTGTTACATCTTCTTCAGTAGACAAGAATACTCCCCAAATCTATGTAGGACATAAATAATCAAAATCCAAAAATATCAATGCCCTATTTTGATCATTTACCAAAAAGAGAGGTTAAGGTGCTAGCCTCCATGCCACTCAAAGGACATGATGAATATAAATTGGTTTACTTTCCCCTTATCATGTACACACACACACACACACACACACACACACACACACACAGAGGTTTGTCTTTGTGTGTGTGTGGGTACAAATATGTATAGACCAGAGGTCAACATTAGGTATATCCACAGGACCTGGATACAGTAATTTTTGAGACAAGGCCCCTCAATGGGACTTGGGGCCAGCTGATGAACCTAGGATGGCTAGCCAGTAAGTTCCAGGGACCTGCCTGCCTGCCTGCCTGTCTGCCTGCCTGCCTGCCTGCCTATATTACCTCAGTGCTGGGATTCCAGGCAGACCGCTCAACTGGCTTTTTACATGCTTCCTGGGGACTGAAGTCAGGCCCTCACAAGTGGAAAGCAGCTTTTTACTAGCTGAGCCCACCAGGCTGATGTTTTGTTTCTTGAGTCACACAGGTTCACTAATGCTACTTGCATCATTCAGTGGACTGCAGAGTTCATTTTTTTTTTTTTTTTTAAAGAGCAAGATCATTGAGACTATTCATTTGATGTCCCAATTTGGGGGGGGGGATATGGGTTGTCAGCAGTTTCATGTCTTTTGAATTATCTTAAAGTCCAAAGTTTACAGGATTGGCTGAAGGTGCCACATTGTCTAATTAAGCAAATGCCTGCCCTTTGGAATTTCTTTGGCAGATACTAAGGAAAAGAATTATGGTTTTGGTGTAAGAGACTTCTAGATTTAGGATGAGGAGCAGTGGGGGGTTCTGGGGGATTAACATTTCATAAATTGAAATTGAATATAGCCTTTGCCAGGGAGTGGTATCTCAATTTACACAAAAGATCAACTCAGGAAAATTTGTGCATGCTCTAACCTTCAATAAGTATAATCACCCTGGAAATTGCCAAAGGGCTTCAGTGGATTAGGAAACCTGGTTGTGAATCTTTTTGCAGAGGGAAGAATATTCTTTTATTATTTTTAAAGTATCAAATTTGTTTAAAATAAATGTTACATGGACTTAAAATGTTAAATATTAAAATATACCAGCAGTATAAACATAGTATTCATTTGCAGAAAGAAGATTTCATTTCTAAAATTGGCGGGGGTAAAAGTAGCATATTGTTACCTTCTTCAATTCTAGCAAGAACATTTTCTAAAAGTTTAAATTTTAACAGATCAAGCCTTTGCATTTCTTTCCTTCTGTCCTCCACCTTCTTTCCCTTTCTTCCTAACGTAGTTTTCAGAATGTAGAAACCACAGCCCTCATTTTGCTGCTTTCATCTCTACAACCTGCTCAGTGTGGGTCCTGTAGTGTTAGAATCCAGACTAAAGTGCTGCTCAGGCCACAACACCTATAGTACCCTCCCCTCTCAAAGATGCCCATAAGCCCACTACTGAGGGCCTGCAAATCCATAGCTGAAGGACTTCTAAGGTGTGTGAGTGGGGATGGGAGTGGGAGCATGGGGCTGGTTTTACATCAGAAACACTATGAATAACCACCCGTCCTGACCTCCACCCCCAGGAAGCAGAGAGCCTGGCTATAGGCTCATTGTGTGAGATTTCTTTCCTCAAAGGGCTACAGGAAGGGACCCCACATCTGAGACCTTCAAGTACCATATATAGACACCCAAACAAGAATTACAGCTGCCATCATAGTCATATGACATTGTACATTATCTAACAATGTAATTACTTCTGTGGATGGGAACTCCTAGGAAGAAGCTTCATCTGAAAAGACAGATTGACCAATAGAACTGCAGTGATGTGGAAAGTTTGGAATGTTGTAGGCCCAGAGTCTAATTACACTTTATTTTGGGCTAGCTTTAGCTCTCTAAATAACCATTCCTTGCCCACCTCAATGTCAGGATTAACATTCTGTGATGAACAGATAAAAACCTTCTAGAATTTATGAATAGAAGAAACACTAGTTTCTACCAACTCAAAAGCTAAACATGTCACCAGACAGTGTCGGAGGTCTATGGAAGGGAGCCCTCCATCTGCTCTAATCAATATATTTTTAAGATGCTGTTTCAGTAACTTCCTTTGTTCCTTTACTGTAGAAACCCATTAACTGCCTCCTTGTAGGAACATTGTATTTGGGGAGACCTAATGTATGTTCACGGGCCATGGTCACTCATTATTCTGGCTCTAGAATAAGCCATGTCTGTTGTTCCTTTGAGGTGAGAGCTGTTTTTTTGGTTGATACTCTCTGAGGCTTTCTCAAGAAGTAATTGGAGTCCTCTTCCTCAGAGAATCTATCCAATTTTGAGTAAGTAAAATTATTAAAGGATAATTTTGTAAACTTCATTCCAAATTCTGACTTGGTGTGTTCAATGTCTCCTCCTGACAGTGCCCACCATAAAAACCCTAACCCTGGCACCTTTTTTTTTTTTTTTTCAGAGCCAAATTTGTGCTCAAATAAATGGCCATCTCCCTGCCAACTAAGACTTCAGCAGGAATGTGAGATTCTAAATAGATGGAAATAGGAAAATTGGAGTTGATGAAGGCAAAGGGACAGGAAAGCACCGATCAGGGTCCAGGCAGTACTTTTGCCTTTGAAGCTGACCTTGGCAAGCTGCAGTTCTTCAGAGAAGAATCTAGCACTTTCTAGGAGATTTCACCTCTAGTGTTCTGTGCTTCCTGGAATTTGGGTACTTTAGAGAAGTTGCATCTTGTTTTTTAAACAATTTTATTTAAAAAAAATTATTATATATACAGTGCTCTGCCTGCAGGCCAGAAGAGGGCATCAGATCTCTTTACAAATGGTTGTGAGCCACCACATGGTTGTGTGGTTGCTGAGAATTCAACTCAGGACCACTGGAAGATGAGCCAGTGTCTTAATCTCTGAGCCATCTCTCCAGCCCCCCAAAGTTGCATCTTAACGGTGTTTGTTGCCTATGTGCTAAGTGTGGAAGCTTGAGGCTGAAGGCCTACCAAGAGAAAAAGAGAAAGTTGATTCTGTAGCCCAGACTCATGTTCATTTACTCGGTATCTCCAGGTCTCCAAAGCTGTAAGGAATTGGCTAGTTAGGTTAAAATGAACTTGGTAGTAGGTGGCAGTTTGCTTGATTCGTTATATCTGCAAACGTTATTTTCTGTCAGTATCATAAACCTTTCAAGGCACTTTAACTTTTGATGGGACCCAATAAGGCCCATTTTTTTTTTTTTTTTTTTTTTAAGACAGCTTTAAATTGCAGGAGTGGATTTTCAACTCAAGGTGGCCAGATAACATGAGGAGAAGGCAATTCTCATTTTGTACTTGGAGAATTCAACTTCTGAGGTACTTATTTTCCCAGAAGTGGTTGCTCTGCTCAGAACTGGCTGGAGGAGTCCCGTGGGACTCTGCAACTCAGCTTGACTCTGAGGCTCAGCTCAAATCCAAGACTGCCTCAGCAGCTTTGCCAGGCTTTCGGCGGAGATGCTCCTCTTAAGCCACAATTCTAACAACCATTGAGCCGCATGGTTGGCTGGAGACCCTCCATTGTGAGGCCTTGGTAGTACAGAAAAAGAAACAGTGCCTGTCTTTAGGATGTGAAACACCACTCGAGAAGGTGGGAATGTCAGGGATTTGTTGAGGCCCAGTAAGGTAAAGACACTTCTTCCTGACTGTCAGAACGGAGTATGAGCTCTACTTCTGGCCCTGGTTGACAACATGACATTTCAACCTGTCCCTGAAGTTAGATGGTTGTGTACTGTTGAGTCCTCCCTTAGGAGTGAACCCAACTGGGCCTGACAATCACCTGGACAAGAGACCACTACTCAAGAAAACTAGGTTACCTAAAGCCTGCTAGGGAGATGGGAAGAATGATTATCCTCTAATGAGATGGTATACTTGGACTTTCCAAAAGCTCCTCCCCCCACTCTTTCCAGGCAAGCCACCCCCCTCCCGCAACCCGCCCCCCTCCCCCCCCCAGGCAGCTTCAGTGCTTCCAACAGACAGCACTGCCTGGCCTGACTAAAATAATGTGAATTTTCTTCTTTCTTCTTTCCGTTTTTTTTTTTTTTTTTTTTGGGGGCCATGAACCAAAAGTCTAAACATGTTCTTCCTGACACTGGGCCTTCCCACCATTCTCTGACGTCTCTTCTTGCCCTCCAGAAGCATCATGAGGTTCTGTTGGGTCTGTCCTTTCTGGATTCTGTCTGAGAGAGTCATAACTTTTCCTCCTTCTCTGATGTCTTTTTCTTCAAGATGGTGGGCAGAACTCACAAATGTTACTTCTCATACTTGGGCCTTTTCATCCTATCTAAAGCTGCCCTCTTCATCACGTGACAGATCTCTCTCCCAGCTTAACATAAGCACAAGGCTCTCTTCTCTAACACTTCCACATAGCTTGCTGCTCTGGGGGGTTTATTTTAAATGCTATTTAGGCTTATTTTGAGCCTTTTTAAAAAATTATTCTATTAATGAGACTTAGAACTTGTTCTAGATTGTTTTCTGCTGTGGTAAACACCACGATCAAGAGCAACCTGGCTTATACCTCATGTCACAGTCGATCATTGAGGGAAGTCAGGGCAGGGACTCCTGCAGGAGCAGAGGAGGCAGGAACCATGGGGTGAAGCTGCTCACTGACTTGCTCAGCTGGGCTGGCTAGTTTTTATGTCAGTTTGACACAAGCTCTTGTCATCTGAGAGGAGGGAGCCTCAATTGAGAAAATGCCTCCATAAGATGGGGATGTAGGCAAACATGTAGGCCATTATTTTAATTAGTGGGCCATGGGGAGGACCATGGGTTGTGGGTGGAGCCACCCCTGGGCTGGTGGTCCCGGGTTCTATAAGAAGCAAGCCATGAGGAACAACAAGCCAGTAAGCAGCTCCCCTCCCCGGCCTCCACATCAGCTCCTGCCTCCAGCTTGGGCTCCTGTCCTGACTTCTTCCAGCAGTGAACAGTGAGTGATGAGGAAGTGTAAGCCAAATAAACCCTTTCCTCCCCAAGTTGCTTTGGCCAAGGTGTTTCATCACTGCAATAGAAAACTTAACTAAGACATCAGCCTATTTTCTCATACAACTCAGGGTCACCTGCCTAGGGGGTGTCACTGCCCACAGTGGCTTGGGCCCTCTCACACCAAGTATCAATCAAGAAAATGCCTTGAGACATGCCCACAGGTCAGTTGGATGGAGGCAATTCCTCAGTAGATGTTTCCTTTCCTAATGTGACTCTAGTTTGTCAAAAGTCAACAAAAACCAGCACAGAATCCCAAGAGGGGACTCCAATGTCCCTAGTAGCTGTTTATTGTGACCCCTGATTGGATGCCCCCAAATCTCCATAGCACGGTCTTCAAGCATTCTCCCAAGTTTTTTCTTAAATTCTTTTATTAGCAAGGCTAAAAACCTAACAGGAACTCTCGTTTCCCTGGCAACACTTGGCCATTTTGTGCCTTGGTGATGAAGCTGTAGAAGAATGGAAACTGATTCTATAATGTACAGGATGGAAAATGATCCGTGTGGTTGCCGTCTTGAGTTCAAAGTCCAGTTTTACTTTTTACTGCTTCTGGAGTATAAGTGAGTCTTTTAGCCTCTCACGAACTGAACCCCAGTTCCCCCATCTGGAAAATAGTAGGGAATTCTTATTCATAGGCTAGTGGTGCAGATTAAATGAGGCTGCCTGTGGAACACTTTGTTTACAAAAATTAGCTTTGCCACAATTTAACATCTCTTTTCTCTGGCTTCCCCCCTAGATCTCTGTTGTGTTATTTGTCCTATACAACCAGATATTAATAAATACGAGCGCATTGGAGGGCTTGGGACAATCTCTATGATTTCTACAATGTGGCAGGGTATATGTGGGAACTATACAGGTTAGGTGGGAGTGGGCTGGAGAAGAGTGATAACTAGAAAACTTTTGTCTTGTACTTTTGAAAGTGATGTTGATAAAAAATGTTTTTTAGAATATACACATGAGTACTGTATTTACATAATTTCTAACCATCTCTTTCTCCCCAATTTTAATCCTCCAGAAGCTGACAATAAAGCAGCTAGCATCCCATGTAGGAAGCAAAATTTTACTCATTAGTTTTAAAAGCTGGCTTAAAGGAGATGGGACATGGCTGTGATCACACACACACACACACACACACACACACACACACACACACACACACACGCTAATGTTTAGATTGCCTAGGGACTGAGCAGGGACTGTATCATGGTTTTGCAAACCATGAAAAACTCATTTAGAAACTTTGCTTAGGGCATGTTTTTGTTTTATTTTGTTTTCAATTAACTTAACAGTCCTGGTTTGGGTAATTAAGACCAGACCACTGATGGTGCCTCATCTCCAGAGTGATGAAAAAATTAGATGAGGGAATATTCAAAGTGGCTAGGAAAAACAGGGGACTGGAAAGTTCTAGATTCTGTAGGCCTATTAAGGCTTATTTCCTATTCTAAATTCTCTCAGAACTTATGATTTTTTTAAATGTAGCTTGGCAAGCAATTAATGAATTAATTTTTTCATGTAGAATCATAGTCTGGGGCATTATTTTGCAAGATTCTAATGCCAGTAGCTGTTCTTTGGTGTAGTCAGCTCCCACCAGTTTTATTTTTAACCCCGTCTTGATTATTTCTAAACCCCTTAATTGTGAAATTGCATTTTCTTTCATTAGGAGAGATTTATTCACTAGAGGTAACTAGGACAGCATGCTATCTTTAATACCTGTTGCTGAATTCTGAGATGGTCCTGAAGGCATTAATGGATAGTTCTTGATAAAAATAAAATATCTAGAAAATGAAACAGCTCATGGCCAAGTCAATAGTTTGAGTCATCTGCTCAGTTTTGTAAATACTAAAGAAACCCTGCTGAAAATAACAATGGCAGCAATGACAGGGTTGACAGCAATGACCTCCTGTAGGTATCAGGTGACATACTGAGTGCAAGAGACAATTGAGTGAACCCCTGATAGGGCCCCTGTGCCCTAATGGAATTTTCTCTGGTAAGGAAGATTATCGCTCTTAGCACCACTAGCAAATAGATAAGTGAAGCAATTACAAGCTGTATAAATATTATGATGAAAGAAAAAAAATAATATTGAGATTAATGGGCTGTGAAGGGGGACACACACATCCAATAAGGTAACCATCAAACGTTTCATCTAAAATCTACAGAGGAGAAGGAGTTTATATTTCAAGGTGTACATAGATATAAATTTGGGACAGAGGAAGGAGCATGTGCAAAGGTCTGGAGGATTTTGGTTTAGTCAACAAATCGAGAGAGGGCTGGGGGAGGAGGGGAGGATTTGGGTTGGGGAGATGCCATGGGGTCAATAAAAGTGTACTGGTCCTGTCTCCCTGGACAACTGCTTCTTCATCCCACCCACCTGCCACTTTCTAAGCTTTTCAGCTGCTTCCAATCCAGAGCAAGCTTTCCTCAACAAGTACTGCTGGTTTGTCTAGTTTCTTCCCCTCCTACCCAGGGGTGGAGTTGGAAGAACCATGTTTTAAGGTTTCTATCACTGTGAAGAGACACCATGACCATGGCAACTCTTGTGGTGATATATTATTTATGATTTATTAAAGTCACTGGAGATAAAAATAGCAAATCAGCCATACTAGCTAGCTCTAGAAGCTGGGAGGTGGTGGCACACACCTTTAATCCCAGGACTCAGGATTAAGAGGTAGATGGATCTCTGTTAGTTCAAGGCCACACTGACTATATGAAATTGATCCAGCCCTAAAGAAACAGCTCATACAAAGGTGATCTCAGCACCTGGGATACATGCCTTTAATCCCAGCATTAGGGAGGTAGAGACAGGAGTGATATGGCCAGGTAAAGAGAGGAATAAAAGGCAGAAGGAGACAGGAACTGAGAGCTTTTTCCTCTGAGGATTTGTACAACAGAATTGCCATTTCAGCTTGGCTGCTTTGCTTCTTTGGTCTTCAGCTTGAAGCTTGAACTCCAATATCCATCTCTGGGTCTTTTATTTTTCATGCTACAACTCTTATGAAGGAAAATATTTAGCTGAGGTGAAGGCTTACAGTTTCAGAGGTCTAGTCCATTATCATCATATGAGGAAGCATGGTAACTGGGAGTCTGGCTGTGTGCAGGCAGACATGGTGCTGGAGCATTCTACATCTTGATCCAAAGGCAACAGGAAGTGAACCGAGATGCTGAGCATGGATCGAGCATATGAAACCTCAAAGCCCACCTCCACAGTGACACACTTCCTCCAACAAGGCCACACCTACTAATAATGCCTTTTGGGGGCACTCTCTTTTGGGTCATTTTCTTTCAAACCACCACAGACCCTTATCTATGAATTTGGTTTCTTATACTTATACTTATACTGATCTTGACTTCTGGTAACAAGGTTTTAAGAGGCAATGGTGCAGGACTGGGAGCCAGCCTCATCTCATGCCCAGCCAGCATCAGTCCCACTCTTACCTTGTGCTTGTTCTTTTGAAGAACTCCTGCCCTACATCAGAGACATGAACCTAAATAAACCTTCCCAGACCATGCCTTCATTCAGTGTATTTTCAAGTTTGAATGAGGGACCTGGTGTAGTCAAGGTGCTGTCTGAGAGAGGCCATGATACAAACATGAACAAGCTCTCTCCTTCCTCTAGAGCAGTAGGAGGGACAGACAACATGATATCTTCAGGGATAGGAATGAGAAAGAAGGCGTGCCCCATATGTCCCAGGGTTCAGGGCACATTTCCTAGTCAAGGCAAATAGAAACACAGGAAACATGTGTGGCAAGATGAAAGGGGTGGGAATAATCCCCTGGGCAGAATATGCAGTGGGAACTGAGGAGGTAGGAAGTGCCATGGTGTGAATGAGCTCCAAGTAGTCTGCCCTCATCCAGGGACTGGGGTGGGCTTTGTTTATCCACTATGTGGAACCACTCATCTGTGCTAATGGCCCTTACATAGATTTGCTGGCCTTTGGAGACAGCTCTGGTATAATCTATTATTCTCCCACTTAATAAACTCTGGTGGCTTTTTGCTAACATGGAGGCAGCTGCTGTCTGCTGGTCTTGTTGAGATAGCACAGCATCCTTCCCTGTACTCACAAGGAAGCTGGCTGTCTTTGAGATGTTCTCCTTGGTCATTTATGAAGTCATTTGAAGTTCAGTGAGCAGCTCTTCCTGTGACTGATCCCCATAGGAAAGGAGTCCTTGGCTCTTCAGGGTGGAGGCTTCCATTAGCCTCTTTTCTGCTTTTGTGTAGGGTTGGCATCCTCTGAGAATGACAAAGGCAAAGAGATGAGAAGTGAGGAGGACATACACACTTTGCTATGACATAAATCGCTCCAGACTTTAGCAATAAGGAAAGATGGCCACCAAACTCAAGAAGAAAGTTGTCTGTAAAGGCAGGTCTAACAACACTGTTTTCTTCCCGGGGCAAGAGATCCAGGAGAGAACACTCTGGAATCATTATTCACACCAAGAAAGGGAGTCTTGGGCCTCAGGAGAAAAGGCTAGCAGGCAGATTTCAACTACAATAGATGGTTTTGCCTTTTTTGCATACACATTTCTTCATTCACCCACTCCTCGATGAACTGAACAAAGCTTATTATTTAGAATTTTTGTGTCAGGCAGTATGCAAAGCTTTGGGACTGTATCTATCAATAAAAGATCACTCCTCTTGAGCTCACAGAACTGATGGCTGGATGCTGAATTTGTGTGTCTAGAGGAACAGATATTTCAGGAAGCGTTTAATATAAGATATGATTACATAGCACCCAGAAGCAGATGCCGTTCCTAGGGAACACATATGAGTAACTGACCTAGAGGTCAAGGAAAGCTTCCTGACGCACATCAGCCCTATTACTACAGAGGCTGAGGTTCTCCAGGAAGGACTCATCCATAGCAAAGTGACGTTCAGCAAAGTCATTTTGGAGGCTAGAATAAGCAAAGGAATCATGTAAGACAGCCTCTGGTTGGTGTCCACATCAAAGTCCCCAAGGTCCCCAAGACTACCACTCCTGTTCACTGCGCTGTGGTGGGCAACTTCATGAGAGCTCCCAGGAGTGGGAGTTGTCAAGTCTCATCTCAGGCTCTCAGCTTGTTTCTCCTCTTCTAGTTCATGCCCTCTCTAGCTGCAGCAGGAGCTTGCTGGGCCCAAAGCAAGGGAAAGTGCCCTGGGCACCATATTGTAGCAAAGGGGGAAGGTAACATGTAATGAGGTGCTCTGCTATCCTAACCACAGCGGTTCTGAGAATAGTATCCCTCTTGGGAGTCTCAGAAGAAATAGGCCATTGTGCCTAGCAGTGGCCTTGATAGAGAATTTGTGTGTTGGCCTTCCTGACTTTTATGGCTCTCCATTCCCTAAGAGCTCATTTCTAATAAACCCCCTGGACTCAGGTCGTCTCTTTCAATCTTTTAGGGGAGGAGGTGTTTAGACAACTGGTCACCTAAAGACCGATGGAGCATCCCATGATTTTAAATCGTGTACCAGGTACTGCATCTTTATTGCTACCCAAGTTCTCATATCATCTTCCCAGGGGGATGCTTGCTGATTACTGCTGTTTGCAAGTGCCTGAAGTGCAAATCTCAGTTGACCACAAATTAAGCCTGGGATCAGAGTTTGGGATTTCTGACTTTAAAGACTATCTGGACTGCTCTGTTTTCTGTTGCGTTCACTTCTTGAAAATATGACTAATTCTGTGTGTCCATTTCCCGAGTTCGATTTTGCATCTTTTGTCAGAACTCATCCTTCCAAAGGAATCATCCAGTCAAACAAAGCAATTGAAACAGCTGTTTGGTTGCCATCCTTGATGCTTTGGAGCTGCGTTCAATAGCTGTCTCTAGCTCATTTTTTTTCCTTACAACCTCAGCTTATTTTAAGGTCCTTTGACAGATGAAACAAACTCAGGAACTGTTTCCTTTGGGAGATAATGGTTTACCTTAAAAACTCCTTGTCCTGAGATCCAAAGTCATTGACTTCCACTGCTCAGCAAATGTTAGTGGGGGAGAGAAGTATTTCCCATACTCTGGCCCATGTTAGAGAGTGGCTCTCAGATCCAGATGAAACCTTTCAGTTTATATTTTGTATGGGGAAGTTCGATAATCTCTATGATTTTCAGGCATTCCTGGGCTGACTGCCATCACCTGGATCTGAAGGGTCTAGCTTCTTGCAAGATTCTCATCATCAGTAGCAACAATGCAAGCTGCTTGGAGTCTGTTTTCTCTTTTTTTCACCCAACTTTAAATGCCTTCCTTATACGAAAGGAAAAGAAAAACCTAGTGGCCTAACTAGGCTACCAGAGAGAAGAGTGAAATAACATTTTTGGCTCTCAGGGTCATTTTGTTTGTCATTTTGTGAAATTAGAGACAGATGGACAATGCCTGTGAGTTGTGGGAAATTCTGTTCTATATTCCAGCCAATTCTGGGAGTTCTGGAAAAGGGCAGAGAGGAGAAAGAGAAAGTGATTTGGATGCAGCAGAATATATATGCTAATTCTGTGACAAAAATAGCATCAAATCTGCAAACATTAATTCTAAGCAAGTCTCATTCTCAAATGGCATTAAAAAAAAAAAATAAAACAGCTTTTTTTTTTTCTTTTACAGTATTAAGTGAATTTCAACTGATTGCTAATGGAAAAAGATCCAGAAGTCATCTGGATCCTCTTACTGAAGAGTATCAGTTTTGTCTTAAGGACCAAGAGAGAAAAGGCCACTCTGATGGCCCAGTCAGCAATCTGTACTTAAGGCAGATTAGACGTCACCGTGGGCTGGTCAAAGTTGCCCAAGACACACATTGGGGTGACTGGTAAGGCACTGAGGAGGACCAAGAAGCAGACATTCACATTTACTTTCTTTTTTTTTCCTGTGCAAAATGGATTCAGAAACCAAACACGGGTCAGCCAGGAGCCTGAAGCCACTGAGTCAAGGCTTAGAATGTCTCTGTCACAGCCAGCTATGAGGCAGTTTGATTTTTAACTAGAGGGTCAGTTTCTAAGGGTGAGAAATGAAGAACAGTTGTGTGTTCTTGCAACTTCTTCAAGCTCCAGTTTCTCATTTGTGAGACAGAGATGCAAATCCTTCCTCTATCTAATTAAGAAGGTTGAAGGGCACCTTACAGACAGAAATATTTTGTAAACCATTAGAAAAGTCAGTTTGATACTCTGTTATAGGTCAATCGGCATGGGCTAGGAGTGCACAGGCATTGTCCAGGGGAAGGGTTCTCTCTCTAGTAGTTTCTAAAAGTTATTCTATGTTTCTAAATATAGGATAACTACTAATATGTGCAATATTTACACTAATTTTTTTATTAGTATATGCTCCTTTACCATGTTTCAAAGAATACTATGTCAAAAATATCGGCACTGTCCTGACTAGTTTGGCAATTTGACATAAACTGGAGTTACCTGGGAAAATGGGACTTTAATTAAGACATTCACTGCCTCTGCCAGATTGGCCTAGAAGTATGCCATGGTGGGGTGGGGGGTGGCATTTTTTTGATTAATGATTGATGTGGTAGGCCTGGCCTATTGTGGGTCATGCCAACTCTAGGTCGGTATGGACTAGCTTGTGTAACAAAGCAATTTTGACCCGCCAAGGGAACAAGCTCGTAAACAGCTTGTTCTCAGCTTCAGTTCCTGTCTCCTGGTTCCTGCTTTGAGTTCCTGTCCATTGCCCTTAATGAAGGATTCTAAGCTGAAATAAACCCTTCCTCCACAAGTTGCTTGTGATCAGGGTTTTTTTTTTTTTTTTTTTTTTTTAATCATAGCAACAGGAAACAGACAAGAATATGTATGTCATAGAACTAGATAAAAAAATTCCATTTCCCAGGAAATCTTTGTATAGTGAACTGACTTACAGTCCACACCGTAATTTTGATGCTTAGAATTGGTGTAAGGCAACTGTCTTCATCTGTTGTCTATTGCTTCTATGAGATCACATCCCAAGTCACAGTCCATACGGGGAAGCCAAGTCAGGAACTCAAGCAAGGCAGGAACCTGGAAGCAAAACTCTGCAGGCAGGAACTGAGGCTGAAGCCATGGATGGATGCTGCTTACTGGCTTTCCCCCCCATGGCTTGCTAAGTTTGCTTTGTTATACATCCCCAGACCACCTGCCACTCATAGAGGGCTGGGCTCTTCCATGCAAATAATTCATCAGGAAAATGCCCTATAGTCTTGCCTACAGGCAATCTGCTTGGGGTTCCTCTTCCCAAATAACTCTAGCTTGTGTCAAGTTGACAAAACCATAGCCAGGATAGCAAGTAGAGTCTCAACCAGTCAACCTTTTTCTCTGGCTGTCTTGATCCTGAACTGTGGGTATCAGGGCATAAGGCTAGCCAATGGTGCAGGAAAAGTGTGGTTGGATTAAATACATTGTACTTTTCAAGAGTGTAATGGAAGACAAGTGGATGCTCAGGACTTGTGAATTCTTTCCTTCTCTTCTCTGCCACTGTGAATGACCTGACTTGCAGAACCTTGAATAGTGGGTGGCTTTTTAAAAAAGACAACTTATATATGTGGCAGGGTTTTTATGGAGTGGAACAGAAGAGAAGCATCCTGTTCTTTTACAATGTTTTCTTCTTTTCCTCGAATGAATTATTGTCCTGTTCTTTTCATTGAAGGATTCTCAGGAAAAGGGAAGTAGAGTTCAGTTTGTGTTGTAATTCATGTGCCAAAGAAACCTCAGTGACACCAGATACAGGCTGCATTAGAGAAGAGGTCATTTCTGCCCTTCTGTTGTGAGCAAGAAGGTAAATGCATGTAGTTAGTCTAACAAATGTTATCTTTTATTATACTGAGGATTGTCATACAAGACTCACACTTTAAGTTCATAACTATAGTTCTAAGCCTATCTCCCCAGGATGATCACATGTGTGACATATTTTAGCTGAAGGTTAGGTCCAGTTTTTTAACAGAAGTCTTTGATTTGAGGGGTAGGAGGTAGTGTCTTTCCAGATGTGGATAGCAGAGCCTTGCTCTTGGTCTCTGCTGATAGACTGTCCAGTAGGTATCATGGGGTTCTAGACCTGTTTCTGGTTATCTTGAATTAGTGATGTGTCTGAGTTCTGGTTTCAGGAGTAACCTTGGGTTACTATGTTTGCATCTTCCCCTTACAAAGTAACAGGCTTTTTAGAAGTCACTAGCAATAAAAAAGAACTTATGAAATACCTCATAGCTCCTGACTTTATTTCTTATATTTCTTATATAATTATTAGTGATTTTTAAAAATAAATTCAAGAGATACTGATAAGTATCTAACCTGAAACAAGTCTGTTAGTTTGTGGGGGGAAAACCCTACCATTAGGGTCTTATCTTTCACATAAATAAATATTGCGAATACATACTAAGATTTCTGTGCTCTCCACCAGTCGCTGTTGCCTTATTAAGAATTATGTAGCCATGTTAACTTGGAAGGAAAGAAGAGGAAAAAGGAGGATTTTGATGAGGCAACTTTTGAGGCAAGATTCTGAACTTAGCAGGGGACTTCATTAGATAGCCTACTAAGCAGAACGGAGGAGAAACTTCATTGATCATCAGCTGATCAATAGGCTAGCTGAAGGGAATGTGTGGCAGTGTGTGGGTGGGAGAGGGAGGCAGGACAAATAAAATATAGTTTCTTACTTTAATGAGCTCTCTATCCACCAGGGGGCCAGGCATATACAAATGCAAATACTATTTTGAGCATTGCTATGGTTGGGGGCTTGGTCTGAGTGCTCCCTAAGGGGCCATTAAAGGCTGGGTCTGCTCCAGATGCTGTTTTGAGGTGTGGGAACCTTTGGGAAGTAGTTTATAATGGAAGGAAGGCCTTAGGTCTTTGGGGGTACAGTTTGAGTGAAATCATGAGAACATTTTCTCTGTCACTATTTTTGGCTTGGGTGCTGGCTACTTTAATGTCAACTTGATACATTCTAAAGTCATCAGGAAGGAGGGAACCTCAATTAAGAAAACACCTCCACAAAATCTGGTTGTAGGCAAGCCTGTAGATCATTTTCTTAACTAGTGATTGGTAGGGGAGGGCCCAGATCATTGAGGGTGGGTCCATCCTTGGGCTGGTGGTCCTGGGGTCTATAGAAAGTCAGGCTGAGCAAGCCACAAGGAGCAAGTCAGTAAATAGAATCTCTCAAACACCTCTGCATCAGCTCCTAACTCTAGGTTCCTGCCCTGTTTGAGTTCCTGTCCTGGCTTCCTCCCATGTAGAACAGGTATGGAAGTATAAGTCAATAAACCCTTTCTTCTCTAAGTAGCTTTGGTCATGGTGGTTCATCACAGCAATAGAAACCCCGACTAGGGCAAGTTGGTACCAAGATAAAGGAATACTGCTGTGACAGACTTGACCATGCTGTTTTGGGGAGGATTGTGGAAGGACTTGGGAAAGCTTGGGGAGGTGTTCCAAGGGAGCTTGGGAGTGGAGAATGTAGAAAGCCATGCAGATGACCCAGGCCTGGCTGGGGATGTTTGTGAGTCAGTGGCTCCATCAGCTTAGGAGAGGCTGTTGGTGAAGGTGCAGCCTGATTGTAACAAGAGATCCCAGTGTGTTGGAGATGCTAGTACTGTGTGATGACTACCAAGAACAGCAGCGGCAGTGGAGTTGGGGACAGCTGTGTGTGCTGCAGATGGTGGAGGTGAACAAGTGACTCGAACCATTTGGAGGCACCCAAGAGGTCTTGAGTGGACCACAGGTACTGGACAGTGAGTGTTCACACAATTGGAGTTGGTTCTGCTTTGTTCGGATTGTGACTGTGCCCTGGCTCTTCCTGCTTGAAGTAAGAACGTGTTTAATTTAGTTTTGATTTTATAAAATCCCACAGTTGAGAGACTTTGAATTAAAAATATTTTTTTTTATTTTAAAAAACACTTTTTTTTTTTAAGAGACTGAATTTTTAAAGTGTTGAAATTTCTAAGACTGGCACTTTTACATTTTAAAATATTTTATATTATGATGTCCAACTTAATTTGTAATATTGGGGATGAACAAGAAAGGAAAGGTTGTGGCAGAACAGTGATTTGTTTGTGTGTGTCAAGTTGACAAGTGGTCAATTGTGTTATGTCAGCTTGACACAAGCTAAAGATTCATGTCAACCTGTCACAAGCTAAAGTCTTATGAAAGGATGGAGCATCAACTGAGAAAATATCTTTATAGATCCCGCTGTATGCAAGCCTGTAGGGCATTTTCTTAATTGTTGATTAATGGGGGAGGGCCCAGTCCATTGTGGGTGGTGCTATCCCTGGCCTAGTCGTCCTAGGTTCTATAATAAAGCAGGCTGACCAAGCCATGACGAGCAAGCCAGTAAGCAGTGCCCCTCCTCGGCCTCTGTATCAGCTCCTGCCTCCAGCTTCCTGTTCTGACTTCCTTCCATGAAGAATAGTGATGCAGACATATAAGCCAGATAAACCCTCTCCCCTGCAAGTTGCTTTTGGTTATGGTGTTTCATCATGGCAACAGTCACACTAACTAAGACAGCTTGGAAATAATTGTCTGCTCTCGTGTTCCTACAGGGACTGGCACCATTGCTGTCTGCCAGGATAGGACCCAGCTGAGAGCTGAGCTGAAGAGGGTGCCATGTCCTTGAACCCCCAAAATGTAAGCTAAATAACCTTCTGTTTATAAAGTTCATCATTTCAGTATTTCATTGTCTAGCAACACAAAGCCAAAATGACAAATGGATATTTGATATATTATGGTCTCTCCTGGGAAATGGCTGAGGCACCATGTGCTATGGGGACTAAGAGAAAATGACTTAACTTAGTCGAGGATGGCCAAGCCATGGAAAGCCAGCTGTGGAGATGAGCCTGACTTGAAAGTTTGAAGATATGTATGTGTGTGTGTGTGTGTGTGTGTGTGTGTGTGTGTGTGTGTATATATATATATATATATATATATATATATATATATATATATATAAAATTTTGCATTTAGTGGACTTTGCTACATCATCTTGCTATGTGAAATCTGTTCCTGTAGACTTTGTTTAACCCCCTGGGAGGAATTTCTCCACCTGACCAAAGAATCTCCTGAGCCAGAACTCTTCCCCACCCCAGCAATGCAATTTAGTTTACTTAAGGGCATTCTGCAAACAGCGATACCATGCAAACAGCCCTGGAGAGGAGCTAAATAAACCAGATGCATTCATTCAGTGTTAAGCCATTCAGCTCAAAAGGAACACACAAGGACATTAAAATAGATATTATATTATATTCCATATTTTTAAGAAACTATGTAGAGCTGGGCTGTGGTGGCGCATGCCTTTAATTTCAGCACTTGGGAGTCAGAGGCAGTCAGATCTCTGTGAGTTCAAGGTCAGCTTAGTCTACAGTACTAGTTCTAGGAATTGTAGCACAGAACAGCCATAGCTTTACAAGGAAACTCTGTTCTAAAAAACACAAAAAATCAAAACAAAACAAAAACGCTATGTAGAAGATATTTTAAAAGCACATTGAGCTATGGAAACTGCAATGTATAAGATGAAAAATACACCAAGATTAACAGGAGAGTAAACATTGTAGAAATAAAAAAGTCTTAAGCTTTAAGTTACAGCAGGGCTGAAGAGGAGGTTCAGCAGGTAAGGCAACTTGCTCCATAATCTTACCGACTGGAGCCTGGATCCCAACACCCACATCACAAGCCAGGTGTTCCTGCAAACTCTTGCCACTTTACTTCTGTGAGAAGCAGAGGCATGAGGCACACTAGGGCTTACTGGTTTCAATGTAGCTGAGGAGAGACTCTGCCTCAAAGCAACAGTGATAGAGGAGGACATCTGATGCCCTCTTCTGGCTCCTGATTGAATGCTCAGGTGGTTGCATGTGTACCCGCCTGCACATCTCATATAAGCGTGTGTGTGTGTATGTGTGTGTGTGTGTGTGTACGCGCGTGTGTGCGCACACATGCACATGTGCATACATTCTGAAAAGATCCAGCAATCTAAACAATTCAAGTGAAACACAGAAAACTATTTTTAATGATCAAATAATGAGCAATCTTGGGATAGCTTCAAGCAATGTAATCTATACTTATTTGGAGTCATGCCAAAAGAAGGGATATATTTGTTTGTGTGTGTCTGATGGAAACAAAACACAAAGCAGGAAAAAAATTGCTCAAAAGATAATGCCTGAAAAGAAAGATTCCAAATTTGAGTAGAACTGTAAAAACGTTTAAGAATTTCAACAAGCATCAACACACAAAACAGTAAAACAAAGAAGCAAACCCTTAGGGCATATTATAGTTGAATTTTAAAGTCAGAGATAGGAACTTATTCAACAAAATAATATGAAAGGATGCTATGTATGTACAGGGATGATATCACATTACTTATAAAAAGCAGTGAAGGAAAAACAGTAAGAACATATCTTAAATGACTGGGGGGATTTTGGGGGGGGGATGTATGGTAGTTGCCAGACTAGGATTCCACAGGAAATTAGGAACAAAGATATTTTCACTGTTTCAAACAGGACAAAGAATGGCTTCTCACACCATATCTGGCCCACTTTATAAGTGAGGTTATAAGCAGGGAAGGAAGGAAATCAAAATAAATCCAGGCCAGGAAGGAAGAGGCTATGGTTGAAATAAAGGCGTAAAACTATTTGAGTGCAGCTAAAATGATCATCTCTGCATGAAATCCAATGAATTTGCTGTGGATAAAAGAGGCATCTAGGTCTCAAAGTTACAGAATGTAAGATCAATATGCAAAGATCCAGTGCTTTTTATACACAGCAATGAATAATCAGCAACTAGAAATACTTTAGAAGATTAAAATAGCATAAGATAGCATAAATAGGACTAAATCTGACATATCACAAGATAAGCATATACTCATCAAATCTGTAGGAGATCTCTACAATAAAAACCACCAAACCATCGCTGATTTAAAGATCCAAATACACGAAATGCTATGAAAATGATACAAAGAACACACACACACACACACACACACACATCTCAATTCCATCAGCTATGTAAGAGAGCCATATGATATAAAAGATAGTTCACCTTTAGTGGGGTATGGAGTGGAGAATTGGAGAAACATTATTTGGACACTGTCATTTGTGTTGGGACTTTAGCGTTCATAAGGTAAAATGACATTAGTCTGGGGATTAGGCCATGGGAGAGCATTCTAGGCTAACAAGTTAGCATGGGCAAAAGTCACCAAAGAGGCTTTAAAATTAAAAATGCTAAGTGGCCTCTGAAGGTGACAGTAGTTTCTGGAGACACCTGTAAGGCCATCACAATGGGTGCAGTGTATACTCACACTCACAGACCTGTGAGCCAATAAGGTGGAAGGAAGTGTCTAGACCTTTCTCTAGAATGTTGCCTGTTGAGTGAAAAGACAGAAAGAAGGCAGGAATTAGGATTGCTCCATATGGCCAGGAGCACTGATGGGAAAGGCCTGGGCAGGATGGGGCAGAGAGAAATAGGTTATGCATGCAGACGAAAGAGCTGGTAAAGGATGGCTTAGACCTACAGGAATGTGGAGCAAAACAAAGGAAGGCTGACCTGCTTGTCTTATACCTCCTTGCTGGAAGTATGGGAAGAGGAGATGGATGAGACTGCAGGAAGCTGGGGTGGTTCACTCCCATTTTAACTATTACTTTATTATAAAAACTAAGTAAGACAAAATGCAAAGAAAAACTAACTGTAAAGAGAGAATTTAGAAGGTCTCTATCAAGATCCTCCACGAACAGTCGGGTTCATAAAACTGGGTTTTCAGTGAAATAATCAGTGTGTGTGTGTGTGTGTGTGTGTGTGTGTGTGTGTGTGTGTTTTAAGAGAGTCCCACATAAATGCAACTCAGGCTATAAAATCAACCACAATCCTATAATTCCTAAATGGGGCCCTGACAATAATACATGTATTCACATATTACTCATGAAACTACACCAAGTGTCATGTTTCTGACATTGCTTTCTGCAAGTATTGCATTACTTCTCACTCTGCATATGCAGGAGCTCCATGAGCCACATGGTAGCTTTTGTTACTGTCTGCTCTAAAACTGAGACCTGCTTGATACATTGTTACTAGATTTGCTTTTGTCATTAACGTTGTAAGTACCAACATTACTCCATGTAGCTGATATTACTTAAAGGCATTTCAAGTGATTTTACAGTGCTGCTTGGCATGTGTGTGTGCTGCCATTTATTTAGTAACCCCTGCTTTGTGAGAGGCATAATTAAGGTTTTTACAGTTGACCTAGTTTGGCTATAGTAGTGACAGCTATTGTTTATCAAATACCCACTACTGAAATAAAATAATTCATGTGTTTTACATGCAATTTATCTTGGCCCATCCTGTGGGAGAGTAAAATATCTGCGCCTAAGTATATTTCTTTGGTATATTTCAAGTTAGTTATTCAGAGAAACTGCAGACCTTTGCAGATACGGGAACGACTCTAAAAGCTGTCCTTTGGTTTAAAAAAGGTTTGCATCCATCTATGTCAGTAAACAGTGGGTCCAAGCGGGATCTTTCTCATCACATATTTTTGCCTTCCCCCTACTCTCTGCTTGTGAGGGTTCTTTATTAAGGGAAGTAAACTGGTTATCTGACACCTGATCCAGGTGACTGTTTTCTGCAAGAGCAGGAAGATCCTCATGACTTCCTGTGCATAGCAGGAAGATCCCTGCTCACTGTGCGCTTGCTGTCCCAACTGACCTGCAGCCCGGTATATCATCTTCCTACTCCCAGAATCCATGCCTCCTCTTTTTTCTTATTTCTATGCAAAGTTCAGTCATTTTGTGCCTCTTTGAGTCTCCTATTTCCGTGCCTTAGGGAAGGATTTACAAATATATGTTCTTTCCCTTGTTGTCTATTGTTAATCTATTTCACAGACTAAAATTACTGAAATCTCGGGAGGAAAAGTACATTTAAAACTTCTCTATAATCCAACCTGGTAAAATATTACTATTCCCAGTTTAAAACTGGGAAGAACATGAAGCTCAAAGGTTTGGGACAGCCTGCCTAAAGTCCTAAAGGATGGTGTAAGTGGCCATCTCTGCTGTCTTGATACCAAGCCTGTGGTCTGGGATTCTTCTGTGTTGCCTCTGGACAGAGGCCACTCCTGTCATTCAAACATTCACAAAGTACCAATAACACTCAAGGCAGTGTGAGAGTATGAAGGTGTGAAGGGGATGAAGAGGGGTGTGACAAACATCAGTTATAGACAACCTTCTGAATGTTGATGGACCCAAAGGAGCATGGAAACACAGGAAGAAAGAACCCAACGCCTGCTCTTTATAGGGCTGAAACAACAAATTCAATTGGACTTATGAATTGTTTGCTAGATGCACTTTATGTGCCCACACGGTTGTAGGCATAGAGGACATTATTGTGAATGAGAGAGACCTGAGGCCTGAACTCATGAAGTCTACATGTCAGTGGAGAAGAGAACATGAAGTTCATTAATACAAGCACAGATGATATCAGAGAAAAGCATACTAATGGGCCATGGAAGTTTATGGCACAGATAAAGACCCTGGCCTCAGGTAGAAGGTCTTAGAGAAAGCACATCTGCCTCAGGTGAGAATTAAATATAGGCAGGAATTAGCCAGATGGGAAAAAAGATGACAGGTGGAAATGGAGGCACATTGGAAAGTTGGAACCAAAGAACACAGTCAAAATAAGGGGCAGGAAGAACGTGCCCAGAGCAGAGAGAAATGGGTGGGACGGGCTATGGGAGAGGAACTAGAGTGAGTACAGGAGTAGAAGGCAGTTGTGAGCTATGCCGGTGTCTTTCTATAAGTAGCCATAGGTGGTGTAGAAGACCATGACCCGCATAACACATGGTCTGATTGTGTGTAGAAAATTTGCTCTGCCACTGTGTGGCACATTCGTTGAAGGGGCACAGTAGGTGATGGGTTGTTGGAGTAGCCCAGAAGAGGTACTCCAAATGCTTGGCCCAGAGCAGGGAAATGAAGAAGATGAGACATGGACTGGGCTGGATATAGTGAGGTCTTGGAGAGAAGAATATGGGAAATGTGGCCGTTCTGACTCTTGAGCCACTGAGTGAAGCTTGGTCATTTACTGAGATGGGGAAGAAGAGATACTTTGAAGGGACCAGTAGAATATTCAGTTTCAAATGCTGTAAATTTGGCTCATCAAGGAAGCATGCAGATACCATTTCTGAGATGGCATTGGACACCTAGGATCTAAACAAGAGCCATCAGAGTGGGAAACAGTGGAATTGAGACAGTAAGGTCATTGAATTTCTAAAGCAGGGTAAAGATCTCTATAGGGCTGATCAAGGAATGTGAAAGGCTACAAAGAGGGGTTAACAGTGTTCAAGGTTGGAGGAGTTGAAACAGCAAAGGAGAAAGAAAGGGAAACCAGATTCAGGGTAGGATATTTTGGAACCCAACTGATGAAGACATTTTTCTCATAGAAAGAGGCAATCAAGAGTTCTCATCTCTTTTGAGAGAGCAGAAAGAGGATAAATGAATCATTGCCATCGGATTATCTAGCTTGTGACATTGGTTGAAACAGTTTTAGTGGCACAGCAGCATGTTCAGAAGAGGCCTAGGGATGCTTTGGGAAACCGTAGAGGCCCCTGCTGCCCTCCAAGGTCATCAAGCAAATGCCCAGGATCCCCCACCCCTGGAGGGCAGAGGAGATGGGTGCTTAAAGGACTGGAGCAAGCATGAGTTGTGGCAACTGTCACCCTGGAGGAGGGCTCTCATCAATTTTCCTGCTCACTGTTATAATTTTATGGGGGCAATTTGTTTTTCTTTGTGGCTTCTTAAGGACTAACACTAAAAGAAAAATGAGAGGCTTTCCAGAGACAGTGGCCATGACAGCTCAGCAGCACCACGCAGATCCTGAGAGGGGTAAAGCTTGATGGTAGGCAGAAGATGAGAAAAATTTGCAGGAAATATATAAGTTGCGTTTCAAGCCATTCACAGTGCCGTAGATGAACAGGATGCTAATGCCTTCCTGGGATGCAGCCTCACCTAGCTATAGGAGGATGGGGCTGGAAGTGTTCTGTGAAAGGAAGGGGGCAGGCAGCTATTGGAAGAAATGACCCTAAAACTCTAGACATGCTTCTGGCTTTTATTGGGAATCATTCTTCAGAAAGGACAAACTATTCTTAATCTTTTTTTCTAGGGAGTAATGCTGCAGGGCTCAGCATCTTCTGGACCCTGTCTTATCTGCGCAAGTGGGGAGTGCTGACTTGGGAAAGTATATATAGTTGCCCCTGGAACTGAGAGAGCTGCAAATTTCTATTTTTTTAAAATTGACTTTGGTGTCCTATTTTGCTCCCACAGATCTTTACTTTTGTAATTATTTGTATCTCAGTCCAATATTTTTATGAATCCCTTTTGTTGTCAAAGCACACCTATTTGGATCACGAGGCCACAAGATGTCTGGTTGATCAAGAGAAGGCAATGTGTGTTGGAGTTTCAACTTGTTCCTGGGGATTCCACAGCATGGTAGTTCCAAAGATGAGTGTCTAAACATGACTGGCAGTGGACAGCATAATCCAGGCATGGCTGTAGAGTATGCAGAAGGGACCTCAAGGACCAAGAGCTGAGCTGATAGCCAGAGCACAAAAGTGTGCCCAGAGCATGCTCCCACCATGGCAGTCATTGTGCAGGCTTTATTGTCAATGAAGATAGCAGGTAAATAGTTTCATATTTCTCAAACACAGTCATGTAGGTAGACCTGCTTAGTGTCAAGGCCTGCAAGTAGCCTGCAAGAGCAGAAATCATTTCAGCTTTTATCAGTTTGTAAAGTTCAAATATGTGGTAGGAAAGGAGGAATATTCTGGATAATATTAAGAAACTGTATGTGGGAGCAACTGAGCGCCTGGCCCCTGTTCTTAGTGGACTTAACTATGACAGCAAAAACTACCCAGCAGACTCTAAAGTGTACTGCATGGCTGTGGAATGAAGATATGGAGAGGTCATTGTGCATCTGGTGGGAACTCTTGGCTTTCTTCTGAATTACAACTTTTTTCACTTTTTTGGGGATTACATTTTTTATGGCTCATTTGAGCTCAAACATTCTGTTGTGTTCAAAGGAACTTTAGCAATCAAGTTAGTTTAGCAATCAAGTTAGTTTTCATTCAGGCTTGGAAATGTATACTCGAAGCTGGGCATGGTAGATGATATCTGTAACCTCATTGTTCATGAGGTTACAGCAGGATGATTGAGAGTTTGAGGTCAGCCTAGATACATAGCAAGACCCTGAACTCAAGAGACCAAATTTCTCTATTAAAGACAAATTCTGGGGGTAAGATGGCTCAGCCAATCCCGAGTTTTATTCCTGGAACCACATGGTAGGAGGAAAGAAACAATTCCCAAAAGTTATCTTCTGACCTCCATTCATACACAATGCCTCAAGTGTACACACACACACACACACACACACACACACACACACACACACACACACACACAATTTGAAAAGGCAAATTCTTTTTT
The DNA here is from genome assembly GCF_943737965.1 of Phodopus roborovskii. Classification (NCBI taxonomy): domain Eukaryota; kingdom Metazoa; phylum Chordata; class Mammalia; order Rodentia; family Cricetidae; genus Phodopus; species Phodopus roborovskii. Next base: position 12,149,874 of record NW_026126525.1, read on the forward strand.
TTTTTTTTTGGTTTTTCAAGACAGGGTTTCTTGTAGGTTTGAGACTGTCCTGGAACTCTCTTTGAAGACCAGGCTGGCCTCGAACTCACAGATATCCACCTGCCTCTGCCTCCTGAGTGCTGGAATTAAAGGTGCACAGCACCACTGCCTGGCCCCAAAAGGAAAATTCTTAACCAAAGGAATTGCTATAATTTGTCAAAGCCTTTGAATCATCACTCTCACATTTCGGCAGCTACTTCCAATTTGAAAGCATAGGTTTCTGTGTTGAGTATTTGTGTAATGACTGACACTCAGTGGCTTAGGGAAGGCAACATATGTAAAATACCACTGCTATGTAGTTTGCTTATATGGAGCATTTAAAATTGGATAACCATAAAGTTCACTCATGTATATCCAGCTGAATGAAAAGAGTTACACTCACCGGGAAGTTTATTCAAATTCATTTGTTTAGAAACAAAAGGAACCTGGGATAAGTAAGATGACAACAATTTAAAAATGCTCTTTATTTTTAGTTTTAATTAGTTAACATACTTGTTTTTATATGTGGGGTTGAGCTGGGGTACTTGTGTCACAGAATCCCCTGGAAGTCAGAGGACATCTTGGGGGGGTGTCAGTTCTCTTCTTTGGCAGAGTATGCAGGTCCCAGAAATCAAACTCAATTTTGTCAGACTTGGTGGCAGGTGTCTTTACCTATTGGGCCACCTCACAGGTCCTTGTTTTGTTATGAGACAGTCTCATGTAGTCTAGGCTGGCCTTGAACTCACTATTGTAGCTGAGGATGGCCTTGAACTTCTGATCCTATCTCTACCATCTGGGATGCCTGCATCACAGAATTTAATGGTGGTTTGACTAGGAATGGCCCCCGTAGACTCATGTCTTTGAATGCTTGGTCCAGAGGGAGTGGCACTATTAACAGACCTTGTTACAGTAGGTGTGGCCTAGTTGGAGGAAGTGTGACACTGTAGAGGTGGGCTTTGAAGTCTTACATGATCAAGCTACACAGACTCCTTCTTCAGCCTGGGAATCAAGACAGAACTCTTAGCTCCTCTAGCTTGCATGCTACCTGCCATGATGATAATGGACTAAACCTCTGAACTGTAAGCCAGCCCCAGTTAAATGTCTTCTTTATAAGAGTTGTTCTGGTCATGGTGTCTTTTCACAGCAATAGAAACCCTAACTAAGACAACATCTAGCTCATTTTTAAAATTTAAAAGTGCTAGAACTGCAGAAATTGCTCAGTGGGTGGAGGTGCTTGCTTCCAGTACTGACCACCTGAGTTTGATCCCTAGAACAAATATGGTGGAGTGAGGGTTGAATCCCACAGGCTGTCTTCAGACTTCTACATATATGGTGTCACACACGTGCACACACAGATGGATGCACACACAGAATGAAAAGTTTAAACCATTTTGGGTATAGATTCTTATATACATTTGGGCATATATGGATACATACATACATACACACACACACACACACGTGGAGGGAGGAAAGGGAGGAGAATGGGAGTAGGCAGGGATCAGGAGGAGGGGGGGACATTACAGAGTAGAAGTCAGTGAAGTGGAAATACCAGAGCGGGGTGTGGTGAGCAGGGCACACTTGCAGGTTCACGTTGATTTGGTGGTTTTCTGAACTGGATTCTTTATTCTATGAAGTCACTCAGGCAAACATTCTTCAATCCTTGGCTTTGGGAACATTAGGATGCCTCTTGGGAACTTGTGGGGGATTTGCCTCAGCCCCACCAGTCTTTGGGATAATTACTTTGGATGATTTCCCTTAATCCTTCTCCTTGGTGAATGTGCAAGGTGCCACATGGTGCCCCATTGCTGACATTCTGTCTGCTTTTCCTAATTGCTTTCTGCTCCGTGCTGCTTTGTCAGGGACCCTGAGGCCAGATGAGAAATAGTAATTGTCAACCAACCTCATAGCTTGTCCTCAGAGAGGTGATGCCATAAACAGTCCTCATGTTCAAAATACTGCAGCGTATATTTTTGGTGCCAAATAATGTATTTAGGCTTTAAATATGATGCACTCCTTTATAAACGCTGGGAATAAGAGATGGGTCTGGTGTCTTCAGCAGGGACACAGGGATTTCAAGACTCAGGTCAGTTTTCCATGATTTCTCAGGGAGAAAGGAACTGCTGAAAATTTAACTTAGTAGAAGTGGATATTTCTACTCAAGAGTTGTTAAGATGCAAGAATGGAAAGAAAACTTCTGGGAACAGCTTTTTAAACTCACGTCTGTCCCACAGGAAATCAATCCCAGCCGGGACCCCCGGCCACCACACCAACTAAATTATGGGTGGTGCTGAGTCTTGTCACGCTGGTGAGATAGAGCAGACACACACATTGCATGAAGCAGGTTGATTCGTTGCAGATGAGACCATCAGGGGCTGTGGAGGCGTAGGAGTCAGTGGAAAGCAGCTCTCTCAAGGTGCAGGTATGACCTGATGCAAATGGAGTCCTGAACCTGTCTGTGTCAACAACTTGCATCAGTGAGAGAAACCCTGAAGAGTTACTCACCTTGGGCTTTGTATCCTGGGGACAGAAGAGTTGACAGGCTGACATGTGGTGGAGCAATCTACTCCAAGGAGGGCAGGGTAGCCCAGGCTTTCTTGGTAGTTCTTTATCTGGGAGCATTGCAGTTCATGCACCTTCTACTGTTTTTCCTGAGCCCTAAAGACAGGAGGAGAACAGGGCAGAGTAAGGCCGTCAGAGGGGCATTTCACAGCCTATGTTACTAAAAGAACTTTCTAGACCCAAAAGGCTTCAAAGCAGAGACAAAATGCCATTCCTAAAGATTATAAGTCATTACCATTTCTTCTCATAATGAAGCTGAAAATCTTGTTTTCTTGAAAGATGTATCAGGAAAGTTTTGTTTTGTTTCTGAGAAGAACCTTTGAAGAGAAGATCCTTTTCCTGCTGGCAACTCAATGGTACTAAATAATTCATGTGCATACACATGTGTGTATGTGTATGTGTGTGTGTGTGTGTGTGTGTGTGTGTGTGTGTGTGTGTGTGAGTGTGTATTAAAGAAAGGCAAGTTTAACCATTTACAAGGATGGGCCTAGATCTTGGCATATCAGCTTCCATAACTTGGTGTTACTAGAGATGCTGACTGTTTGCCCCTGAAATGGGTGGGGCATTCTGAGCACCTTGTCTTGTGTTATTGGTTTGGAATGCTACTTAAGTTGACTTGAATTCATCTCCTTTAATATGTTATTAAAGTTTAATGTATGTATTTACAAATCCAGTTCTTCTTGAAAAGCATGAGTTGGCTCTTTCCAGTGCCCGAAGCTAATTAAATCTTTAGATTCACTGGTTTATGGCTTTGCTTGTAACTAGGATTTAGAGTTTCAGAGTGAGAAACAATCTGGCATGAATGTCCAGCCTCTGTGTCTGCCCTTCTGCTCTTTCCCAGCCCCCGACTATACCTTTCTTCACTACAGCTTCATTCACTTACACACAGGAAATGATGTGTTAATTTCAGCTCTAGTCCCCATGACCTCCCACTATGTCTAAAATGTTTAGTGTGTTTATCACTAGGACTAAGCCTTAGCATCCTCAGGAGTAAGATGCTGTTCACAGACACTGACGGGCCTGGATCTTAGAAGGTCACCATGTGTGAACTGTTTATAAAACAAAAGGCTAAGCAGGAGTTCCTAATTAGGGCTTCCTCACCATGGAAGAGTCCTGTACACTATAGGTGCTTGACAACATCTGTTTTCTATACCTCCTAAACTCCAATGATGAACCCCAATTGTGTCAACCAGAAGTTGTATTCAGTATCAACATATTCAATAAGGCTGATATCTACCAGGCTTAACAAGAAGTCAGTGCTATTCTATTGTGAAAGTGTAAGCAGAGGCACTTCCTGCTCACACTGTATCTGCAGCTGGTAGACCGCAGCTGGTAGACCGTGTCAGTGACAACCATGGCAGTCATGACCGGGACACAGCTCCATGCTGCCTTCTGAATAGTTTTTCTGATACTTCTCTCTATTCAGATAAAGCTGCGATTCTTGGCTTCAACACAGAAAGGATTCTCAGGACGAGCCATCACGAAGCAGAAGTGAAATGTTTATTAAGAGATTTTGGCATAGATTTCAGTGTGGAAGTTAATAGCTGTGGGCTTCCCAGGGCAGGTGCATACTTACATCTTCGGTAGCTTGTGAAGTTACAGCCACAGGCTTTTTAAGGGAACTTTTTTCTCTTCTCTTTGATAAATGAGATCATAGGATAGTTCCTGAGGGTACCTTGATGGGATTACAACCCGATGAAATAAAATAATGGGGATAAAGGTTGCATAAGAGGTTTGGAGCCGTTTCTTACTGTAAATGCAGAGGCTTGTGAGATTCCTAGAAAATTTCAGGTTTATGCCCAGAAAGGGAGAAAGGCCAAATGTGCTTAGGCCTTAAGCATGGGTCAACTTTATTTTTGTTTGAAATACCACTACATATAAGGAATGGTATTGGTCTACAGGCAACCTATACAGCAAACTTTGTAAAAATGTCCTGGAATTCCTGACTCTCAGCTCATGAGAGGCTTCAGCCAGGCTACAGGATTTGGGTTCCTTTCCATTCCCTAATGCCCCCATTTTCTGTCCTGCCTCAGTACCAGGTGGACAGGATATGGTGTGCTATGTGATAGAGACCTGTTAGCTTCCATTGTCTGTCATGCAGGAGATGCTCAATTGCTTTATACTTTAATAACTACATGATAAATGAATGAACAAATTCCCATTCAAGGCTTTAGATCTTGGGAGGAAGGTAGATCTAAAGTAGACATCACTATCAGGGTGGTTTGTCAGGTTAGGGGTATCATCTCTTATTCTCTTTAGAAATGTGTGTGAGCTGGGGCAGTTGATGCTGTGTGCTTTGTCGCAGACATGGCTACCCCAAGGCTAGCAGTAAGTCTGCAAGTTTACTCACGAACTAGCCCAGGACAGAGATAACAGGCCAGAGAAGGCTTCGGTAAGTGAAAGACAGGAGTGAGAAGGGAGGTATAAGACAATTCCACAGGGATCCTGGCCTTTGGTGCCAGTGACTGCATGCTTGCCCAGGATGACAAAGACACACTGGTTGTCTTTCAGAGTGAAATGTGAGGAGTGAGAGGAAGTCAGAAGACCACTGTGGGCTTCTACCCAGCTTCCTAGTGAAAACAAGGACCGTGTTTCCTTCTGTGTGTTCTTTCAAAGCCCAAAGAGGCCCCAGCTGTTTTGTATGCAGACTTTTTTTCTTGGTCTTGTGAAAAATGATCTCGGAGTGTTTCACGGCTCTTTTGTTTTTCCAAGCTGAAGGAGCTGGTGTTTTATTAGATTGAGCAAATGTCTCTTGCAACAATATTGACTCAGATGATGGTAAATGAAGATATTCTCTCTAATGTTAAGATTCTGTCACTCATGACATTTAGAACAAGTGTAGGCTAGCTGTAAATGCCTCCTCCAACATTGCAGACACCAAGAACAAATGGATTTGAAAAGCATATGTGCTCTCGGTGAATCTTTTTCCTGTGGAAACCACCATTTTTGAATTCAGAAGGTGAGTGGTTTTATGGACTATAAAACACTCTGATTAAATTACAAAAAAACCCCAAGTACTGGCATATTATTATCTTATTACATAAAAAGATGATAACCATATTTCCTCTTCCCCTTTATTTTAAAGGGTGGTATGAAATGAACCCCTCTCTCAGAAAAGATAAAACAAACTTTACAGTCAAGAACACCACAAAGGGAAGTGCTTAGTTGAAGCAGGGAATACTAAGAAAGGGTACTTACCACATTGAGTGTGAACATCTGAAAGTGCTCAGGTGACCCACTGTCCTCTTTAAGAAAATGCATACAGAACCCCAGGGACATTTGGATCCTTAAATGTCTAATGTCACAATCAAGGCTGCATAAGTTTGCCTTGCAAATCTTTCAGTCCTGTAAAAACCTTTCTTTTCTTGATAGGACTTATTTCTTGTTCCCCATCCTAACCTGCTCCTATGCCCTCTGTCACCTTACTTAGTTTCTAAGGTTTTAAAGACTTATTTTAGTAGCTCTCATTACTGACACATGGCCCTCTTCCTAGCAGATGAGGATGGTGTGTTATGCAGCTCTGGGCCTGTGGGTCACATCATTTCCAGGTCTGATCTCTCTTCCAAGACCTGTATTAGTTAGAGACTCCTGGTAGATTGCATTCCTGCAAGGCTCTTCTGTTTCCTTTAGAAGGAGCTTAAACAGTGACTTTAAAAGGTGTGCCCATGGCCAATTTTAGGGCATTAGGAAAAATTATGGAATGTGTTAAAGGATTGGTTGGTAGTTGAAATAAACCACGTAGAGATAAACAGGAAATCATATGGACTATCTATATTTAATTTTTTTCTTTAAGAGCATTTCAGGCCAGAATATGATATCAAATGAACTGTTTATGAATGATAGGAATTTATTAGGGCATTTGTATACAAGATAGAAATATAAAGTAGAAATTATTTTTTTCTGTTGTGGCAAAAATCATCTGCAAATGGAAATAGAAAACCAACATTCCATGTTCCATATCTACAGAATACTTAGCAGTAAAGATAGCAAACTGTAGGTTCTGTATAAAGAAACCATAAAATTGTTATTGAAAGACATAAAGCAAAAGCTGAGCAAATGGGAAGACATATCATGTCCAAGGTAGAGAGGCTCCAAATCAGAAAAATAACAGTGCCACCAAGATATTTAAACAAGCAGGGGTATAATATTCAGGAAAAACTCCAAAAGAGGTTTAATTTTAGAATTGGAAGAAAAAGCCTTAAAATTTATATGATAAATACTTATGCATAGAAGACAGAAAAAAATTGAGAGAAAAGTAAGTAAAGGTGACGTTTCTCAAATATCAGAACGTGGTATGAAGAAAGTTGATGATAAAGTTCCACCCAACCCACCTACCCAGGTGCCTGGCTGGTTAAACAATATTGACAAAAAACTTATTTTCTGCATGTACTATGTATGCAAAGTTTTCTTTGAGGATTGAAATAATTAAGCACTGCAATTCACTGGGGGTTAAAAGGATACTGCTTAATAAATGGAGCTGGCACAACTGACCATTCATACAGAGGAAAATAAATTGAACATCTTTCACATTAGATACATATATGCCTTCCAGTTTTAAAGTGTGATTGTTAAAAAGCTGAAAAAACAGGCCTCTTCTATGAAAGTAAATTGAATAGAGACCAAAGATTTATTGCACTTATGAATGATGGAAAGGACTGATGAGAAAGCTGATCTTTAGTGCATTTGGAGAACATAGATGTGTGTGTCTTAGGAAAGACATTCTAGAGCAAGGTTACCAAGAGAAAAACTGACTAATGGCCTTCTGGGAAGCAAAACTGTATTATGAGCTATCTTCTCCGTTGGCTAGAAATAATTTGAATTTTTATTAAAGAAAACCCTACAAGTTAACAAGAAAATCTGCAGCGTCTGGATCCTAACTCGTAGATGACAGCAAGCAGCTACTGGTTCCTCTTCCTGTGCTGTGGACAATGTCAATAACACATGCACAGCCCTCTCCTATAATGCCGCAGGTAAACAGTTAAAGGAGACATATTTCTGTTTGTATTTCCAAGGTCTGAATATTAACATAGGTACACCAATGAATTAAATGTAGACAATAAAACAATTTTAACAATGTGAAAAAATTCTGAGTTATCTATATAACCCTTGTGGGAGAAAGGAGACTATAAGCAATATATTATGTTTAGAGGCTAATTAATCACAGACTGGGGGCTAGGAGGATGGCTCAGCGTGAAAAGCAAGTGTTTGGACTGGAGATTGAATATCCAGAACCCATGTAAAACCAGGTGCAGTGGTACATGTCAGTAATCACAGAGCTCCTACAGCAAGGTGGAAAGCATAGACAGAATAGATGGGACTTTATAGCCAAGCTAGCCTTATGTATGTAGTATGTCCCAACAAGGAGAGCATGTCCCCCAAAAAGATGGACAGCAAAGACAGACATATAGATCGTTTTCTGACTTCCATATACATGCTCTAGCAGGTGTGAATGGGTGCCCTCTCACATCATGATCATACATATGCACATGTACATGCTTGTACACATATAGACCATTCATACAGAGTACATGTATGTGCACATGTTGTACATGCATGTGCATCATACTCATATATACAGACAGATTTTTCAAAAGCATATGCTATATAAAGCTGAAAAAGCTTTTTATATAAAAATACAATGAAAAACAAATCAATTTGGAAAGAGATCTACAAGGCAGGGGATGAGCTAAGCCTTCCTGTATGAAGAGTCTCTACAGGCTGGCCCGAAGATGAACACTAAGTGGGAAAGTGGACAAAAGAGTTTCAGAGGCAATTCAGGGAGGATCAAAGATGATGTTTACATCTACAACAGGCCAAGGAAACGCCAAACAAAAAGGGGGTAGTCAAGATCTGATAGAGACTGTGCCTCCCAGATGCCATCCATAGTTGCTAAGCATGCAGACAACAGCCCCACTTTTTGCTGTACAAACAGGAATTGGTACCATCCTTTTGAAGATAAATGGAAATTATTGTCAAAATAAAATGCAGACGTTTTTGGATTCAGGAAATATCAGTTGGGAGAGATGGCGAGAAAGCAAAGTGCCAGGCCCAGGCATGAGAATTAAGAGTGTTTATTACTGGGCAAAAGCAGAGAGAGAGAAATGAACTTATTCAATGAGGAAATATGAATGACTTGTGGGAAATTCTTCCCCACTAAATGAAAAAGAATTAGACTCATACCATGTAGCTGGAAGGAATTTCCATAAATTACTACATGGGAAAAAAGAAGACATAGAAAAGCCTGTAAAATAGGATCTCATTTTTATAAACAAAAATGTGATTCCTGCCACATGTTTGCTTATATGGTGTAATATAAACATGAAACATAATGCGGAAAAATGAACATCCCAGGTAGTTAACATGGAGAGCAATGAGGGGAAGAAGAGAAAGAAAACCAAGCAAAGTGGAAACATAAAACATGAAACCTCCTGTGGAAATAGCTCTCTGTGTTCTTTGAAAAATTTGTGTTTACATATAGTGTGAAAGGAAGACATTTTTAGAAAGGATTCTGACTCATGGGAGAGAGAGATATTCACACAGTAAAGACAATAAAGAGAAAAATGAGAGCTGGGCAGCCAATGGAAGGAGGTGACTGACTAGAAACACAAATTCTCTGGCTGCAGAGACACAGGATTCATGGCCATCACCTTCATGAAGCTCTTCCACTGAGACTCTGGGCCGTGCCAGCCTTCCTTTCCCCACACCAAGGATTTAGATTCCAGTGACTGATGAAACATGAAAACATGAAGTCTATAAAGTAAGTAAGTCCTTCCTTCCTTCCTTCCTTCCTTCCTTCCTTCCTTCCTTCCTTCCTTTCTTTTTTCTTTTTTGGCCATGCTAGAGATGAGACCAGGTGCCTCATGTAGTCTAGGCAAATTATCTACCACTGTGTTACACCCTAGCCTAGGAGGAGGAAGTTTAGGGGGAGGATTGGGGAGGATGCTGTGGAATGGTAGAGATTCAACAGCACAGCAATATGGCTAGAGTCTGAAACACAAGCAGCCTTGAATTGTTCTAGATTCTTGTGGTAGCAATGACCCTGGCTCTGACATTGCCATGTCTATAAAGACAGATGTGTACCATCAGAAGACAAAAAGCATTGTGGGAGCATTTGGACAAATCACAAGGGTGAATGCAGTAGGCTGGTTGGATAATCCTTGTATTGTCCAGGAAGTGTCTTGGGCAAACAGCAAAGTGAGTTTGGACTGTCCTGGGAGAGAGAGAGAGATCACTGTGCACACATTGAGAGCCTCAGTGCTTCATGGGGCATGGCTCAGGAAGGCTGGAGTCTCAGGAATGAAGAGTGTCCTTTCTGCTCAAAACTGAGGTTGTAGTTCTTTACATTCCTCTTCATCCTGCTGGGAGGCATCATCACCAAGAGGATAATACTGATGGCTGTCCAGAGAACTTAACAACATTTAGGTTTTTCTCCCCAGGAAAGCATAAAATGCTCATTTTTCACAAAGCTTCCTTATAATGATATTGCTTTGAAATGAAAAATGAAATCTGAAAGCAACCCAGGCTAATGGTGGCATTAGTAAGCCATCAGAAATGGATAAAAATAAGAGTGGTAAACTAATTCCCATTTTCCTGAGGAACCGCCATACTGATCTCCAAAATGGCTGTATGAGTTTGCCCTCCCACCAGCAGTGGAGGAGTGTTCCCCTTTCTCCACATCCTCTCTAACATGAGTCATCATTGGTGTTTCTAATTTTAGCCATTCTGGCAGGAGTAAGATGGTTTCTATTTTTGTTTCCACAGAAAATAAAAAGATGTGGATTCCTTCCAGACTAATGTGGTTTGATCAAGCCAGACCACCTGAAACAGAGTACCAGGTGATCTTACATTCAAAACAGCTGGACAAAGCAGCCCTACAGACTACAACCAGGATTTCTGAATCTTCTTCGAATCCCCCATGACAGCGCCCCTTACCAGCAGGAAGTAGTTTGGAAAGAACAATGCCCAAATTCCCAAATATTGTCTATAAATATTTGTTTTCATTTAAATGGACTTGGCTATATAAAATAAATAAAAAAGTAAAAAAAAAAATGAGTGTCCTGTAATCTTACATTGAGAGGTCATTACTTTAAATATTTGATGTACCCCTGTTTCTGAAACTATTTTCTTCCCTTCACTTGGTAAGTATTTATTGACAATATTTTATCTATTATGTGATATTTACCCATTTACTTGGTAAGTATTTATCAACAATCTGTTGTCTATTATGTGTATTATGTGTTTGGGTAAAGTGGTAACTTGGAAGTTTCTTCCCTAACCATATATATATATATATATATATATATATATATATATATATATATGAAATTTATTTTTAAACTCTGACAATCATATTGAAGATATAGCTAATATCTGGCTATTTTCATAAACATTGACCATGAGGTATATGAATTTCTCCAAATCGGTCTTTGTAAACACCAGGTGCAGTGGGTATTTGTAGTGCTTCTAGTAGATGATCCTACCTTGAACTCCTAAATTTGAGTGGGCAACTCTATCTTCTAGGAGTCCCAGCTCTTAACTACTCTTTGAGTTTTCCAGAGTGAGCCTAGAGCCATGTAGGATTAAACTATGCCTTTCCCCTGGGTGTTGGGATTTGGTTTGGGTGAGAGTAATTAGGATTTCCTGTCAAGGAATGGAGAGGAGACTTTTGTCACATCTCCTGTTCAGTAGAGAGATGATAATAAGACTGAAGAATGAGTTGGGTAGTAGTGGCACACATCTTTAATCCCAGCATTTGGGAGGCATAGGCAGATGGATTGCTGTGAGTTCAAGGCCAATCTGGTCTACAAAGTGAGTTCCAGGGCTACATAGAGAAAACCTGTCTCCAACCACCCCTCATTCCACAGAAAAGACTAAAGAATTGATATTGGAAGGTTAGGAGTGTGTGTGTGTGTATGTGGTATGTGTGTAGGTGTGTGTGTGTGTTTGTGTGTGTGTGTATAGGTGTGTGTTGATGGTGGGGTGGGGATATAGTTGGACTTTCTTTGGACAGTCAGCTCCCAAACAATGACATGGAGACTTCTTATTAATTATAAAAGCTTGGCTTTAGCTTAGGTTTGGTCTCAACTAGCTCTTAAGACAAAATTAACCTGTTTATAATAATTTACATTCTGCCATCCATGTGGCTCATTACCTGTTCTCCATACTGTATGTTTGATTTTCTCAGTGTCTCCCTGGTGTCTCCTGCATGCCTAAATTCTAACCCTGAGTTTCTCTCTCTCCCCAGAAGTTCTGCCTATTCTCTCCTGCCTAGCTATTGGCCATGTCACAATGTACAGAAAGACTACCCTACAGCATAGGGGATCATATTCAGAGCCAGGTTTCACTTGCCTGCTCATCTATAGACCTCTGAACTTCCTAACATACTTTGTTCTTATGTAAGCTACTATGAATTACTTCCTGTTGCTGACCAACTTACACAAGGGATTGTATACTTTGTGGTAAACGTTTTCATTTCTTATAAATAGTTTTCATGGTTTTGGTTGTGGCGTGGACAGGTACAGAGCTAGGCATCCAGTAATGAAGTGAGTATAGGCACTGTTCCAGTTAGGCAAGGTTAACTAGTTTGTAGAGATCAACTAAAACTAGTTAGAGGATGGTAACCACTAGCAAAATCTTAAAATCCACAGTTCTTCAACATCTGTCTCACAGGTATTTCACATTAAAACAAAACTCACAACTTGATAAAAACTGTGCAAACGTCTTGGTTTGTAAAGAAGACAGAAAAAGAAACAAGGAACTACAAAAGATCCCTAACAACCAAGAGAAAATTATTACTACCTTTAACAAATAATGGTGGTGGTAAGAGTAACCAGCTAGTCATAGAGAGTTCCCAGCAAATTCCTGCCAGTCCCCGACCAAGGACAGGTGGTGAAGACACTAACGAAGATGCCTGGGCATCTGGATTTGGTCCTGATCAGAAATCAGATGTCACTGCTATGGGGACTTTATTTGGCCTTGCTCAGTTCACACCTCTGGCAAACACAAAAGTTGAACTATGTGTCCCCCCCCCTCCCATAGAGGTCCTGCATCTAGGCACTGTTTCCTTCATAAGCCTGACTCCAAATGGCACACCCACCACATGGCTGCAGGTACTTACTTTAGCCTCTAGACATTGTCAGTGTCCACATTGTCCTTGTGGGATTCAATAAGACCCATTTTCTTTGTGTTTACCTCATGTCTTTGAATGTGGGCTGAGGCTTAGATGATCAAGTATTTAATAAGTTGTATAATATGGCACCGGTGTTAGAAACCCCTTAATCATGCAGAATTTTACGAAGCTGTGGAATTATAAGACAGAGCAAAGAAAATCCCCTATGAGTTATGTCAGGTGTGTGGGTGGGAGTGTGGGGGGTTGGGTGGGTAGGGGGTGGATGACAAGTCTGAAGGGCCTGGGAGCCTGAAGAGAAAGAGACAAACTAACATGTGAAGGCTTGTGGGAGAGGATTAGGTGTCTGATCTCACTTTCAGGGCAGACATGTAGGAGCAGCTGTGGCGTGCCAGCATCAAAGGCCACAGGGAGCTCAGTGACTAGACCCATACCGGGAATGTCACGGTACTAATGAGTTCCACCCACTTCTAAAAATATGCACCAGCTTTGGGAGGAAGCTGATCTATTTGACCCTCTTCTTCCATCACTGCTGGAATCCTGCATTTGGTCCAGTGGGAAGGACAAGGTGGTTCCCACGCTGAGGGAGAAAGGGGGGAGGGGGGCAGTTTCAGGGCTCTCCTAGTGCCTCAGTTTCTGCTTGTGCTCCTCAAGCCCCTGTCTGTGGTCTCAGGCTCCTCAGCATCAGGCCTTGCTCTGCCTATTTAGTTCTCTCCACAGAATAATATAAGTCTTGACTCCCTCGGGGTTGGGGGTGGGGAGGGTGTCAGAATTTGCTCAATTTCATATTCTAGGTATGTGGCTGGAGATCCTGGCCAGACCCTGTGTGTCTATATGTCAGAATCACTTTAGTCAAGAGTTCCTAGCCCAACTCAAGCTATCCCAAGAAAAAGAGTGGATGTGATGTTTTATTTAGAACAGGATCCCAGGGAAACTTTAATTTGAGTTAAGACTAAACCAAGAGATATAAATAGTTTCACTAGGGAGGTATGAGAAGAGTTGGATGCCAGCCAGGACAAACTAAGAAAGGCCCATCAGTGTCTCCTATATTCTACTGAGCGAAGACAGCTTTGACTTTTGTCTTTTGGAATAGAGTTTTAGTATTTAGCCCAGGCTGTGAGGCTCACACTCACTGCCCTTCTGCCTCTACCTTCTGAGTGCTGGCATAATAGGTGTGTGCCACTTCACCTGGTTCAGCCCATTGCTGTGAGTGCACCATTGCTGTGAGTGCACCAGAGATCCACATAGCGTGCTAGTTGGCAGGATAAATGTTAAGATGGAGGCCTAGCAATACTACAAGCACAAGGATGGTCCCAGCCCAGGAGAGAGCAGAGTAGGACCACACGCCTCTTTACAGAGCCAAGGACACATAAGTGTGCGTTCCAGTCAGATTAGAGGGATGGACAGGATGTCAAGCATCTTTTTTTTTTTTTCCCCATAGGAAACTGTCATCTTAGAATGGCAGTGTCTCTAATAGGAAATGAAAAGAAAGATGACGGGCACATGGTCTGCACACAGAGACATATGTGTATCTAAAGACCATGTCAGGACATTCAAGATGTATGCGTCTCTCTTTTCCCTGTCTTCTGGTATTAAGAAAAGAAGCAGAAAATCACATGACTGTATACTACACAGAGAAGTGAGAGGGAATGGATTGACTGATAATTGTTACAGCCTTATTTTTCCTTGTGTGCTGTAGAACACTAAATGCTACTTCTAATTATTTTGGAAACTACTGTCCAACCTCCCTTTATTCCCTTCCTCAAACCATGCGTCCTGGGCTCTAGTGGTCACTAGTCAACTTGGAACCTCTAAGATCAACACTTTTAGATTCTGCATATGAGAACATGCACTGCTTGTCTTTTGCACCTAATCTACTTCATCCCACCCACTCAGGTTACTACAAATGACATGATTTATTTCATTTAATGGCTGAATAATATTCCTTGTGGATCTATGCCCCCTATTACCACATTTTCAAAAATTCACCTACCTGTTCATGGCCATCTTTATGGATCCTGCATCTTGATTATTGTGACTAGTGCTACTATAAACCTGTTATCTCTTCAACACAATCAGTTTATCTCCTTTAGAAATATACTACTGGTGAGACTGCTGAGTTGTATAGTAGTTGTTTTAGTTTGTTGTGTTCAGTTTTCTTAGAAAATGGATTTCCCCACATAGTTTATAATTTGTGTGTTACTTGTTTATTTACTTTAAATTACATTGAATGGAAAGTTGCCACTAATTCATTTAAAGCACAGATTGGGTACTATGCATAGGACTCACTATGCCAGGTCCTAAGTATACAGTGAGTGAACAAATAATTTTAATCTTTGTTCACAAAATTCTTAAGGAATTCTAACTGTGCATTAGTTATTAAAATAACCACAAGAAAGAACTGAAAGTCAGTAGTCACACTCTGCCCCAAAGATTCTGAGTTCAGTGGGTTGATCAGAGCAATCTCCTGCACAGAGTGTGCTAGAATGAGGGCTGGATCCAGAACTACATTCAGCAGTCTTAACCATCTGCCCAACACACTAGGCTGCGTGTTAGAACCTGAGAACTTTAAAAATTACCAATGTGCAGCCCCCCCCCCATCTTGGATGGAAGCTCATTAAGACAATGATATTCCAAGGGGAGGTAAGTCATTCCATTCTGCAGGGAAGGAAGCTCAGGAAGTAAACAACTCAGCAGTTTCAGGAAGTCCCTGAAGCTGATCAGATTCCCTAGGCCACCCCATCACCAAGCACACATAAGCTATAGGACTGGAGCTGATCATATCCTAGACCACTCCTTTACCAGGCATACATAAGGACTTCTCAGAGATGCTGACAGACAAGCTGAGTTACTAGAAGAAACAGGGAACAGTACAGTTTCCTGGAAGATACTCAAACCAACTTGAGCCACCTGGGAAGGACACTCCAACCTGCTGAGCCACCTGCAGGCTATGCACTGTGCTCCAGGTTTCCAGGGTTTGTGAACTGTCACCAACGCTGGAGTGGGCTTTGGTGATGTGGTTGTCTCTGTGTCATTTCCATACCTGTACTCTAACTCCTCATCCATCTTGCTGTAACCTCAACAATGCTCATACATTTTCCCGGATGTTTGGACTGTTGTCAGTTCCATGTCTGGGACGAGTAGATGTTTGCTCAGGTCTCCACAGGAACAGTGTCACATGTCAGTGAGTTTTGTCAGCTCCCTGATCATCCCCCAGTTCAGCAGGGCCATGGCAGTCACATGCACAGCAGTGTTTTATGTCGGAGAGCACACTCCTCAGCAGGTTGTGCACACCACTCATGGGTGGTGAAAAGTTAATGTAGCAGGGCTTTGGGAAATTAGAAAGAATCACACATGAGACAGCAAACTCAGGGGATAACCATATATGTCCATGGGGGAAGGGTAAAGTAGAATTTCACCTACTTGGAGAGTTTATGGTTTCATATGCCAGGCTCCTTCCTCACTCCCACCCCATCCCTGCTTCTTGCTTGTGACAACTCTTACAGGATGTGATTGGCCAGCCTGTGGTAGATGTTTTCACACACACACACACAGGCACAGATGCATGTGCATACACATTCACAGGCACACACACATGCATGCACACATATGCACACATGCATGAATATACATGCACATATCCATGCACAAACATGCTCACACACACATTCACAGGCACACATGCATGCACATATCCACTCACACACATGCACACACACATGTGCACACACATGCACACATGTACACAAACACACACACACAACTTTTCCCTTTTCAGACTGCTCCATTGAAAAGTGCCTCTTTCAACTCAATTTGAGAAAATCATAAGTCACAATAATATTAATTCTTATGCTGAAATATATCTCAAATTGAATATTATGTGGCTTGGTTTCAAGCAAGAATATCAGGGACCATATTTCTCTTCCTTCTATGGGCCTGTATTCAAGGAAAGGAGAATTTATGGCCTTTTAAAATAAACTTAGTAAAGTACAAAACATCACAGAACTCTGAAAAAAAAAAAGTTGAGCCTTTTTCAAAGACATCTGTGGGGCAGACAATGGAAGCCAGGGATACTCTTTGATCCTCGGTCCTGCCCTTGCCCCATCTGTTGAGCAAAATGTGTTAACAGAACAGGAGAGGCATGGGCATATGTTTGAATGGTTACACTAAGCCAGAATCAACTTTTCAGTCATATCCCATCACTAAGCCTGCCAGACCCACAGTTGCAGACAAGAGTGTCAAATATACACCAAGCTGTTGTCATGCAAGATGGGATTATAAATTTCAAAACATCACGGACAAATGTTTTGCCATCAGCTGCTGGCTCCACATTTTATGATTTTGGTGGTGATGATGATGGTGTTGGTGGTGATGGTGCTGTTGTTGGTGGCGGTGGTGGCTGTGTGTGTGTGTGTGTGTGTGTGTGTGTGTGTGTGTGTGTGTGAATGTGGATCCTGTAAGGTCTCACATTCAAAGTAAGCTTTACTGCAGATGATCTCTGGGCACCTTGCCCTCCTTAGGGAGGACATCCTATAGCAAAATAGCTTGAAATTCAATCAGTAGATTCGAGTTGTCCTTCCTTTTCATGAACTGGAGAACAGTCTCTCATTAAGCCACACAATTGCATTTGAGATGAATAAAGCCCTCCTTTAAAGTGCCACTCTCCCCTTATGTCAACACAGATGCTCCCTAACTTTTCTGGAGCCCATTCATAGAGCAGTGTGGCTGTTTTTCCTCCATTTTGTCCGTCCAGTGATGACAGTGTTGAGCAGGGAAGGGAGAGACAAGAGAAGCAATGTCAAAAGCCCTCACTCTAGTCTGCACCCAGCACATTTCACTGTGGCAGCTAGCAGTTGCTCCCTGCTTTGATGATAACATGCCATGTTTGTGAGTAGCCTCCTTTGTCACAAAGGTTCCCTGGGACACAGTAGTTCTTGGTTTGATGTTTGCTTTAGTGGATCTGTTGTTGGTGAAGGGTCAGAAGCACAGCTCCATGCTATCACTGTCATATACCTAAGGAGTACACCTATTCCTTTATAAACCCTAACTCAGGCCCAACCAGGGATTGTGGCTATGACAGAGAAAAGAATTTCAGAACAAGCCAGTCTGAAGACACATTGAAGAGTTTATGAAAGACATCTTAAACATGAGGGCTAAGACAAAGGGAGATGTGTGGAAAGAAAGACATCCCAGTGTGTACATGGTCCCTCCAAGGCAGGGCAGCAGAAAGTAAGGTATAGACAACTGTGGGAAGCGGCTTTCAGGAGAGAGTGGCTTCAGGATCTTAGCAGGAATCGTGCATACCATTTTGGTATTCCCCAAGTTACGGCCAAAATGTTGCTGAGAAACCCTTCCCTCTTGTCTTTCTCTCCTGATAAAGGAGGTTAGAGAGGATCCTGTCAACTATGATGGAATTTCTGCTTAGCTCCTATCGAGGGAGTTTAACAGACTCTTGGGTAGGGAGCTTCTCTCTTTTCTCATGCCCCCCCCCAACTTTATCTGTCTTTGTATCCTGTTTCCAAATCCATTTGGACTATTTTCTAAGCCACAGGTTTTCCCTTACTGTTAACATTTCCTCCTGCATGCCTACAATTGCCATAAATACTTTAATATACTTAAGTACATTACGCATACTTTAATGCTTGGGTATGCTGTGATTCAACATCGGTAGCCCCTAGATCTTTTGATGTACTGTAATAAAAAGAAAAGCACTGAGAAAATATTAGCGAAAGCATGAGCCATCAACACATAAAATATTTATCAAGTTAGCTGTGAACAAAAGGCAGAACACCTACCTCTAAATTCTTCTGATGGTACAGTTCTGGTAACTTTAAAATGCTCAATTCTGGAAGTCTGTGACTAAGTTCACTAAGTTTATTTAGGAATGATTGCACCAGAGCCTGCTGAGTGGAGAGCATTTTTTAGCCCACTTTGTACAGGCCTTTCCACTGCCACCACCATCACCAATGCCACCACTACCATTGCCGGGAGTTATTGAGCAACTGAAATGTCACAGACATTGCAGGAAAAACTGAAGATATTTGATTTAATCCTTACCATAAACATTTGAGGTACGTGTTATTATTTCCTATCTCCAAGGTGAGAATGTGGAGTCCTTCATAAATGTCAAGCAATACATCATCAGAAAAGATCCAGAGAATACTAGAGCAGAATTTGAACCATGTCAACGCATCCCCATGGCAGAGAGGCAGCATCAAAAGGGCAAAGTCAAGGAGACTGGTCAAAATCACTCCATCAGCCTGTCCCACTACACGTGAGATACCAAATGTGAAACACAGCTAATGTTCGTGTGATGCTGGTTAATTTAAATCGAGTGCATTACTGCTAAGGAACTAGGCTTTTAAGAAAGATGTCGAGAATATCTCTTGAGAAAGCTCAGAGAATTCTCTGAGAGATGAAGTTACTATTCATGTGAGTATATTTGCAAATTTCAACAAACATTTAATGCCCTAAATCCTTCTAAGACCACTGTGTTCTTCAAAACGTGGGAGGAGCGATTTATGACTGGATCACAGCTGCAAACCGGCCTGTGTGGAAGGCTATGGCGCTCCTCTTTCAAATGCTGGTCTGGAAATTAACTTCACCCAAGATTCTGCTTGGGCCAAATGCTTCACAACCTCACATTTCCTGATATATAAACTTGATGCATTAATTACAATGGACAAGCGTTCCAACTTCTTTATGACAATGTCTTTCCCCACACTTTTTCTGGCAGTAACTCTTGTTACTCTCTAAATGGTTCAGTCTGTTTTCCAAAAACAGTTTGACTTTTAAAGTGGGGTCCATACATTTGTCTTGCATTCTTCCATGAAAGTGGTAGAAGGAAGGAAGGGGTTTGCAAGCTGTACATATGCACATTGGTGCAGCTGTATCTAAGGAAGTGTGCAGCAGGCTGTGAGCAGTAGTAGTACTTATCTCAGGTTGGTATGGTTCCCATTTTCTGTGTGTGTGAGTGTGTTGAGTATGTTTGCATGTGCATGTGTGTGTGTGTGTGTGTGTGTGTGTGTGTGTGTATGTGTGGTACATACATATGATACCTTCATGTGTAGGCCATAGCAGGATATTCGGTGTGGTACATACATATGATACCTTCATGTGTAGGCCATAGCAGGATATTTGGTGTCAACTTCTACAGCTCTCTTATTACCTTATTACCTTGAAACATGGTCTCTCCCTGAACTGGAAGCTCACTATTTTGGCTATTCTGACTGGCTAGGAGCTCTCAGGATCTGCCTGTTTTTGCTGCCTATGCTAGGGTTCCAGGCTAGTGTAGTCAAGCCTGGCTTTTTTATATGGATGCTGGGGACTTAGACTGAGGCTCTCAAGCCTGCAGTGCAGGTGTTTTACCTACGCAGCTATCTCCTCACCCTCTGCTTTCTGATGTCTATTATTGACTTACAGTATTTTCTATAGTGAATTTGAATCCCCCCCCCCCCCAAACAAAGAAGGTAGGGTATGATTGCACACATTTGTAATCCTGGAACTCAGCAGGCAGACACAGAGGGTTCACTCAAATTTGGGCCAGTTTCTTCTCTGTAGTGCCATCTAGGCCAGCTAGGGCTGTTCAGTGACACTCTGTCCAAAACAAAGCAAAGTGAAAAAATAGAAATGCAAAGCAAAACAAAATATAAGAGAGCTTTTCACATTTTAGAGCAGACAGTAAGAAAGGACAATGCATTGGTGAGACAAATTGGAGCTAACTTAGGTATAAAGCAAATGTGTATTTTGATTCCTACGAGTGTAGCTTCAGTCCAGACCATGTTTCTTCTCTAAAGGGACCATCCTTGCGTCCTGGCTTTTGATGAGAAATCCTTAACACCATATTCCATCATCTTAGGATAGAGCCCTAACCCTTTGCTGGATATGTCAATTTCTCAGCCTGGAAAACCTCAGCACACATTTTTCTTGTCTTTCCCTAGTCTGAGCTGACAATGTGAACTATGTCAGTGGTCCCTGAGGGGAACTGCTGGTAATGTTCCCAGGGAAGGACTTTTGGGAAAGATTTTCTTCCTTCTAAAAACAGATGGATCAGAAAGAACAGCCCCCAAGTTTCCCTTTTCTTTGCCTTTTAATGTAACTGAGATGTTGTACTCTTCTTGATCCACAAGAGGACAAACTTGACAGCAAAAACCAATTTACTATAATTGATAGACCAGTAAGATTAAAAAAAAAATCTTAGGTGACCTTAATAATGTAATTGTGCATTAAATTCTCTCAAAGTTTTTTGCCTCTAGATCTCTCACAACATGAATTAGTGGACTCTGTTCATTTTTGCGTGTGAATGTATGAACATACACTATCGTGGATAAATAAGAATCTGAGAAAACGAATAGTCTGATGGATGTTTATTTGGGGGAGAAATCACTTACACCAGAAACAGATAACCACCAGAAGGTTCCCATCCCAACGATGCATCCAGATGCACTCTGTCTTTGGCAAGGAAGCTGTAGAGTGAGCTGGGGGTCTGTGACACCAGACCTAGTCCCCCAAGTCATGCCCACACCTGTCCCAACACCCCAATGGGCATGGTCAGGGCAACAGGAGCAGGTGGAGTGTATATCTCACTACAATACACAAATGCCAATGTGGGGATATGTGCATATGTGCATTGGGGACCAGAGGTCAACCTTGGGTGTAGCTCCTCAGGTACCATCCCCTTGTTATTTGGTAGTGGAGGGGGGCTGCTGGCAAAGATCCCTCTTAGAGCTTGTTAAGTAGGCTAGGCTGGTTGGCCAGTGAGCCCTGAAGATCTGCTGATCTCCCTTTCTCCAATTACGAGTACTCACCACCCACACCTGGCTTAAAACAAATGCTATTTACATTTACTTGTTTATCAATCATGCATGAACATATGCATGCTGTGGTGCACATGTACAGTCAGAAGACTTGGAGTCAGCCCTCTCCTTCTACCATGTAGGTTCTGGACTGCATCATGAGGCTTGGTGGCAAGTCCCTTTGCCTTGCCTAGCTGTATTGACCAATGGTCCACATACTCAGCTTTTCAAAAGGGGAATTTTGAAAAATGAGCTAAACTCAGGTCTTTGTGCTTGCAGGGCAAGCAGTTTTCTAACCAAGCTAACTCCACAGCCAAGTTCTTTAAGCTGCTTTTTAATTATATGTTCTCATATAACCATATCCTCCTTCTCAGTTAATAAAGTAGAAGTCTCTATGGTGTCAGAGCACACAGTCCTGTGCCCAGAAAGCAAGAATGACATCACTGACTCTTCATTCCCTTTGTCTGCTTGGACCCCAGATGACTGCATGTTGAGACACACAGATGAGGCCCATGGGGAGGGGAAGGGATGGGAGGGAAAGGGACAAGATGGGATGGGGTGGGACCACTTACGTTACATAGACCATATTGCCCCACTGCAAGATGCAAAGCATTTGGTGTTTAGAGGATCTTGGTGGGATACAATCCAAGGCTATAATATAACTTAAGAAATACCAGTATTTAATTGCATGCAATTACAAAGTTTCCTAATTTCCTGCAGCATTATACCAAGAATATATATATGTCAACTGAGAAATACACCATGGTACAATGTTACCATGCTGATATTGATACTAAATTTATAATGTTATTTACAGCAGTACTCCCATTTTTTAGAAAATGTAAAAGAAATGGCATGTTCTATGTTTGGGCAAGATTTACCACTCATACTCCTCTGAGATATCTCCACACAGCATGGGGGTGGAAGGTCCATCTGATGAAGGGGTTGGTTCAGACCCCACTGAGGAAGGGAAAGCACCATTAGAGAGGGAGAATAAACCACAGTTATTATTTAATGTGAGCAGGCAAATGGGACTGACTTTTGCTTAAGAAGAGTGTCAGGGAGCTGAAGATATGACTTAATGGTTAAGAGCAATGGCTGCTCTCACAGAGGATGAGGGTTCGATTCCCAACAGCTGTATTATGACTCACAACCATCTGTAACTCCAGTCCCATTTCCCTCCTCTGACCCTTAGGGCACCAGGCATGCTTGTGGTATATGCAAGCAAAACTTCCATACACATACAATAAATAAATAATAAAGAAAAAAAGAAAAACAAAAATGTCTGGTTGGGTATGATGGCCCATGCCTTTAATCCCAATACTTGGGAAACAGAGGCAGGCAGATCCCTGTGAGGTTGAGGCCAGTGAGGTCTATATAGAGAGAACCAGGTTAGCCAGAGAGACATTGTTTCACAACAACAAAAAGAAAAATGTCAAAACGGACCAGTCTTTGTCTTTTATTTTTCTCTTGCACCCTCTTCTCATTCCAGCACAAAGGTGTTTGTGCTGGTGCATCAGAACGCCAGAGACTGAGTGATTTACAAAGAACAGAAATTCAGTGCTTCTCATTTGAAGGCTGGATGTTTGTGATCTGGGTGCTCATGTCTGACAAGGGCAGCAGGACAAAGAGTGTGAGAAAGCAAGGTCAACAGGACTTGAACTTGCTTCATAACAAACCTGTTCTTGTGATAACAAACTTACTTTCACAATAATGTCATGAATCCATTTCTGTGGACAGTGACTTCTGACTTAATCAGCCCTCAAATGCCCCACATTCAACACTGTTTTGTGTTTATGTTGGAACAATGGAATCTGGGGAAGGAGGCACCTCCAAACAATAGTATTTCTTCAACTCCCTGGTTGTACTTTATTAATAAGTGTAATTAAAATGTAATTCACCAATAAAAGGACTCACAAAGGAGAGACATATGGTATGATAGTGTGTGTGTGTGTGTGTGTGTGTGTGTGTGTGGTGTATGTGTGTGTGTGTGGTGTGTGTTTGTGTGATCTATAGGTAAGGAATTGACCCTGTGTATTCACTGTATGGTTTTTTGAGGTTAGTATTTCTCATGCCCCTGCTTCTGGGAACTGGAATGTCCTGCCTCACATCTGAAGTCCTGGCTCCTCAGGCTCTTCTATCCTATAGAGTCAACTGATTTCAGTCGGTCACTGGAGACAGTTTCAGCATTGAGTGTAGCAGTGGAGGCAATATAACAGGTTGATAGCTTTTCTTCAGTGGGAAAAGGGAATTGGCCTTAAGGAGCAAATGGCCAAAGAGGAAGTGCTACTAAGTTTTATCCTGAGGGTTAGCGTAAGCCTGGACAAACGGGCCACCTGGAGTTAGCAAGTAGGGACAGAATTCCAGAAGGGCCACTACCAAAGGTGATTTGAAGATAGGTTGCAAGGTGAGGGGACAGGGAGGTGGCTGAAATGATACACATAGGCAAGTACACAAAGCACTTGCTGTGGTCACCTCACTTGCGTGGTGCCTAGGGCCTGTCTCAGAGGGTCGGCTTGCTCTGCTAGACCAAGTGAGAGCATGAGTAGTCTCCTGTGGCCCTAAGGACCAGGTGTAGTAGAGGCTTGAGAATTAAAGAAGCACTGACTCCGTGCTTGCGGGAATGAGAAAACGGCCAGCAGCATTGGTTTTGAAGCTGCTTTTGGGAACAATAGAACCTTTCTCAGTGCAGGTGTGCTTGAGCCAAGGACTCAAGGTTCTGGAAATGCAATGGCTGTCCAAAGTCAACAGAGATGGCAGTGGTTCTTGAGTTCAGTGTCTCACACAAATGGAAGTACATAGGAATAAGAAAGTGAGGACAAGCTTTATTAGAAATTAAGGAAAAGTGAGGGGGTGGGAGGTGTTCCTAGGAAGCCATTGAACTTCTTTATCTAGGGACTTTTATGGGATTTGTGGTGGGACCTGGGAAAAGTCTGAGGTAATTTCACTAGATGGCCAATTTGAGGGCCCCCACTGTTCGTGTTCTGGCCGGTTGAGGGAGAAGGTCACACTCACTGTTCATGAGTTGCGTACATGGTTAGGAGAGCGGTCATGCTTGGAGCCTGTTTCCACCTGTGTCTGGCTTGCTTTTCCTTTTTGCTTCGCACTTTCCCTTCACTTACTTACTGGCCGTGAGCCCCCTAACAATTAAGTGCACTAGAAGCAAGTATACATGAAAAAGTGGTAATGCCTTGCATGTGTCTCTCTGGAGGTGGGGGTCTCAGGGAAGCCATTCAGTAGGCCTGCCAACACTGGCCTTACTTTTTAGGGTCCATGTCTGTCTCTTATATAGGCCAGATTGACTATGTTACATCTACTTGCAGGCTTAACTTAACCCCAACAGTGTTGTGGGCTTCTTATCACCCCAACCTTTCTTTTGACCCCAGAGCATGCTTTCATCAGGATATTTATGAGCAGCCTGCACTTTTCACCACAGCCTCTTTCCTCTGCTGGCCGCGGAAAGCCACCTCCAGCTTTGGTTTGATCTGAGGTGATGGGAATTTGGGCTGCTCATGAAAGGAGGTAGGTAATCAGAAGAAACAGTTACTTTCTCACTGTTTCTCTCAAATCCTTGAAACTAGCCAAGTAGATTTTCTATAATTTATTGGAATGGCAGTATAAATAATTTTTGCTTGAATAATGAGGAGCACACAAGGGCATTTGAGCTGTATTACTAATTCCACAGTAAAGGACTGGTTGTTAAAAAATCATTGTTTTTATACATTGTAACTTCTTTCTTGTGATTGTAATATTTAATAATGTAGCAAAATTACAAATTTTACTAATTTCAAGTGGTTTCCTTTGATCACATTTAAAAAATGTCAAGTGATAAAAACCATGGATTAGGACATAGTGAGTTTTAAAGGAATTGGAAGTAGTGTTGTTTGGGATGAAGGGAAACATTCTCTCTCTCTCTCTTTTAAGATGGACAACTTTTATTTTCATGTATAGTTGTCTTAGCTCACAGGTGAAACATTCTCTTTCCAGGAGAATTACAAGTATCATATAGAGAACATTTGAAAAATTTATTTTGCCACCAACATTGTAATGATCAGTACAGGCAAATGTCATTCGATTTGATGATCTTTAGTTAATGGATGGAAAATATTCAGGGGAAAGAATAGTCACATCATCTCTAAGTATCATTTATTATTTTGCAAATTACAAAGGAAAATATACCTTTCTAATGAAAACATTTGCCAGATTTCTTGCCTCAGTGGTCAAAATTAGTATCATTAAAAATGAGACATATGCTACCTCATGAAATGTAAAGAGAGTGAAACATCGCTTACATGGCATTGCCCAAATCTTTTCAAAATGCTTATCCCAAATCAATCAAAGTATAGGGAAATGATTTTCAGGCAGGAGACTCTTTAGAAATGGTGTCACAATTAAAGAGCAAACAAAGGAAAGGAGGAAGGCAGGTTAATGCAAGAACTGTTTAGAATAAAAAATAAAATAAAATAGAATCAGGGACACATGGCAACAGGTTGTCCTCAAGAAGATCCTGGATGTAAAAGTGAAAACAGCATTAAGAACTTCTTTGAGTCGACCAGAAAGTCCGAGTGTGGGTTGCTGTTTGCTATTGCATCAACAAATATTCCGAGTTCAGCAATGTGTTTGGTGATGTGTTTATGTGGGGGAATGCTCATGTTATTTAGAAATGAGTGCTCCAATGTGTAGGGCTAAAGTCTCACTGTAGGTACAATGTATTTTTATGTGATCATACACACATTAAGAGGAAGAGAAAGATAATGGTTAAAAATGTTTAAAACTAAGGAGAATAAGAAAGCCACATAGGGGACCTTCATCCATCTTCAATTTTTCCATAGGTTTGAAATTTTTTTAAGGTGAGGGTTAAATATCACCCAGAGTAGGATATCTGCAGCCAGGTGGTTTCAATAAATTATCAAGACACAACACTAGTGGCCAAAGACTTTCCTGTTATTCCTAGCCTTTGGAAGGACCCTGGCAGTATCTATTACATGGCAGCACCCCCAGTGAGGAAACTGTAGCAGATGAATTAGTGAATGTCTGCACACACTTGCTGTTATGGCTGGTTTTCAAATGCCTGAATTAAAGGGCATAGACAAAAAACAAAACAAAACAAAGCAAAAAAAAAAAAAAAAAAAAAAAAAAACCCACAACTGTGCTCTTAGTACTGTTACTGACAGCCCCAGCTGCTGAAAGCATATCCCGGGTGAGATGTGAGAGAGGCCACGCTAGCAATAAAAGCCTGTGCACAGGTCACCATTTGTGTCTGAAAGACCAGTCTCATGCTTTGTAGGGACCACAGAAAATGTGTATATGAGAGAAAGGTGAGTGGCAACAATCAAATAGAAAACAGAATAAAATAGAAAGCAGCTGAATAATCCTGCTTACAGTAGATACACTGTTACTATTTTATTTGGTTAAATCTGCATTTACCCTGTGATATAGATTCTAAGTAAAAAGAGGTTTAAATCAGTGGTTCTCAGCCTGTGGGTTGTGACCTCTTTGGGGATCTACCAACCCTTTCACAGGAGACCCCCAAGACTATCAGAAATATGAGACATCTATGTTACAATTCATAACAGTAGCAAAATTAGAGTTGTGAAGTAGCCATGAAAATAATTTTATGGTTGGGGGTCACCACAACATGAAGAACTATATTAAAAGGTCACAGCATTAGGAAGCAGCTGCTTTAAATAGCTTTTTGTTTTTCCTTTATACTGGAAAAAGACTTTATTGGAATTGCATTGCTACATGTACCATGAGAGTCAGTGAGAAGTTGATGAAGTAATGCAAAAGAAAGGACAAAATTCTGTTTTGTCAGTTTCCTGCAGTGTGCTCATCTACACAAGTCCCCTGAGCTCAGGAATCATCCACACAAACATCACTGTGATTTTTACAAAAATAATAACTTTAATGACAGAGAACGTTTATCCAACAATAGTAACCTATATCAGGACTACAACATATGATGGGAAAAGCAGGCTTTTCAGGGTTTCCAAACTTCTGGAATGTTGTTCCTTAAGATTCAGAAATGAATCAGTATCCCATTCCCGGGAACTCTCAGAAGCTTTAAAACTGGGATTACTGAAAACATTTTCCTAATAATCTTCACACCCTCTTATCTGGTTTGCTAAGGTTCTTGTCTGAAGTCTAAACTACATCAAGTTTGCAGGATTTTTGTTTCAATGCCTGGCCATTTATTTGTGACTCTTGAAGAATTCTGTTTGAGTGGACTCAGAAGTAGAAGCTCCCAATGATGACAGTCAGCGTTCCTTGGCCATCTGTTCCTGGTGTTTTCTTGGCTTGCTTCATTCTCTTGACCAAAAGTCTAGCATATTCTGTAGCTTCTTCCTTGCTTTTCTTAAATGTGTTTCTTCAGAGAAGTATTTTGGCATTTGTGTTGCAGGACACATGGAATAACACTATGCTAGATATTGGGTAATTTGGTCCTGGACTTTTTACTTTCTTTGTTTAAGGGCTTTCTAGCAGCATATTGCTGTTAGCTCTTCTGAGCCCCCACTCCCAAGGCATCTTCAGTCCAGGAACTGGCCTGCCTTTCTTCCTTCCTTCCTTCCTTCCTTCCTTCCTTCCTTCCTTCCTTTCTTCCTTCCTTTCTTTCTTTCTCCCTTCCTTCCTTTCTTCCTTTCTTTCTCTCTTCCTTCATTTCTTCCCTTCCTTCCTTCTTTTTCCTCCTCCTCCTCTTCTTTGCCCCCTTCCTCTCTCTTCTTCTCCTGCTCCTCATCCTTATCCTTCCTTTATGTTTTACAATAATCAAGTTGAGAACACCTACATTGCCATTCATAACAAATCCCCATCCTTGTGCTTCCTTTCTTCAGATCTCTTTGGTCTATAACAAGAATGCCCCCTCTCCCTTAACAGCTGGCTTATTCTGCTGTGGGTCAAGACACATGGCTTCAAGGGAAAAACTTGATGTTTTCACAACTGATTTGGAGCACACAACCCTTTCACTCTTCACTCAGAGCATCAGCAGGTACTTCTGTAGCCATGCTCTTCTTGTAGAAAGAAGAAAGCCGTGTTCATCATCCACTTTAGCGAGTCTCTGATAGTGTTTGGGAAGGAGACATTCATCTTGACACAGCTGACTGCCTAGTAATCAGCATGGGACACATCTTGACACAGCTGTATGGATTGCTTTTAAGACTCACCGCAGGAAGTCTGGATAGTTATGCATTGTCATTAGACATGAGCTTTGAATCAGTGGGAAAAGAGGTGGTTCATGTGCCTTTCATGTGCTATCAACTCTGATCTCTTGAGTTTGTCCTTCTTGGGTATAAACTTCCTCATGAGCGTCTCTTTGTATGTCTGGGACTGTCCTGTTTTCTTAGGATCCAGATCCAGATGGGGTGCTGCCTTTGGTGAGGTCTGTAATAATCATGTTCAGATGGTTCTTTACTTAGGTTCTCCTTGGCTCTTGGGTTCCTGGACACTATATTCACTGTCTTTCAAGCCCTCCTCAGGAAACTGCTAGACTTGACTCTAGTATATCTGGTCAGAGTTCAATATATAAGAATGATTTGGGTTCTTTTAACCTGAAAAGAAACAGTTTTTGCTCACTTGTTTATTTATAACTATGTTGTATATGTCATGGGGTCATTTGCTGGGTGTAGTTTTTACAACTTGCCCCTTGCCTCGTTCTGGGGATGTCTTGCTTTAATCTTTGCAAGGGAGTATGGGTACTTTGATAGGGATGTTCTTCTGTATACATATTTATCTTACTGGTTGATGAATGAAACATTGGTTGGCCAGTAGCCAGTCAGGAAATATAGGCAGGACTTCCAGACTAGGAGAATGCTGGGGAGAGAATGCAGAGAGTGGCCAGAGGAGATACCATGTCTGGACTATTCTCTGGTAAGATGAGGCCATGTGGAAATACTTAGATTAATAGAAAGGGTTAATAATTAAGACAGAGCTAGCCAGTCTCCGTGTGCTTATTTGGGGCTAATTGGCAGTGGGACCAGGTGGAACAGAAACTCCATCTACGGTACTTGTTACTTTATGCTATACCCAGGTGAATATTCTAGAACAGAGACTCTTTTTTTTTTTAATCCAAGTCCATTTAAATGAAAACAAACATTTATAGACAATATTTGGGAAATTGGGTGTCATTCTTTCCAAACTACTTCCTGCTGGTAAGGGGTGCTGTCATGGGGGATTCGAAGAAGATTCAGAAATCCTGGCTGTAGTCTGTAAGGCTGCTTTGTCCAGCTGTTTTGAATGAAGGATCACCTAGTACTCTGTTTCAGGCAGTCTGGCTTGATCAAACCACATTAGTCTGGAAGGAATCCACAGCTGTTCATTTTCTGTGGAAACAAAAATAGAAATCCTTTTCCTCAGTAACTTGTCCTTGAAATTAAATTTTGGAGTCAAAGCATTTTTTTTAAATTTATTATTTTACAGGTCGATCCCAGTTCCCTCTCCCTCCCTCCTTCCCTCTCTCCCTCCCTCCTTCCTTCCTTCCCTCCCTCACTTTTACCCTCTCTGCCCTCTCACATGCACCCTAACCACCCTCCCCTCCCATCCCCAACCCCAATTCCATATGTAGGGAAATGTCATCCAATTGGGGTCATGTAGATATGACAGGTCATGTGAAGTAGGGACTAGGGCTTCTCTCCTGTGTCTAGGTTAAGGCAGTATCCCTCCATGGGGGATGTGTTTGCAAGGTACTTTTGGGCACCAGGGATACATCCTGGTTCCACTGTCTGAGGTCCCTTAGACTGCTCAGTCCTTCTGGCTGAGACCCATGTTCAGGGGGGCCTGAGTCAGTTCCATGCTGGCTTCCCAGCTATCAGTCTGGGGGCCCGTTAGTTCTTCCTTGTAGAACAGAGACTCTTAAACTGTGAGTTCTTGTCTGCTACATGCCTGCATAACTCAGTGTTGGAAGTGAAAAAAAGCAAACAAACAAACAAAAACAAAAACAAAACAAACAAACAAATGAAACAAAGCTGGTAAGAGCTCAGTTGCAGATTAACCAGAGATTAGTTCAAAATTAAAGGTGTACTGAGTCCAAGAGGTTTCTGCCGATACTTGCCTATGTTGCACTGTGGAACTTTACTGTATAGCCTTGTTCAGAACACACAACATAGGCACTTTTCACTGTGCATGCCATCACACCATGTGACACTGAAGAACACTGCTGAATATTTTGTACTGTAGTGTCTTTACTGTACAGGTCAAGTTCTCTACTCTTGGAGAAATATAATGGTTTAATTACAGAAAATGAAGTCTTGCTATTTTGCTACCATCATTTCTTAGCATATAAGTATTCAATGAATATATCTTTAGATTGCATTTTGTTAGAATATTTGATTTAAAACCTTACTGTTTGAGTTGTTGGCTTGAGTTTCATTAAAGATATCATTTGTCAACCCACCCACCTCAAGATGTTGGACTACAACTTGACCGCTCACATGTCTTACTTTCTGGCTTGGCTCCTTTAGGTTTTTCTGTTTCTTGACCTCCTCTTTGTGAAGGAGATGTATAATGAAGAGTACTCATTACAGTGGAAATCTGGTCTTCTCTGTGTTACCAACATGGTAGACATCGATGTGGATGTATACACAAAACCATTCTGATGGCATTCCTCATGCTTTGTGAGGAAAAAAAAAAAAAAAAAAAGAAAAAGAAAAGAAGCACAGCTGTCATGCAACTAGTCAGCTTTGGACAGAAACAGATCCGGTTGTGAAGATCTTTGAAGATCAGAAGCTGGAAGGCAGAAGCAGTCAACCTAGGACAATTAGAAGCTGTTTGTCCAGCTGGCAGACAAGTGTGGGTTTACGCAGGAGTATTTAAATGTATCCTCCCAATGTTCAAAACTCCATTGTGAGTGGAAAGCAGCAGAGTATCTTTAGTGTTTTAGACCTTTGATTGAAATGTTTTAAGTTCACTTGGGGAAAAAAATGGCTTCTGAAGTCTTCATGTAGAACTGAATGCAGCCACGGATAACCTTACATGGTTTGGAGACCATAGATGACAATTCTGGGAGTTATCTCCACTGGTCTCTTTAGCAGCAAACTTGCCTGCTGGTTCCTGTTATTTTCAACCACTCCAAAGGCCAAGATAATATTATTGATTTCTTCCTTTACCAGCTGGAGTGCCTTAATGCAACTTAGAGATTGTGTTCACATATTTTCTGCTGTTTGACAACTGCTGTTATAACAAAGATTTGTGGGATCACTGTCAGATGCTAGAAGAGCTGGTGAAAGTTGCCCAGCAGGACTCTTACACATGTGAAGACCCACTTACAGAACCTGAGTGCTTTAATGATTTTGATGGGGCTCAGGAAAAGCCAGGGTAATGTGAATTGGTACTTAGGAATGTGAATTACTTAGGAATTAATTCTTTTGGGTGGTTTGTCTTGAGGACTTCATTGAAAACAGCCATCTCTTCTTCATATTTTCTTACTTCCCCCAGTATTAATATCATAGCAGATAAGATGAATAAGGCTCCAGATGGATTGTGAGTTTGATCAGAAATGCAAGGCTGGACACCAATATTGGTTCTAAACCAGACTGTTTCTAAACTGGGCTGTGTGGTAAAGAGTAACAACCAGTTCTGCCTTATCGTCAAGTCACTGAAAAAAAAAAAAGTCTTTTTGTAGAAACCAAATACTGGTCATGAATATTGAAAAGAAACCTAACCAGAACAGTAAGTCAGAGGTTCCTAACTGAGCAACACAAAATTCTGGCTTCTACTAAATAATTACTTTAAAAAGAAGAAAAAGGAATAAAAGAAATACACAATAACCATTATATAAAGGGTGATAAACATTTTTGGAAGCAACATATTTGGTATACATTTTGGGGACTTTGAATAAAATTGGCTGTGGCTCATTTTGTGAAAAAGTCACTCACTAAATTAAAATTTTGGCTAGGTGGGAAGGGGTACAAAAGCTCTCACCCCAGCTTAGGAGTTATTGGCAGTTGATGGCTTCTGGGAAAACCTATTTCCTTTAGGTTGTGGCCTCCGGAAAGTTGCCCATTCTCCATCAGACATCCCTATGCCTGTGTGCACATGATCAGCAGTGAGTGGACTAATTGAGTTATACAAGTGAAAGAGACTGTGGAGGTAGAAGGGGGTGCTGGATGGAAAGGGAAGAGTGGGGCACATTTGATCAAGATATGTTGGATGCTTGTGTGAAACGTAATTTTAATTACGTGTATGTGTGTGGTCTGCACATTGTTTTGTACATGTCCATACCATGCCCACAGCTGTCATAAGAAGGCATCAGATCCTCTGGAGCTGGAGTTACAGGTGGTTTGTGAGCCCCATGTCATGGGTATTGGGACTGCAGAGCCATATCTTCAATCTGCTGTAAAGAGTCTCTCTCTGTCTTGTCAGCCAGCTCCCAAATAATGACATGGAGACTTCTTATTAATTATGAAAGCTTGGTCTTAGCTTAGGCTTGTCCCACTAGCTCTTATAAGTTAAATTAACCTGTTTATATTAATCTACATTCTGCCACATGACTTTCATTTCTCAGCTTTTCTGTGGGTCTGACTCATTCAATGTCTCCATGGTGTCCTTTGTGTGCCTAGATTCATCACCTACTTTTTTCTCTCACTGCCTGGAAGTCCTGCCTATACTCTTGCCTCTCCATTGGACATTCAGCTCTTTATTACAATCAATAACAGCAATGTGTCTTCACACAGTGTACAAATATCCCACAACCCATAAACATATTTTAAAAAATGAATTTTGGCTTGTAGAGCAGACAAAATTTCTAACAATGTTAAAAAGGTTCTAACCATGTTTGTGCCATTTTTGTCCTATGTATTCATGAAAAGCAGTGTGCTTAGCATGGACAATTAATTATAAAAGATTGAAATGCCAACTAACTCTGAGAAGCACTGAAGATTCTCTGTGTCCTGCTGTATCAAATATTCTGCCACAATGTAATTAATATAAAACCATGTGGTACATTTATCTCATTAGTATGTAAATTTGCTTTCATTTTAATAAATGGCAAACATATATGCCAAAGAATTATTTTAAAATGAATTTCTTCTTGATTTGTTATTGTTTGACTTGTTTATACATTTATAACCCATATTCCTGGGTTTGCATGATGCTTGTTCTGAGGATTAGATTAGAATAGATTTATTGCTGTGGACATTAAAATGGTGGAGCCTTGCATGGAGGCTGCTTTCCAAAGAGATGACACTCCACTGAACTCTTTTCCATGATGGTGAGCACTCACCCAAGGGATCACTCGGTGACTCGCAGGGAGCCTTGGCATAGGGTGATATTTACTTCTCTTAAGAGGGCTGAAGAGAGTTAAGAGCACTGACTGCTTTTCCAGAGGACCTGGGTGCAATACCCTGCACCCACCTGGCAGCACACAGCTGTCAGTAACTCTAAGGTCTGATACCTTCACACAGACAGACATGCAGTTAAAGCAGCAATGCATGTAAAAATGAATATGTTAGAAGAGAACAGACAGAGAAGGTTTACAGGGTGTGGGAGGACAGGTGCCAACATAGGGGACCTAGAGTTGCGTGGCACAGCAATTTGAGGCCTTTAATGCAGTTGATCTAGGTCAGTTTCCTTGGTACCAGGTGGGGTGGATGTCCAATCTGGAGGTTAAAATTGAAAACCTCCAGCCCAACCTATGTTGGTGTGAACTACGTTGAGCCCTTGAGTGACACATACTTATTCGATAATTTTGACTTCTATTCTCTCTTGTCTCCTCTATAATGTCAAAGGATGGAAAAAGAGCCAGTTCAGAGTTTTTGCAACTCAATTCCTGGACTGATTCACATATTCTTGAAATGCCTGATTTGACTCATTTCCCCATCCATGCACCTACCCACCCACCCAGACAGATAACAACGCTTTTCTTTTTTCAACAAAGCATTGGCACATTTATTCATTTTTAACAAGTTTCTGTGCTAGGGAGTAAGTGTGAATGGGACATTAAAGCTGAGTGTCTGCTTTCAGGAACTCTGTAGTCTCATGAGAAGACAGATATGGAAGTAAATCTATAGACACACAGGAAGGTTATGAAGTGGGGAGGGTCTGTGCTTTCCCCTGTAGGAGAGGTGTTTGTTCTGCAGTGTATGTTTGAGTTTAGTGAGTCAGAATGAGACACCCTATCTGAGCAGGTGGAATAATGATGGTCCATCTGCCTGATCGCAGTCTCTGGCCAGATGCAAAGGTCTTGAGGACCATTCAGGATGCACCTTCCCTTTTACCCAGAGCATCTGACACACCCTTTAGATAACCCAGACCTTGTGATAGCTCTGTCCCTGAAGTACAATTTTCCAAAGCTGTTATGCCAGAACATTACTCCACTGAGCCAAACACTCACCCAGAGAAGCAGATGGAAGGTCAAGGGTTATAATCTGAACCTTCCCTTACTTGGAAAAGCAGTCTGATTAAAACAAGGAATAAAAACTTTCTTTAAAAAAATGTGTGGTCATTCTAATCAACATTTAACTTATCTTTATAGTTAATTTAGGAGCTTCCACTAGGTTATACATAATTTGATTTCATCATGTTCCTCCAAAGGAAAAGACAATACCAGTTATTAGTATCCTTTATAATAATGTAAGAGCAAATTCACATCTCAGTATTTCTGCTTCTCCTTGGTTCTGGGAAAACTCAGAATACTGTTTGATATAACAAAGAAAATCTGCTTTTTAAAAAGAAACTAATAAACCATCATGTGAGAGATTGCAAGTTATAGAAATTTATTGATGGGCTTGTTAGAAATTTGTGCCAGACACTGAGAGGCTTCACTTTCATGGATGCTTTCACTAGTAACTGGTGAGCTTCAAAACTCTGCTGTATTATTATTTAATGTAATTTCAGTGTTTGGATATGGGGAAAATACTTAGCTTATGTTTATTTTTTAAGTGGATCATTTTAAAGATATATTTTATGTATATGAGTGTTTTGCCTGTATGTATGATGTACACATTGTTCATGCCTATTGCCAAAGGGTGTGAGAAGAAGGAATCAGATTGCCAGGGACTGAAGTTATAGATGGTTATGAGTTGCCATGTGGCTGCTCGGAACTGAACCCAGGTCCTCTGCAAGAACAACAAGTGTTCTAATCACTGAGCAATCCTGCAGCTCACCGTCTGTTTAAACATTTTTTAAATTCTTTTTTGTCAGCTGTAGGCTTCAGATGCTGTGTGATGACACACACTCTTTAGCCCAGCTTCTATTTCTTAGTGTCTCTGCAGCAGCCTGGGCAGGGAACAAGAGCAGCATTTTCCTGATAGCGGTAGCAGTGACAAATGGCCTCACTCACTTTTGGTACCATTCCTTTTCTGATATGAGTTCTGCCTCAGTTTTCTCTCTACCCAAGGCAGATCATCATCATCATTTTTAATTTTTGGTTGTTATCTTATCTTTTTCCTAAAGAGCTGGAAGGGATTCAAATTGGCTTTCTGGCCTGATTAGTAGGAATGGGCTGGAAACAGACAGTAGCAGTGATGAATGATGAAGGTCTGGGGACGTGGAGGGAAAGAAGACGAAGGGGATGAAGAATTCAAGGTCATTACTAAGGGCAGTCAGTGGGCAGCAGACAGCTTTGTTATGAGCAAGTCCTGAGCTCTGTTGAGATGGCTTTCTGTGACACTGCCCACACTATGCAGGGGATCCTTGCCTTTTTCTCCATGGTGCATGCATAAGACATCTATTTGGGGAAAGCAAGACAGCAGAAAACAAACAGATTTACATCTCAGGAAATGACCTTCTCATTTTTGCTTTATAGGGTATAATTTCATGTGACATATACAGACTGGTTTATGTCCATTCACAAATGCTACTGATGATCCCTTTAGGTCCAACTTCCTTGTTCTTTCTTTAGGGGTGGTTTCCTCCAGGGAAGAAACCACCCTTGAAGAAATGTCAACCTTTATCCACTAGAGGCATGTTGCTTTAAGCTGAAACATAGAAGACACAGGGAGCCAACCATGAGGAGAAGCCAGAAGTTGTGTCTGGTAGAAGGAAGAACATATGCAATGTTCCTAAGGAATCTGAGTATCAGGCCCTGACCATTGTAGCTGGAGTAAGGTGAACAAGGACAGGAGTTAACGATAGCCAGGGCAGGACCTGAGTAGAAGTCAGATCACACAGACTTTGTTAGCTCATTCTAAAAGATGCTGTGAGGGGCACCAGAAAGGGAGCAGGATGCCCTGTCCTTGGGCTTTGTGTAACAGCGCCTGCCACATTCATAGATACATACTCATATGCGCCAGATTCTCTAGTTCCCAGGCATCTTTTTACAGTGCAAAAAGAGACAAGAATGGGAGGGCTCATAAGATTAAACGATTCACTGTGCTCTCCACAGAACTATATCACACACAGACTCTAAAGTACATGAGTGTGACATAGACTCTGAAGGTTTAAGAAGGTGTTAAATGAAATGCTTATCCTCAGTTGCTGCCTCAGATTGTTACTGTCTCAGGAGGAGGAAGTTCTTCCAAATGGAATTGTTAAGAATGAAAGACTCACAAAACTCTCCAAAAGTTAAGAAACAGAACCCAAGAAAGAAGCCTAGTTTGAGTGGGAACGATGTGGAAAATCTTGATGATAACAATGCCAACTGTTGTTGACTTCACTAAAATGAAGGCAAGAAAAACATTTATTCTGTGGATAGCGATTCATGCACTAAGTATTACCTTATTTTATTATTGCCCATGAAGATTCTGCAGCACCATCAGAAGATTAAGATATGGGTCATGATTCAATTAAGTTGGCTCTGTGAGTAATGGAGCTTCCTACTAAGCACAAGAACCTGTTTGATCACTGGGTTCTACATGGCTGAAAAATAGATTCCTGGAAGTTGTTCTCTGACTGCCTACCAACACCCACTGTGGCATGTGCCCCCATACTTCATATAAATCAATGTAATAAACCTCTAGGAATAGTCGAGTTGAGTCATCTCTGTTATTTTTCTATTTTGAGTTGGGTGAAATCTATAAATATGTCTTAATTTTGTGTATATGTTTTTATATCATTATATATATATATACATACATATATATGTTTGTCAAAGGGGGTGAGATAGATTTTATTTAATAGATTATCAGATTGGTCTATCAATTTATAACAGTAGGTTTTGTACCCATGTCACTGCCCTGGCTCCACAGATATAAGAAATCATCTAGTAGGAAAAGAAAGTGCTCTGATACATGCTTTTAAAAGATGAAGATTAAAAAGAACAGGAAAGCTATTTTCATTTCTGAAAACTTCCTTACCTGATTCCTCTTCTTAAAAGGTGAGAAAAACAATACAGCTATATTTATTTCTGAAGGACAAAGTTTTTTTTTTAGAAAGCCTTTTCACATATCATGTCTTTTAAACATTTAAGTAGACATTTTATTGTAGAGATGACACTGGGACCCTGAATCAGTCCTTGGGCCACAACTTGACTGAGAGAGGAGCCTTGAATGTTGAAAAATCTCACTCCAGGCCTCTCAAGGCTCCTGTCATAGCGGTTCCCCAGGCTCTGCATTTGAAGTTGCTGCAGAGGTTTTCAAAGCATAGAAGAACTAATTGGTCTTGGTGGAGAATCGTAGCCCAGGAAGGCTCCTGGTGTTTTTCTCTGTGAGGTCAGGGCTGGAAAACAGCTCTTCTGTCTTCATCTCCTCCCCTTATTTGGAAATGTCAGTACCTCCCTCCCCACCCCTCATCTTATTGAAACTTTTTTATAGAGCATCATCTTTCTATTCCCTGGTATTTTTCTCCATTTAAGTGGATGCAAACAACATTATTATCACATTTCTGGGCTGTGATTGATGTTGCTTGGAAAGAATAATAAAAATCACACGAATACATGTGGGTTAAAAATAAAATTGACTCGATCCGGAGACAGCCTCAATTGGATTTGAACCTATAACCTTTTGTACCAGCCTCAGGGAGACAATACATGATATGATTAAATATTATTGGAAAGGGTGAATATACCACATATATATTTGTGTCAAGATGTCCACAGAATCCTGAGACTGAACTGTAGCATTTCTCTGAATACACTTACTGTTGGATTCAGGACAAAGTTCATTTCCCACTTTTATAGCCAACTGTGTGCTGAGACTGCAGTGAAGTGTGAAGCTCCTGAACAAGGCACAGAAGGGCCATCCAGGGCTCCCTGGGAAAGACTTCTATGAGACAGCATAGTAAAATTGCCTTCTAAGTATGGCTGCTGTCCATGTGGTTGCTGTTCAGATTCTAGTTTGGGCAGCTCCCTTTCATAATCTCAGGCCCTAACTTCCCCTCCTCCACATTAGCAATTATTTTCTTGAAGAGAGAGAGATCTGGGTGAGATGTGCTCCCTGATGCCGGATTTCTGTTCCCAGTGCTGTGGTGATTCCTCTTAGAGATACTTCCTAGTTTTTGATATTTCTCCCATTTCAGTGAACCCCTTTACTATATATGTCTTTTCATGCCTGTCAAATACTTTTTCATTTCTTTTATTTTTTATTTAGACAAAAAACAATCTTACTTTACATACCAATCACAGTTCCCTCTCCTCATCCTCTTACTCCCATTACCATTTCCCCATGCCACCCCTCATCCACTCCACATTTCTTTAAGTCTCTCCTCCCTGCCACCATGACCATAGCCCAAGCTACCATCCTCTCCTACAAGAGCTGCTATAACAGCCTCCGATTGCTCTCCTACCTGCAATGTTAGGCCCATTCTGTTGTTTGCCTTCCCTCATCATGGGCTTTCTTAAGGTAGATGTTATGTAGCTCTTCTATTCAGCAGCCTTATTACTCTTAAGAGCTTAAGTCCCTAAAGCAGGCAAACCATTATCCTTTTCTTACTGCCACACCTCCTCTTGTCTCATGGACTCCTATCTTCAGCCATCTCCCTCTCATTCTGGTGGTCCAGTAATGCAGCACATTAGGGTTTTCTGAAAGGTTGCCAAGAAACCTTGATTTGATTCCTGGTCTTCTATGATTGATTGGAATTCCTGGGGGCCTCATGGGGAGTCTTCTAAACACCAATTTTAGAATACCTTTCCAGGTTATTAAGGTTTCTGACTACATATAGGATGAAGGGCCCTTTCTGATGGCAATGACTGACCCATGTCCAGTGTGACCATCAGAGAGTAGATTCAGAGAGCAGGGAAGGCAGATTGGGTGAAGACCTTGCCTGTTCACTGAAGCTTCTGTGTTTCACACTATTAACTTTAGAAATAAATCTAAGAATCAACCCTTGGGATGACTTTGAACATCCTCTTTTTAAATTAAAATTTTTAACATTTATTTTAAAAGTATATTTTTGGACACTATATTTTGGTCGTATTCTTTCTCATACCTAGCTCCTCCCAGATTCCCCCTTCCCTATGGATTCAATGTCATGTTCTCTCTTTTTCTTAAAGCAAAGACAAGAAGGGACTCCCCCCAAAGCAGCTTCCCCACCACCAACAGATCCATGGAATCCATTTTGACTTGGTCAACTATTCCTGAGCATGAAGCCTTGCTATGGGGTAGCTGATACGCCCCGCACCCCTACTCCATGGCAAAACCCGATTTTTTCCATTTTTTGAGCAGCTATTAATTGCAAATAGCTTCTTGGTTAGAGGTGGGACTTTGGGCTCCCTTCCTCTTTTCTGTGCTGGGATGTTGGTTTGAACTTGTGTCAGTCTTGTGCGTGCTGTCACAGTCTCTGTGAGATCATACATGTTTCAGCCCTGAGGTGTCTGGAAAAAGCTGTTTCCTTGGAGTGGTTCACCGTCTCTGGCTCCTTCCAGTGTTTCTGTCCCCCTCTGTCACACAGATCCCCAAACCTTGCAGAGAGTGCTGTGATGTTGACATTCCTTTAGGTCCAGGTACTCCAAAGCCTCGTGCCCTTTGCATGTTGTCCACTTGTGTTTTAAAACACTGACTTGCTTAACAATTGAACTTGGGAAAGGTCTGTAACTGAGACACAATACATGGGAAAAAATGGATTTAGAACCAGACAGCCTAAGTATGGTATGTCATTACTTGTATTTCAGACCAAGTTGGTTCAACTTGTCCATACAATAGACTGTAAGGAGTAGGGTTTTTCTGCCCGCTGCCACTGGTCTTGTCCCGCCGCCGCGCCAGCTCCAAATAACACACTGAGACTCTGTATTAGATATAATTATGTTGGCCAGGTATTTGTTTCTCTGTCTTAAGTATTAACTCATTTCTGCTGATCTATGTATTTCTCTTACCGGGGAGCCGCCCGGCATACTGCTTTCTCCCGACTCTCCATCTTGGCTCTCCTCACTACTTCCTATTTCCTCCTTGTCTCCTAGTCCCTCTTATCTTCCTTTCCTATTGGCCAACAGTGCTTTATTCATTAACCAGTATGAGAAACATACAGAATGACATCTCCCATCATCTCCTCTTTTCTGTCTAAATAAAAAGAAGGGTTTTAACCTTAAAATAGCAAAATATATAACACAACAATAGACTGATAATACTGGGAGATTCCAGTGAAGGGAGAAGAGCTATGTAACCTGTGAAGGGGCGTTACTCAAGCCAGTGGCTGTTCTGGGTCTTTCTATGGATGCGACTGAAGGAAAGAAGGGTTGATCTACAGACAGCAAGTGGTGCACAATTACTGTTTAGACAGAATTCTGAAGTAGATCTCAATGAAAACATGACACAGTAGAATTTGTTACATACAGAAAAAGATGCATTTGCAGGCAAACATTTGCCACTAAAATTGAAAATGTTCATTTCCAGAATATGCTATTGAG
The DNA here is from genome assembly GCF_943737965.1 of Phodopus roborovskii. Lineage (NCBI taxonomy): Eukaryota > Metazoa > Chordata > Mammalia > Rodentia > Cricetidae > Phodopus > Phodopus roborovskii. The sequence goes on from NW_026126525.1 coordinate 12,191,080, forward strand.
AAAATAAAATGAAAGCAGGAGGCACAGACTGGCCAAAAATATTTACAAAACATTTATCTGACAAATTACTTATACCTAGGGTATATATCAAGCCTCTAGACAAATAGAGAAAGAAGACAAATAAGCCAATTAAAGTAGGAGGAAGATTTAAATAGATTTTCCACTGAAGTGAATATATAGATGACTAAGGAGCAATGCACAGGCGCTCAGTTTAGATCATAGGAATGAGTGAAACCACATTGTGCCATTATTTCTGATCAATTGCTACAGTGGCTGGATGTGAGACGACTGACGACACAACATGTTTATAAGGGTATGAACTCCACTGATTGTGAAAATGTAAAATAGGATAATCATATCGGAAAAGAATTCCATTTTCTTAAAATGCTAAATACATACTATGTCACCTGGCCATTCAATTCCAAGAAACTTACCCAAGAGACGACAGATTATTTGTGCAAAAACTTGAACATAAATGTCAATAGCAACTCCATTTTAATGATCCAAAACTTTAACCAACAGAAGTGATCATTAATAGAGGAAAAGATGAATGTGTTGTGATCTATATCATAACATGGCAAATTACTGATCAATTAAGAATAATTATCAGTAAACACAATATGAATAAATTACAAGATAATTGTACTATATGAATGAAATAGGACACAAGCGTATGATTTGCTTGATTCCATCTAAATAGGGTTGCAGGAATGTAGGCATGCAATTAGCAGCTGCTCAAGTACATGGTGGTGCAGGGGCAATGGAGAAGTATGAGAACCTTTGGAAGTGATGGTTACATTCATTATCTTGATTGGGGTGATAGCTTCTTATATATGATTATTTACTTTAGATATGTAGGTTTTATGACAGGACAACTATACCTCAATGAAACAGTAAATTATAACTTTACAAAAGAAAAAAAGATCCTCTTAGACTTTAGGACCTGAACAGGTCCTGAATCTTTCATTAGCTGATATTTCCTCTTAGTCTATTTGATAATGCTATAATAACATCCCTGAAACTTGGTACTATATAAAGAAAAGGGGTTTATTTAACTTACATCTCTGGTTCTTAGGATTGATAGCATCATATGGTGAAAATGCATGCTCAAAAGGGTATGGAAGCAAGAAATGGGAGGGACCAGTTGTGGTTTTCGATAAGAACCTACTTTCTAGAAAATTAATGCACACATGCAAAAATCACTTCTCTCTAGACATTGTCTATATATATGTTTCTCTTATTAATTGGTGAATAAAACATTGATTGGCCAACAAGGTAGGAAGATAGATGAGACTAGGAGACAAGGAGAATTCTGGGAAAGGTAGGCAGAAAGATTCAGCCAACACAGTCAAAGTGTAGGGCACAAAGGAGTAACAGGTCCAGGCATTCTCTGGTAAGCCAAGACCACATATAAATAGATAAATAAAAATGGATTAATAATTAAGAGAGAGCTAGCCAATAAGATGCCCTAGCCACTCGCTAACAGTTTTATAATTAATCATAGCATCAGTGTGTTCATTTTGGCTTGAAACAGCAGGACCTGAAGGACAAGAAACTTCAGCAACAATTATCTCTTAAGCACCCCACTGGCCTTACTGCATTGTGGACAATATTCTAGCACAGGAAATGTTGAGAGAGAAATGAAACTGGAGACATAGCATTGACCTGAAGCAAGCAATTTAATCTCTGAGCTTCTGTCATCTTGTATACAAAACAATGATAGAATTACAGGAAGTGAATCTTCTGTTAGTAAGGGTCCTTCCAGAAGAGAGCTGAGAGTTTCAGAATTAAGGTCCACCTTTCCACTGGCATCAAGTTCAAGCCAACATAAAGGCCTGCTTATTTCCCCAGCACATCCCTGGGGTCAATAGCAACAATTTCTAGTTTGTGTGTGTACATGTGTGCATGTGCGTGTGTGTGTGTGTGTGTGTGTGTGTGTGTGTGTGTGTGTGTATGGGGGTGTTGCCCAGGAATACCATCCTTCAGAGTCTGTCTGACTTTGCCATCTCTCTCATCTATCTTCAAAGTATCTTATGACAGAGAAAACAAGACTCTTTTATGGTGCTGATATCTGGCCTATGGCCAATTTTTTTCCCTTCCTTTTTTAAGAATTTGTTTGTAAAGACTTGTTTCAGTGGACATGATCCAACTTGTGTTGTATCCAGATTGATGGAACCTCTACCTGTCCATATATATTCTTCTTTGTCAGTTTTGAAATTCAGTGGCTATTTTCATTATCTATTCAAAACTATCTGGTAAAATTTGGAGAATATTGCAAAAATTCTAGTGCTAAAGAAAATTACATTAAAAACCTTCATTGTAGTGAACAACATATAAAATGTGATTTCTATGATACTAAGGAAGAATAAATCCAGAAGGTATAAGTAGGTAAAAATTGGGAAATGATGGGAAAGACAATAAAGTCTATATCAAATATTATTTGCAGAACCAAAATATATAGACTTGTAGAAAGTGACCATTATTTGATCAGAGGCAGAGGGTTGTATATAAAAAAGGGCATTAAGTAATTTATGAGTGTGGAACAATATTGTTATCTTCTGAGGAATGGGACAAGAGAAAAATACCAAAGGGGCTGAGGCTGGCTATCAATGCCTGTGAATCTGATGAGAGAAGATTCCTCATTTGGCCACAGGGAAGATTTGGGCCATTAAAAGAAAAATGGCTCCCAAAGTGAGTCATTCTATTAGGAGGTGTGGCCTTGTTGGAGAAAGTGTGCCACTGTGGGGGTGGGCCTTGAGGTCCTTTTTTCTCACGCTCCCTTCCATGTGGCAGTGAGTCAACTTCCTATTGCCTGCTTGATGAGGACTGTCAACTGTGCCAGCACCACATCTCCCTGCATGGTGCCCTGTTCCCCATCAGAAAATACAGGCATAACCTCTGAAACTGTATGTGAGCCACCCCAATTAATTGTTTTCTTTATAAGATTTGCCATGGTCATGGTGTCTCTTCACAGCAACACAAACCCCGAGACAGCCATTGCTTGAAATATTACACAAATTAAAGATGAATGATGTGAGATATCAGAACCTCATCTCATTAGATATTTCTCATTCCATTCTCATTACTAGACTTTTTGCTAATTAGGACCTGAAGGACTGACTATTCTGAAGGACTACTCTAGCCAGCTTGCCAGAACTATGCACTGAGTTGCTGTGAGTTACTGGCTGTGGCACATTGCATCAATACCTTGCATTCTAAATGTCTACTAGTCAGCTGGTATTTGGGTTTTGCATCCTATCCCCTTGAGGTTGTCAGTGTGCTCCCGAGTCTCCTGTTTGACTGATCCAGGGCCATTGACTCTCAAGCCAGGCTCCTTTATCAAGACTACTGACTGCTTCCACAGGGGGACTGAAGCCCTCAATGCCAGCTTCCCTTGATAGTTTACAACCTAGCAGCACTCAGCAGAGTCGCTCATTTACTCTCTTTTCAAGTTATCTGTGGTGCTTCCATCACTTGGATTCCCCCCTTCTGGTCTTTGCCACCCTGTCTCATGTCTACATTTATGCCTCTGTAGATCTGGTTGATTTCTACCAAGAACATCATGGCCATGATGGTCCAGCATTCCCAAGTGTCCTGTCACTACCTAGAACAGCACAGCTATCTGCACTCTAGCTTGGAAACCAACTGTTTTTCTAGGGAGCTGTGGTTCTTGCTGGAGAAGAAAGATTAATGGAAGAAAGGTCTTGTTAGACATTAAGTGTTCTCATTGGCTTGGAGGCTTGTCACCTCTGGGTCTTCCCAGAGGACTCCTGCATTTATTTCATCTGTGTACTAAAATCTATGAACTACATCACTGTCTCTAATTCTCACCCAGCTCTGCAGGGGTTACCACTGCTTTCTGTCTCCTGCAGCCACCTCTCCTGATAGTGAAACTCTGGCACTTATCTTTAATTTTTCACTTATTCAATGAGTCCCTCCCTCTCTCTGAGGTCATCATCTGCAAGTTTCTGGTTCCCCTGACATTCCAGCCAGCTAGACAAGTCTTCCTTAGAATAGGTTGGCTCATCCTCCCCCCAAACCCTGTACCACACTACTCTTGTATTCTCCACTGCCCTCCTTCCAGGACCATAATCTCCATTTTCCTTGACCTGTACCAGACTCTTCACTCCTGGTCACTGTCTTGTCAGCTCTTACCTGTGGTAAACTCAGAGTACAATCTGAATTCTAAGAAAAGTGTTGTCACTTGAAATCTTGCAAGAATTTCAGATTTCATGAACATAGTTGATATTTAGAGAGAAAAACAAAACCCCAAAAAGTTACAATTATGTCCTCTGTTCTCACTGAGGGAAAATTTCTGCACATAGTTGCTACATCTCTCTGCATTTGGCAGAATCACACAAGCAAAGAGAGTTGTTCTCTTTAGGAACATTCTCTGGATTCCTTAAGACAAGACTGAGTTGTGTGCTAGACACCTTTATGCTATTACAATGAATACCTGAAGCAATTAAATTAGGAAGAGTAAAAGATTGTCTTGGCTGTCAGTTCTGGATGGTCCAGTCCAAGGAAAGGAATGTGAAGGTGTCATATTGCAGGAGCATGCAGTATATTTTCTAATTCTAAAGGATGAGAGTGGAGGGAGGGAGAGAGGGAGGGGAGAAAGGAAGGGGAAGAGGGAGAGGGGGAGGGGGAGGGGAGGGGGAACTAAGCTCCCAGTACATAAAGCAGGTTTCATGACTTAGTGGATCTTTAAAGATGAGGTTTTTATTGTGACTGCCATAAGGTTTGATGGCCCTTGGCATTCCAGGGAAAGGGGTCAGGTTTGCCCTTTCATCATTTTTCTTTCCTCCCTCCCTCCCTCTCTCCCTCCCTCCTTCCCTTTCTCCTCCCTTTCCTTTTTACAAAAGGTTTATTTTTATTATTTTAAAGTGTGTGTGTGTGTGTGTGTCTGTCTGTCTGTCTGTCTGTCTGTCTGTGTGTCTGTGTACACATGTGCAGGAACCAGTGGAGGCCAGAGGTGCTGGGGACCCTTGAGGCTATAGTTACACAGGGAGTTATGTACCGCTGGACGCTCAACTCTTAACTGCAGAGCCACCTCTCTGGTCCCCCTCCTTCTCTCTTTCACTGTATTCATTGCTGTATAAGCTGTTCATTCATGCATGTACTTCTCCATTCAACTGTGTGGTCTCTGTCCTACTTTGTGGGAACTCCATAGTAGCAGGGATTGTTGGCTCAGTTGTCCATTTTCACCTCCTTAGGACCCAAGGCAATAATGAGAGACAAGGTAGAATATGTGTTTGCTGAATGAATGAATGAATGAATGAATGAATGAGTGGGTTTCTGGATGTGTGAAGCCAAGACTAAGGGTGTAGTGTGAAATGTCTGAGGCTATATTGATTAATTACTTGATTAATTTTCATCTTTAAGCAGCAGGTCTGTCTGTTCTATGGTGCTTTCAAGCCAGACATTGGAACTCTTATTCTTTATAATTATCAAGTGGAAATCTCTGTATTTTGACAGAGCAGAATTGGGGAGGCTGTCTGTCCACAGATATGAGTTTCCTGGGACTGGGAACAGAGGACTTTTGGGAAGTCACAGTGAGATATCAGAACTTCTGGCAACATTTATCTTTCTTATTTCATCATGTGTTGAGTCTGAGAAAGTGGGTTTTGGAAATTTGTCTGCAATGCAATATTCTTCTCTTTGGCTACTTTGTTGCAAGGTGAAGCCACAATCCTCCTGGGCTGACCCTACCGTAATTTCCTCACTCCGAGGTGTAGGAGTGTAGGAGACAATTTTCTAGGAGAAAAAGATGGGATTTGTGGATCTAAATCAGGTAGCAAGAGAAACTTTTTCCATTCCTGTAGATGGAAGTTTCTGTCCCTCCAGCTCCTGCAGCTGTTCAGTCCCAAATAAACACACAGAGGCTTATGTTAACTATAAACTGTTTAGCCTATTGCTCAGGCTTATTACTAACTAGCTCTTACAATTTAAATCAACCCATAATTCTTATCTATGTGTAGCCATGTGGCTTGGTACCTTTTCTCAGTAAGGCATTCTCATCTTGCTTCTCTGCATCTGGCTGATGGCTGGGTTTCTGCATTTCCTCTTCCCAGAATTCTCCTACTCTGGTTGTCCTGCCTATATGTGGTGACATATTATTTATGATTTATTAAAGCTTTCCTGAAGATAAGAGAAACAAAGCAGCCAAGCCAGTAGATCTTATCTCTACCCATCTTAAATGGTAATCCTGTCTCCACAAATCCTCAGAGACAAATGTTCTGAATTCCTGTCCCTTCCTCCTTACATTCTTTTCTCTGCCCATTCATATCCTCCTGTTTCCACCTCCTTAGTGCTGGGATTAAAGGCATGTGATCCCAAGTGCTGAGATCACTTTTCTGTGAGCTGTTTCTTTTAGGTCTAGATCAATTTTGTGTAGTCAGTGTGGCCTTGAAGTAACAGAGCTCCATCTACCTCTTAATACTGAGCCCTGGGATTAACAGTGTGTACCACCACCTCCTAGCTCTATGGCTGCTGGGATTAAAGGTGTATATCTCCACTGCCTGACCTCTATAGCTTGAGGCTGGCTTTGCTTTCTGATTCATCAGACATGCTTTAATAAATCATAAATAATATACCACCACACCTTACTTCCTGCCCGGCTACTGGCCAATCAGTGTTTTATTAAACCAATATAAGTGACAAGTATACGAGCATTATCCCACAGCACATTCCAAAAGACCACTTTCCTGGAAGGGACTGTGGTGAGCAAAGACAGAAGGGGAAACATTTTCATGATTCCAAGGTAGTTCTTAAGAGACAGACAAAGCTGTTTGAATATTTTCAACAGGTTTTTCAGGGTTAGGGAAGGCTCCATGCACCACAAACAAGAGCTACATGATGACCAGGTCTGTCTGTCTGTCCTTCATTCTGTAAGCCTCCTTGAGAAAAGTGACTGTTACTTGTTTTTTTATGTGAGATATATCTATATCTATCTATCTATCTATCTATCTATCTATCTATCTATCTATTCACTTGGCATTGCTCCGAGTTTGACTTTTTGAACAAGGACTTTATCAATCAATTCATTCTAAAATATTTCTAATTCATCCTTGCAGCAGGCTGAGGAGCTCACCTCCCCCCCCCCATTCTTCTTCATCTGTTCTTAAATATGACAGTCAATGCTTTCCTACCCTCCCCAACCCCATAAAGACCATCCAAAGTGGTTTCTGTAAACAAGGGTACAGCGAAACAACAAAACTAGACCATTCCATGGGCGAAAAGGTTCATTTTGGGAAGTTTGAAGCTTCCGTGGCTGCAAGTGAAAAGTTTCTCAGGAGCGCTGAGTGGAAGCTCTTATCTGTCTACAGCAATTTTTCTGTTTATCCTGTCAGAGTCCAGCCTGAACTGAGCACAGGTTGTCATTTTGGGCATTGTCGGGGGCCCTGCATTTTAGAGGTTTAGGTATGGTAACCTAACAGTTTCCAAGAGAGAAAAGAGAATGGACTAAAACCATTGCAACAGTTCAGGAAATCCCTCATGCAGGATTCATTTTGGGTGGGAAGGGGTAGGATCTAGAGTTGAGTCAGGTTAAATATATGGCAAGAGTGACCCCAGAAGGACAGCAGGGAACAACATAGTCAACTCATGTCAGAAGCAACATGTAGAAGCCACTCTTCATAAAAATCAGTAATAGGAGCCTGGAGAACATGGAGAGGCCGAGTGGACCCTCAAGGGAAAATCCTGCACCCCAGTTGCATTTTAAAAGACCAAATCTGATCAGGTAGCATTGGCCTGCATAGCAACATGCTCAAGTTTTATTGTGACTACTGTGATCCATATCTTACCCACTACTCTCCATCCGTGAAAAGCACACTGCAGTGGTAGGAAACACAAAGAAAATGAGAAAGACTATTACCAGAAATGGATGGAATAGCAGGTCCAGAACCTGACTGAAAAAGCAACAGCTGTGTTTAAACAAGGACAGATCCCTCCAGCTCCGTTCTCTGCTTCTCCTCCCACAGGATCCACAATCCTGTCTTCCCCAGTCTCCCAGCTCTTCCTCCCCCTGGCATGACTCCTGCACCCCACATCGCTGTCCCTCCCATGATGTCACTGATGGGCCATCCTTCTGGGATGATGCCCATGGGACCTTCTCCCAGAAGGAGGCTACCTGCAGGAGGCTACATGCCCATGATGCCTGGGCCTCTGTGACAAGACCTCCTGCCCGCCCTCCTGCCCGTCCTTTGATGGTTTCCATTCTGCCTGGCAGACTGAGAGAAGAGCAGAAGGGATCTGCACAAGCTTTGTATTGCCCATTCTATTTCATTCACCAGGAGATCACAGTGCTGAGCCTGACTGCTTTCTAGTTGAACAAGAAAGAGTCACCCCTTCCTAGCAGAGGGGAGAGGTAGAACAAAAAAGTGCAGTTTTCACTTGTATCATGATGTGAAAATAAAATTGTCAGCTATTTTAGTTAAAAAAAAAAAAAAAGCTCAAAGTCATAGTTGTATGGAGTAGGGGTTTTTCCTCCCACCACCGGTCTTGTCCCGCCGCCCCGCCAGTCCCAATTAACACACCAAGACTCTGTATTTGATATAATTCTGTCGGCCAGTTACTTGTTTCTTATTGACTAGCTCTGTATGTATTTCCACATGGTCTTACCAGCGAGAGGCGGCTGGCGGTTCTGCCTTTTACAGATTCTCCATCTTGGCTCCTCCTTACTACTTCCTCTTTCCTCCTTGTCTCCTAGTCCCGCCTATCTTGCTTTCCTATTGGCCAACAGTGCTTTATTCATTAAACCAGTATGAGAAACATATACAGAATGACATCTCCCATCATTTCCTCTTTTCTGTCTAAATAAAAAGAAGGGTTTTAACCTTTACATAGCAAAATATATCACATAACAGTTCTCAAATAAGAATTACAGTTAACAATATTTAGTCCATTAACATTTAGCAAGATTTAAGAAACTATTCCATCATCTATCCTATCTTTGTGAGTCTAAAGTCTATGTGTAACTTATCTTTAATCCTAACTAAGGAAAACTGTAACTATAACTATCTGTCTTCAACTCCTTCAAAGACCACAGAAGGATAATATATAAACTCTAGAAATGACAGAGACATCTTGCCTTGTCAGTCACCTGAAGTTCTTCTGTAATCTTCCATCTTCAGCCCATAGGCCATAGTGTATCTGGCAGACTCTTCAGCAAAGCAGGAAACTTTATACTGTCTTCTTGTATTGGCAGTTTGTCAGTCACTTTTCTCTGTGTCCTGCAGACTGTCTGGCAGATTCTTCCATGAAGGAGGAACCCTGTAGCAATGTCCATCTAGTATCAGCAGTCACTTTTCTGTGGGTCCTGCATGTCCAGTTTATACAGCATAACGTCAAACAGTCCAGACAAGAGTAGTATCTTGTCCAAATGGCTAGTCTTGCCATATTGGAAGTAAACTCCATAATGAGTTTCTTCAATGTCCATCTTCCTTTCTGACATAGGTGGTGTTGCCAAGAGCAATTATGTCTCACTGTCACAAAAACCCTAAACCATTTTAAATGCCATATTCTGTAGGTCTTTGAAAGGTTTGAAGAATGCCTATATATCTCAAATACATCTCTGTATATCTAGAAATCTTAACTAACTTAACTATAAGTTTTGACTATTATGGGTAGCTATCTAAAATCTGTACTAAATTATACATTACATTTCTGAACAAATCTTGCTAAATGTTAATGGACTAAATATTGTTAACTGTGATTCTTATTTGAGAACTGTTATGTGATATATTTTGCTATGTTATGGTTAAAACCCTTCTTTTTATTTAGACAGAAAAGAGGAAATGATGGGAGATGTCATTCTGTATATGTTTCCCATACTGGTTTAATGAATAAAGCACTGTTGGCCAATAGTAAAGCAAGATAGGCGGGACTAGGAGACAAGGAGGAAAGAGGAAGTAGTAAGGAGGAGCCAAGACGGAGAGTCTGGAGAAGGCAGAACCGCCAGCTGCCTCTCGCTGGTAAGACCACGCGGAAATACATAGAAATGGGTTAATACTTAAGACAGAGCTAGTGGATAAGAAACAAGTAACTGGCCGACAGAATTATATCAAATTCAGAGTCTTGGTGTGTTAATTGGGGCTGGTGCGGTGGCGGGACAAGACTGGCGGTGGTAGGAAAAACCCCTACTCCATACACATAGTGGTAATGTGGTAATGTGAGGCTTTCGTGGATTACCTGACCTGATTGGGGTAATGAAAGAACCAAGAAAGGCCAGACACAGAGACACACTTAGAAAAATCTGGAAATGAGTGGATTGTACACTCTGATGGAGATGAACTGACAGCCAAATAGCTTTAATTCCTGTAGCAAGAGACTGGAAAGGAAGGACTTTGGACTGGGAAATCTTTGGGTCTGCTTTGGATTCTCTTGCATACCTGGGGGTTAGCTCCATAAACTATAAAAACTCTCAGAGCATCATTATGGGGCTAGAGGGACAAGTACCTTGAAAGTAAACATGATAAATATGCAAGACATCATTACTATTATTTTAGCAACTAATAAATAACAAAGATGGATGATGTGGACCTCCACAAGGCCATAGGCAGAACCATAACACAAAGCTATTTGTATTACCACAGGAGCAGCACAAGCACAGCAAAGGGTAGTTCTAAGGCTAAGATTACACATGAGTGATCGTGAGACTCAAGTCGGTCCCTAAGCACAGCCTTCAACACTTTAGAAAGGAAACAATGTCAGATACTGTGTTCTGAGAACTTAACAACAGAAGCTGGATTTTCCCCTAACTCCCTCCTTTCATCTGTTCCTTCTTAATTCACACTCTCATTTCTCTAAATAGAAGTCGATCACTCTCTCTGTAAGACATTGTTTTGGCCTCTGGCAGAAGGACCAATGAGTGGGACCCGTGCTTGGAGAGCATCCTGTCTACTCTGGGCAGCATGAATAGAGGTGGAGATTCTGGTCCTAGGGAATCACTCGTTCTACTGTGGTGGGTTACTAAGGCTGAACTGGGTCCAGTGCACGTCATGCCATGGTATCTCTGCCTACATAATTCTTCTCTTCATCAACATTGTGGTATGGCATAAAGGAGGAACAACTATTTTAGTAGAGGCAATGATACCAAGGCTGGAGGAGATTAAACCCAGGGCTCTGCATATGCTTGCAAAAGCACTCATACTAGCCAAGCCCATCCCCAGCATCTAGAATTGAATAGACCAGGGTTGATGTCTGGATTCTGATGTCTGGATTCCTTCTGTGTGCTTTGAAAGCTTTTATTGGTTGATGAATAAAGCTGTTTTGGCCAATGGCTAGGTAGAATATAGCTAGGCAGAAAATCCAAACAAAGATGCTGAGAAAAGGAAGGCAGAGTCAGAGAGATGTCACATAGCCTCCAAAGGAATAATACATGGAAGCATTACTGGTAAGCCACAGCTTTGTGGAAATACATAGATTAATAGAAATGGGTTAATTTATAGGAGAGAGCTAGCCAGTAATATGCCTGAGCTATTGGCCCAACAATTACAATTTAATACTAGCCTCTGAATGATTATTTCATAAGTAGCTGCAGGGAGCCAACTGGTGGGGGAGAAACTGGTCCAGTGGGACCAAGTGAGACAGAGGAAAAACTTTCCCCTTCAGGGTTCTGCTCCTTACTAACTATTTACCAGTGATTATACGTAAGTTCCTTAACCTCTCTCACTACCAGTTACAGTGGTTGTAAAGTGGTGCTAAATAATGGTTCTCTGGAGGTGATGGCATTGTGAAGGAAGGGCTGATGTGGTCATGCAATGTAGGTGCCCAGGACAGCAGGTGAGTCTCAGAACATTGGATCAATGATCATGTAACACCAAGGATTGGTTGTTTTCTTTTATGGACACTTGTTAGGCAAGATTCCCATGCTGACTTGAGGGCAGGGGCCATATGCTTTCTGCTTTCGTCTTTGTGACCTTGTCTGTGGTAATCTCTTCATAAATGCTCGATGTGTGGGTTACATGCATAACCAAAATGATAGCCCTGGGAAAGTAAAATAAATGAAAGAGTTAATGTACCAACAGAGATTATGACTCTGTAAACTTGTCAACAGATCAGGGAATGTACTGGGAACAGGGATTGATAGGGAATGGAAAGCAAATATCTACAAACCATCAAGGCTTCTGATAAAGCAACCAGTCTTGGCATTTGGAGTGAATGAGCTGAGTTATCATCCCTGCCTGAGCAGCTGTCAGAAAGTCTGGCTGAAGAAGGCAGTTTTTAATAAACATTGCACACTGTCATGTCACCAGCTTGTTTTCTGTCCTCCAATGCAGAATATTTTAATGTTTTTGGGGAGAGAACAGACCTCCCGTTGTAATGAATTTATAATAGATTATGATGAGTTATGCAAATTGGATAATAATTACAGAGCTCAGGATTTGTGATTTCCACTGCTAATTAGTCTTGAGTGGTTTAGCAGTACAAGAGTTCAAGTGATCAAAAACAGCATTGCAGTTTCATGCATTGCCACCTTGTCATTTTACCTCCCAGGAATAAGCATCTATTAGATGCATGGATATCAATGTGAAAAGTTCTCATTTTAAGAGCTGGCTCTCAAATTTCACTTAGGGAGGAAACTCTGGTTAGGAAAAAATTTTCATTTGCTAAATCACCTGGGGCGAGGTGGGCTCCTGAGAGGAGGGCTGGAAGGAACTACAATGACAAATGATACAGCAGGATCTCATGAGCACTTCAGGTGAGAGGAGGGAGGGGCCACCACAGAAGTGGGGGGTGGGGGTTGGGGGGAGAACGGGGGAACCCAGAGAGGGAAGTGCTGGTTTGGTTGGGGCAGGATCTGAAGGTGGAGAAACCGCCAAAGGTCTTTGGGAAACGAACATGTTGAAATTAAATCGAAGTCATTCCTAACCGTCTCTCTGTGGAAACAAAAATAGAAATTCTTTTCCCCAGTAACTTGTCTCTCTGAAAATCTAAAAGAAAAGCTTTGACTGGAAATTCTGGGCAGTCTGTGGCTGCTCTATGGTTGAAGTCCCAAGGGGAATCTTGTCAATATGATCGGTTCTCCTTGACCTAACTGGCGCAGGCTCCTCTGGGATTTTCAGTTAGGCTCTGCCTTTGGAATTTAGTTCCTGGGAGCCTGATTTTAACATGGATCCTGCTGAGTCGGTTAGTGCAGGACTCTTGCCATCCTCGGCATCTGGTTGAATTCCTTACTCTAAGCCCAGCCCACCAGGCAGTTTAACTATACAGATTATGTGCAAATGTTCCCTCCCACAAGCTTTTGGACACTGAGCCTAGTACCCTGTCTCTTGGCTATACAGTTCAACTTGTGTCTGCTGTTCAGTGCTGCCTGATTCTACACTGAGAGCTCTTTCCCTTCTTGAGATTGAGTACAATCTGTTTTGACCTCTCCCATCACTGCTCAGCTATGGGTTTTCTTAATAAACAGAAGGTCAGAGCCAGCAGGAACTTAAGCAGAAACTTCAGTAGAGTGTAGATGCACCCTTCCCTTCCCATGTCCTAGGAACAGATTAGTTTCAACCTAGATCGTAAGGAAGCACAAAGGCATGCTGGGAGTATGGGTTCAAACCTGGGTTGCTACCCATTTTATTAACACCTTGGGCATATTCCTTATACCATAAGCCTGGCCGAAAATGAAAGCAGTTATGATAACAGAAACTGTCCCAGGGGAGGCGTTAGACGAGGTGAACAAAGCACTTAGTGTAGTGTCAGGTGCATTTCCTTGTCCATTTTGCTTTCCTTTCTTCTTCCTTCCCCTGTCCTCCCTCCTTCCTCCTTCTTATCCAAACCCCCACAGCCCCTGCATTTCTGCAAAATTGGATACTATATTTATTGAAAAAAATCTATTTCTATCATATTTCTGGTTATAATTATTTTCTTCAGTCAGTAAACCATGCCAGGGCCTATGTTTTCCAGAGCAGTGAACAGGGCACGGCCAAGGTGTGTCCCTGTGCATACAGACTCTTCTAGGCTAGAAGAATTTTTCTTTCATTATAGCTCACTAGCACCTGGTTTCTAACATTTTGACATTAACTCTAGTGGCTTGGAAATGTGCCTGGATCACCACACTAAAGGCCCCTTATATTTATGTAACCTTTTAGAGTCCGCGGAGGGCTACACACACCACCTCAGGAATAAAGGCATCGTTATCTTCATTTTGTAAGTGAGAAGCAATGGCTCAGAAAGGTTAGTCGACTATATTTGCATGGCCAGATACACTGTGGTTATAGCTCAGAACTTAGGCTTTTCAACACCTCTTCCACTAGATTTAGGGACTAGGAAGAAATGGTCCTAAAATCTTAAGTAGATAACATCTGCAAACTCCTGTCCCAGGAGAGAAGAGTGGAGGAAGATAGTTGTTTTAAGTTATTTCCTCTATCAACAGAATGAACTCTTCATTTATGGTTAGAAGTTCATCTGTCAAAACTGAATATAGTCTAGTTCTGATTTGTTTTTGTTTTTGTTTTTGTTTTTTTTGAGACAAGGTTTCTCTGTATTGCTTTGGAGCCTGTCCTGGAATTAGCTCTGTAGACCAGAGTGATTTCGAACTTACAGAGATCCACCTGCCTCTGCCTCCCAAGTGCTGGGATTAAAGTCATGCACCACCAACATCTGGCTTTCCAGTTCTAATTTTATATATGTTCCATTTCTTGAATCCTTTTGTGCCTTGTCCATCAGCTGGCATATGGACCCCACCCTTGAAAAAAAATTCAAGCCAGTTCGCCTTCATGAACTGAAAGGTATCATTTTCTTCAACTTCCAATTTCCTATTCTCATAGCTAAAAAAATGTGGCCTAGCAGGGGAGTTAAAAGGTCATATATTCAGGTCATTTGTGTAATCACAGGTGACAAAGCTGTGATCAATAATACCTTGGAGGACCACATGTTGGGGTTGAAGGACTACCTTTATTTATAGGAGCTGGTTGGGAGGAAGGGCAGAAGTGGGGAAAATTTCATTTGTGAAGGGCCTGACTGCTGGGTGAAAAACTCTTACTGTGTCTGTTAAAGAAACTGGACTTGGAGCTTTAAAAATATGAGTGGAGTTTAAAGGCCATGGCTAGGATGTAAAAATGTGAAGATCTGTAAAATGTCTAAGATCAGCATGAGCAAGCTATAGCAAGGAGCCTGGCTTCTTGGTAATTTCATTTGTAAGATATTTTGCCCTGGTGATTTGGCAAGGTTAACAGAATGTTAGAAACATTCATAAGCTGCCATTTTCACACACTGTCGTTTCCTTGCACACATAATCTGTCTACTTAGAGACTTAAAGATCAGATAAATTGCACATGTGCGTATGTATGTGTGTGTATGCACTTGTGTCTGCATTCATGTAGTAGTCTGGCTCTCAGTCACACATGTACAAACTACCCTCTGGTGATTGGAAAGAATCATAGAAATCTGGTCTAGGGGACGTTAAGGAAAGTTAAAACACACTTAAAGGTACTTAACTTGTACAAAGACAGGTCACTTTAAAATGCATGTACACATTGACACATTCATAAATTTATTTCATGTCATCTAGAGTTTCTCTCCTTAGGAATGCGGGTTCATGTATGGAGAATGAGAAACTAGAAACTTATGGGTGGGTCTTCATGTTGGCACAATTGTTGCTCCCCATCCGGAAGGAACATTTTTTAACATTGCATTGGAAGACAAGGCCTGCTCTACCTTCTTAGAGGAAGGAAGGAGAGTCTGGGAGCATGACCCCAGACCAGTGCAGTCCTGGCATGTCTTATTTTAACAGGGCAGAGATGGTGCAATGCATCAAGGATTCACAAATGACATTGTATCTGTTCCCATGACTCTGAATATATAGTAAAGATTGCAAACCCTCCTGGAGAGAACAAGATGGCAACACCTGGCAGTGCTAGTTAACCACAGGGAGGTTTGACATGGTTTTTCTCTAGGCTTCCAGTTCAGACACTTGCTGATACCACAGGTCTCTTAAAGCAATTAGGAGGAAGAAACCTCCATCATCCAGAAACCTCCATTTCAGTCACGAATTGATATTTATTGGGAGCCTCAACATTTTGCATGGCGTTGCAAAAGGAAACAAATCTGGAATTATATGATTGTTGAATAAATATGCTTGTGAATTCAGTGGTAAATCAGAAGAGGGAATGTGTGGACCATTTGAGTATGATATGAGTTACCTGAAGAACTTTGGGAATTAACACCATTTCACTAACACCATCCTGAGAAGCTCTATTCAGACAGGCATTTCAATTTACTTCTCCATGGAGAAATGATAGCTAAGCCATGCCATTACCCTCAGCACTGGAATGTCAGTAGTCATCCTTCTCTTCATTTTGTATAATTGAGTTGAGCTCAATTCAACTCTATTCAATCTAATTTGTTTATAGTCAACTTTATTACATACAGATGAAATAGCACAGAGGTAGGCTTTTGTGGAGAAGATATAAGTTAGTCAAATAAGATAATTTTCTTAAAAAGAAAGATCTACTAGTTAGGAATCATGGTTCTTACCCTCACTGGCAACCTCTGTCTAGGCAAGCTTGGATGAAGTACTGTACTTTTCCCAGCTTTACTGCCCCACTGTAAAATAAGTGTAAAACAGCAACAGTATCTGCCTCCTATAGTTTTGGAGAAGATTATATGAGATACAGAGTTAATGTTTCAATAAATATTAACCATTAATAATTGTAGCAATAAAGAATGAGGCGTGGTAGTGCTTGCCTATGATCCTAGCACATGTAAGGTAGGGACAGGAAGGTCACAAGTTCAAGGACAGTCTTAACTGCATGGCAAACCATCACAAACAAACAAACAAACAAACAAAAATAATAGCAATAAAAATGTCACATCCTTCCAGGGAGATGAAAATTGTTCACTTGAAATAAGGCTACTGTGTATCAGGCTTGATCCTCTTGGATTTGAAGAGGCTTGACATCTGCAGGGAAGACTCTGTGACCCTTACTCCAGCTGTGTACAGGATGGTACAAGAGCTTGCAGCTGAGACTACTTAGCAGCTAGGTTGTCTTGGCTAGAACATCAACTCAGACAGTTCTAAACAATTAGCAGTGTTATTTATTTATTTATTTATTTATTTATTTTTTTTTTCATTGAGTATGATGAGAGTTGAGTTTCTGCCACTTATTTATGCCACCAAGGACCCAGGTTCTTTTCTCATTCTGTTCTCACAGTGGTGGCTTCCTTCTCAGGCCGTGCTAAGCTTAGAGACCATGTTTAAATAAATTAAAATGCCATGTTTAGAAGAGGAAGATTTTTACCCCTCTATTCCTCCATAGGAGTGAAGAAAGTTTTATGAGACCATCAACCAGCTTTTCTCACCTCATAGACTGTTCATGGGTTATGAATCTCTTCTGCACCAATCACCACCAAAAATAAAACATGGTTCAGAGAAGGAAATTGAGCCAGGACAAGACTGTATGAGAAATAGGATTCAGAGTTTATCAGGCAGAACCCCAATATTTAGCACTATGTATGGGAATGTTAGCCAAAAAAAAAAAAAAAAAAAAAAAAAAAAAAAGACATGTTAGCAACCTGAACTATGACAGATATTGTCTTAGGGTTTCTATTGCTGTGAAGAGACAGAAGAGACATCAATGACCCCTGTAACTCTTATAAAGAAAGCATTTAATTGGGGTGGCTTGCTTACAGTTTCAGAGGTTCAGTCCATTACAATCATGATGGGACATGGTGGTATGCAAAAAAAAAAAAAAAAATCATGGTGCTGGAGCTGAGAATGCTACATCACATAACAGGAAGTCAACTGAGATACTGGGCAGTAGCCTGAGCATAGAAAACCTCAAAGCTGGCCCCCACAGTGACACACTTCCTCCAAGGCCATACCCATTCCAAGAAAGCCACACCTCCTAATAGTACTACTCCCTTTGAGATTATGGGGACCAATTACATTCAAACTACCATAGCTATTGGTGGCGAAGGCTGAGTTAAACAAAGGGAACTAAAGGGGAAACAGGGTTGACGCAGTGGAGGACTTTGGCTTCCTCCCAAGATGGGGTAACAGGAAGTAGATTTCCTCTTACCATGGATAACCAGTAAAAGCAACAAGAAAGGAAAACATCAGGGTTTAAGACCCTGGGCACAAGAAAATGAAGGACGATGACACCCAAGAGTAGAAAACACAGCAGTAAAGACTCAATTCCTTCAGCTGCTTTTGAGGGTTTCCAGGCCAGAGAAACGGGAGAACTGTGAGATGAGGAGAAAGTATTTTTATTTCTTTACATTTAGGCTTCCTGAATCAATTTTTACTGAACCTTGAATCTAACCTGGGGAAAAAAGTCTTAAGACATTAATTTGCAATTCAACAGATGATGGAAACTCCAGAGGGATTTACCTAACCCCAGAGATATGTGTTTAAATCCTAAGAGGGGAGGAATTCTCGGTCTTGGAGGCATCTCTGAGTTGTAAAATTGGAGACACAGGGATTATCTTTTCTCTGGGGAGATTTATTTACATTCCGAGAGGTTACACTAAGGCATTTTCAAGGGGCTTCTCTCAGAAATAGGAAAAAAGGAGCAACCGCTTGTCTTCTGTACACAAACACAGAGAATGGATATATCTGTGTCTTTTACCTACTGGAGAGCCTGTCACTCACAGAAAACAATTTTTCACATCTGATTCTCATTATGTCACTCTGGGGACACTGGGAAATGATGCCACCATGTTATTCTGACTGTTGATCTTGCTGTGAGTATAAGAATCTGACTGAACTACAGATTTCCAAGTGCTAATAAAGATGATACTAAAAGTATAACAGAGGGGGCCAGGAAGAATTTACAGACTCCCTAAGTCAAGGAGACTGGCATTGAGAGTTTGGGAGAGACCAAGTTAGAGTTTATAAGACTAACAAAGAACAAGAGCTGTCTGGAGGGAGAACCATGGTGACCAGTGGGAGCTTCCCTCCCGAGAACTTAGCCCTTTGATGATCATTGCATTTGTGCAAATAACTACCCAGAAGGGAAACGCAGCTAAAACATGATTTTAAAAACATACTCTTAAGCCCTCACATGGGTTCAAGAATGCTGTTAATTTCCAAAAGCCAGACTTGAAGTTTCTTACTTTGTATAGCATGAAGTAAAAACCTTAGAAAGTTTTCCCAAGGGGGAGAACATAGTTTTGGCAGTTACCAATAGGGACCTGCCCAGCAAATAATAAGTGTGGTGCCTAGTAAGATATGAGTCTTTCCAGGTAGCTAGACTTCATCAGAGACACAGATCACAAACATGAGGAGTAAAAGTTGCCCACCATTCAGCAAGTGAATCTCACAATGTTTATCATTAAAACAAAGATAACTAGGTATATAAGGAAATAGGAAAACATGATCTACAGGGAGGAGTAGATATTTGAATTAGAAATCAAATACTATTTACATTCTATATAATTTTTAAAAGTTGAAAAAGTGTAAGATTAAAAAAAAAACCATTGAACTTCTAGAGATAAAGAAGTGCAATATAGTCAGGCAGTGGTGGCATACACCTTTAATCCCAGCAATTGGGAAGCAGAGGCAGGAGGATCTCTGTGTTTGAGGCCAGCCTGGTCTACAGAGGGAGTTGTAGACAGCCAGTGCTATACAGAGAAAACCTGTTTCAAAAAAAAAAAAAAAAACTTAAAACAAAACAAAATTGCAATACATAACAAGTAATGTTAATGGCAGATTATACACTAGAATAAAAGGTATATAAGTTGGTAGAACATCAGTAGAAACAATCCTAATGAAATTAGAAAAAGTATTTTATGTGAAAAGAGCATTAATGAGTTGTGGAAGAAGTATAACTGACTAATATGAAAGTAATTGGCATCTCACAGGAGAGGAAGTGTTGGGTTAAGGCAGAAAATGCATTAGGAGAAATAATTGCTGAAATTACCCAAATTTATTGAAGTTGTATGTCAAATCTAAGCAAAGACACATGAGTGGAGTGTCATCAGAGCACATAGTATTCAAGTTGCTTGAAGCCAGTGGTAGACATTAAATCTTAAATGCCCTCTACAAAAAAGACATATGAAATACAGAGGAATAAAAGTGGCAGCAGATTACCCCTATTTTTTATTTTTTTATTTTTTTTTGGTCAGAAATAGTGAGGGAACCAGTATTGGGATGTCTAGGGGATGAAGTAATTCATGTTTCGAGCACTTAAGGCTCAGGAGGTGGGCAGTGGGTGGCAGATTTAAGTGGATAGGCAGAGGTTGTGGTAGATGGATCATTACAGGTTTGCTGGAAGTGGATGGGACAATGGCAATCTAAGGTGCTTGCTTGTATTAGTTTTCTGGTCAACTGATAAAATGACATAAATGACAAGGGAAGGAAGGCTTATTTTGGCTCATGGTTTCAGAGATTTCAGTCTAGTCTTTAGCTTTACTGTTTATGGATCCATGGTGAATGCCACAGCAGCAGGGGCTTGTGAGGGAAGAGACTGGTTACCTCATCATGTCCATCAGAAAACGAAGAACTAGGAAGACATTGGGGATAATGTATAATCTTCAACAGTATGTTCCTTATGGCCCACTTCCTCTAGTAGGGTCTCAACCCCTGAAATTTCCATAAACTCCAAAGTGGTGTCAGCAGCTATGGAACAAGCTCTTGGTCCTTTGGCTCGCAGCTGTCTCATGAAGCAAGATTGTATTTAGCTTATTTTCTTGAGTCCCCATCATTTGAATAGTTTCAATGTTATCCAAAAGACCAAGCTTTAAGTCTTTCCTGAAAGCTCAAGTCAATGTTGACTTGTTAATCCTTATCAAAACCAATTAAACAAGAAACATATTAACACACAGAGTGGCACAAATGAAGTATTCCAATACTGAAAGGAAGGAACAGGAAAGAAGAGGAAACAATGAACCAAGGCAAGATCAAAACTCATTAGCAGTGGACACTCAGTCCTACAGCTCCGTCTCTGATGTCTCATGACAGGACCTCCATCTGGCTCAGCAGTCCTGTTCCTATAGCCCTGCTGTTTTCAACACACATGGTCCCACTCTTGCTTTATACTAATTACCTAAAGTTCCCTCAAAAGATATTCCATATTCCCAGCATCTCCAGCATCCCAAGGTCATAATTTACAGCTTTGTGTATTTCCTCTTAGGGATGCCTGTAATGCTCTTTATCCTATCACACATTGTCCAGATCCATAGGCTTTCCTTTGAAATCTGTAAAAGCTATGAAATGAGCTTCATGGAGACAGTGCAAAAGTCTACCATAATTTGAGTGGTAGCCAACCATCCTGTTCCTTAGGTTGTGGCTTCAGCAGCCAGTGAGTACCTGCATGACTTAACCCAGAACTTTTCCTTCAAAGCATCATTTTCTATGTGTTAAAACCTTACAGCCTTTATCCTAGGATGGAGAGAGCCAGGCATTTTGAGGTGTCTTTAGGGCATCTTTCTTATTATCTTCTCAGTGAAAAGTACTTGATTTCTTTTTAATGGTAGTAATCTCAATTACTATGTCTTCCTTGTTTATAACTTTAAACACCTTTTTTTCTGGTCAAACTATACATCAAAAATCATTCTATTCTGCCTTTTAGTTTTAATTCTCAATATAAACTTGGTTAGCTGGGTGTTGATGGTGCAAGCCTTTAATCCCAGCACTCGGGAGAAAGAGGCAGGCGGATCTCTGTGAGTTAGAGGCCAGCCTGGTCTACAGAGCAAGTTCCAGGACAGACTCCAAAACCATACAGAGAAACCTTGTCTCAACACACACACACACACACACACACACACACACACACACACACACACTCAACTTAACACAGCTAGCAATATTCATGCCATATCCTGAATGCTATGCTGTCTTAAAATTTGCTTTACCAGACTAATTAATTTCTTATTTTTAAATCAGTCTTACTCAAAATCTCAAGACAGTGATAAAATATGGACAAACTCTTTGCCTGAAGGTAATATGAATGTTCTTTAGTACAATTTCTCACAGAGTATGAATTTCCTACCAAAATTTCTCTTTAAGCTCTGCTGGCAGCCTTATAGAATTTTTGTAGCCTGTTTCTACAAATGTTTTAAATTCCTCCCACAAACTAGATTTAAGGGTCATGAATCATGTTGTCACAGGCAGTCAGAGCAGTGGCTGCACTTCTCCAGTATCAACTCTCTGTGTTTAGTTATTATGTATGGCTAAGACCAAAATACTAGTGAGAAGAATTTAAAGGGAAGAATAGTTTATTTGAACTCTTCGTTCCAGGTCCTTTTCTTCAGAGTTGTGTGACTCCATGTACTTTGGCAGAAGAACATCATCTCAGTGGGATATCCTTCACCTCATGATGGGTAGAAGATGGAGAGGAGTGGCCCAGAGACAATGTATAACTTTCAATGGTAGGCCCCCAGTGGACTGCTTCCTCTCAATAGGCCCTACCTGCTAAAATTTCCATATAGCTCTAAAAGAGTAGTTAGTGGCTACACTTAAGCATATTGAAGACTTCATAGCCAAACCATAATGGTGCTCTTTTGTAGATGCCAAAATTCTTCTTAGAGGTTATAAAAGATGCTAAAAGCTTTGGGGCAGGAAAATATGTGCATATGACAGAAAGATCATGACATTGATCACACATATACTAGTAAATGGAAGAATGAATGAATAGAAGGGGATTGTCTGGAAGCTTGAGAGACTGAAGGCAGGAAATATATAATATTTAAGGATGTATTTTAGTCATTTGATTCAGCAATTTAAATTCTTATACATGCCAAACATCTGAATTAATGGGGAGCATAGTTACTTCCTGTATGAAAGGTAAGCCAGTCTATGTTGCAGACATCAATATATGTCACTACAGTACATGAATTTTATTGTTTTTTTTCTTTTTAATTTTTCTTCAGGCAGTTTTTGCTATATAGCCCAAGCTGACCTCACACTTGTTCTGTAGCTCAGGCTGGTCTCAAATTCCCAATCTTCCTCCTTTGGCATTATAAGTGCCAGGATTGCAGATGTGTGGCATGAGTGACAGATTTTATTCTTTGTAGCAGCTATATGGTATTCATTGTTCCATTCAGCAAATATTTATTGTCTTTTACCAGACTGGCTTTGCTAGGCTTCAAGATACTGTGATATACAAAAAATAAATTCTGTGACTTCATAAAGTTTGCATCCTAGCTGAATGTGGGGGTAGACGTCTAGTAATTTAAAAAAGCAAACATACGCGTAGGGATGCAGCCAGCCAAGTTTATCCCAGACTATGCGACTCAGGGTGGACTCTTTCCCATGGATTATGCCATCCAGACAAATAGTGGGAAACTTGCATCATTATCATTCCTGACATCTGAATTTTGTATGGTCGTGGTCCTGTGATCAAAGCTTATACCATTTTGCCTTACCAGGCAAATTAACTGAGTAATTCAAGAAGTTATGAATACCAGATTTATTATTTATGGCTAAAATTATCATCAAATACTGGCAAGGAATTTTTGGAGGGATATTTTTAATGTGCTTTCTATGCTGAAGTTCTAAAAATTGACTGACATTGATGTACATGTGTTATTATGAGGAAGACATTGTGGCAATCAGTCATGATGGTTACAGTTTTTAGTTATGGAAAGAGGCAAACACTGAGTATGTTCGAATGTTATGATGTGATAATGGTTCATCCTAAGGACAGAAAGGAGGCTGGGGATGCAGCTCAGTGGTACAGTGCTCATGCATTTTGTTTGAGGCTCTACATGCCATCTTCAGAACCACAAAAACAAATGACAAAGACTGTCATATTGCCATACTTCTAGGAAGAGTGATTATGTATTTTGTACTAATAGATTTTTAAGAACATAAACCTCCATAATAACATTATTACAATGCTAATACAGTATGAGGGGTAGCAGCCCTACTAGTGAAGATGCTTAGGGCTTACCATTATTTTGTTTGTAAATTGCAAGCTGGGACTCTTGCCTTTAAGTGAATAATTTGAAAAACTGTATTTAAGTTGGCCATAATTCCATTTAGATCATAAGTGCTTTACTTGAGACAGGTTAAGTTAAAAACATATTGTTAATTCTGTTCCCTCTAAATTGTGTAAGGATGACAGATCCCACAAACATCCTAAACAATATTCACGAAAACTCTTCAGTAAAGTCATAACAAAGGACAAAGAAAAATATGTTCTTAGAGAGAGAGAAGGCGTCTAAAACACACTTTGTTTATGTAAGTAGTTTAAACATATAGACTCTGTTGGAATCCTTTCAAAAGATAATGTGTTGTAGTTATGAGTCTATCAGGCTGAACATTTTACAAGAATGAAGACATTTGTTGTAGCCTGTCTGAAATTTCCAACATTTAAAGATGAGACATTTTTGAAGTATTTACATGAATCTCAGATGAAAGTTCCTCCTAGAAAACATATAACAACAAAATCTCGTCCTCAATTATATTCTGCTTTGAACAGAAGTGGCAACATCATTAAATATAAGCCTTTTGCAAAACATACATCAAAGATTTGAGCCCTCAGAGACAACCAGGTGTCTTTTTTAAAAAAGGTTGAAAACCTTGTGTATTAATGACAAATTCAATTCCATTCCTGTGTTCTAGCTTGCTGACAGGTGTTGGCTTTCTCACAGCCAACAGCACAGTGAATATGAGTAAAGGCATATGAATGGACCATGAAGCTGTAAAAGAAATGGTCATGTGAGTGATACTGATAATGGAACAGATATGGTGAAGGCTATGTGTGACTTAGGAACTACAATCAATGTTTCCCTGGCACCTGTTACTCCTATGTAATTATTGTGCAGACAGCCATAGCAGTATCCTGTAGCTATAGGATATAGGTGTTGGGCCACTGTCAACGTTTTTTCTTCTAGAAAAAGACAAATTTGTGTCCTGTAAATCATTTTTGAAATGGCTTATAAAAGGCTGATCCAAGGTGTTCACAGATGTTTAAAGGGCCATCTGAAAAAAGGAAAGTTTTGGTGTTAGGCAGTCACTCCTCACTACCCTCAGAATGTTGTTTCCTGTGTATCTACATCCGTTACATTACTTAGGGGATACTAACAAGGACAATCTCCTCAAATGTTTAATACACATACATTTACATTTTGTTTTCACTTATTTATTTTATTTTATGTGTATGAGTGTTTTGACTCCATGTAAAAAATGTATACCACATGCATGCCTGGTACCTATAGGAGTCAGAAAATGGCACTGAACCCTACAACTGGAGTTATGGATGATTATGAGACACTGTATGGGCACTTAAAACTGAACCTGGGTCCTCTGCATGAGCAACAAGTGCTTTTAACCTCTGAGCCACCACATATAAAATTTTTCCAAATATATGTATATATATGTATATATATATGTGTATATATATATATGTATATATATATATATATATATATATATATATATAGTTTGAACAGAAGTACCTTTCATGGGTTAACAATCCTGCTTTTAAAGGTCCTGAGTTTAAATCCCAGCAACCATATGGTGGTTCACAACTATCCATAATGAGATCTGGTGCCCTCTGTTGGCATGCAGTCACACATGGAGGCAGAATATTGTATACACAATAAATAAATAAATCTTAAAAAAAATCTAATACAGAGTGGGGCGGGCTTCTGAGGAACAATTCTGAGGAGTTAATAGGAGTTGATGGTTGTAGGAGTTGGGGTAGGGGATAGAGAATCACATTTCCTTCAGGGAATGGCTATTAGTAGGTTGCCAAAGTCCAGTAGATGACCCCCCCCACACACACACATACACATGTGCATATGAATAGCACTAGCTGGATTCAGTGGGTCAAACAAACAAACAAAAAGGACAGTAAGCTGAGAGGTAGAGTTATGTTGTTAAGGGCCCGGATGGGCAGAGTTGGAGGAAGTGAGGGATGGATATTCAGACTAAACATGTATGAGATTTTCAAAGACTATATAAACGGACCCCTCACCTGATATAGTTCCCATTTCAGCAGATGCAATTCCCCTCTTCACCGACATCTTCCTGGAAATGGGAGCAGTGTTTGGCACACACAACAGCACTCATGAAATATGTGTTGAATAATGAGCATTTACCATATCCAGTGTCTTTAATTATGATGACATGGAGGCACTTGACAGTGTTAGTCCCTCAAGTGAATATTAAAACTAAATAGCCTATGTTTGTTTAGAAGGAAGACAGAGTCTTCCTTCTGCTGATGTGAGGAGAAGGACAAAAAACAAAGACAACAAATCAACTAAAAATCAAAAGAAAAAAAGCCCACACAAAAGAAATGGGCAAAAATAGGAGTGGGAGTTAAACTTTCTCATCACAGGAGATTCAGTCCTGCTTCTAATCTTGAAAAAATTATTTATTTGTGTGTGTTTATGCACATGTGGTCAGCACAGCATGTATCCCTTGAGTCACTGGGTCAGAGGATGACTTTTGGGAGTCAGTTCTCTCCTTCTACCATGTGGGTTCCAAGCTCAGGTTGTCACTCAGGTTTGGATGGTGACTGCTTTTTTAGCTGAGCCATCTCAAAAGCCCTGGGTCTAAATTTATACACAACAAGCAATTCACAACGTCCTGCATTTACACCCACTCTTCTTGGAACAAGGCTATCTGTCAGGCATGCCCTTTGCAGGTCTCCAGACTGGGGCCTTTTGATCACTGGTAACCCAGACCTTTCCTGTGAGTGTCTGGCTGGGAGAGACTTTTTCCATCCTGGAACTTAGAGGTGTGTTAGTGCCCTTTAGAAGCTGTGGCCTAGGCTGCTGGCTGCTTCCAAACTGAGCCACAAGTGATCTTGTGGAAAACCCTACCATGCTTTTCTATGTCCTTTCACAATTCCCTGTACTTCTTCAGTGGGTTTCAGCTGCATCTCTACTTTCCAGGATGGCCAACCAGCAACCTTAAGCATCCTTCCTGACTCATGCCCCAATGGCCCTGACATTTTTACTTACATTTTCTTTTTTAAGTCGTACATTTTCTGTCCCATCTGTGCTCTAATTAGGATCTCTTTCAACTGTTTTCCATCAAATCAACTTTGGTTTTCAAATAACTTGTTTCTCAGCAAGGTGGAAGATAGAATCTAATAGGAACTTTCTTTTTCTTTTTCCACTATTTTGAACCAGGATCTCACTACATAGCCCTGGCTGGCCTGGCCTGGAACTTACTCTGTAGACCAGGCTGGCCTCAAACTCATACAGATCTACCTGCCTCTACCTCCCAAGTGCTGGGATTAAATTAATATTTGATGTTTGACAGTGAAATTGACTTCGTAGGCAGGGACACATTTTCTTCCTTTGCCAAAAGATGACAAAACTTGGCTTCTTATCACTCAAAATTTTCTTTGACCTTCACATAGGTCTAATTATTGTACAGTAAGAGGGTAGGGATGTGGAGACAGATCAAGATTAACTCATGAGTGGGGCACATGCCTTTAATCTCAGAGTTCCAGAACAGGGCTACACAAATAAACTCTGTCTCAAAAA
Organism: Phodopus roborovskii; assembly: GCF_943737965.1. Taxonomy (NCBI): domain Eukaryota; kingdom Metazoa; phylum Chordata; class Mammalia; order Rodentia; family Cricetidae; genus Phodopus; species Phodopus roborovskii. The sequence continues at coordinate 12,218,464 of NW_026126525.1, forward strand.
ACCAACCAACCAACCAACTAACCAAACACACAAAAAGATTTAACACATGGAAGCAGCTAGTTGACAGAAAGGACTGGGAACCTTTTCCCATCTGGGCTACATGTAATGAACTAAGAATATTCCAGAAAAGGCTGGCTGTAAAAACAGACAAGAGGCAGGTACTGTGTAAATGACCCCTGAGGGGTCTTGAAAGTCAGCCTCAGGACTTGTGGAGCAGATTCCTTTGCCTTCCTCACCCTCCCCTCACATTCTCAAGCATTTCTTCCTCTTTCCCTGGGCTCTGAGCTACAACTGCCACACAGCCATTCTCATTTTAGGGAAGACGCTACTGATCTGGAATTCATATGGCTCAGAGTTACTTCCTCTGTTTCTGAACCGAGAAGGGAAAAGGGGGTATGGTTTTTAATTCCCACCGTGTTTCTTTCCACTGAGTGTAAAACAAGGGTCTCCTACCCCAGGAAGGGCAGTCATAGCCCCCATTCCCTGCCCAGCCAAAGGACAGGCTCTGTGGCTCCTGTCACTGCTGATCCTGCTTGTCCACTCAGGAGGGGAAGGGGAGGGAGAAGGACAAGCCAGTTGAGCTACTGGGAACTCACAAGTCCCTCAGGAATTTGGAGATCACTGCTGATAGCAGGAGAAAAGTCAGGTCTTTTTTTCCTTTGCCACAAAGCCCCAACCTTGCCTTTTTTCTTTCCAGTCTTAACCCTCCTGTCCTTCTGCATCTTCTCACAAATGTCTAATCAGCCACAGTGAACTGGAATGAGGGCTTGGGGTTGGTTAAACATTTCTACTTGTTCACCTCCTGGCAGTGTGTTCCCCAGGGAGCATTTTAGAAAATTAGAAAATTCCTGTTTTTAACCATAATTTTCTGTGAATAAGCATCTTACCTCACAAACCATTGTATTTTTTTTTTTTTTAATTTTAGGGTTTCTTGGCTGTACTAGTTATAGAATCAGGTCAGTAACCCCTGGAATTTATCAGGAAGGGTACCCTACACTCTCTTGAACAAAGTCTGGCTGGCTACACACATGGTCTATCAATTCTTTCCTTTTCTGTTTTGGTACTTGGGGTAGAAACCTGTGGCTAAGAATTCTCTTGAACAGGGAGAGAAACATCGATGAAGCCAGGAAGAAGAAAAACAAGACAACTTTTAAATATTTTTTTTCTGAAGATATTAGAAGTAATGTTTAGACTATGTTGAAGTGTGCATATATAAAAAGAATAGCATCTCCATTGGGCTTAAGAAGGCTTGCAAGGATGAAAACAAAGAGGGAGAAAGCTTCTACCAGCAGGAGGTAGCCTGTGAGGAAGCAACAGAGAGCAAAGAAGGAACACTAGCAATATGTCTCTCTTCCATGTGCAGCTGCTAGGTGAGAGGCAGTGTGGTTTTATTGTCTTTATAGCCTTGTCTGGAATGGCTTCTGTTAATTGCAAAGATGGGAAGAAAAAGACAAAATCATGGCCAAATTTATTAAAGCAAGCCATTAATTGAAGCAGGCTCTTTTATTTGTGTTAGTGGGTTGCTTCCTCCCAAAGT